>NW_027176450.1:3487500-4212500 GCF_023349555.1 Cebidichthys violaceus
GCTGCGGTGCTTGTTGCTCTATTACGTCTGATTGGCTAAAGGTTTCAGCGTGTCTGATTTCCTCCCACAATATGCTTGCACTCCTATGTCTCCCTATCAGCAACTGTCAGCTGAAACCCATTCAGAGAGGCACATAGTCTTATCATAAACGGTGTAATGCGTCCTCATGGGGAATGCTTTTTGTGCAGCTTTTTCCCCACTCGGTCGACGCACTCCTACGCAAAGCAGATACGATGGACAAGTTCACTGGTGTGCACACAGATTTCTAAAATAAGGCAAGCCCACACCGGGATCATCAATAGGCTCACACACTGTTGTGCAATCCAGAGGTTAAAATAATATCTAAATCAGGGGAATTCTGGAAAGTGTGAGGCTGAAATGAATCACTCCTGTCTCACTGCAACATTTTTGCAGCACCTCTTTGAAAATCCTGACACACTGTATATCTCTCCCGCCAGATGGTGGGTCTCTTGGAAGTTGTTTTCACAGGGGTTCTCTTTGCTCTACAACTAGGTACCACAAGTGCAGGGAAATCATATTGCCATTAGCATGCAAAGAGATGCTAAGGCCTGCTTGTTTTTTACAAACCTCGGGCTCGTTTGCTCTGACTCATTGTCAGATTTCTGCCTGACCGAAATGGATAATTCAAATGAAGCCCTCTTATGGTGCAAAGAACTGCAACATTAAAATCAATACTCTATAACATCTGCAGTTGTTGTGATCCTGGAGCTTGTGTTGTGTTTAGCATCCCATGAGACATATACACTCACTGTGAAATATGCAATATACGACAGTCTGATCTATACAAAATTACTGGAATTAGAGGGGAAGAAGCAGTGTTCAATAGCTATTTTTAACACATTGTATATGGTCATTTATTTCTTGTAAACAGTCCAGAGATAGACATGTTTTCTGAAGTAGAAATTGAGAATCTCAACACTCTTTCCTTATTCTTCTATGCCTCACTTTCAAAAGCCGCAGTAACAAGGTTACACAAGAAAAGAGGAGGCCTGAACAAAAGCAAAGCAGGGTATTACACCAAGAAAACCAATATCATGGTCAACACGCGTTAAACCTGTGGAGCTCTGTGGTATATTGTCAAGGTTTAGGTCGTCTCCACCCCTCTGAGGGAAGGTAAACACAATAACAATGCTATGTACCTTTCTGAGTAAATGCCTTTATCTTATGGTGAGGAATGTCTATCCACACAATGAGCTGGTCTCTGCACAGGGAAAGACTTTCAGATATTTTAATGAACATTAAAATAAACAACGTGCCTCTGCAAGATCACAACAATTATACTCTACCTGAGGCTACAAGTTTCTGGAAGTTGAACCAGTTTTTCGCAGCACAACCTGCCCAGAAACTGTGCAAAGCAATTTCAGCAATCATTTTGATGGAACCTCTATTTTATTGCGTACAAAAATGCTGCATGCTTCATGCTCTGAGAGAGGATCATCAAAGGCATCATCTGCCGGAGTATTTCCACATGACATGATCCGCGGTTCCATCATTCCACTTTAATTACAAATTGTTGGGACATCTAGGTGGACCAGTGGTCTAAGAAGCACAATGTGTAACCACACTTTCCTCCGTCATATGATCTTCCCCCATGTTTTCCTTTCACAATCTGCTGTCAGATATCAAATGAATTTTTTACAAATGCAACAGCCCTCACGTTTGTCTTTGTGTGACAGATAGTGACAGAACAATGAGATGCTGTTGGACTCCTTGACAAGTGACAGAGTGACTTTTTCAGCATTTTATGTCAAACTCCTATATCTCAGCATACAGTGTGTGTGTGTGTGTGTGTGTGCGTGTGTGTGTGCATGTGTGTGTATTAGGGCTGCAACTAACGATTCTTTTAATAATCGATTAATCTGTTGATTATTTTTTCGATTAATCGATGAATCGGCGGGGAAAAGGCGAGTGAATAAAAACGTGTCTTTAGTCTTGCAAACTATACCACCCCTGCTTTACTACTGTTATTAACGAGCTAACGCTAACTTGTCATGCTTGTCAAGCTGGATAACGAGTAAACAGCAGCACCAGAAGAGTTACTGGAGGGACGTTAAGTTCCTCACTTCAAAACGGAACAACAGTAGGATTCTGTAGTGACTTATCCTGCTGTTGAACTCTTCCTCCTCATCAAGGACTCCAACATGTTTACGTTTTAGGTGCTGAATCATCACCGTGGTGCTCCTGTGCCGTGCCATGTCGCTTTTGCATATCTTGCAATTAACACACTTGTTCGATTTATTTAGTGTGAAATGCTCCCACACCTTGGATGACTTAGGTCGTACTGATTTCTCTGCCTCCGCCGTGTGTTTCAGAACAACGTTACGGGTCTCTCCGATGGTCTTTCCTCTACCTCCGCTCTGCTCCACGCTCAACTCAACTTTTTTTTTTTACACTCAAACATCTCCGCGACTTATTGAGTGGCGTAATAATCGCGCAACACAACGAATCGATAATGAAATTCGTTGCCAAAGCTTTTAATAATCGATTTTAATCAATTTTATCGATTCGTTGTTGCAGCCCTAGTGTGTGTGTGTATATATATATATATATATATATATATATATATATATATTTATATTTATATATATATGTACTTCACAATGGATATTATTGCATTGCATGTACATATCACTCTACTTCCTTGTCAACACTACGGTGTATAGGATTTAGTGGTGGTCTCACTTTGTGCAAGTGTGAAAAGTCTTTCATAAACCAAGTGAAATGCTAATATCTCACTGTTTTTCACTTTTATAACACAACTGCAAACACATCCAGATGTCATTGTATTCCTAATCTTCCTATTGATCCCCCAGGTATTTAGTTGTTAGTATCCTATCTGAAGCTCAGCTAGGTAGGCTCACTAAACTGATGGAAATAATCACACTCATTGCCTTTGGCCTGAGGAGACAGGACCGCTGCTCGAAGATCCAACAGACAGCCTTGTTATTCGGCCCAGTCTCAGACATGTTTGACCTTTTTAGACCCTCTGCCTCGAGCAGTAAGAGAACGCCATTAAGAACTCAAGGTCAGAACAGATTGCAATCAGGTAATGATACGGAGGCCTTCATGCTTCTGAAGTTTTGGTCTTGAGAAGTGTTTAATGTGGCTCCATTTATTGAAGATACTTCATCCTGTTCCAGGCAATTCCATTGTCCCTCAGTGTTCAGATAGCTGCTTCTCCACATAGCTCTTAATGTTTTCATCTATTAAAGGTGCAGTGTGAGTGGGAATGGGCGGCATTTACCGGTGAGATTGCCACCCACTGAAACTTCTCCCATATGCCAAGCGTGGAAGAGAACTACGGGCATTTGATTTCTGTGGGCGGGCCCAATGTAAACACAATAGGTGGCGCATGTGAATATATTGATCAGGCCCATTATATAATTATAAACGCATTCGTAGCACACGTGTGTCGGAAGTTTTACTGATGTAGAAACAACAGTGAACTCTTTGAAGTCCTTTTTTCTGCTGCCAAGATGAGGACACAATGCCAGCTACGTGAAGAGAAGTTGCTCCGTGTGTAGATATTGATGACTCTTCTAAGATAACGGAAACACAATGATTCTTATTTTCAGGTGATTTTACACTAAAGAAAACATACTTAAAATAATAATTATATTATATTATATTCAATTTCCAATGAAAGATCCCCCTAAATACGACACGCTGTCCCTTTCAGTAGAAAACAAATCAAACTATTGATTTCAGTTGTTCTTTGTGATGGCAACACTTACTATGCGTTCCAGTATGAAGCCCTGTTACAGGGCTATAACCGATGCAGTTATTGTCTAAAAATGTACTTGACATTGTGCAGTAAGGAACAATTATTTTTGTTAAATTCATTTGAATTGGGAAAACCAAATATGAAATAACTTATATTGATAACACCAGTTTCAATATAACATTGTGCCAAATTTACATTTAGAAATCATTTATTTAGCAATTAACAGACACACAGAAAATGTTATGAGTTAGACACCATCAGCATGAACAATTTAAATTCATGGAAGTCAGATACTGGCTCTAGTTCTGTCTCACCAAGCAAACAGAGCCTGTAGCTCCTGCCTGGGCTGCCTGACTCACATTTCCTATTTTCCTTATTAAATGAATGGGGCATTTGAAGTTATGGGAAAAATTGTAATCCTTTGGTTTTGGGGGGGGGGGGGGGGGGGCTAACTTCCTTAACTAACTTAACTAAGCCAAGCAAGCTAGTTGTAAAGTTAATTAACAGTAACTCCTAAGTGGTTGTGATTTGAAATCCCCCACAAACCCCCTGCGGCATGCCATAGGGGAGGCTTGTGATTAGGATTTCTCTTAAGTGGCTCTCCTGCCTACGCGCTCACATGAGTAACTTCATCATTTTGGTTTTCACATCACAGGCAAAACTATGCAGGGGCAAATCTGTATCAAATCACATTCTAAGCTCTGGAAAGTCCTATCCTCCTCCCAGATGTGATGAGGTCCTCCAGCTAGTGCATGTTAGTGGCGTTGCTGGATCCTCTCGCAGTGCATTTGTAAAGTCTTGTCATAGGCTTCCATCAAGGGGATAAAGTAGAAGTGGCGCTAGTGTGGTGCTTGGCAATCACTCCTCCTCCTCCACTCCTGTTTCCCGGCCCAAGCCAGAGGTGGAAGCCTGGCCATCAATATTCCTTCTCTTCTCTGCCTTCCCTCCCCCTTCCAGTCCTGTCCCAGACAGACAATTGCTTTATTAGATTTATTAGAGCAGTGGACCCACCAAATCTAATGCTACGCTTTGTTCAAATTGGGAAATCGCATATTCCCACCTCTACAGTTTCAGGTCATCAAGCTCCAAAAATCTGTGAAAGAGATATTTAAAAAATAAATTAGATATATAATTGGACAGCCCAGTAATATGAGATATATATATATATATATATATATATATATATATATATATATATATATATTTGAAAAATCATATGTATTTCCTTTATTCTCACGCAATGTTGTAAAAACCAGCAGTCAAACTTCGTTACTGCAGGATTTATATAATTTGGATCAACAATGTGATAGAGACCAGTCAATCACTGTGTAGCCCCGCCCTAAAGCATCCCCTGCTTAATGGTCTGTTTGACTCTAAATGGACCATAATTTACTAAATGAACATCATGCTGTGTTGAAGAAGACTTGAAACTAGAGATTGAGACCATAAACTCATGTTTACAATGTTTACTGAGGTAATAAATCAAGAGATAAGTAGAGTCATTTTCTCATAGACTTCTATACAACCAGAGGAGTCGCCCCCTGATGGACACTAGAGAGAATGAAAGTTTTAGGCACTTCAGCATTAGCTTCATTTTTCAGAACCGGATGTTACCGCCTGGTTTGGACTTTGTTTGGCTACTAAAATTCAAACAAGGACCAGAAAACATCTCCTGCAAAGTTTGCCACAAGTCATTCCCCAATACAGGCTCAAACACAACACACCTATCCTACCACCTGAAAGAAACCCATGAGAGCCAGAAGATGAGGGATGACTGAGGAGTGAAGTTGTGGTAACCATCAGCCTCAGACATTAAAAGAGACCTTTCAGGGTTCAACATGAATCATGAGTGAATAAATGCAACAACTCCAAGAGACCCATTGCTGCACTTTTTTATGTTCCTTTTAATGCATTTATATTGTTTACTACCACACTGTCAGGTTAAGAAATTGGAAAAGCAATTATTGGCCTTTTATTGCCATCAGTTGCAACAACTTTTTCACATTTTAGAATAGGGACAGAATACAGCTAAACATACACCCCAAAATATAGATTTTAAAAAATATTTGTTGCATCAGTGATATTTATTAGTGATAATGTTGTTGTTATAGACAGAACCAGAACCAGAAAACATTGCACGTGTTAGTCCATTTACTACCGTGTGCACAGGCATCTGTTTCCCAGATAACGATGAAGCAAATTAAGTTGTTTGAGTTTGAGATGAAAAGTTCAACTAACCCGTCAACATCACAAACAAATGTGCGAATGAAATCAAATAACAAAAAACCAGACAAACCTGAACAAAAAACAAAAATTAAATGTGTGACGTCCTGGGAGGAGAAGTATCCCGGCTCCTTTGAGCTGGAGGGGACATTTTATGTGAACATTCTTTATTCTTTGTTGGGTGAAGTATTCCTTTAATAATGAAAAAACACATTTAATTAAAGCTGCAAGCAGCATTGATCGGGCCCTCGCAACTTCACGCACGTTGAGGGTACTGGCAGGACTCTGGTTGACGCGGCCATGCATTTCTGTGACCATCATACATTGCGTGCACGAGTTAAACTATATTTCCTGCCTCAACCAGCAGCGTAGCAAGATCATGTTGCCAGGTCTTAAGCCTCAAATGTTTTGAGTGTACCTCCGATACAATCATAAATGTAAGCCTGTTAAGATCATTAAGAAAATGAATATGTGTTTCAGTGTTTCAGTGTTTATAAAATAACAGACCATCAGTTTACTGGGATGGGGTTCAACTCCCTGCAGTGTCCTGCTGATTGTATTTGAACTTACATGAAAGTTAACAGAACAGTATTGTCATTTGCTTTTACTTTAACACTTTAATTGAACACTGTTTTCATTTTAAGCTCTTCTATAACTTCAGATTGTAGTATGCACAAATACTGCAAATTTGGTGATTTTAGGATACACGGTTGAGAAGTTATGTGTATTGAAAAACAAGCCACGCCCCAAGAAGTTCTTTGGTCCATATCTTCTTAACGCTTTAAGATATCAACAAGCTTTTAATAACTTCATGTGATCTTGATCCAATAATGATCCACAGCAAATTTGGTAGCAATCGGACCAAGTGTGTAGGAGGAGTTCTCAAAAATGTGTTTTTCACAAAATTCAAGATGGCGGAAAATCTAGGTAGGCGGACCTTAGGGGTCTGAGAGGCTTTTTTGTAGAGCTAGTGGATCTGGACATGTGTGTCGAATTTCGAGCAAATCGGACATACTGGCCGAGGGGCGTCGCCGGTCCAAATTTGAGGGGGCGCTAGAGAGACATTTCTTTTCACACATATATGAAACCTATATCATACCTCTATTTTCACCAGGCCTGACAAGTCTGCAAAATTTGGTGAGTTTTCATGCATGGCAAGTATCCCAAATATGCGCCCAAAGTACAAAAATAAAAATCAGAATAATAATAATAATAATAATAATAATACCCCATAGAATTTCAATAGGGCCTTCGCTGGCCTGACGTTGTCGGTGGCTTGGGCCCTAATAATAATAATACCCCATAGAATTTCAATAGGGCCTTCGCTGGCCCGACGTTGTCGGTTGCTCGGGCCCTAATAAAACCCCTTAGAAACTCAATAGGGCCTTCGCTGGTCCGACGTTGTCGGTGGCTCGGGCCCTAATAATACCCCATAGAATTTCAATAGGGCCTTCGCTGGCCCGACGTTGTTGGTGGCTCGGGCCCTAATAATAATACCCCATAGAATTTCAATAGGGCCTTCGCTGGCCCGACGTTGTCGGTGGCTCGGGCCCTAATAATACCCCATAGAATTTCAATAGGGCCTTCGCTGGCCCGACGTTGTCGGTGGCTCGGGCCCTAATAATAATAAAACCCCTTAGAAACTCAATAGGGCCTTCGCTGGCCCGACGTTGTCGGTGGCTCGGGCCCTAATAATAATAATAATAATAATAATACCCCATAGAATTTCAATAGGGCCTTCGCTGGCCCGACGTTGTCGGTGGCTCGGACCCTAATAATAAACATTAGAATCTCAATAGGGCCTTCGCTGGCCCGACGTTGTCGGTGGCTCGGGCCCTAATAATAATTCTTTGAATTACAATAGGGCCTTCGCCCGACTTCGTCGGTGCTCGGGCCCTAATAATAATTCCTACAGTTTCAATAGGGACCTCGCGGCCCGACGTTGTCGGTGCTCGGGCCCTAATAATAATAATAAAAAACATTAGAATAACAATAGGTCCTCCGCTCCGACTACGTCGGTGCTCCGGCCCTAATAATCTGCATTGAGCACCTTTAATTCACACAGGACTAAATCAACTAATTTGAAACTTAACTTATTACTGAATTTCCAGAAAACATGCTATATCGTGATATATATGGTTAACAAAATATGAAATGACATCAGGATAGAGGATTTTGGCCTGTTTATCAAAGGTGTAGAATGAGACTGAATCTGAAATTGACTGAATGAGACCTGTGACAGACTCATTTTGCCCAAAGCTATTTTGACAAAATAATTGGTTTCTTTGTATTTATAGTATCCATTCATTCAATTTCTTTACCTCCCTGCAATTTGATATTTTTTGGGGTTGTTAATCTGATGACAAAGGAAAGGTTTTTGTAAAACCTATAAAGCATGCATGACATGTGACTTTTGTAAGGTCAGACAGAGCTAAAAATCCATCTTATGTGTCTTGAGAATTAGAAAGATATTAAAGTAAAAGACGTTTTCCCCCCAGACAGGCAGTCTTTCCACTGTTAACGAAACACAAAATGTATCCGTGTGTCTGCAGAGAAGGGGGAGGGAAACGATGGGGGAGAAAGGGCAGGTGAACCAGCAGGGGTCATTTTCAGCCACCTTTAGCTGCATTTCAGGTCTTAAAATATGGGAGGTCAATGAAGAATCTGCACAGGCTGTATTAATGCAACGTTAGAAACACGATTATCTTGTAGATACAGACGAGAGCAGGGAGGGAGAACACAAGCTTGTTTTTCTGTCGTTCCAGTACAGTCTTCAGATCCGTCATGCTCTGGGAGAAAAAGGTCTCCCAGTCCTGAAAATGAGACACTGGGGATTCTTGCATTGGTGTTAATATTTAGTTTTGCAAGTAGAACACGTTTTAAATAATGATATAATAAACCATAATAAGCAGGGATTGTCCGCTTGCTGAATTCCCAGACTGAGATTGTTGCACATAAAAAAAAAAACTGATTGAAGTGGACGGCAGAATAACAAATATTTATCATCTTTGAAATACCAGCTATTATTTCTTATTCCCAAATGCTGAAGGAAAGTACAAAGTATGATCAATATTTTTTCATTATGTTCTCACACGCCTTCGTCAGGCTTGAATAGAAACCTGCTGTTCCCTTTTCCTTCTTCTTGTTTTGCTTGTTTCTCCCCAACTGAAGTTGTGTTTTGGCCCTCCACACACACACGCACACACACACACACACACACACACACACACACACACACACACACACGGTACAAACAGTACAGCTCTTTCCAGGTCAGACAAGAGCTGAACAGCATGTTGCCTAATCAGGTGCTATAAGTTGCACTGTCTGTGTTAGTGAGGAAGAAAGCTTAAAATATGGGTCTATAATAGGATTTTGTTGCCATGCAAACAGTATCTGGTCAGTGAAGCAATGGTTTAGATCACTTACACAAGTCCTGAACACACTGGGCAATTATAGAATAGGGATGGCAGTCGGACCTCTCGCACTAAGGAAGGAATTCTTCATGCGTCTCATGCTAATCCAGTGTGTTCCACTTTTGCCAACACAAAAGAGCTTCATAAAGAGCTTGGCGCTCCGAGGATGAAGGAGGAACCTGTCCTCATCAGGGCTGCATGCTGAAGGTTGGTACTTTTTCTGTTGCAGAGGGTACCAGATCGATATCACCAATTATCAAAACATGTTGAGGCAAACGCTGCCAGCGACATCCCAGAGTTTCTCCATTTCCAGCACCAGCTCAAAGAAAATCAGTAAGCACTTGTTCTTCAGGAGAAGTACAGCCCCATTTTTTTTCATAGATCTGTGAATGTATAGACACTTCTGTAAATGTATACATAGACATTATTGGCTGAAAAGTGTATTTTGCTGATGATTTTCGCTACACTTCTGCGGTGGCAGAGATCTGATGTGTGTGGAAATTTGTCTGTACCGCTCTGTGTCCTCCGTAGCAATACTTCCAGCTCTTGGAGCAGGATTAGACTTTTCTTTACATATTTACAAATCTGATAACAGACACGCTGATTGAGATATAGTTACACCACTCTCCACACAGATTTGCAATTTTGCTGCAATAATGGCCCCAAACAAGGACTCATCATTCCCTCCTCAAGTCACCTAAGAGGGTTGTGGTAGTTTGCAACACCTTGGTAGATACTTCAAATCAAACATTTCAAATGATAACCACACATACAGTTGTGGTCAAAAGTTTACATACACTTGTAAAGAACATAATGTCATGGCTCTCTTGAGTTTCCAGTTATTTCTACAACTCTGATTTTTCTCTGATAGAGTGATTGGAACAGATACTTCTTTGTCACAAAAAACATTCATGAAGTTTGGTTCTTTCATGACTTTATTATGGGTTAACAGAAAAAGTGACAAAATCTGCTGGGTCAAAAATATACATACAGCAACATGAATTAGCAATTTTGGTGACTTAGAAAGTTGTGTCAATGAAATGAGCTTCATAGCATGGCCTCTTAACTTCTTGTGAGTGATTATGAGTGACTTCTCTGAGGCCATTTAAATAGGGCTCATTGGATACAAACGCCCACAAACGCTACAATGGGAAAGTCAAAGGAGCTCAGCATGGATCTGAAAAAGCGAATCATTGACTTGAACAAGTCAGGAAAGTCACTTGGAGCCATTTCAAAGCAGCTGCAGGTCCCAAGAGCAACAGTGCAAACAATTGTTTGTAAGTATAAAGTGCATGGCACTGTTTTGTCACTGCCACGATCTGGAAGAAAACGCAAGCTATCACCTGCTGCTGAGAGAAAATTGGTCAGGAGGGTGAAGAGTCAACCGAGAACCACCAAAAAGCAGATCTGCCAAGAATTAGAAGCTGCTGGAACACAGGTGTCAGTGTCCACAGTCAAGCGTGTTTTGCATCTCCATGGACTGAGAGGCTGCCGTGCAAGAAGGAAGCCCTCGCTCCAAAAGCGGCACCTTAAGGCTCGACTGAAGTTTGCTGCTGATCACATGGACAAAGCTAAGACCTTCTGGAGGAAAGTTCTGTGGTCAGACGAAACAAAAATCAAGCTGTTTGGCCACAATGCCCAGCAATATGTTTGGAGGAGAAAAGGTGAGGCCTTTAACCCCAAGAACATCATGCCTACCGTCAAGCACGGTGGTGGTAGTATTATGCTGTGGGGCTGTTTTGCTGCCAATGGAACTGGTGCTTTACAGAGAGTAAATGGGATAATGAAGAAGGAGGATTACCTTCAAATTCTTCAAGATAACCTAAAATCATCAGCCCGAAGGTTGGGTCTTCGGCGCAGTTGGGTGTTCCAACAGGACAATGACCCCAAACACACATCAAAAGTGGTAATGGAATGGCTAAATCAGGCTAGAATTAGGGTTTTAGAATGGCCTTCCCAAAGTCCTGACTTAAATCCCATTGAGAACATGTGGACAATGCTGAAGAAACAAGTCCATGTCAGAAAGCCATCAAATCTAACTGAACTGCACCAATTCTGTCAAGAGGAGTGGTCAAAGATTCAACGAGAAGCTTGCCAGAAGCTTGTGGATGGCTACCAAAAGCGCCTAATTGAAGTGAAAATGGCCAAGGGACATGTAACCAAATATTAGCACTGCTGTATGTATATTTTTGACCCAGCAGATTTGATCACTTTTTCTGTTAACCCATAATAAAGTCATGAAAGAACCAAACTTCATGAATGTTTTTTGTGACAAAGAAGTATCTGTTCCAATCACTCTATCAGAGAAAAATCAGAGTTGTAGAAATAACTGGAAACTCAAGAGAGCCATGCCATTATGTTCTTTACAAGTGTATGTAAACTTTTGACCACAACTGTAGTCCTACACGGAATTTTAAACTAGTGTCCAATGGCATTCAGGGGTCAGCTTTAGAACTAAACCCTGCTCTTATAGGAATATATTTTGTTTCCTATGGCTCAAGGAGAAAAGGCACACAGGTAGTTATGTGAGTCTTCTGAAGTGAGAGAGCAAAAGCGGTGCCAGATATAACAAGGCAGCTGGAAGTCTCAAGATTTTGGGAGTAGAATTACACATACACTTGTTCTCTACAGCCATGTCATCCCTGTTAAAGACAAACACCTCTGTCACATGTTATGATTGCATCTAGCACAAAAATGATTTACTGAAATCTAGATTTGTCTGTATTTCAGTGCTGCAGCATAGTTTTAAAGGGAAACTTATTTAAAGTAGCACTCATATTTTTGTGGGTCACTTGGAAGCAGCAGAACAGGCTTTTACCCAACAATGATATCTATACCAGTCACCTTTTTACACATTCAACAGATACAAAGTAAAATTAAAGCTCCAAGCAGCGATGGACGGGCCCTCGCACCTTCCCGCGTCTCGAGAGTACTGGCAGGACACTGGCAGACGCGGCCGCGAATGTCTTTGACCATCGGACAACGCGTCCCGGAGTTTAACATATTTTTCCCGCTGGACTCGGCGATGCTGGAAATTATGTGGTGCAAATATTCCACCAGTTCCTGCATCCACTATGTGGCGCTAGAGAACGTTCTTAAACATGCATTGTGTTGCTCTACATCAAGTGCAGACCACATCATGTAAATGTCATGTAAATCGGATTCCGTCTGTCACATAACGCTGACTTCCTGTTGCCAGTCGGTGGCGCTGCGACTTTGAGTGAAAATTGGCTTGTAGACATCCTCAGGCAATGACTGTTATCAAGTATGGCAACTTTGGGACAAGATTTAAGTAAGTCCAGTGGAGTTACATCAGCTTGTTGTTTAATGGCGAATCACGTAAAATGGCCGCCACACCACGGCTATGTCATTCCATCCTCCAACCTCTAAAATAAAAATCAGAATTAAAGCTGCAAGCAGCGATGAACGGGCCCTCGCCTCCTCCCGCACGTCGGGGGTGCCGGCGGGACTCCAACGTATGCAGCCGAGATTGTCTGCGACAGTCGGACAACGCACATCGGAGTCCGATGATTTTTTTCTGCTTGGACCGCGTGACGCAGGAAATGATCCTGTGCAAATAGTCCACAGCATCCTGTATCCGCTGTGTGGTGCTACAGAACATGCACAAACATGTTTTATGTTGCTCTATAACAACTGTAGACAACATTGTGTAAAAGTCATGTAAATCAGATGCCAGTTGTCAAAAAACGCATAATTACTTTGGCCAGCAGGTGGCGCTGTGAGTATTAGTGAAAATTAGCTTGTAGACATCCTCAGGCCATGAATGTTATCAAGCATGGGAAGTTTAGGAGCGTTTGGAACAAGTCCGGCTGAGTTACATCAGCTTTTTTCATGGGGAGTCACGTAAAGTAGCCGCCCGCTACGGCTAAGCCATTCCGTCAAACGTAAAGCTTTTGATAACTTTTAATCACAAAGGTCTTGAGACTGTACCGACCAAATTTGAAGTGGATCCGACAAAGTCCCTAGGAGGAGTTCGTTAAAGTATAGCGACTAAAAGTAAGCCTAAATCTATTGAAAAATGACACAAAAATCAAAATGGCCGACTTCTGGTACATTTTAGAGCATGGTCCTATGGGACATATTTGTAAGTCTCTCTGAGATACATAATCATTCCAAGTTTCATACAGGTACCTCAAACGTAGCGCTGGGGCTGCTCTTTTGAAATATTGTAGGGGGCGCTATGGAGGCAATTTAAAACGGCCAAGCCAAACATCCATATAAAATATGTCCTCCCATTACCTAGAACACATGTATAAAGTTCCATGATTTTTTTAGCATCGCAAGCCACTGATCCATCAGCCTACTTTTTCATGGCGAATGATGTGTTGCCATGGCAACAGCGTTCAACGAAAACTCCCAATATTCATGATGATGCATCATCAACGTGTTAAGGCTATCTTTACAAAATTTCAGACTGATCTGGTGAACTGGCTAGGAGGAGTAAATAAAAGTATAAAATATGACATTTCCTTTTGACAGTAGGTGGCGCTATGAGTTATCGAATATTTTTCAATTGAAATGTGCTAAAGGTTGAAGTAGCATCATGCATAAGAAATTCCGTGCAGATTGAATAATGTACCTTGGAGTTATAATAACTTATTTTTTCCCGGCCAATGAGGCAAAATGGCCGCCCCGCCACGTCAAGGTTCTTTAATGAAAACTCTAGCTTTTGATAACTTTTCATCACAAAGGTCTTAAGAGCATCCCGACCAAATTTGAAGTCGATCGATTTCGAGTAAATCGGTCATACTGGCCGAGGGGCGTCGCCGGTCCAACTTTGAGGGGGCGCTAGAGAGCCATTTTTTTTCACACAAATATACAACCTATATCATACCCTAAGTTTCACCAGACCTGACAAGACTGCAAAATTTGGTGGGTTTTCATGCATGGCAAGTACCCCAAATATGCTCCTAAACGATAAAAATAAAAATCATAATAATAATAAAAACTCTTAGAAACTCAATAGGGCCTTTGCTGGCCCGACGTTGTCGGTGGCTCGGGCCCTAATAATAACCAATACAATTTCAATAGGGCCTTCGCTTGCCCGACGTTGTCGGTGGCTCGGGCCCTAATAATAATACCCCTTAGAATTTCAATAGGGCCTTCGCTGGCCCGACGTTGTCGGTGGCTCGGGCCCTAATAATAATAATAATAATTAAAGCTGCAAGCAGCATTGATCGGGCCCTCGCAACTATGCGCACGTCGAGGATACTGGCAGGACTCTGGTTGACGCGGTCATGCATTTCTGTGACCATCATACACTGCGTGCACGAGTTAGATGATATTTCTGCGTCGACCAGCAGCGTAGCAAGATCATGTTGCCAGGCATTATGCCTCAAATGTTTTGAGTTTACTCCGGTGCAATCATAAATGTAAGCCTGTTAAGATCATTAAGAAAATGAATGTGCGTGAATGCGCTTCAGTGTTTGTAACATAACAGACTTGTCAGTTTACTGGGTGCAGTGTCCTGCTGATTGTATTTGGACTCACATGAAAGTTAACAGAACAGTAGTGTAATTTGCTTTTACTTGAACACTTTAATTTAACACTGTTTTCATTTTAAGCTCTTCTGTAACTTTAGATTGTAGTGTGAAGCATTCATTGCAACATTTATTCTGATTCTCGAGTAGAAGCTCTGGACTGATCATTTATACTAATGCCCACTGACATGGTTTGAGAACCACTGTTGTCTAACTTTTGCTCTCCAAGCATCTTAGTTTGCACATATTTAGATCAGAGAAGTCTTTTTCTCATGGTGTGTCCACAAACCCTTTTATTAAGTTCAGTGTTCGGGCCGCTGTAATTATAGAATCCTGCTTACGTCTGTGGTTGCCAGTAGGTGGCGCTATGACTATGAGTTAATATTGGCATGCAGATGTCCTAAAATCATGACAGTAATCAAGCATGTCAACTTTGGGACAGTTTTGACAAAGTACAGTTGAGTTACAACAGCTTGATGGATGATGGCGAACCATGTAAAATGGCCGCTACACCAAGTCCATGTTTGATGAATTGTAAACTTTTAATCACAAAGGTCTTTAGATTGTTCTGACCAAATTCTAAGCTGATCTGATTAATTACCTAGGACTAGTTCGTAGTACAGCACCTGGAAATGGGAAAAATACATGAGAAATTCATACAAAATTAGAAATGGCTGACTTCCGGTTGGGTTTAGAGCATGGACCCCTCAACTTTTTTTTAAATCCACATGTGATACATCTGCTTACCAAATGTTATACATCTAGGTGAAACGTACTGCGAGGGCTGCATCGTCGAAATATTGTAGGGGGCGCTATCGAGCCGAGTTGCCACTCTGAAGCATTAAAATCACATCAGATAACTACATTCAGGATTTTAAATGTGTGTGACAAGTTTGATTTTGTTTTGAGTATTTTTAGCCCCTCAAAAACACCTTTGTTTTTCATGGCGAGGAATGCGTCGCCACTGCAACGGCATTTCACGAAACAACAAGCTTTGAGTAACTTTTAATCACAAAGGTCTTTAGATTGTTCTGACCAAATTCTAAGTTGATCTGATTAATTCCCTGGGAGGAGTTCGTTAAAGTAGAGCGCCTGGAAATTGAAAAAACGACACTAGAAATTCAGACTAAATTCAAAATGGCTGACTTCCGGTTGGGTTTAGGGCATGGCCCCAAGAGACTTTTATTTAAGTCCACATGTGATACATGTGCCTACCAAATTTTGTTAATCTATGTGAAACGTACTGCGAGGGCTGCTTCGTCGAAATTTTGTAGGGGGCGCTATTGAGCCGATTTAACACTCTGATTGAATAAAATCATATTATAGAACTACATTTTGGCCTTGTGATCTGTGTGGCAAGTTTGCTTGTGTTTCGAGCTTTTTTAACCTCTCCAAATGACCATCGTTTTTCACGGCGAAGACTGCGTTACCACGGCAACGGCGTTTGACGAAACATCAAAAGCTTAGAGAACTGGCATTATGAACTTCTTTCATTTGTGTGGAACAAATTTGATGTTGATCTGATTTTCCAACTAAGAGAAACAAGCCAAAGTATAAAGACTTTAACTTACTTTTGCCAGTAGGTGGCGCTGTGACTATGATTCAAAATTGGCTTGCAGATGTCTTCAGGCCTGGAGTTTAATCAAACATGTGAAATCTGGTAAAGATCTGATGATGCGGAGTCGAGTTACATCAGTTTATTCGTTCATGGCGAAGGATCGAAATTCGCAGAGCCGCCACGTCGCCACGCTTCGACAACTTCCTACAATTTTCACAATGAAGCATTATCAAGGTCTTAAGGCTTTTGTGACAAAATTTGAGAGGGATCCGATTAATCTGTGAGCAGTAGGGTGTCAAAGTACACAACCTATGACTTCCTGTTGCCACTAGGTGGCGCTACTACTATGATTCTAAATTGTCATATACATGTGTTCAGGGTCAAGATGTTATGACATCTGAGAAATTTGGAGCAGATTAGGCAATGTACAGCCGAGTTACAACAACTTCCTGTTTCATGGCGAATGGTGTTTTTTTGCCGCCACGCCACGGACACATAGTTCGATAACTTTTTGATCTTTGAGTATCGTTTCACTGCCAAGGTCTCAAGAGCATACTGACCAAATCTGAAGGCAATCGGGTTTAATCTCTAGGAGGAGTTCGTTAAAGTACGGCGCCTTGAAACGGTCCAAAAACGTCATAAAATTCAAAATGGCCGACTTCCTGTTTGGTTTAGGATATAGGATGTAGGGGGCGCTATCGAGCCAAAATGTCATGCCGCAGCTGGACACCCCAATAATACTGGAATTTTCACCACGATTGAATTTTGTGCCAAATTTCAAAAGATTCCCAGTATCCCAAGCACCTCCTTTTTGCGATGAAACTGGTACGATAATAATAATAATAATAATAATAATAAAAAACATTAGAATAACAATAGGTCCTCCGCTCCGACTACGTCGGTGCTCGGGCACTAATAATACCCCATAGAATTTCAATAGGGCCTTCGCTGGCCCGACGTTGTCGGTGGCTCGGGCCCTAATAATACCCCATACAATCTCAATAGGGCCTTCGCTGGCCCGACGTTGTCGGTGACTCGGGCCCTAATTAAAGCTGCAAGCAGCGATGAGCGGGCCCTCGCATCTTTGCGTACGTCGAGGGTACTTACGAGACCTCAGCTTACGCGGCCAAGAATGTCTGCGACCATCAGATAACGCGACCACGACGTTTTTTTCCTGCTTGGAGTATTTGACCCTGGAAATTTTGCTAAGTAAATAGTCCACCACTTCCTGCAACCACTGTGTGGCGCTAAACAACGTGCGTCAACATAATTTATGTTGCTCTATATCAAGTGTAGACAACATCATGTAACTTTCATGTGAATCGGATATCGTTTGTCAAATACAAACTGATTTCCTTTCGCCATTAGGTGACGCTTTGACTTAGATGGAAAATTGACTTGTAGACATCCTCAAGCCATGACTGTTATGAAGCATGGCAAGTTTGGGACAGATTTGAACAAGTCCAGTGGAGATACATCAGCTTGCTGTTTCATGGGGAGTCACGTAAAATGGCCGCCACGCCACGGCTACACCATTCAATCAAACGTAAAGCTTTTGATAACTTTTAATCACAAAGGTCTTTAGATAGTACTGACCAAATTTGAATTGGATCTGCAAAATTCCCTAGGAGGAGTTCGTTAAAGTATAGCGCCTAGAAATGGTCAAAAATGAATGGAAAATTCAAACAAAAATCAAAATAGCAGACTTCCAGTATAATTTAGAGCATAGTCTCAAGAGACTTTTTTTAAGTCTCAATGTGATACATGTGTCTACTAAATTTCATACAGCTAGGTGAAATGTACCGCTGGGGCTGCTCTTTTGAATATTGGTAGGGGGCGCTGTCAAGGCAATTTCTAAAAGAAAAGGCAAAACCCCATATTAGTTATTTATGTTTATCACCTTTGACTCATGTGCAAAGTTCCATGACTATTTGTTCATCCTAAGCCACAGAAAACTGAGCTTCCATTTCATGGTGAATAATGCGTTGCCATGGCAACATATTTTAACAAAAACTCACAAAATTCATGATGAAGTATCATCAATGTCTCAAGGCTTTCCTCAGAAAATGTGAGGTCCATCAGATCAACTGGCTAGGAGGAGTACATCAAAGTATAAAACGTGTCATTTCCTTTTGCCAGTAGGTGGCGCTATGACTTTGAGAACATTTTGGCATGGAAATGTGCTCAAGCCTGAAATAGCATTATGCATAACAAATTTTGGGCAGATTGGACAATGTACCTCTGAGTTACAACAACTCCCTCTTTCATAGCGAATGGCACAAAATGTGAGCGAAGTGGGCGCATGCCATGTCAAGGTCGTTCAATGAAAACTTACCATTTTGATAAATTTTCATCACAAAGGTCTTTAAATTGTCCTGACCAAATTTGATGTTGATCGCATAAACTCTGTAGGAGGAGTTTGTCAAAATACAAAGCCTGAAAACGTAGTTTAATGGGAGTCGCATAAAATGAACGCCACGCCACAGCTACGCCATTCCATCAAACATAAAGCTTTTGATAACTTTTAATCACAAAGGTCTTTGGATTGTACTGTCCAAATGTGAAGTGGCTCTGACAAAGTCCCTAGGAGGAGTTTGTTAAAGTATAGCAACTAGAAATTGAGGGAAAATTCGCATAAAAATCAAAATGGACAACTTTTGGTTGATTTTAGAGCATGGTCCTTAGAGACTTTTTTTTTAAGTCTCCATAGGATACATGTGCCAACCAAATTTCATACATGTAGGTTAAACGAGGTGCTGGGGCTGCTTTGTTGAAAATCTGCAGGGTGCGCTATCGAGACAATTTAGAACGACCAAGCCAAAAATCCACATGAGATCTTTCATCACCTACGACATATGTACAAAGTTTCATGAGTTTTTGAGTATCCCAAATCACAGAAAAATCAGCTTGCTTTTTCATGGCGAACAAAGCGTTGCCACGGCAACAGAGTTATACGAAACCTCACAATATTCATGATGAACTATCATCAATGTCTAAAGGCTTTCTTTCTAGAATGTGAGGTTGATCTGGTGAAATGGCTAGGCGGAGTACATCAAAGTGTAAAACTTGTAATTTCCCTTTGCCAGTAGGTGGCGCTATGATTATGTGAAAATTGAGGCATGGGAATGTTTTTAGGCCTGGACTAGCATCCTGCATAAGACATTTTGGGCAGATTTGACAATGTACCTTGGAGTTACAACAACTTCAATTTTCATGAAAAATTGACTAAAATGGATGCCACGCCACGCCAAGGTTGTTGCATGAAAACTCATGATTTTGATAACTTTTCATTATAAAAGTCTTAAGATCGTGCTGACCAAATTTGAAGCCGATTGCATAAATACTGTAGGAGGAGTTCGTGAAAATGCAAAGCCTGAAAACGGGAAAAATGGCCAAAAAGAGCTAACTACTGTAGCGTCCCCTAGTGGCTGAAGGAAATTAAAATGTGAGGGTAGGTTACAGATTGCTATGTGGACATTTGCCTCAAATGTTGTGATGATAGGCACAATGGTTTTAAAGTGAGGTTGATTGATGTACAGAGCCACGCCCCTGATAAGTTCATTGGCCCATAACTTGATAACGCGATAAGTTATCAAAACACTTTTGGGGGGGTTTTGATGAAATTGAATGAATAATGATCCACAGCAAATTTGGTAGCAATCTGACACAGCGTTTAGGAGCAGTTTGCAAAAATGTGTTTTTCACAAAAATGAAAATGGTGGAAATCTGAATGGGCGGAGCTAAAAAAATTGAGTGTAATGATTGTAGAGCAGATGGAGCTGAATATGTGTGTCAAAGTTCATGTTAATCAGACATGTTGGGTGAAGGCCGTGGCCTGTGAAACTGTAGGGGGCGCTAGTGAGCCATTTTGTCATACATGAGCATGCGACCCATAAAATCTCAAATTTTCACGCAGTCCTGATCCGCCTGCCAAATTTGGGGAGTTTTTGAGTATGATAAAGCCCTGAAAAATGCGATTTTAGAGGAGAAATAATAATAATAATAATAATTCTTTGAATTACAATAGGGCCTTCGCCCGACTTCGTCGGTGCTCGGGCCCTAATAATAATAATAATAATAATACCCCATAGAATTTCAATAGGGCCTTCGCTGGCCCGACGTTGTCGGTGGCTCGGGCCCTAATAATACCCCATAGAATTTCAATAGGGCCTTCGCTGGCCCGACGTTGTCGGTGGCTCGGGCCCTAATAAAACCCCTTAGAAACTCAATAGGGCCTTCGCTGGCCCGACGTTGTCGGTGGCTCGGGCCCTAATAATACCCCATACAATTTCAATAGGGCCTTCGCTGGCCCGACGTTGTCGGTGGCTCGGGCCCTAATAATACCCCATAGAATTTCAATAGGGCCTTCGCTGGCCCGACGTTGTCGGTGACTCGGGCCCTAATAAAACCCCTTAGAAACTCAATAGGGCCTTCGCTGGCCCGACGTTGTCGGTGGCTCGGGCCCTAATAATCCTTACAATTTCAATAGGGCCTTCGCTGGCCCGACGTTGTCGGTGGCTCGGGCCCTAATAATAATTCTTTGAATTACAATAGGGCCTTCACCCGACTTCGTCGGTGCTCGGGCCCTAATAATTCTTTGAATTACAATAGGGCCTTCGCCCGACTTCGTCGGTGCTCGGGCCCTAATAATAATAATAATTCCTACAGTTTCAATAGGGACCTCGCGGCCCGACGTTGTCGGTGCTCGGGCCCTAATTATCATTTTGATTTGTGTTTCTGGCCACCTGGCGAATTGAAACCCAATATCTACTCTTCTTCTAGCTCCGTATATAAATATCTGTCTCTTTAGCTAAATGCCCTACTTTGTTCAGCAGTTAGTCGCTAACTTTGTTCAGCAGGTAGTGTGCAGTCGGTTTTTCAGTGATAACCAATCGGCATCCTCTGGTTTTGAAGAATGAAGCCAATGTAAAAGTGTCTTAAAATTGCATTCTCTCTAATGTCCATCAGGGGGCGACTGCAGATTGTAAAGAAGTCAATGAGAAAGTTACCCTTCTTCTCACTTGATTTTTTATCTCAGGAAACATGGACTTCTTATGCAGTCCATGTTGAAAACAGCTGCCTGCGGCTCCTGCAAACCATGTAGATGACACCAGTATGACTGATCCAAACCGGTAGCAGGTGCTGGTGTAACGGACCACTGTCGATCCGTATGGATCCCCCCTCGCGGTTTGGCACACATGTGAACTGCAGATTTATTCCACAGTTTAATGTTAACCATCACAGTGTGAAATAAAGTTTATATAATTCAGTGAAATATGCGATCAAGACATCAGCATTTATGCTTTTCTAGTCGCTGATCTCTGATGTTACAATGCAAACAACCAATCTGTGTTTACATTGAGAGGAGGAGAGTTATCTAACGATAACAGCACCGCTAACGACTAACAAACGAAGGTTCCATTCGCCACATTATTTTGCGTTCAGGCTCTGTTCAGTGAAACAGAGCAGAGGACAAGGTAAATTATGACGTTTTCATAATGGGTTCACATGTAATCTCGTAAAATGTATTGTTGGTGAGAAACTTAAATAAATAAAATTTTTTGAAGGAGATGTTTCCACACCAACATAAATAGATATTAGAGATGAATTATTATGAGCTGTTTACACTAGTACCAACAATACATCATTGAAACTACTAATGACTACTACTATAAGATTAGGTTCAATCCATACAAATGCAATTCTTTTATTTCCTTATCATCTGAATTGTGTTTTTATGAGAAAAAAACACTATAGATGACTATAACAAATTAAAAAGAGAACATTTAGAATTTTTGATGGTTTAAACTAACTTCAGAGTCGTTGAAATGTTTTTTTGGATGTTTGCAAAAACAATAAATTGTCTGGAGCCTTGTAGACCAGCTGCTATAATCACCAATGATCAGCAATTAGTATCAGCTGCAAAAAAACGTGATCAGGGATCTCTACAAATTATACTTGCTCCCTTTTTTCTTTTGTGCTGATCTGATCTGTGATCCGATCTGTAACTCTGACCCGCTATAAGACCCGAACCGTGAGTTTTATGATCCGTTGCACTCTAGTTGCAGGCGATAGAACCAAAACAAGGAGCTGAAAGAGGCAAGAATGCTCCATAAAGCTGAAGGGTGATACTTCTTTGCTATTAGCAATGTAAAAGTGCTTTCACATTATACAGTCATTCAATACTTTTTGAATGTAAAAACATTGATTATTTCATTTTAAAATACACAGAAACAGTTTTGACCATTAAGAAGTGTGTATGCCATTTTGCAGAATATCAATATAATGTCAGAAGCTGACTTGTTTTGCCAAAAGTCATGGACCGTCACATAGTTAATGTGAAGCCCTCCTCCCTTATTCAACTTCTGCTCCATCATCATTTGCATGAGAAGACTCTACTGGAATCAGTGATAGTCTCTAAAAGGAGCTGGGTTGTTGTTTACTGACTAAGCAGACATCCTGATTTTACTGTGTATTGATGACTGATCATCAAATTAACGGGATCAGTTAAACCCAAAGACAAATATGAAAGATCATTCTAAGCAGTGTGCAAACCAGGAGAGCATCCGTCGACAGTGTGTAATCCTATTACAAGATGCATAAATGAGCAGACTTCATACTAATCTAATAGAGGCCACTCTGTTTGGAGAGTAAGCATTTTTTCCCCCTCACCTGACCAAGGACCGCTGTGCTTGCTGAGCGACAGCAATTCCCCTCATTGCCCCATCGCTTGTTGAATAGACACACACAGTGTACCTTGCTCTTTTTGTCAGTACTTTTATGTGGGATATACTTGCACCACATACAACGGCTAGTAGTCAGCAATGCAATTCATGAGTCCACAGGCCTTTTTAACTCATAGAAAGCTTTGTCTGCCTTGAGCTCTGTCAACACCTTTTACATTTTCCTCAATTATGTTCTTCCAACAGTCTGATGAAACTGCTGGCAAGTAGCACTGTATTAGCATAGTCTACATACAATCGCTAGTGTCATTTTATGTGTTTTTACTATCAACATCAAAGTCAACAAAAAGCCATAGAATTAGAATTATCATACATTTTTCAATAGGTAATTCACAAAACTTGCCCAATAATCGTACAGATTGCTGTGGTTAAAATCATAATTTTCTTTTACCAAGCAGAGTTTGAGGATTATCTGATTTGTAAGAAGTAGCAATTATCCTAAATAGTAGCCGAACAGCACTTCGGTTGTTTTGTTTCTCCTAAATGACATTGCTGTGATGACCCAGTACAGTGAGTGCAACATAACAAGCTTGCTGCATAGTTTATAATTGAATTATTAATATAGCAATCAAATAAAGAAGGATAGTCTATAACTGGATTGTTGTCCAAATATGGATTAGGATGGAATAATGGCACTTTTCATTACTATTTGGATATACTTCTCGACATATTGTTGGCATTTATGACAACATTACTGGAAATTAGTGGTGTAACGGATCACAGATCGATCTGTGATCGGTTTGGATCACTTGTGAACCGCGGATCAATTTTTTTTTACAGTTTAATCATGATAGTGTGTAATAAAGTTTTACTGCTGCTGTTCCTTTTCAAGTAACAAGTCCCCGAATATCAATACAGAGTGTCAGTGAACAGATATGAAGCTGTAGTGTGTTCACGTGAACGGAGCGTGTTAAAAGCATTTAAAGGTGAAGTCATGGCAAGCAGAGGAACTTCAGAAGCACCGGCGTCATTTAAGTCACATGTTTGGGAGCATTTTGTCTTCACTGTAACTTATAATGATGGGATGAGGGTGGTGGACAAAACCGTTACTGTATGTAGGTGTTGTTTAAAGAGAAATACATACAACAACGGCAATACATTGGACATGTCCAGTTGTCCACATATCCCAGTCTGTCAGTGACTAAAGTTAAAAACTTAATGCTTCGTCCACTCACACTTGTCACAGTTTAGGAGAGCACATTGCTATGACCAGATGAGTGACAACTTTGTACGGCTCATTTTCTGCAACAAGTGTACCAACACAGCATGGTGATATTAGCTAGCTACAATTAGCAAGGTAGCAAGCTATCTATCTTGATAATTGCAGCATGCTTTAATGCTACACTGGTTACAGAAAATGAGCTGAACAGTGGCCCGGTGGCCCGGTGGCCGGTAGCGGTGCTGGGTGTAACTGTCCCTCCACCTCACCCCTCACCCCCCACCGCTCCAGAGAAGGACAAGCTACCTAGCTAACTAGCCAGCCATCCGTCTACACACTCTTACCGGCGAGCTGCAACAACACTTTGCAGCCCACTGACAAGTATTGTCACCAAAACAACTAACAACAATCACCATTTTCTTTTATAGTCATCCAATATAACAGATTATACATTAAGTAGATCTTCCCTTTAAATTAAGGTTAACGTTCAGGTTTTCCTTACAGTAATGAACTGCACCTGCAGTTTTTTTGTGTGTACCTCAAGGCCTAGTACTTGAGGGATATTTTTAAATAAACTAAAGATTATGCGCATATCTTTTAACCAAAATAAGTCACCCGAAGCAATATGGAGCACATGTTTCTACCCACCCTCAATGTATACCACGCATAGATCCCCTTGAAAATAATTCATCACTTCATCTTCAGTCCATTTCCTACTTTCCTCACCAAACTGAGCCAAACCCCTTTTCTCTCACATTTCAAAAGGACCAGTTTGAATTTATGAACCGTTCTGCACAGTGTGACTTGACCTGGGTTTGTTTACCAATGTGAAGAAGAATATGGAGTGAAATCCCCTCCATCGAAAACACAATCTCCTGTCATTAACTTGAAAAGCCCTTGAACTACAGCTCTTGCTCAGAAGGTTGGCTAGCGGCTCACTGCACAGTAGAATAAAGTGTGATTAGCTGAACAAATTGAAAATGGAGTTGTGTAATTTCATACTAGGAAAAAGGAAAAAAAGGAGAATAGCAGAAAAAGATTACTGGGATGTCCACATATATTCATCATGATCATGTTTACCCTGTGGTTGTTAATGCAAATCAAGGCTTTTAATTTCCCTCTCTCCGACAAAAGGAACTGGATTATAGGGATTGGACTGAGAGCATCTGTATGCAACAAGCAGACCAAGTGCACTTAGCAACAGTAGCTCTACAAGCGGGTCCTTAAAGTACCCCACTGCCACATGCACAACCACACAAACAAACACATATCCACCTGGTTCAGCAGGCCAGTTAAGGTCATGGATCTCAGTGTGCTATGCTGGTGCCTGTCAGACTGAAGAAAAATTAAAGCCGTGCAGACAAAGCTGCAGAGAGGTGCTTACTGCATCATGCCGATAACGTCCTCTCGCCCGGTGCTACTGGCTCCCTCCCACCGCTCCTTTGTTGAGACTTCTAAGATACTGCATGACTGGCTCGGGGGGGGGGGGGGGGGGGGGGGGGGGGGGGTCCCCGATCCCTCACCTTCTCAGCAGTGACACATTGCAGCTCCGATCCTGTTTGTATGTTTATGTAGTGGTATGTGTGAGACTGGTAGAGGCCCCTCAGAGTTCAGTGTGTGTTTGTTGATACGGACTTGCTTTGAATGAGGGTCAGTCTGAACGTACATGGTCTCTTGAAAAAATGAGGAGAGCTCGGACGCTTGCAGCATATTAAATGGTTTCTACAGTATGTGCTCGTAATGTCACTGGGTGGATCAGGTGTAGTAGAGTAGACAGTGTTGTGTCTGCTAATTCTCCCCTGCTGCAGCCAGCACTTTATACATCAGGATTTACCTGACCCTTCAGCTTAGAGCAGCACACTATCCAGTTGCCCAGAATCCCTTGTGAGAGGATTTATGCATTTTAATTTCTGTTGTGTGTACTTGAGATCAAGACAGAAACAGCAACCATGTCTGCTAGTAAAAGAGAGCTGTTTTTTAATTATTTATGCTCAGATAAACCAAGACAATTATGACAATCTCTATCAAACCCACAACTTTACAGATAAAAATACCCAATGGAAAATGTAGCACTAAAGTAGTCATTTTTACATTCTGATTTTCACATATTATTGGAAATATTTGAGAATAGATATTGCGCTAGGTGTGGATTTGTTACCATCATATCATCACCGGAGCACTGGAGTGAACAAGCCATTCTATGACATACGTGCATATTTTTATGTGTGGTGAACATTATTGCTTTGCTCGTGTGTCTTCTTAACCTTCTGCTCGCAGTGTGTTTGCATTGCATTTGGTCAGGTTGGTGTGTATATGAACGGATAAAACAGTTAGCTGTCCTTCAGCCGAGGCTTCAACATTGCGAGCTGATTTGCCGTGAGTGAGCCAACGGATCAAACGCACGTTAAAGACTTGATGGACTGGTAAATAGCATTCTCTGTTCTCTTGGCAAGCCCACCGATTTTCCCTGTCCTCGAGAGAGAGGTGAAAAAGGTCGGCGGTGAAGCTTTGGAGAAAAACAGGCCATGTAAAAAGAAAAGTGACTCATCTTTTTATTCACTGGAATACACTTTTGTATGTAAGCAACGATATAACGTGAGAACACAATATGAAACAGCCTTCATCATGCAATCGTTCTCACCTCACTCCGATCATAACCCATGTCCAATCAGAAATGGCAATATTCCTTTGATTAAAGACATTAATATTACATATGGCACTGAGGACTCATTCACTGCCTGCATGCTTCAAACACATTTATTTGGGCTGTGATACAACGCTGCCCATAAAATAGAGTGGTAATGACTCAAAGGTCAGCGCCAAAAGTCCTGGTGGAGGTGCCATTTGTTTCTTAATACCCAGAGAAACTCCAACATTATTGATCTCCTGCACCGCATGACTTTGAAAAGTAATTACTAGGTTATGTATGATGAGATTTTCCTCCCCAAGGGATGACTTTATTACTACAATATAACATCCTCCCTCCACCTCAAAAGAAATACAAGGTAGTCGATACAGCATGCCTGCTGTTTGCATGGAGACAGGATGGGCAGTTTCCATGACAGGCCCAATTTATTTATCGCAGCTATAGAAGTAAGCGAGTGAAGGGGGTTGGTAAATGAGGTATAAAGGAAACGTTCTCCTCACAAGCCCACGGACAACATATTCTCTCTCACAATACAGAGCACATCTGCATTTCACGCTGTGTTTTTGTCTCTCGCAGGGGGCCCAACCTGTTTATTCCTAAGAACAGTAAAGCTGCCCTCTCACCGCTTGTGCAGAGAAAGAAGAAGATGAGGGAAATAAAGGATGCAGGAGAGGAGAGGAAAGGAGAGAAAAGTGAGAGAGTGAAAAGGGAAAATGGGATGGAGCAAGGGGGGGAGAGAGCGGACGAGTTATGATTACTATGCTCCATGCTGTTTCACATGGCTCCTCTTCCCAATAGCCCGAAGCGACCGGGGCTCAGATTTGGGCTGCCAACCAAAAGGTGGATATCAGCATTCCTTTGAGCCTTCCTTCCTCCTTCCCCCCTAACCAGACTTCACACACGCTGCTTCTATCAACTTAGTCCGTGTGTGCTGGTCTTTGAAGTGAGGACTACGTGATGCTTTCATGCAGTTTGAAATTCCCCTTTTCAGGTTATGGCAGTGGTATTAATTGTTAGTTAGTACAAGGTCCTACAAAGCCAATTGAGCTGATTAGCATATGGCCATCACAGACCGCCTCACATTGGGCATGCACAGTATGAAAATGAATATGAAAGTTATAAAGAGGTTTTATTTAGAGTTCAGCTCAGTTAAAATATAATAGTTTTAAACATTATCATTATTTACTGAAATGCCAAATGTTTTGAATATAAACACATAATTCAATGAATAGGGCATAAATGATTGTGGTTTCATTTTTTTACATGATAGCATTATAATACTCAATACTCATTGTTACTGAGAAGCTTTAACACATCAGGTCAATGCAAACTCCGGTAACATTACATTACATTACATTACAGTCATTTAGCAGACGCTTTTATCCAAAGCGACTTACAATAAGTGCATTCAACATTGGTAATCAAAAGAACTACTAGTCACCAGAAGTCATAAGTACATTTCCTTTTCCAAACAAGCATCTAAGAGCATGAAGCAGAGCATAACTCAGAGCCAAAGTACAGTGCAGAAACAAGAAAAACAGTTAGTGCTATAAGTAATACGAATACAATAAGTGCAACAAGCTAGTATGAATACAATAAGTTCTAAGTGGAAGGCTCAGGGTAGCACTTCCTGAAGAGGTGGGTTTTCAGCCTGCGTCGAAAGATGGGCAGCGACTCCGCTGTCCTGACGTCAGTGGGAAGTTCATTCCACCACTGTGGGGCCAGGACAGAAAACAGCCGTGACCGGGTCGATCGGCTGCCAGGACCTCTGAGCGACGGTGCAACCATTCGCCCCGAGGCACCAGAGCGAAGTGGTCGGGCGGGGGTGTAAGGCTTGACCATGGCCTTGAGATAGGAAGGAGTAACGATGATGGAAATGAAATACAATATAATGTCTGATTATTTCAGTTGTTGTAAATGTTTTAAGTTTATCACGTCTTATTTAGGACTTGTAGTTGTGACAAATAGAGAACTTTATGTCTTCTTTACTCAAGCTGAGGAACCTCCACACCAACCACATGATATCTGTGTGTGTGTGTGTCATTTCTGTCTGTGCCACTGTGAACGGAAATATGAGAATGATTCTGTCCTGTTTGGATCGACAACCGACTGAACGGTGCGTCTCTAGTAGACAGTGTTTCATAAACACCAAAACAGTCTTCTTAACAGTAATATTGTTTTGATAATTGTCAGAATGAATGCAGTAACCATTTACGAGTATCACATTGTTGTACATTGATCCTTCCATTTTCTGACAGCAAGCTTCATAAACAGACTACTTCTCCTGATCCAAAAGAAATAAAAGGTCAGCTGAGATGTTGCTGTGCCAGTATGAACTATTATTTAATATGTCCCTCTTGTAGTGTGAATGACATTGACATAGTTATATTACTACCCAACACTGAGCTGCATAAGCAGACAGCTGATCTTGATGTAGAAAAGGGGAATAATCTAAGCCAGAGGTCTTCAACAGGGAGTCCACGGAGGTACTGCAGGGGGTCCGCACAATTTTTGGTTGATTAGACAATTTATTTTAAATTTGTTTTTATTTTTTCCCAAACATGAATCTGTCTATTATTTTAATAGTTCAGTATTGTATGCAAGATAACAGGTATGTTTATTCATGGCAGTGGCACTAATAGGCCATCACTCATTTTCGTTTCCACATTTATGTTTAAAATAAAAACGTCAATTTGAATAGCTTGTATGCATGATTATCATACAATGTATGTTTATAAATGTCAGTGGCACGGCCACCTTACTCACTGTACCTTTAAAATAAAAACATGAATATATGAACCTGCGTATTATTTGAATAGCTTAGTGTTGAATGCACAATAACAAGGTATGTTTATACATGGCACTAGGCCCAGTTTAATACAAAACATAATTTTATACAATATACTGTATATAGTAGGGGGACCCTGCTCCATCTCTCTATCAGTTTGGGGGTCCTTGGCCTGAAAAACATTGAAGACCCCTGATCTAAGCCCTTTAAAGTAAAGAAAAGTCAGCTTTAACAACAAGCAGCATTAAATGGTGGATGTTGCTGGCTGGAAGATAAAATTATATGGTCATATAGCCATGCAGTTAACTTCCCTGCCCTTACTGGCACTTGGAGAATGAGCTCTACCTTTGTGAGGAATTACCCATATTTATCATCCACACATACAGTTTAAATAAACACTCATAATGCTAAGGTCTGTGTTGTTCTGCCTCATAAAATCTCAGCGCCGGTTTGCTTTTCCTACGCACTGCTCCCTCGTTCTACTTATATTAGGGGCTCACATCCCCAGAGAATTCCAATTTTCCACTGAAAAACTTTGTTCTTCACTGTTAATTGCACTAAGCCAATGTTTTCTCTCGCCCTATAATTACAATTCAGAAAACAATTACATATCATTCAGGCAGCATGATTACCTCCTGTCACTCCAGCCTTCCATGCCATAATTTAATATTTTGCTCAATGATCACTCACAGGATTCATAAAGGCAAAAGAGGCTCCCACTTACAGTGCATTTCCTAGTCATCAGCCACTCTACTTGTTCGTCTGATAAATGCTGGGTAGAGGGAGGCACTCCGCTTTGACAATGTGCCATTAAGCCATCCACAGACCCACTCTTGCAGACGCTAGGTGATTAATTTCTTCTCCTTCTCCCTATTTAGCCCTTCAATAATGTACCTAAAATAACAAGCTCTTGCTTTGGTGACGAGAGCCGCAAACACGACGCTCTGCGAGAACACAAACATAGCCAAGGAAAAGTTGAAGTGCCCCACTTAAAGTAGAGGTGGTGATGAACACAACATTCAACATTTCCTTTTTTGGCTTTGATAGTGTAACAACATAAACATATAACATAAGTATAACACACCGTAAAAAAGATAGAAGCCTGATGGATGAAGTCGATCACACGGTCTCCATATTGAGACGAAAGTCACGTGTTCTGCTGTTTACTAAATAAATAATTTAAGAAAAGACCATTCATTGTGAATTGTTACTTAATCTGTATCAGTGCAAGACATTGAAACCACCATGGGCCTAATTAAAAAGAAAAGCAGCTTCAGCTGGACTGTTGCAATGAAGACATAAGTGGAATAAGTAGAAATGGTAACTCAAACACAGCAACCAGCCTTGTCAGAGTGTACAGCTATTGGTATTTGGAGGTTAATATCATGCATAACGCAGGAGGACATTTACATTTCATACACAAAATAGCCTTCTACTGTGAGAAGTCAGGGAACAAGGTTTTACGTGCGATGACATTTATGGTTTCTACCTCCATCATTTTTCAATTTTGGCAGCACCTTGATGCTGCTGTCAGGATGTTTGGGAATGCAGCATGTGTTGAATGCCATGTCATGCATAAAATTGGATTACATTTGGCCAACAGGAGTAGGTTAGATATTACAGTTCCACTGCTCAAAGGAGTACCCTATAAGATAAACAAGCATGATTGCCGTTGCTCTGCAGCATTGTTTTATCACAGCTCGGTTGATGTTTGGTGCTGTAACCTGAGTTTTATGAAGCATGCTACTCCAAGCACAAGCTTTCAATGGGATGAACAAAACAAGTTTTCATATGTAAAGATACAACACTCAGTTGGAAAAAGTTGCTGCACAAAGATGTCCTCAATGTTGAGTTAAAAAACTGGAGCTTTATTTAGCAGCAGAGGTTTTCTCTGTGACTCTGTGTGTAATCATGAATAAGTTATCATTAGTTAAATATTGAAGCTAATTTCATTAAATGAATGATCAAATATAGAGCTGCAACTAAAGATTGTTTTTATTATCAATCTGCAGAATTTTTTTCTCAATTAATCGATTAACTGAAAAATATCATAAAATAGTGAACAATGCCCATCACAATGCTGGCTTGTATATTCAAATAGTTTTCTCTTCATCTGACATACTGTCCAAAATGAAAACATATTCATCTCACAGTCACAGGAAACAGAAAAGCTGCGGTGGTTTTAGTTTTAGAAGCTGGAACCCCCATATTGTTCTTCATCAGATTTTGCATGAAAAATGACTTGAATGATAATAGATTATCAAAAATAGATTTTTTTGTCAATCAACTAATTGATTAACTGACTAATTGTGTCAACTCGACTGCTATCCATAACGTAGTGTCTGCTGTCGCCCTATGCAGCCAACAATGACATTTTGTTACAATTTGATGGTGGAGCATCAAGGGTCGCTACATTTTGGCAGTTTTCATGTTTTTGATCCAAATGAATTGATCCTTCATTCGCTAAAGTCCTTTTTTACATTACATTGACTTTATTGAGCCCGGTATCCTAGAATGAAGTCCATATTGGACAAATTGGCACCTCAGGACTTTACGTCCAATGCCAGTGCTAATGCAGGAAGTAGCCCTAGCCCAATGGAAAGACAGCAAGCTGCTGCTCAGATCAATGAGACCGAATAGCAGCACAGAGACAGACATTTCATCCAAATGTCTAATGCACAGTTCCAATCTGTTAGCTGACGTAAGCCTCAGGTGTCAGCTTTAAGCAAATTATTCCAGTGAATGTAATCCAGTCAAACCTGCCAGGACCTCCATTTTGAGTGCACTACTTGTCCTATTTCATGTTCTAGGGCTTCTCAGTCACCTGTAACTCACATGTCTGTGTTGAGGATTGCTGGGCTTTGGGGGATAGTGCAAGAAGAAGCTAATTTTCCCACTCTGGCCAATCTCCCTGAAGCATTGGCCGAAGCCCTTTGCTGTACACCCTTTGGAGGAGCCTTCCAGATTGCGCAGTGCAAGCCCATACTGAAAGCCTATTATTAATGGAAAGGTCAAAGCAGGGTGGGTGGTTAGATAGCAGCAACAAGATACTGTCAGTTCTCTCCCCTTCACTGTCCGAGGCAGAGGGAAGTAAAGAATAAAGGAGCAACCTCATCGGGGTATTAAAGCACAGCATACCTTTAACAGTGTGTGACATTGGTGTGTTTTAAGGGGACTGAACTTCCATACATGCTGGATTGTCTAACAAACCTCTTCAGCTGCCTTTCATTGTGGTGGATGTGCAGGTTTCTACTCTGAACTGCCGAATTGATAGTACCCACATGACAAATGCTGCACATTTCTTTCAGCAACAACAAAGACATTTTTTGTTTTCAGGAGTGCTCTCAGATGCTCTCTGTCAATATGAAGCTGCCTCTGAGGCTAATAACTACTGAATATTACAACGTTCTCACTAGCACACGTACGAATGAATGAACAGATCCTCCCGGTCTGTCTCTACACCTTTACTATCACGCATTATTTGCTCCAATAATTAAACTATATGTCAGTATTCAGAATAACAATCAGATAAGGAAGTCCCCCCCCCCCGAAAAACGATTGCTGTGTAGTTCATTTGCTCTACTCAGATTCAAGTATATACTCGGATGATTTAATGATTGCTTCGCCAAGAAGGCATTTTGACATTAACAGGAAATGAGAGCACGAGATAATTGTTGTTTTGGAAAACACTGCAGCCATGGAAACTAGGAGGTATAATTGCTCAAAACAATATGCTGTCTCATATACAGTGGTGAATATTATTGCATCTGTACTTTTAATAGGTTGGGAGGAAAAGTGTAGAAACTTTTCAGCTGCAGAAGCCCAGCTACTCTTAGGTTGGGATGCGCCAATAAATATTAATCACGATTTGGGCTTCCCACAATTAAATTGACACGATTGCCAGTGATGTTGACGTCTAAAATCAACGTCTTGTGCTTGCTGTTCCCTCAATGTGCCACTGTCAACCAGAGTGGACTGTCCTCCGTGCGTCAGGGTCTGCGGTGATGTCAGCAACCCGTCTTGAAACATGGACCCTGGCTTGTTTGCCATTGTTTACCAAATTGTTCACTATAACATTCATACAAAATCTTTATCTAGCCTTTTAATGTTGCTCTTACCAGATGCATTTTGATTTTAAAGATGCAAAATCTGAGATTGGGAGCATTTCGATTACTTCTCCACGACTCTCAACATGGCGGGCTGGCGGATCGCAGCTAACGGTGCTAACAGTACCTGAGGGGGAACCAGAAGCGCTACACTTCAGCAACGATGCTGTAGGTCAGGGCGGCGTTATGAGCTGTAACCCGCCGTATTAGAGCAGTGCAGAGCGGCGGCCGTGAGCTAACCAGTGCGGCACGCTAACATGCACTAAAAGCACAAGTGGCTGGCCCGACTATGTCACAAAGCAAGGAGACACTCTGATATCAACCTACGTCATCACTGGATATGACCTGAACACTTTTACGAATGTCACCTAAACTTTCAAAAGTTATGTTTTCCCTTTGTAAACATTCAGCTGCCAGCATACATTTATCTTTGTTTCTCGAGCATCTTTCCTGACTGCCTCGCTCCTTTCAGGCATTCCAGGCATCCTCCTCATTTTATATACCGCCATCTATTTTAACCGTCTTGACAAGGTTAATGGTCTCATAAATGTCTGTGTCTGAGGAATCCCGTGGGCAAGATTTCTTCACTGGAGGAGTTTTCAGTTTTGTTTGCCACTGACTGGTACAGGAGGGTCCCCTGCTTTGATCTCAGTAGTTCACTTAACTGGGTGCTGAAGGCATGACAACGGAGATGGCAGCATTCTGCTCAATGCAGAGCTGTTTGTGTCAAAGCATTTGAGTCACAGTGCATCATGGGTACAACTGTTTTTCTGCAAATATTGCAGTGGTTGAGCAGCAGCTTCACACATGCCATCTTTGACAGAAATCTATTAATCAAGTGGAAATGCATAAAGTACATGGAGTATGAAGTGTTCTGTCAATATGTTTGTGCTGTTCACCCTCTAAACTCTGGGGAAGAAGTGGATTATACAACTAGGTTGCATTGCAGGAAATCGCTCTCAACTATGTCTTTCTGTCATTGGTAAATGGATAAATGGATATGAATAGGTTCCCTCTTTGGTGGTGCATTAATCATGTTAGAGATGCAGATTACATCTCTGCGGCTCTGCATAAATTATTCATGGCATTCTAATATATGGTGCGCAATTTGAAATAAACCATTGTTCTCAAAAATGATGTAGCTGGGTCAAAAATGTTCACATAGAGGGGAATAAAATGCAAAAATTGTCCCCATGGTTTCATATTTGTATGTGTATGAATATATCCAGTGCGGTGGTAGCCGTACAATATTTTAAAATAGTACGGCAAAGCCATAATGCCATACTTTTATATCCTGGCACCTTTGCTCACTGCAGTGTCGGTTGAAGATGATTAGGCCTGCAGCTTTCAGATTTTCCCTTTAATCAGGAGTTCCAGTCAGCAGTGTAGTATACATACATATGCATACAGTGTTGTATTTTTTGTATTATTTAAATATTTATTTGTTTATTTTTATTTTTTACAAATCTGGCCTGTGGCAGGTTATCTCCGGGCAGATAAGCACCATCAGGTTGCTTATGACGACTTAGCGCAACTGCCTTTTTGGCACACTAAGCTTCCAGACTCCCTCCGGCCCTTTCATGCTGTGAATTGCATCTCCATCGAGCCACTTTGAGGGAGAATGGCCAGAGTATAGGGAATACAGATGCAGCACTCTGAGAAGGATCACCTTCGATTCAACCTTGTAGCTGCTGTGAGAAAAAAAAAAAAAACTCTTCATCTGTTGACAAAATGGGACAAATTGGCAGGATTTGTTGGATTAGTTATGTGACCTGGAACTGTTAATGCTTTGGTGGATCACCCACACCCAGTATTTTGTGAAACTCTGATGGGCGGACCTCGGACCCATAGAGGGGGACATGATCCCCCCCAGAAATAAATGTTGTACAATTTTAAGTAAAATGCATCAATTTGGTGCACTTTGAGAGCAAAATGAAGATCCATGAAGAACTTTGTGCTCTATAAACAATTTGGTTCTCTTATTACATTTAGGCTACTCAAGTACTGTACTTAAGTAGAGTTTTGAGGTACTTTTATTTTACTTGTGTATTTCCATTTTATGTATCATTATAATTCTAGTCCACTACATCTCTAATATTGTACTTTTAACTTCACTACATATATTTAAACAATAACAGTTACTATTTAGGCTACTTTGCAGATTCAGATTCTTAATACAAAATATAAATCAACTATATGTATTATTAAGAAGTATATAGCCTGGTCATTAAATATATAGAGTAGTTTAAACTAGCTCCACCTTTACCAGCCGCACCATGTGCGAGATAAACACTTTTATGCATCATTGATTATAATCCATAGATATAGGCCTAATGTAAATACAGTATTTGATATGGGCCACTCTGCATAACGAGTATACTTTTACTTTTGGTACTTTAAGTATTTGATGCCAATACTTTTGTACTTTAAGTTAAGACATTTTTTCAATGCAGGACTAAATATTGTTGCAGAATATTTTTACACTGTGCTCTGGTAAATAATAAAAAAATAATAAACACACAGTAATGACAAGGCAACAAAGTCCCACTCACAAAGTGTGTAAACCAGATGGGCTCCGTGTTTTAAGACGAGTCTGGTGGGTTGTGTTCTGGGGACGGTCCGTCCCGTCAGCTAGCACTAAGTTCACACCAGGCTGCTCACCAGCCAACGCGCTGATCAGCGTAAAACTACTTTTGGTTCGTTATAAAAAAGAGACAAAATAGACTTTGGCGGGACGCCACAGTCTAGACAATTAATGAGAAACACTAAGTATCATGTAACATGGCTCGGCTTTGATGCTTGATACTCAATGCAAACGCTGTGTGTAGCGCCGTATTCATTGTCAATGTAATGTTTATGGCTAATAATCCATGTGATGTTTATACATGTTGGAATGTAATAGCGTTTTATTTGTCCATGAGGGGGACGCTCTTGGGTCATTTTTGTTGTTATGTTTGAAAAGACTATGAGACTGTAGGAGCAGGGAGATAAATACTGAAGTTCAATAAGCTCACTGAATAATTTAAATACTACTTTACTATGTTTGCTATGTGACTATATTCAGATTTTGAATCTAGTGTCTTGTTGTTGTAACTGTATTGTTTTGATTATTAAAGCTGTTGACAGATATCAGACTACGACCTAGGGCTGTACCGAGTAGTTTGCGGGCGACTGTGGGTCAGCGGTGGAGCAGGGTCAATCAGAGGATCGGTGGTTTGATCCCCAGCTCAGCTAGTCCATGTCGACGTGTCCTTGTAGCAAGACACTTAACCCCAAAATGCTCCCACTCCTGATGGGCACACCTTGTCATGGTAGCCCCTGTCATCAGTGTGAATGGGTGAATGATGACTTGAAGTGTTTTGAGTTGTCGGAAGAAAAGCGCTTTACAAGTACAGTCCATTTAACATTTTCAACATTTACATTCTAATTCTAAATCAACATTTTATCTTTTCATTATGTTTGAACCTGGTGTTTCTGCACAGATTAAGCTACACTTATATGATTAGTATTTTACTATTTGTATAATTAGATCCATTGCTGGCTGTGTAGGATCAGGTTTCAGGCTTGTGTGATCCAAACATTTCCAATAACTCCTGAGCGTTGTGAAGTAAAGTCAGCATTTATTGAAAAAAGATAAATAGATAATTTCCAAAATTCATACCATGTTTTTATCCTATGAAATATTCTGTTTCAATTTCAATCCATATTTGTTGGTGTTTAGCCTTTTAAAAACATTTTCACTGCAGTCAGTTTACTTTTTTTCAACATTTTCTTTTTTTTTTTTACAAAGGACATACCTGTATTAACGGGGTAGTCCAGCAGTAACCTAACAGTACCATAATTCACATGTATAGAACTGTTATTTTTTTAGGGTGGTGATGAAGCCATAAAATATGATGAGGCCAACGAATAGCAGAACACATGAGCGTGTGTTACGTACTGTAAATGCTATTTAGCTATTCATGGAATTAATTGTGTGGCCCATCCACTTTTATTCAGGCCCAGCTGCAATTGTATGCCACTGGAATAAGCATGAGCTGTCACTGACTGCAAGGATCCAGAGCTTGCATCCTTCTAGACAAGCTGGAAGAGAAAATAATGCTGAATTAGGTGTATGCATTTCATGTTGAGGCATTTCTTAAATTATATTAAACTCTTTATTACTATTGTCTCTTAACTGTTTTTGTAAAGAGGTCTCTCTAAAGGCTTAAACGGATTCTCCAAATCCTATTAGGTTTTTTTAGAGCTCTCACTTGACATGACTTCAGATTTTAGACACAAACCAAACCTTCTCTATCACTGAATTCACTATTCCTATGTGCATGCATTTCGATTGTATTCAGACCTTCACGTAAGAGATAACTGTTCTGTGCATAGTGTAGCTGTTATATTCATGTACAGTCAGTCGTGATGAATGTAAGGAAATATTTTCTATACTACAAGAACATATCTTAATTTATTCATTAGCACCAAACCCTAATACGGTTTGTTGCTAATGAGAGGTTCATCAGAGTGGAGCATCAATCAGTTATTATGACAGTTGAGTTGATAAATAAGGAGACCAACAACATGTATGTGCATGTTGATATGTGTACATGTGTATTAATGACTACTTTAATTAGAACGTGATTCCGACAATTTAATGTTGTGGTGACACAACTACTCAAATCTGAAAGGAGTTCAGCTTGAAATGAAGTTACAGAAACAATGAAAACATAACAATAAGAGTGAGGAACCTCCAAAGACCAATGGAATAAACACAATTACAGAAGACAGATCCCATTTAGAGACTCACATGATGAGCATCGTCCAATTATTTTTCTCTGCATGTAGCATTCTAGATATTGTGTCACAGAGGTGAACCATTGGAAATCAATGTTCTCGACAAACCATTCCAAGATGAGTAAATCTGTGCTCAAACAAACCTCAATTCAACATTTGAATGGTTGCAACTATGGTATGGATTCCAATTGTAAACTGTAAACATGCTTCTAAGTAAGGACCTTTTCAAATGAGGTTTTGTTTGGTTGGCTAAAGTGCTTCAGGGTTTTAAAAATGTTCCTTTTTTGAGAGGCTGTTCTGGAGTATCTCTGGTAAAAGCATCATAACTGGATTTGGTCCTTAACGGCTACCCTTACAAAAAAACAATATTTTCTATCAGTGCAGTTTTTAAGGCATTTTAAGTTGAGAGCCTCTTTTAGTGGGTTAAATATTGTAATCAGTGTTCATTTAATGCAACACCAGTGGTGATCCGTGTTTGTCCTCGCCGTTGATTGCTTCATTTTGGGTGTTTTATTCCTTTCTCTGAACGCCAACGTCAACGACTTTTTTTAACTGGAGTATCTACTATACAAACCTTTCTTGGATGCTTCTTAGGATTTTACACCATAGCTCCCACCAAACTTCTTGTTGTTGCTCCGTCGCTATGGTCTCTACCCCCTTCCTGCCCCCTTTTAGCTCTGGCTGGTTGACATAAAACACATTACTTCCTGTACTCCAGCACAGCAAAGTCGCCGCAGACACCAGACACCACATCTCAGGTAGACTGCGAAAATCAGAGAGCTTTCCCTGGCAGCGATAGGCTTATCAGCATTGTGTGAACTTGTTTAGTAAAGGCTTGAATGCAACAGATGCTCATTTATATGTAATCCAGCACTTCAGATTTAAACAATGAAAGGTTCAGAAACAAAATCATGAAATCAGAAGAATCTGGCTTGTATAAAATATGTTACTTAGGGAAATATAAGTCATGCTCAGCTCTGCTCTGGTTGGATTGTCTCAACGGGCATTTTGTGATGCACTAGACTTGCTGCAAGCTATACAGGTGTCATTATGAATGTATGTAAATGTCTCAAACTGTAATAATAGTTATAACTCTATTAGCCTTATTTTATGCAGATATATTTGATAGTGAGACCAAAGGGCAACAGTAAAATGACAGTACAACACAAAGAAGCTTGTGGCCATTCCGTTCGGATGTGGTTACTACGTTCAGTTACCTCATTTACAAACGCTTCCAACGGCCACTGTTGAAATCCGTAGTAACAGATGACCTCTGGCATGTAAGACCCAACATAGTCAATTGTAATTTGGTGGCGCCACAGGAAAAACATAAAGCTTCTTTTGTTAGTCTTAGCAGGCTTTATCTATCTGTTTCCAATTACAGCCCTTGAGCCCTGGGCTGACGTGCCCATAAGACAATCCCTCGCTAAGTTCAGTGGCTTCATTAAATGTATTCATGCTGCTGCTATCTTACTAGTCAAGTAAATGTCTGCACACACAAGTGTTGGCCTAAAATCATCAAAATCTAATGATTCTGATGGAACCCATTTGTTATTTTTGTAGGTGTTCTACAGTGTTTTTGTATTTTAAACAGGGGGTTGCATGATTTATGGAAACGCAGTTTTGTTTTCTGGTAGTCCTTTTCTAACAAGACTTTGAGTCTCCGGCCACGCCAGAGACTCTGAGAGATGGTACTGAAGCACAATGCTCCTTTGAGCTAAATGCTAACATCAACATGCTAACAAAGACAATTCTAACATGCTGAAGTTTAGCAGGTAATGTTTACCGTATTTACCTTCTTAGTTTATTGTGTTGGCATACTAGTGTTTATAAATTAGCACTGAACACACAGTAGTGGGGTGTCTGTGGCTCAGGAGTCAGAGCGGCTCATCCCTTAATCACAAGGTTGGGGGATTGACTTTTACTGTCTGTATGTCGAAGTGTCCTTGAGCGCTTCACAGCAGCTCACTGCTTCTAATACTTGTATTGTATTTATGTATGTATGTGACAATTCAATTAAAAAAAATAAAAAGAGCTGAGGATGATGGGAATGCTATAAGTATTGCAGGTATTTGGCCATAACCCAAAGCATTAAGGGAAAGGTACGAATGTGTATCGAAGGTAAAATTTTGACCTAATGGTGGCGCTAGAGGAAAAGTCAGGAAACATCACCCTGTGGAGACCTTGCATAATAGCTTGAGATGTTTCAGTCTGGTCCAAAGTGACGGGCTGACACACATCCTAAGTCTCTTAATTGCATCCACTTTTCCCTCACATCTTCGTTCCTCTCACTGAAGACGAGAGGAGACGTCAAGCAAAGTCTGCTTTGTTCTCCCGTTACTTTTGATGATTTTCAAGTTTGTACTTAACGTCCAAACATGAATAAAGGCACAATTACCACTGAATGTATGTGAACCATTTCAGGTTTTTTTTATTAAATGATTATAGGGATCTGCATTAATATTCTGATTGTATAGTCATTATTCAATAATCCAAGTTATGATTAAAATGTTTTATATAAAGAAATTTTGATTAGCCTGAATGTTTTAGAAAAAGTGTAAATGATGTAAATATATCTTGTATCAAACTATACACTGTCCTTTTAGGGACAATATCCAGGATGAATCACACACACACACACACACACACACCCACACACACACACACACACACACACACACACACTGAACGAACAGACTTTTCAATGCACAATTATTTTTATTGTGCATTTATTATGCTTTGCTAACAAGTAGTAATAATACGATGGTTGGTTTAAAGTCTCCTCCCTGTTATGAGAGAAGACATGTTCCTGAAGACTTATCTTGTACTTGCAGTGAGGAACGATCTATTACGCATGTACCCATTGTCACTCATAACAGTACACATCATTATGGCATTTACTTATTAGATTCAATCCAATGTTGATCATTTGACATCTACAGGTCTATTCCACTGTTGAACCATTTTTCATAGAGTGCTGCAGCGGTGTACATGGTGTAGTTCATTTATAGCCTAAAGCTTTTTACTTCTGGCGATTGCATTAAAGCTTCAAAAATCATAAAAGTTTATGAAGATCATCTTGCTGAACATAAACTATCATAAACGTTTGTTTGATACCGAGTTTATTTTCTGCAATAATCTAAAATCCCATTGGCTTTTTGTTGAGGGAAGCTGTTGGCCTACATCATCCCTGGAGCTCTCTATTGGCTGATTAAAGAAACAACATGATGTGGTGTTAGCTGGATGCATCAGGATGAGATGATTCTGTAGATGTCTCCAAAGATCACCAAAGGTAGGCAAGGTGGCGTTGCTGTGTCCGTTAGAAGAATTTGACTGTAGTCAGCTGTTATTTTGTGCTTTTCTTTACTCATATTTCACATATTCCAGGTGTATATACATGCATAGGGCACTTTAAAACGTACTCTTCAGTCTATTTTCCCAGCGATGCAATCCAGTCTTGATCTGGTGCTACTGAATTTTGAGTGTGATTGTAGGTAATATAAGAGCTATTATAGTGAAATCACGCCTATGGGTAGCCCGGCTGAGCCTCATTGTATACATGAATGAGCTGCTGTAACACCTTAATTGAGTTGCTATCTGAATTTGCATCAGTAACAAACTTAAACAAATGAACAGTGCTTCTTGGGCCTGAAGAAATACCCGGTCTGTATTAAAGCTATTACTGGAGGGAAATGGAAATTCAAATATGCAGCTGAATAAACACCCAGTACCGATGCATGTTTGCAGTTCAAATGTCAAAGGATATCACAGCGGTCTCATTGGACGACTCTCCTCTTTCAAGCTGCCAACATAAACATGTTAAGAAAATATCTCACTGCTCACCGGGGTGCACGGTGCTGCTGCAGCCCCAGTGGTAGAAATTAGATGGGGGCAGCTGCTACGTGCTGCCGCAGCAAGTCTTGATAATACAGGGAACCAACACTGTCTGTCACGAGGCGAGGGATCAAAATAAGCAGCTGTGGTGATATTTCCTTATTGTAGTTTCAGGCCGCATCCATTCATCATGCACAACGTCTCAGCTGCCTCGCTCTCCTCTCTTACTTTGTTTTGCTCAAAAGGTGTGTTCGATAAGCTGCAGGAGCTCATGGACCCGGCCCTGGACTTTCTGGATGAAGAACAAGGACTCCTCCATAGATGTAACCCTCCAAAAGTTGGTGAACATTTCACATGGAGGATCACAACTTCAGCCGACAAGGACATTTCTCAAAAGATCATTTGTAAAGCACTTTACGACTCATGATATTTTGTGAGATAATCGCCGGAAGGACACCTGAGTGATAGAGATATCTCAACAGCTCTTAAGAGGCTGTGTTGACCTTTCAGCAATGGTTGCTGCACAGTCAGCACAAAGAAGATGCCCTCCAAAAGCAGCACAAAGGGTCCTGATATCCCTGCTCTGTCATGGCCTGGAGAGATGCATTACTTCCTTAGAGTACACAACACGGTGTTTGCGGGTGGCGTTCTGTAGCTTGACCTCTGCAGACATTTCTTAGAGTAGCTGATAAGAACTGGTGCTGCTTATTCTTACAACGTTCCCATATCAACAGAACTGACTATGCTTCATTTCTATTATTGAGAGGGAACCAGGCTGAAATATTTGATATTAAATCTCTATGCAGCCTGTTGGTATTATTATCTCATCAGCTGATCATCACTGCCCTGTATATTTAGTGGTTATGTAGTCATTAATGATATATGATAGCAAGCTGTAAAGCTGTAAAAGACAGGAAATATCTGGGGATGAAATATATCTACGGTAGTTATTTCCACTAAATTACCATCTTAAAAAGATCCAGAGAACATCAGTGTTATGTAACGAATCAAAAGAGTGCTCGGTCTCCCCTGGGCTTCACAGCCATGTCCGTTGGGTCAAACTGCTATAAAGGATGTGTCAGGGCTGAGCATGAAGACAGGCAGGGCCATGCTTCTACAGAACCTTACCAATGGTGAAAGTCAGGCAATCCAAATTCACAATGAGATCCCACCAGAGCCTGGACTTTCAGCAATTCACCTCAGCCAAGCCTGTAATTGATATTTGAGGAAGAGGGTGGCCCATGTCAGCTGCAGAGATGGAGGGAGGCAGAAGGGCATGCCTGAAGCCTAAGATATGGAGGAATATGCCTGTGAGGCATCATGTCTGAAGCCCGTTGATAATTCTAGCACTCTGTTTTGTCATTCATGCATTTGTTCCTCCTTTCTTTATAAGTGCTGTACAATTTCAACTGTATTTTACAGTCACCTGTTTAGCTAATAGCTGGTGTAACATTACTGTTTTAAATGATACAGTTAATAACAGTTATAGCAGTAGCATTTGGAGTAGTGTTTTCCCCGCACAAGCAGTACAGTCTAATAGTATTCTCTAATAGTACTCAAGGCCTTTACTGTTAGAATAAATATGGCTGACATAAAAGCAATATTGTAAATAAGACTTTGCTCTTATTTGGATAAAGATATAAAAAAATGCAGAAAGTCCCACTGGTACTACAAATGGAAAAGTGGCAGTTAAAGTAAGCTCCAAAAGATAGAAACTGCCAGCTGATTACAGAACTAATTGTATTGTTATTCAAGACGTGAGAGGATGATCTGAATGTAAATGAACTGGAGAATCTCGTCTGAAACTTTGTTTCGACTTTGCCTTATTAACACATCTGTATTCTCACCACTGCATAGCTGAGCAGCAAAGCAGAGGCAGAAACGGTCTGTTTACGAGAATATTATCCCATAGGGGTTGGCCACAACTGCTAAATAAAGGTAGTGGAAAGACTGCATACTTGTACTAGCAGTAGTAATAGCATTAATTGAAGTAGTAAAAGCAGTAGTGGGCCCAGTGGTGGCAGCTATATTTGCAGTACTCAACAGAAGTCAGAACTTGATAGCTACTCATTCACAAGTAGCCTGGTAGACAATATAACAATGGACATGAAAATGAAATATAACTGCAGCCTGGAATATTTTCATTGGCAATGAATATTTCTAAAACACTGAGAAAATAAAGTGCGCACAAATCGTAGGAAGGAAGTCGCGATGGATTACAGCCGTAGAGAGTGCTGGAATCCTGAATCCCTAAATCACTTTGTTTGAATCATTGATTCATTGATTGAGGGAGTGCACGCCACTCTGGTCCCATTGTGGGCTCGTCCAACCCAGACAGCTGAGGTCGGGAGACCTGGGCCTGCTCCAGCAGAGCGGAGTTCTCCATTGGCTTCCTGGCAGTGTCCACTAGCTAAGCCATCAAGGATGGTGTCATTGTCTTGGACGGATTAAAAAACCTTGACCTGGCCAAGTAAAGTCTATCTCTGGGAAACACTGAAAACCAGATATCCACAGGAACCGAGGTGGAGTATCCATGCAGATATCCATACACCCCGCCCATATCTGACCCCACCCTGTTCAGCCTGCTGCTGCCAGGTACGCCAGCTTATAGGCTAATGATTATCTCTTCTCTCAGTCCAGGTTACATATCAACTCTTGACTAATGCACGATGGAAAGCAACAGATTGACATGGCCTATTGATTAATTATAGAATTTAAAATGTTGAATAGCTGGTCATACTGGGCAATATGGATGCACATCTCTCAGTAAATAATAACCAGCAAAGCCAAGTATGAATAGTATTTTATATTAGAACATTAATAAAAGGAATTCTAGAGGAGCCGGTTTGAATGGGCCTGATGCAGCTGATAAAATGAATAATTACATTGTTATCTATAATGTACAGGTGCTATACAGCCATAGCTATAGACTTATGTTCACATTGTTTAGCCAGAGGCTCATTGCATCATATTATAGGACTAGCTACCAGACAGCAATCCAGCTTTAGTTGTAAGAAAACACTGGAGACAAACAAATGAAATTACATTCAGAATGTGACTTCACATACATTAAAAAAACAACTTTCCTCATTCTGTGAAAAAGTCTGCACTTAAAACATATTTGTTGTTCTAAGTTAGTTTATGTATGATGAACATCATTTCCAGGGGACAGGGTTGTTATTTAAAGTGGTCTGAACAAACAGTATCACGTGGGAGAGAAGCTGCAGCAGACGGCAAGCTGTGTGCTCCACCTCAGTGTGAACGTCAGTGTGGTTTCCAATGCTCTGAACATCAACCTGTTCCATCACAAGCCTGTTTCAAAAACTACACTCTAGAGGTCATATCGTGTCCTTTTGCCTCCCCCCTCCTGTCGTTCTCAATTGAAAACTCAATGATGGACACACTGGTGACTGACAAGCCAGTGGGAAAATGGCTTTGGGAAGACATCCGCTGAATGTTGAGCACTCGTCCTGCTTTTTGCTCCGTGTCGGTCGTCCTAGTTATTTCTTTAAATGTTGACCTTGTGGAAATTGCCGGTTGCTCCCCGGGGCCTCAGTGGTCCGGGTCACAGCGGACTGCATCTCATCCGCTGAAAGCTGCCTCTCAATGGACGCTACATTAAGTGCTGCTAGTACTCCACAGACCACTCACTACAGGAACCTAAGATCAGCAGTGCTTCATAGGTCTGTGCTCTTATGCATCAGACTAGGAAATGAAGCAGTTTGGCACGAGTGAGCCACAGCAGTTTATGTTCTGACAGTGAGAGATAGAAAAGGAGTATCTCTCTACTTCCACCAGTATTTCCTCCACACTTTGGCAAAAGAGAGACTGTCAAAAATATGTTTCGTATTTTGTCAGCTTTTACATCCATCCTTCCCATTTGATGAAGTAGCATCTAAACTGACTTTTAAAAAGTTTTCCTTGCGTCTCATCTCCAGAACCTCCCGCCGCTTGTTTCTGCCCGTAGCCCCTTGAGGAAGGTTTGGAGGCAGAAATGAATTGATGTCATAACAGAGGAGGGAACTATCAGAAAAGAAAAAAGTGAGATGGTTATCGGCTGGATTATGAATAGGCTCGTCTGTGAAGGGATGGCAGAGGAAAGGCGATCTGTCGACAAGAGGCAGGCAGAGACACACATTTATGTCGGTGGTGATTTCTGCCATCTCCCCCGGCCTCCCTGTCATAATTAGAGCAAAGCAGATAGCATCAGAGAAAGCTTGACGCAGATAGAGGCTCATCTCTTTATTTTCAAAGAGTATTGAAACAATGCAATCAGTGCTTGAAAACCATTCTGAATAATTCATGTAATTGTATCACTGAGTGCCAGTGATATACTGGTCCTACAAGGATCATTGCTATCTCATAAAAGTCACAGTGCTCACTCTCAGTGGGAACATTGTGAATGAGACACATATTTTTTATGTCGGTCCCTTTTGGAACGATGCTGAGTGCTCCAACCCAAGAAGAGGAGCGACGCCTTTCTAGTGAAAAGACTGGAGTTATTGTGGAAATCATTAATAATTTAATTTCTTTGTATATTTGCTCTCTGTCATTTAATGATTCATATGAATTACAATTGTTATCTTCCTTCCTCCTCATATGGTTTCCACCTCCCTTTGAGACAGCAGTGACATTTGCAGATGATGCTTTTGTGCTCAGATTGGTCCGTTAATTATGTCTTCCATGTTAATTATGAATAGGATCATTTACTATCAAATACTCTTGAGGTGATAGAAATACGTGCCCTAACAAACCCACTCCCCTCTAGCATGCAGGTAAGGATATGATGTAGGTACTCACCTTGATTAAACAGCACAAAAGGTTCTCATATGAGATGCCGTATTAAGAAGTAGGAGCGGTCTCCCTTATCTGGGTCCAATACTTGGGTGGCTTTATAAACGGATTAGGTTCAGGCTCATGTTTTTTTTATCCGTGCACCAATTTGAGAAGCACACAGCCCTCCGAACGCAACCAAAACACAGGCGTTAAAAAGTTCCAGCCGCAGTCAATTTCTTAATCTAATCCTGGGCTGGTTTTGAACAGACTCGAGCAGCAATTTACTGGGGAGAATACAAATTGCTTGATGAAGTGAAATTAATTCCTTGATGCTAGGTTTATTTTCAACAGATAATTGCTAAATCCTTTGGCTGTCTCGATCAGCAGAAGGTAGCAGAGGACGGATTTAACTGGCATCGGGACCACAGCACCTGCGTCAGTCGTGTGTCTCTGTGGGAACTCAAATGGCTTTTGTACTGTCGCTCAGAAACTCATCTCATCTCCGACTTTTTTTAGCCTAAGTTGGTGGCAGTGGGGAAACAGTCCGGGGCTGATGTCGGATAAATGCTGCATGCTTTTGCTGTGCGTAGTGACCGCATATGGAAGTACAAAAACTATTCTCCAAAGGACTGACAGAGCCTCATCAATGTTCACTGTCTCTGGGCCTCCATGTGCCTCATAATACAGGACCAGAACCCAACAGACTAGAAATGTTGTTCAACACCCAAGAGTCAATTTTATTCCATGTAATCCATGTTTTTTTCTCATTGCGAAATACATTTTTCTGCACTTTCATATCATTTTAAAATGAGTTTAGAACATTGGTCAGGAGAATGGAGACACACTGTGTTCATCCTCCCTCCAAGTTTAAAAGTTTTCCTCAAATGTTCTACAAGTTTTCTGTGATATTTTGAATTAACGTTCTTATCTGTCATACATAGAATAATGTGCCGGTCTATGAAGCTTATTATATTCAGTTTTCAACACGTCATCATACCTCAACTACAGAATCGGTGGTTTGACAATGACTCCCATAAAACATATATGAGCGCTCTGTTTAACGTTTTGAGACAGAATTACTTGGTTGTGTTTAGGCCTGGGGCGATTCTTCCATGTAATCAACAGCATCAATTACAAAAATACGTTGATTTGCATAATGTATGTCAACTGAGTCCGATGAAAGCATGAATTCCTCCTGAGAACAAGCTGCAGATAAAAAACCTCAACCACGCTCCTCCCAAGGTTGGAATTATATTAGACCTATATATGTATATTTATATATATATATATATTATACTGCATATATAATATGTATAATATTATTATTAATCGCAGCCCTAGTTGTGTTTAAGAACAGTTCATGGTTTTGGCATAATGCGCTTGTTATGTAGTACAGAAGGTGGTTACTTCAAACGCTGTTACGTAATTGATTCAACTCTGAGGTCATTTTGGAGGCTTTAGTGTAATATATGTAATTGCATTACATTATGCTAATTAATAATATGGAATGGTAATAGCAATATTTTGTCCACCCCTATGTCAATGTAAATGTGTTTGAACGATATAGATATTAGATGTGTTGTAAAATGACTTAATTCATTGTCTTGCATTCATATTTCCTTCTATTTCATTTTTGCAGCCTGGTACCACACACGCCTTCTTACTCATAAGCATTCACCTCAGACCCTCCATGCAGACCATGAGGGTCGGAGCATCGTGGCATATTACAGACATTAATCTCACCAGAGAATGATGTATTGATCTTCCGTGCACCACAGGTGGATCATAAAATGACCTCTGATGCAGCTGTTAGAAATATATATTCCAGACCTTTGCTACAAGAAAATGAGAGGTCAAGTTTTACAGGTGGCTTATTTTTCACAACTAAACCACAAATAATGACACACAGGCTGGTAACAACCAGTATTCCAACCATGTAAATCCGGAAAATCACTCATTTTGCAGGCTTTGTGCACATTTCCTGAGTGTTTTCTAAATGTGCCCTTTTAGATTCAGGAATCATCCTTCAGCCGGCTATTGTTCATTCCCATGTAGTACATAAAACCAGACTTGCAGAGATTTGAGATTTTTTTTAATATACATAATCCATCACAATGAAAAGCATGTCTGCTTTTATTATTGTCAAGGTTACAGTTTTGGTGCATGCTAATGAAACCGTAGGGCAGACATATAGAGAACGTTGCTGGTGTGCTGTGTTCATGTGTGGAAGTAGAGCTTCAGAGTCTCATTACATTACATCAAAGCAAACAATGACAAACATATACATCTTGAGAAGCATAATGTGCATTTGGTAGTTGCATTGAATAAAACCTTGCTGTCCAGACAGGACATGGATGCACTATGGCTGATTTTTCAAATCAAAAGCACTAAAACTGCACTTCAGAAAACATGAGACAACTTATTGTAGTATTGCAAATAACCTGGTGCGAAACATTAGTGTACTTTAAAAACTACAACCCTCATCAAAAATGCTATGGTAACTTTACCAACATGTATATATTTGAGCATTGTGATGGGATGCCGTAGCTGGACTCATCATGCCCAGTGGTGCCAGTGAGATAAATGAATGCTACAGTGACCTCTGGACTCATGTTTCCACTCTGCTTTGCCTTTCCTATGCAAAGAAAAACAGATGCATCCGTGCTGGAGAAACATTGTAATTATTTTTAGTATATGTGGAGAATCCCAGTGAGGGAAGAAAAAAAAAAATCTCATTTCAGCGAAATAGCAGCCCTTCTGTAAAAGATGCCTCTCCCTTTCATGAGCCAGGCAAAATGGGACGTCGACGACCAGCAGCCACACGAGGAAGAAAAAAACATAGTAATTTGACTCTTATTTATGATTGCAATTCAAAACATCATGTGACTTTTGAATGGTGGACTCATCATCATATCTGCATTCATCCAACGTGTTCAAAGGAACCTGTTTATGTGCAGCGTATTACTCATGACCGATTTTTTGGTGTGTTGAAGCCTGGTGTCACTTTGACATTTCAGCACATACGTAGCGCTGCCCCCTTCTAAGTATACACAGACAATCCTACAATCTAGCTCCAAGGGAAGCCTGTATATGAAATCACTTTGAAGGATCTCTGAGGATAGGAGCGTTTCACAAAAGAGGATCCAAGAGTGGCCAACAGTTCACTTTAAGCAGAGCTTAAGTGAACAAAGATGAGCATAATGGTCTTCCTTGGTGGAATTCTGCAGCGAAGGACATTGGTCTTTAAAATTGAGTTGAGGATTAGACTGGGCTTAATAAAAGTACGGCAGATAAAGCGGAGGAGCGCGTGAGCTGAGATGCCTCTGTTGTACAGTATTGATATTCAAGAGATGTTTTTAACAACTCCCAGCTGTAAGCCACAGATGCAGGGATTTGAACATGTCTGTGTCTCCTATGAATAGAGATTTGGAGCCCACCGTTTTATTAATATGCTAATTAAAAACATGTTGCCATTTGATGATTATGTACTTCAGTGAAGCTCTGTGACGCAACTCTGCCGTAGTTATAGTCCTGTTTCTCTCCATTTGCTGTTCTAATGTACCAAAGAGTTAGACTGGTAGTCTGACAGAATGGTTGTGTTCCTATTGTTCTGTCTATCTTCGCTTCCTCACCACCCGATGTTTGAGGAGCCTCAATCCTAACAGGCTTCGCGGTGTTATGACGAATGCAAGCTGTAACCCACATGCCGTCTCTTTCTCCTCACATTTAGAGCACTTCTTAAGGTCTGACTGTGTCATTTGTTGCTGTCTTTTGGGAAGTAAATCACAGACCCTGAAAATAATTCACTTTAAAGCTGTTCTGCGGGTCTGGAGGACAAGCTGTGTCAAGTAAGTCTGGTCCTGTTCACCTTCCCCTGCATATCAAACGCCACCTTTAGGCCCTTTTCCCCCAATATGGAGATACATTCAAATCACCCCCTTCAGACTTGCTGACGCTTGGCAGTGCTGTGGGTGTCATATTTTTCATTTGTGTGTTGGGCTGTTAGAGCACTGGTCAAAGGGCCTGCATGGCTGGTTGGTTATGACGGGCCGAATCTGATTGTTTCTGACACTAAAGGGCCAGATGGTTGTTTAGCGGTAGTTGTTATACATTTTTACACTTTGTTCTTTATTTTCTTTATTCATTTGGAAAATAGCATAGCATTTGAACTGGCATTTGTGTCTTTGCTGGCCTTGCTGCTTTCAATACTTTGATGTTTCAGAGCAGGTTTGATGCCATCTCTCCTAGCTTTGGGGAATGACAATGCTGCTGACTGTTTCCAGCTTTTAAATGTTGCAGTAAGTATATTGAAATAGGACATTCCCTCTAAACTAGGGGTGAAATATTAATAAAAATCCACCATGCACTCCTAGAAAGAATCATGAACTGTTAAATAAGATATATATATATATATATCAGCTTGACAACAAATCCAGCAGCGAATGAGAAAAGAGTTTTGTTCTCTAGAGGGGGCCCCCACTAAACTGAGATATGGATTAGAAAAATATTCCCCCAACACAGATGGTTATCATGGCATTATTAACTGGCTAATGACTTTCTGTCTCTCTAGCTGTTTGCTTTCTCCAGCCCCGTCTCTGGGTGGAACTTCATTGAACAAATAAATGTAACTGCATATGCCTTCTGCTTTATCAATTGGGCTTTGGCTCAGGGAATTATCTGAGCATATTGAGTTCATAGATCATTGTTGCTAGCTGGGGGCTTCAAAGTATCATTAATATTCTGATTCTGGAGATCTGTGATCTACTCTCTCGTTCCGTCTGTGTTGTTACAGCTCTGTTCCTGGCTTGAAAAGCGACTCTGCTGGAGATTTTAAATAACTTTTTTGTGTGCCACTGACAGAAACGGCCAACTATGTTTTTTGTCTTGTAAGTATACAACTCATTGAAATGCAGCTACAGTTCCAAAGCTGCTGCTTGGCATTGGCTGGTATGTAATCAATGATTTGATCAAGCTTGCCCAAGGCCTGTTATGTCTTGATGAAGAAAGTCAGGTGGTCCCAGTAGGAACGATCTACGGAGGATCAGCAGCTGTGATAGTGGGGTTTGCCAGATGTATGCAAACAGGATTTACCTCTGAGCTTTTGCGAGGATTTGAATCAATTAACAGTTAGAGGTTCCAAACTTCAGTTACTGTTTTGGTGAAATTAATGTTTTTTTTCAAATGATGTTAGTGGAGTTGCAAAGTTTTCCATAGAAACTGTTCTGCTGTGTCATTTGAGGCACATCTGGCTAAGGTTAGCGTTATGTTAAAGAACTTACAATCGGCTCAATGTGTGTTTTTTGACGTTTGTGCACATCAGAGCCTGTATCTGTTTAGACTTCATCCTCATTGGAGAGAATTTCAGGAGTTTCTAGTCCGGTCAGTTGTGGCCGTGTTAAGACTGGGGGCTGAATCCTCCTCTCAAAGAGAATGGAACAGAAATGATTCGAATTTTCCTTTCAAACAGAATGTGGCTGGGATAAAAGAAGAAGAGCTTGTTTGACATTAGATATTCCTTTTAGTGTTTCTATGTGAAACTTTTGTCTCTCCTCATAATGGTAGCCTCAAACTGTCATTAAGAGACGAGACAGAGACTAGTGGAGTCCAAACTCAGTATCTTACTGTGCACTGGTACCTGGAGTACTGTCATGTCTGGAATCAACATGATGAAACCCAACTAACATCCTGCATCCATAGTGCAGACTATGGTTTTTATTTGTTTATATTAGTGGGCTGTTGCAACTCAGTGCAAACGCCTTAATAGCAATGATCCACACATGGGTGACGACCTTTGGTGGGTAGTTAGCTTCAGTCTCTTGCATGAGAGGACTCATTAAAATACAGAGACAGATATATATTTAATTGGTTTTGACTTTGTAAAATTACTAAATATATAGGAAGGAGAGGTTTAGTCTGCATTGTGCATTATTTTACTGCATGATATGTCCATCTCGTTCTCTCTCTCGTCAAATATGACAGATTTGTTAGCGGCCCTTCAAACCATGATGCTCTACGTATCCCTCAAGTATCGGTTTTGCACTTTTCAATTTCCATTTGTTACATGCATGCACTGTCTTTTCTTAATAAACTTCCATGTTCTCAGGAAACTACTTTGTTAGGTTTAGGAAAAGATGATAGTTTTGGTTAAAATTAACATGTTACATTTTTAAGTAGGCCACATAACATATGCAGTGTAAGTTACATTACCTAACATTACGTAAGCGGCTACGGATAATGAACGGATGGATGAATGTACGTAACTTAAAATAAGTCAACGTTGACTTTTGGTGTCACACGGTACACAGACGGGTCTCCAGGGTAAAAGTCCTGTGTTTGTTTGACTCGTCCCACCTCTCTAAGTGGAGTTTATTTCTCTTCATGCTGACCATGCTGCCATATTTGACGGCTGAGCAGGCCGATATGTTGGACTTTAGAGCTGTGCAGATATCAGAATATAATGCATACTTTACTGCAACGTTGAAGCTTATATGGCTGCATGGTATACTTTATGCACGATAAATGAACAGAAATGGAAAAGATTACTATTTACAATGTTCCGCTCATGTCAACATTTATCATTAACTTCTACCTAAAACGTACAGAAGACATAGAGCAGACCAAATGTAAACCTCAAGAGTATCACGAAAGCCAATCAAGTAAAACAGAGTACTTCATTTGAACATGTATGGATCCATAAACCTGACTACAACTTACTAAACGTATTGTAACATACCCCTGAAGAACTGGGAACTGGACATGATGGGTGTTGGTCCAATTGAAATGTTAGTTTTCATTCCATGAAGTGCATCTTCACCTAACGTTGATTCAGTCCATGTCAGAGATGCTCAGCCTCTCTCTTAATCTTCAGACACTCCCTGACACTTCTGATTCACTTTGAAATGCCATTAACATAGATGTGAGCTCAACTCTTGGCTGTGAATGCTAAGGCTCTTAAATGTGGGGAGGGAGGAGTGGAGCTGAGGAGGATTGGTGGGGGGGGGGCACTCTCACTTTCATCACACTTTTGGGCTTTTCTTCTTTTCCATTAATCTGTCAAACGGAGAGGAAAAGACACTTCTACAAGTAACAAGCTTCCATCTTTCAATACGTCAATGAAGGCCCCCTTGTACTCGTCATCCATGGTATTTTGTTGCGAGACGTTGGATTAAGTCAAGTGGCAGCCGACATGCCCGTTGCTTTGTGCTGCTCTTCAGAGGCTCAAAGGCCACTTCTCTTAGAAGATTACATGTGGGATGTTTCCTTAGCTCCTCCTCTCACTCACAATATGCTTCTGTGTGTCACTTTGTGATGTCTGATCGATGCACATGCAGCCACGGCCTCTGCAGAGCTATTTCAACTCTTTACTGATCAAATGATTACAGGTTTTTTTCACGATTGGTTAAACACAATTTTCAAAACGGCTAATTTTGTCAAAACACTACACATAATTCACACAAGCACACACACACACACACACACACACACACACACACACACACACACACACACACAAGTAGCGGAACACCTCAGATCTGGTGCAAAATAAATCACTTTATTCAAAACTATTCAATCATTTATAAAAACCCACCGTATGGCACACACACAGTTCATACGATCTGGTTCTGTTTGAACCAGTAACACTTCTAACATTCCTACTCTTCCAATGATGAAGTCTGGGTTTGATTTTTCAGTATTTTTGTGAGAGTCAAGAACATGAATATAACAACAATCACAACACACAACTTTCTGAAAACAGGCTTGTTTTGTTGTTGTAAACAAGTACTTACCTGTGGCATTTTTAAAGTTCTCACATCCTGATTGAAGTAATCAGCTGTTTGGTCAGGTGGTACGTCTATCGACCAATTGGTCCATGGGTGTGTCGTTTTGAAACATGTCAGATTCCTGTGTGTGTGCGAGTTAGAAAAGTGACATGTTGAATTTTAAATTGGGTGCAAAGCAGAAAGTGTGTTCAGAGTTTTGGAGACTTTTTTTTTTTTTTGGTTTATTTGATAAGGGACAGTGCTATGAAGGAAAATCACTGTTGAAATCCGAGAGCGCAAGTGAGATCCACGCATGCGCCCAAATCAAACAGCTGCGCGCATATTTTACTCTGACGAGCGCTTTTACATCACTCCGCGAGCAAAAGTTGCTCGTGAAACTAACCTGCTCGCGAGTAGTTTTTCTTTTTGACAGTAAGTGGGCGGACCCAGTCTCCGTTGTATCTCTACATCTAATTGGTTACAATCCTCGTCTTTGGACTGGCCGGATATCACTCTGACACAGACGCTAGGTCTGTTAGAGGTGGTTTTCAATCCGCCACTTAACACTACTCCACTACATCTCAGAATGCTCTACATTTGTCTGACAGGTTTTGTAAAGTGTTCAGACTGTAGAGGCTGATGAAATACAAATTATGTTACGTGGATCTCATTTGACCCATATTGACCCTTTACAATGCGTGCAGAAAAAATGAAAGCTGAGGTTTTCTCTCTTTGACTAACACTTTCAATAGTTGTGCCTTATGTGTCCTTATAGTGTGTTAGTGTTAGAGAAATTCACTCGAAGCCGATGTAAAAGTAATTATCACAGGACATTTATTCTTGCAAGAAGGAGACATAGTTGAAACATACAAGTCATGTATCAAGGCTGCTCAGAGGTCTGTCTCTGATATTTATACTTCGGATAACACACAAGTGCGTTTGCACAGAATCATTTGCATAAAGCTACGTGGCCTGTCTTGAACTCGCCCATTCCGCACAAGCAAACGTCATCTTGACATTTAGTAAGATATACAATCGTCCCTTACAGAAGGTCACAATGACTGCTAAATGAGGAACATCTGAGATACCAAGTGTGAAGAGAGTTCACACAGGAGCCACAGACTTCACGGAGCCTTGTATGTTAAACAATAAGAACTGATCATTCTAAAAGTTATTTTTCTCCAACAGTTAGCAATTGAAAAACACCTTGTGTAACAATTTGTCAGAGGTCCAAACAACAACAGCACAAACAACCGTTAAATACATGCAGGTTTTGTCTTCCACTATTAAATTATGCTTGCTATGCACATTTTAATTAAAATCACATTTGAGGGGTCTCAAAAATTAAGCTAATTTCTTAAGTGAAGTTACTGAAATTAATGTGTTAAGATAAGATATGATAAGATAGACTTTATTGTCCCGAAGGAAATTTGTCTTGGAAACAGAACATGAATGCAGAGCAATACAGACAAGGTGACAGTCCACAGGCAGCTGATGCTGCAGCTGTTGGTGCTGCCAGCTGTGCAAACTATAACAATAGGCTCAACATTTTAATTAAACTAAAACATTTAAACTATTTGAAAAGCCTCATTTATGTCTTTAAAGTGCAATAAAGTATATATGCAAAACCTCATTTATCAAAAGGAACATTCCTAATGTTACTAAACAAACCGAAATTTACTGTTAATTCAGGGTATCGTATCAGTGGATTAAAATAATGAATGAAGATCTAGCTGTTCCAGCTGTGTGTGAGGTTTGAGTGTGATCCGCTGCCCGCCAATTGGTCTGATCAGGAACACAAGTGAACATGATCCATTGAAAACAAAGAGGATGTTTTTGTGGGGAATCTGCACGTGGTCAGGTCTTATCTTCACAGGTTCAGTCAGGTCTTGAACCGATCAAGATATAATATCACGGGTAACAGATCTTTGAAGGCAGCACGTTAAAAAGCATCATTACATGTGATCCTCCGAAGGTTTTACAACAACAGCCAACACTTCGTAACCCCCGACTCGACTTCCATTGTGAAATACCTTCTTAACCTCATTTAAAGCTGTAATATTTAATTATTAATTCATTTCTAATTTCTTCTCTGCTCCTATTGCTCAAAGACCTTAGAATAACACCTCATCGTCAGTGTAACCTTTCTGGATCGCTAACAGCTGTCTGCTCTGAGTCCCTCGGTCTCTCTCGACCACACAGACTACGGACTGAGCTGTTCCTGAAAGCAGAACGCTGCTCCAAAAACACAGACATTCACATCTGTGTCCTGTCACTGTTAATACCAATACGTAGGACAGGGCGGCAGGGGATGAAGATACGCAGCCTCTTTCATTACCAAAAGGCACAAAATACTCCAGAAGTGAGACGCTTTCGGTGCAGCCGTTGTTTGTCACCTCACTTGGCTATTGGGGTTTCTCATGAACAGGATATGGTGTTTACATGTGCAAACACATAAACGGGATACTCCAAAAACCCAATTATAAACTTAACGTCCATGTAAACACACTCAGTGTTGAAGCTCACTATACCCTCCAATCCATTTACAGAAATTCTGCGAAACACAACAACTATAGATTGAGTCAGCCCCAAACAAACTGTCTTAAACAAAGACAATAACAATGTATTTATGGTATCTATGGTAAATTCCCCGAACACGGCGATAGTGTTGCTCTAAAGTAGTTGAGCTGAGCGATTTCTCTCTCACAACAGAGCTCGAGTTCAACATCTGACTGTGCAACACAGAACTTATACGGAATCAGGCCATCCACCTCCTCAATCATTCACCCTTTTTTCAAAACATTACAATAATCAATCATTTAAAAGAGACATCAAACCATAAAGTACATAGGTCAAGCCCTCCATGTTTACATGGCACAGAGGCTATCTCAGCTGTGTCCTCGGTGTCAGGCCGGACATATCGCATTGCTACAGTTGGATCAAAGCCTTGAAGAATATGCCGGTAGGCAGCAGAATGAACCTGTTGTGATATTTGAACTGAAGGTTGTGACGTGCAGGCTAATGAAGGCTACGAGGGAGACATCTCATTGAGTCATGAGCCTGTGAGACGTTTCAGGAGAGAGGAAGTTTTGAAAGATTTAAAAGGGTTTGGAAGTGAACCATTGTCAGCACATCACTGTTGTACTCAATGTTGAATGTTGGGCTAGCATAAATATCAAATATGAACAATGACGTCAAACAACAAGAACGTGACCTCACTCTTTCATGACGTTCTACTCTGTTGCAGAAAGTTGCTCTTCTTATTAATGAAGCTAAGCTATTTGCCCTTTCAAAAACTCATAACAACAGCTATTGATATCACATTTGTGGGGATGGCAGAGCCAACAACATTGACTTGAAACTGAAGGGTTATCATTAAAGAGTTTTTACCCACTTATCTATTTCCTTCACACAAGACAATGAAATATCTGTCACTGTATTGCATGTTGTTTGTAAGTTACCAGGTTTCACAGATAACGATAAACTTCAAAGTCATCTTACTTGAAAGCTGCTGCTGTTGTTTGTCTCCACTTTCTGTCATCAATAATTTCATGACTTGAAATTCAAAGAACAGATTTAAGGAAACCAGACAATTGTGGTTGAACTATATTTAGTCAAGTGATATGTGCTGGTGTGTACATGACATCACACATGCTGGACAATGTTTTCTAATAAATGGAAAACTTTTCTAACAGTCTAGACCGTAGAGACGTACGTGCTCCACACCACAGTTACAATAATGAAAGGCATTATAGGATTTAGAGTACAAAACCCGCTGCAGGCCCATACTGGAACTTCCATAGCCTAACATGAATATGAAATGCTATGACAGCAATAATGAGCAAACTCTGTTGAGCATAGAATAGAGCAGACACAGTTGCAAGTAAAGAAGCATGTATATTCTACCAAGATTTGAAGCATTTAATGTTGTTTTCTTTTCTTATCGATGAAACTGTAGCTCAGGTACCCAGGAGACCGCTGTCCTGTGTGAAACCATCAACGTGTTGGTGTCTTTGTGTTCACAATGCTATTGTGTTATTTTAACCCAAACCATGATATTCTCCCCCCAACCTAATTCAGTGGTTTTGTTGCCTAAACCTATAAGCAATATGTATATATATGTAAACTGTAACTGCAGTGGAGCATCACAGTTTGTTGTTCTGAGCGACCCGAAAAGATGTTGCAGTACTTTTTTTTTCCTTCTCAATACTGATTCTGATTTTAGAAATAGAAAAAAGTTAAACAGGTCATAATTCCTGCTCTAATATCTGTTTGATATTGCTGTGAAAATCTCTTCAAATAACTGGATTTGTTTGTTGACATTTTACATAACTATATTTGAACACATCATAACGTTAGAACTTATCTTCACTCAATACAATTTTTTACTGAGCAGAGCTTAAACGCATCGTGTTGTAACTGCAAACTCCTTTAACGTAAGCGGTTACTGTACTGACCACCGACTGCTAACGTTAACTAGCTCTCCTCCTGCCCATTTCAACACTTCTTTGTTGTTCACAATGTAGCATTCAGGAAAAAAATAGGTTGCACGAAATTGTTTAACCACAGGTGTGTAGAACTAGTTTGCACATGTGCAGTAGCAGGATGTATGGATCTTGTGTAGTTGTTCTTGTGTAGCGTAAATGAGCTGATTGGCTGTATCTGAGGCATCTCTGATATTGGTATCGGATTAATACTTACAAAGTGAGTCCTGACCAGTACAGACCCAGTGGTATCCACTGTGGCTGCTTTTTGTCTGATTAATGGTTTTACAAACATTATTCCTTCATTCTTCGTTTACTATAACAACAAATTTAAAGGTTAACCCATTAATCAGCACTCCACCAATGCATGTATCTCTTCCTTTTAACCTTGCTGCTTGTCACCGACTGTGCTGAAGTCACTCTGCACGCAGCATATGGATGCGTGTCGGCACAGGTCACAGCTCCAGATGTGCATGAATTTCAAATTTGTCCCAGAAGTGAATATTAGTAATTAATGCTTCACTCCCACCGTGTCATCTGAAGCTGTCAGTTGGGAGACTGTCTTCACCATCAAACTCCGCTTCACTCTGGCGTCACATACGACACTCATATGACCTGGAACATATGCTTGTAGGAAACATTGCATGATAAAAATGAAGCTCACAATTACAATCCAGCAAGCTACGGTTAATTAGTACATCAACATAATTTTGTCTTAATTACATAAATCCATACTGATCTTTTTTTTTATTAATTGGATCCATTTAGCTACACACCAGGACGTGATTGTCACACATTTGAAACAGCTTGGTGTCGTCCTTGAATAGCAAACAGACTTAACTGCTCAGCATTTATTTCACAACCGTCCATGTGAGAGAATGTTATCGTTCATCATAATGTGGGGACGGCGTTATCGGGCGGCCGAGAATGTATTGTAAGCACTAAGTGATTGGTTGGTAGTATTAGTAGTATCAGTGTTTCAGGACAGGTGTGTGTGTGTGTGTGTGTGTGTGTGTGTGTGTGTGTGTGTGTGTGTGTGTGTGTGTGTGTGTGTGTGTGTCTGGAGGTCACTTCCAAACTAATCTGAGAAGAAAAGGAAACGGGAGGACAGATAATGTCATTAGCTTTAAAATGCCTCTGGAATAAATGTGTCCAGAGAACACATTGGAGTGTTCAGGTCATAACCTATATACCATCTCTCGGGTAATTACTCCGGTAGTCTGAGTTGCTTAATTGTATTGATCCAGCTGTCTTTTCTACCCCGCAGTCGATTATTTGGTCTAACTCAAGACCTAAACAAGTTAGGAGAATTTACAACAAGCTCAAAAACCATAGAGGGTTTTTTATAGGCGATTGTGAAACCTCTTGGTGGCGTACTCATGTGACTTCTGGCTGGTATATCTTTATTTGTGTGAGATTTTGCTTGCAAAAGATGGACTTGTTTGTATTGTTGCATATATAGTGCGCATAGCAATTAGAGTGAAATTCTTCTGATGTGATTGAATGTAATGAATGCATGTTTACTCGAGGCGTACGTGGTTGCTGTAGAAAGTTGTAAACAAGGCCATGAACAAGGCTAATGCCGCAGGTAAAAGAGACTTTTTATAAAGTAGATACAAAGTGAAAATAACACGGTGTAGTATAGTATGTCAGGATGCGTTGGCCGGTATGTGTACGGATGGTTAAGATGCTGTGATGCCATCTGTTAGTGTCCACATAGTTCATCAGTGAATTACAGTGTATAACTGCATGTGGCTTGGTAGAAAGTGCAGCAGTGCAGGCTACCAGTTGTTAGGACTTTTGTTGAAAGTTGAATTGAATAGCTTTGCCCCGTTGAAACTGATATCCAATCCAGCTAATTGAAATGGTATCAGTGCATCCCTACAACATTGCAATACTTCCCTATTATGCTATATATATATATATATATATATATATATATGAGTCATGATGGTAGCGGCTGATACCAGGCAGTGAAGTTGCAGAGTTTTCTTCACCACATTTAGTGTGGTGTAAAACAGTTCAGCAGATCAAACATGTCAGTGATTGAAGCTGATAATATTCTTGCTGATTGCCTTGAAATATTTACACTAATGTTCTAAAATTAAAGTTACTCAAACCACCTCTAATCATCAAGTTTTAGACATTGAGGAATGAGCTGACTGTGTACTTCAGTATGACCTGATGGTAAACAGGTTCTCAACAATTCGAACAAAATGATGGCTTTTGATTGGATCTTACAATTAGCTCAAAATAAATGCATGGTTTCAACTGTAGGATTCCCTGGGGGATTGTCCTAATTATGCAATCGTTCAACCATGGTGTTGATTACTCTGCTGTAAATTCCCCTTCTCAGTCGTCCTCCATGTAATATACATACTCACAAGGTTTGCATGCACCACTGATAATTCCTCTAACATACATACTCATAGCACATGCCCAAAGCAATGTATTCAGATAAATTAGCAGCAAGAATGGTGTGTTTTATCATCCCTGTGTCGTGGTACACTCACATGTTGGGGCCATGTCAAGGAAATGGCATTTTGAAATGAAGTGGTCAGTATCTTATTCAGTCAGAGTTTAACAAGTTGCCAGGATGAAGGTACAGTACTGCATGTTGGCATGCCGCTGTGGCTCTATTGAGCCATATTTCCTGATATATCTTCAGTTGTAAGCAAAGAGAATCATTGAGCAGCAGCCAAAAAGGAAACCATAAGCAATGTCAATTAAATAAGTAGCACGTGGGATAAAAGGCTGTCACATCACAAACTGTATCGGGAGACAGAGGGAGGTTTGAAGTGTTGCAGAAACTTTAAACTGCAGATTTAGTTTGATTGCAAAGCAACAAAGTGCCATTAGATGTTATGGAATCCTTATTTTAATATGTTATATATGGCTATATGATCACACATGTAGTCTGCTATTAGTTGACATATCTTTGCCGTAATTTTAGCAAACAATATTCCAAGCTTGTGATTTCTGACAAGTCTCGCCTTGAATTTGGGCTGTCAAAGTTGAACTTCCTCTGATTTTCTTTTGAATTTTTTTTCACTTTTGAACTAAAGTTTGTGACAGCTGACTTTAAAGTTGTACATTTTTGCGTTTAATGTTAAAAAGTTGCTTGCAGTTTTTTTTGGGAACCTCTCACTAAAGTAACGTCACTTGATTTTCTTGGGAATTCTGAAACGTCTAAACATTTTCAAATAGAATTTTGATGTATGATTTTTTTTCTCCCTCCTCTCCCTTCCTGGTTAAGCTGCCATGTAAAAAAATTATTCTGTATATAATAACTTCTGTACCTCTTGGTACCTCTTGAGCCTAATTAGGACCCAAAAATAGAGGAGGGCAAAACACAGAAGAAAGAAAAAGAGATGAGATGCCGAATTCAAAGAGTGATTCACTTCTATAGCCACAGGCTTTTTTTTGCATTTGGGGTAACAGCAGGGTTTATTTGCAACACCCAGGGGATCTTTCAGTGGATTGCCAAGTCTCAGGAGAAGAGACGAGAGGCTCTTAGGAGGGGGTGGCAGCGTGAGTGGCAGATCTGTAGCTTTACTTTCAAAAACCAATGATTAGTGGAAATTGCAGATACAAATATTGTGCTTCCGACCCTGCCACAAGGGCTCAGTGATTCAGCAGCAATGTTAAGTATAGATCAATGCACTGCAGAAAATAGGACTTTGGTGTAATCGGGAAGCATTATTTCTGCAATGACTGCCTCTTCTGTTACACACACACACACACACACACACACACACACACACACACACACACACACACACACAGATGTAATCTGCCATCTACTGTAGGTGCACGCTGCAGCAGCACAGCAGCACTAATTAGATGAGACTACAATAATAATCAATGCTCTCTGTTAATAACATTATTTGTTCTACTTCATGACTAGACTGACCTATGTGATGGGATTCACAAAAATGAGAGGACCTTTGAGCTGCTGTTGCCTTTAATTATAATTCCCTTTCTTTTCTGCTGCGCCCACGTCGTGAAGCCGCATTTTATTCATTTATCAAGATTGCATACGGAAGCAAATTGAAAAGTGTTGACATGTTTAATCTGAAATTTAGTTTTTTTAAATAGAGAAGTTGTTGCCTGGGATGAGTAATGCTGGATTACAATACAGAATCAACAACCACACACAGTTCGTCACGCATCATCTGACCTGCTTATAACACAGTGCTCAGCGCAGCGATAACATGCGCTCGATGACTCTTGACACTGTGCACTGAATGACCACACAGGCACAAATAAAAAGAAAAGAATCACTAGAAGTGTTTCTTCGCCCCTGCCTTCTCTTACCTCTCAGCTTTTAGATACTTCTTGTTAAATTGTGTGACCCTTCGACCCACCTGGCCGCCTCCACATCTAGCATTCTTACCTCGCAGCTTTGCAGAGGCGCTATGCCCGACCAATGGGGATCTGTGATGGATGCGTCTCGACAGGAGTCAGGACTTTTGATGATTGTCCAGCAACTTGTCAGGGGAGGGATGGGAGGGGGGGAAACGCGAGAAGAAGAAGAAAAAACAAGTCTGATGGAACTACAAACAAGATGAAAGGAGGAATGCAAGTCAATTTCCCTGTAAGGAACTGTAAAGATACTCTGACTATGCATAGAAAGCTCATGTGGTCATGAAAGCTTTGTATCCACACACCATATCGCAGTGTCTTTTTTTATGCATTCATTGTTTACCATGTGCTGGTCATAGACACAGAATAGGATTTGAGTATACATAGCATTGACTAGTACAATAGAAAATGGCCATTGTTATTTGTTGTTATGTGACAACACACAAAGCTCTAGCATAAGTTCAGTCAGGAAGAATATACTCTTGCATGCTTAGGCCCGTAGTTTATTTCTCATACATCTGCCAATCACTCCTCATGCATGCTCATTATTTCGAGACTAATAATCATGATGTCAGCTGTGTAGATCAGCTGGTCTCTTCTATCCAATAGTACAATGAAACAATGACATCATTAGCCTATCATCTTGCTGTTGTCTCTATTAAATATGATTGTCTCCCACCTTCAGTACGTTCATGCTGCTGTTACATAACCCTCCACCTCCCCATTTCCTCCCAATCTTCATCAGATTATATCAGCCTCATCAGCCACCATCACCACCAGTGTCTGGAGCAGACGCCCCTCCATTACAAATCTCCCTGTAGAGTCCGAGCACCAAAGACTTTATCATCACATATCATCTGTTAATAATACACAATTAGCTTTTCTTTATCTGACTTGTCTCTCCTGATTGAAATGCATTTGTAACAACACATGCATTTGCATTAGTTGGATCCTTGCAGGGAAACTGATTGGAAATATTAGGTCCTTGCAAAGACAGCACACAAATCCGGCTTTCATTAAACTGAAACGTCTGTACCCTATCACTATGTAAATTTTGCTATACATCCAATCCATGTAGAAATACAGGTATCACAAGTGCATGTGGTTGTTAAGGAGAATAAATAGGAAAGAGATGAAAAAAGTGTCTCATGACGATACCAAGGAAGATTTAGCTTTAGACAATTTCTGGTTCAGAAAGAATCCCTTTTTAATAATCAATGAGTCAACTTCAGGCTTTTAATTGAGGACATCAAATATCATACTCTAAATTGTCTCATTCAGTTGTCTGTTTGATTGTAGACTAAGTTCACAAATGAAAAATTTAATTTCCCAAAAGACAAAGGAATAATACATTTGGATATATTCAATTGAGATATGTGTCTCTGAAACAGGATTCAGCATCGGGCTTTAGATTGTTGTTTCATTTCATTATGCCAAACCCCCATGATTATGAAATGCGTGCTGCTGTCCTTACAGTAATACTAGTGACCACATTGTAGAAGGCTTATCGGTACATGGCATTGCTCAATGGGGCATAGATCAATATGATGCTCATAGTGGATTTAAAAGTCGGTGAGATTGTGAAAGCAGTTTCCTCTGAAAGAATGGATCCCATTTCTCCGTGTAGCTGTAGCATATCTGACACTACTACATTCGATTTTTATTACCGATACATTAAAGACACACTATCAGTCCAGAATCCATTCAAGCCTGTTATCATGAAATCTCTAAAGAATGGATTAGTCTTTCCATTTAATTACTTCAGCAGATTGAAGATGAGAGACACATCAAACATTTTAATACTTTTACATTTTTAATTCCGACTCTCTGGTGCATAAATGGTTGAAGGATTCATGCTAATGAGCTTTCTAAAATTAGCTGTCAATAAACAACAATCTGTTTTAGTTTTCAAAGGCACTTATACTGTACCAAATGAAGATCCAAATGATTTTCTCCAGGTTCTTCGGCTTCCTCCTTTGTGTTAATGGACGTCGACGTGCATTGAGTTTTATCTCATCTCATCTCATCTCATCTTCGACCGCTTATCCGGGATCGGGTTGCGGGGGCAACAGCTCCAGCAGGGGACCCCAAACTTCCCTTTCCCGGGCCACATCAGCCAGCTCTGACTGGGGGATCCCGAGCTGCTCCCAGGCCAGTTTGGAGATATAGTCCCTCCACCTGGTCCGGGGCCTCCCTCGGGGTCTCCTCCCAGCTGGTCGTGCCTGGAACACCTCCCTAGGGAGGCGCCCAGGTGGCATCCTCACCAGATGCCCGAACCACCTCAACTGGCTCCGTTCCACGCAAAGAAGCAGCGGCTCTACTCCGAGTCCCTCACGGATGACCGAACTTCTCACCCTATCTCTAAGGGAGATGCCAGGAAACCCATTTTGGCCGCTTGTACCCGCGATCTAATTATTTTGGTCATGACCCAGTCCACATGACCATAGGTGAGGGTAGGAACGAAGATTGCCCAATAGATAGAGAGCTTTGCCTTGCGGCTCAGCTCTCTTTTCGTCACAATGGTGCGGTAAAGCGACTGCAATACCGCCCCAGCTGCTCCGATTCTCCGGCCCATCTCACGTTCCATTGTTCCCTCACTCGCGAACAAGACCCCGAGGTACTTGAACTCCTTCACTTGGGGTAAGGACTCATTCCCTACCCGGAGTGGGCAATCCACCGGTTCCCTGCTGAGAACCATGGCCTCAGATTTAGAGGTGCTGATCCTCATCCCAACCCAACCGCTTCACACTCGGCTGCGAACCGATCCAGTGAGTGCTGGAGGTCACAGCCCGATGAAGACATCAGGACCACATCACCTGCAAACAGCAGCGATGCAATCCTCAGCCCACCGAACTGTAAACACTCCTCCCCACGACTACGCCTCGATATCCTGTCCATGAATACCACAAACAGGATTGGTGACAAAGTGCAGCCCTTGTGGAGGCCAACCCTCACCGGAAACGAGTCCGACTTACTGCCGAGAACCCGGACACAGCTCTCACTTTGGGCGGAGGGAGGGGGGGAGGAGTTCGGAGTGACCATGGAGAAGGACTTTCGGTCGGCACCAAGGTGTTTCTGGAAAACCATCCGGAACCTCAGGAGGGGAAAACGGGGAAACATCCAAACTGTATACAGTAAGGATGGGACTCTGTTGACTTCAACTGAGGGGGTAATTGGGCGGTGGAAGGAGCACTTTGAGGAACTCCTGAATCCGACTAATACGCCCTCTATTGTAGAGGCAGAGCTGGAGGCTGATGGGGGAGCATCATCAATTTCCCTGGTGGAAGTCACTGAGGTAGTCAAACAACTCCACAGTGGCAAAGCCCCAGGGATTGATGAGATCCGTCCAGAAATGCTGAAGGCACTGGGTGTGGAGGGGCTGTCTTGGATGACACGTCTCTTCAACATTGTGTGGAGGTCTGGGACGGTGCCTAGAGAGTGGCAGACCGGGGTGGTGGTTCCCCTGTTCAAAAAGGGGGACCAGAGGGTGTGTGCCAATTACCGAGGTATCACACTACTCAGCCTCCCTGGTAAAGTCTACTCCAAGGTGCTGGAAAGGAGGGTTCGGCCGATAGTCAACCTCGGATTGAAGAGGAACAATGCGGATTCCGTCCTGGCCGTGGAACAACGGACCAGCTCTTCACTCTCGCAAGGATCCTCGAGGGGGCTTGGGAATACGCCCATCCGGTCTACATGTGTTTTGGAGAAGGCGTATGACCGGGTCCCCCGGGAGATACTGTGGGAGGTGCTGCGGGAGTATGGGGTGAGGGGGCCACTTCTGGGGGCCATCCAATTCCTGTACGCCCAAAGTGAGAGCATTGAGTTTTATTTTCTCTTTTTGGTTTATCGCGTTTTGGATGGTGTTGATGTCATTTTTTTGTCTTTGTTAAAGTAATAATGGTTTTTGACTCTTGTCCTGAATATTTTGAACATGATAGAAGTATACAGTGTATATTGCAGTTTTTGTTAAGCTGCATCATGCATCAGTGTTATATAAAATAAGGAATAAACACCTTAAAGCCCTCTTATAACCTTCACATGTCTTAGATCAGCCTCATTGCAGAGCCAACGTTCTTCTTTCAGCGCACTATCATGGTCATACATGCAGACGCAGATGTCTAACTGTAAGGGATTATTCTTCCTGTTTGTGGCTTCAGCTCAGAGGATCCCCCTTTTAGAGGGACACAGCCTTATAAGAATATGTAGTTATTTCTCCCTCTGACATTTACAGTTCTATAAAGTTGAGTTTGTTTACTGAAATCATGCTGATAATCCGCCAATGGAGCTGAGAGCAGCCAAGATTGAGGCCAGAAAAACTACTCCAATACCAAAACAAGAACTATGTATGTCTTTCCAAACTTCCAAATTTCTTAAGTGAACTAAGATGTTGATCTTTGTAAAGGAGCTCTGCACTAAACCCTTTGAGGGCCTTTAAAGTCCATGCACAGGCTTGGTGCTTGTGCAGCAAAAGGTTATATAATGAATACATGGCCGGAAAACTGTGCCCAGGTCGGACTCACCTGTGGTAAAGTGTGCCAATAGTTCTCAAAGGAAATGTGTCAAACTCACTAATCTCTGCTTCCTTCTTAACTGGCAGGAGCTCTAATGGTGGCCTACGCACCACATCCTCAACTGCAGGCTTGTTTATCTCCCCTCCCACAGATTTGCGCCATGGCATTAATTAAAATCTTTACAAAGTCATCACAGAGATAAATGCATATGACGGAGCTGAGATTAAGAGCACTGACTGAGTGGTAAGGACTTAAGCAACGGCCAGCTTTCAGGAAGTGACATTCAGATGTTTTTTTCATGAGCCAGCTGCATTTCCTTATTCAGGGTCTCTTGAGGTGGAGCTGATTCTACCTGAGAACCTCTCTGTTTTTGCAACAGGTAGTGTTCGCAGGAGTGGATTTGCAGCCTAGAGGCTGCTGTTCCCTGTAGTACCACCCCACACTATTGGACTCTGGGGAAATGGTAAGGAAATACTAAGCAGTTCTGTAGTAAAAGAGAAACAGTTCAAATGCATTTGCAAGTTCTTGTTTTCATGATTTTGTATTAACATTAAGGGCAAACTAAGCAAGAGGACATGACATTTTAATGACCTAATGAGGAAGCTGGATAAGACTTACGATCCATCGACCCAAGGGTTATGGGACCAGCATGCACCTCTGCACCACTGTGCTGTCCAGGACATTAATGCAACTGTAATGTAAATCATGTTTAATGCACTATAGGAATGAAAGCCACACCAGTTCCCTTACAGGAGTGATGTTAGGTGCTTATGAAATCCTGATTTCACAAAAATATGCTCTCGATTTAATCTCTCATTTCTGCGCTTACATCATTCTGACATAATGCAACTGTTGACGAATTCACTTAAAATGTCAGAAACACACCTCACCCATAACCTAGCTCTCTAATTTGAATCTATTGATTCATCAATTTGAAGAAGAACCAAACACCTTGAAACATTGTGCAACATTGAGCAACATGATGAAACTGTGGCGCACGGTGTACTGCAGATGAACTTCTAGTTCTCTATCTAGCACTGTTGATGAACTTCTGGTTTTCTATCTAACACTTGATTTCTGCAGAGCGAGAAAAGAAAGCTAGACCCTGTAAGCTTAGCCTAAAGCATTCTGTGGTTCGGGCACCTGAGTGGAAATTTCAAAATGTATTATTATGGTTTTGGTGCCTGATTGACCATTATACAGCTCGGCTCTTATAATAGCATATTTGAAAGTATTGTTTTATTTTATTGAATTCATTCAGTATTGATGCATTTCAGTTTTATCCTACCTTCAATAAGTTACTATTAATGTCTTATCTATTACTGATTTAAGAGTCATTTAAAATCTGTTATGATTTTTTTTATTCTTTGATTTTTATTATTACTGATTAATTAATTTAATGATGACAATGTTGATGTGATTTTCATTAAGTTATTAATGTGTAATCATATATACTCTTGAGATCACAAATGGTTAAGATAAGTGAATGACATCATCTTAGATTGACGGTAACTGTTAAGGAAATAAGCGGACTGATGTTTCACTCAGGAAGGCCGGACAGGAACGCAAGAAACAAGAGTTAACTTAAAGAAGCATGTCAAAAATTGTAAGAATATGTAAACCGTTTTTTTGGATGGATCTGACTTTAGTTATCTATGGACCAGGAGGTCAAAGATGCTGGAGGAACAAGGTGTAAAGAGGAGGAGACTAGAACAGATGGAGGTCGGTTCGTGGAGGCTTCATCTTGAGGTCTCTCAGATGTAGAATTTGCTTATGACTTTTCTTTTATTGACTTTTTGCATTATCCATTTTTGTAAAATGTAATCTTATTTACATTTTCAAAACCAAATAAAACTGGTTTGTATTTTGTAAACTCCAGCCAAAGTCCAGTCTTGCTCACCTCTGAGGCTGCCCTCGTAGTCTCCTAAAGGTAAGAGAGCTCTTCTCTAGGGTAGACTGACAGTACTACATGAGTTTTAACTGACCTGCTACAAGCTAAGGATAGAATGATGTTGTTTGATCTTATGTGATTTACTAACTTGGTTGGCTCCTATTGTTTTTGATGCTTTGCTGGATTATCATTCCTGTTGTTGCATGTGATTCTAGAGTTTAGACTTAAGCTGGTATGCTTTTAGTGAAGCAATAGGGTCAGATTGGAATCTAAATTGAGGGTGTTAGGGTCAGGGTCCTGAAGCTGCCATTCATAACCGAGCAAGGTTCCCCCTCCAGTGGTGGCCCTGTAGTTGGGTTCATCCCAGAGTACATCCAGTCCTCAACCACCTATTGCACACACACAAATCGTTGGAGGCCGACTTCTTAGCCTGAAATAATTGATACGTCAGTGGCTAGTGTTTTAAGTTATGCTGGCTTCGCCCCTCCCCTAAGCAGGCTTAGAGGAGGGGACTTGCGTGTAGATTGTGGGGGGATACGTTTGTGACCTAGGTCAGAGGTTACCAAACAAGCCGTCTTCCAGTGCCTTACCCACACTGGGAGGGGGTTACGCAGAGAAGCTGTACGCCTTTTCACCACACTTGAGAGAAGGGGTGGCTGTTCATCAAAGGGAATCTCTCCTCGCTGCCACGCAACAGCAGAATTACACTTATTTGACAAGCTGCATACTTCATCATTCAATTCCCACAAAAGAGGGAAGGTCAGAGCCGATGTGGTGGAAGCCTGACGCTGCCAGCTGATTCAGGACCGCCTCTTTAGGCAACCATGTTACACTAATGTCACCTACCTTTTCCTCAAGGGAATTGCTGCCTCCCATTTTTTGCAAAAGAATGAGAATTGTTCTGCAGCACTCATAATGGGGCGTTTGCATCCAGTCACTTGAGAGTCCTGACACCTACGATCTGGGGAAATCTCTGCAAAACACAGTTTGTAATGATGAATTTAAATGCAAATGGCAACTTGACGGGGGAAACAAATTACACCCATCACTTGGCTAAATTGCTCCAAATTGAAGACGAGTCCCTAAACCTGAGCATATTGCACCAGTGGTTTATGGAAAAAATAGAATATGGAATACAAGGTAATAGCTAATTTTACTCCTCCAGGTACCATGGGCTGGGGAAATAAATGGAAGTCAGTGATTTTGATGTCTGATTACACATCATACATACAAATGTTTGAATTGTTTCTCTGATTGTTGTAATGTGAGCAGCAAATGTTCATTTCACACAGGATCCCCCGTGTGCCTTGCGTTGTGTCTGAGGGAATAACAACAGGGAAAGCAATGACAGGCTCTCGTCTCCTGGGGAAACCGGTGCCCCATCATAGTGCCCCCGCAAAGTAATGAGGAATCGTGGCCCATGGTTATAGTTACATTATTTCTGTCTGTGCACAAATTCAGTGGTTGTCGCAACGTGGGACTGAACAAGTAGTTTTCCTGATACGTTGACTGTGTGCACGTTGTTGACCGTCCTCCATCCCCTTCCAGCTGCCAGACATTCATTTCCCGTGCACCTCAAACACAGACTAAATGTGCGCTTCATTGAGAAGAGCTAACAAGGGAGGGGAATATTGTCTCTTCTCCCCCCATTACGCCACAGAGGATAAAAGAACACTCTCCTCCTTTTCACCCCCCCCACTCACTCCATGTTATCCTCAGAGCGGGGAATGCAGGGAGACTTCCAGATCAGCGGCGGAGTCAGGTGCAGAATACAGATCAGCAGCAGGGAGAGCTGATGCCCAGACTACTTAGCATACGTAATTGACCTCTAGCTCAAAAACCCCTGCGGTGTGACTGGCCACACCCCCCCTGCCCCCTCCACCCCCGACCCAGATCTGATATTGTTTTCTGACTCAGTGCTTACAGCCGTTTTTAGTGATGAGTGAGCTTAATCATGGTTCAAGCCATCAGTATGTTTGTCTGCTACACGCTTTGCAACAAAATGAAACCCTTGTGAGCCTCTGCCCCCCACCCCCCCCCCACAACCTCCCTGCTGTTAAACAGAGAAAAGAATCAAGTGAAACTGATGAAACTGAGTTCACCTGAAATGTTTCAAAAGCTACTATTTCTCAATTATCCATTGTAAAGACATCAGTATAGCAGAGTTCCAGCTGTTATATTCATTATATCACAACTTGCTTTTGTGCCCGTAACAATGGTTAAATTCAAACTGGCCGGCTGGAGTGAGAGTAGTTAGTTTTATGCTTAATGAACAGATTAAAGACTGAGCAGTGTTTCAACAGAGTTATCTGTCTCAAATAGCCCTGTCACCGCAGTGCGATATCCCAGGAGGCCTCTAAAAATATGTAGTAATTAAGCACTCACCTCATTCTAATGGGATTATTACCGTAGAAATATCCTAAGACGTATTTTAAACCTCAGGGAAGCAAAAGGAGGACGAGAGGAGCTGCAACAGATATTGCACTAAAGAGGAAACACACACATGTCTCCCAGTGTACTGTTTGCCACCTGAGTTATATGCTGGGGTGAAGTGGGGGAATTACTTCAAACATTTCACTGCCCATGTGGACTCGAAAACTTACATTAACTGCTGAAATATTAAGCGGTGGGTATCTTTTTGATCCGAACATAAATATGAATCATAATGTTTCATGTAAAGATGTTTCTTACAACAGAGACAGAGGCATCTCTGCACACAGTGTCCTTAAAAGTACCCTGAAGATTTGATCAAAGACAAGAGTCTTTATATCATATTATTGGAAGGTATAGTCATGTAGCAGTCATGTAGCAGACGCTTTTATCCAAAGCGACTTACAATTCAGTATCTATCTATACACCGTAGACACAGCTATGGGAGCAATGTTGGGGTTAAGTGTCTTGCTCAAGGACACATTGTCATGAGACGAGTAGAGCAGGAGCCGGGGATCAAACCACCGACCCTCTGACTGAAAGGTGGCCCTGCTCTCCACTTAGCCACGGTCTCTGTATCAGTATCAGGATAAAAGACCACATCTGGCCGTGGTTTATATCGGAAATATTATGAAATCGGCCAAATGTCATTGGCAGTGACATTTTTGTGACTGCATCACATTCATTCAATAATAATTGATTCATTGCCACATCCTGTACTTTTCATCTCTCTCTCTTCTTTATGATTTTAACTGAACTGTCTGATCCCCACCGTAACCCAATTTAACTGTTTGACACTGACCAATCACAAATTTCATTTCCAATGACAGCTGTCTGGTACATACAGCATGTTACATGATATGAATGGATATATGGATGGATATATGGATATTTTGACTGGGTATTATAAATGGAGGGAATTAACACATACAGCTAAAAACTCTAAGTGATCTTTTGTTGTGGTGATCTGAAAGAAATTCAGCTGGGACGGTCAGCTGTCGGCTGTCTGCCGGCTCTGACTCGTTAAATATAATATAGCACTTTTTTAAAAACGCGTAGTAAATGAAACAGCTAGTTAGGGATATTAATGTCCGATGTTGCATAGAGAATGGGCATTTTTATTTTGTCGCCACAATAATATGAATAGATTTGAAAAAACACAACTGGAGCACAGACATATGTCAATCATGCCCGTTTTTTTTCTCCACATAATTACAGGCAACTTCAGGAAGAAGAAACGTCTGCTTCCATTACATTATATGTTCCTTCCTGAATAACATAATCAGATTCCGTTACATCCCTAATGACAATCCTCTTGATGGCAGAGGCCTGATAACACTCTGACTTTGCTAACATCTGACGCAGCAGTCAGCCAATCAGAAAACAGGTCAGTCAAAGTCATTTTTAAGGTGGGTTTTATCAGACACATCCATCACACACCAAGTTGCTTATTAAACTTTGACCTACTGTTACCGTGGTTGTTTGCTGGTTCAATGAGTGTGTGACGTTTGAGGTGCGCTCACTTTTACTTTGACCTCCGATTAACGTAGGTTAGATAATCTGTAATAAACAGGAATTCTCCTTTTAAAATTCTCGTCAAAAACTCGCTTCAGACATTTTTTTTTCAAAACATGATGAAGAAGATGAGTCATATGTCAAAGCAAATACCTGGGTAATCTTGAGCCGGGACATGCAGAGCTGCCTCAAAGGAAGTCACGAAACAAAGTGAAAAAAGTCCATGAGGAGGTCGGGGGGGGGGGGGCAGAGAGAGAAAACACAGTTTGTGTCCCGTGTACAACCCAAAGTCAATGTTGACCTATATATTAACCTACCTAAAACTTACTTACTTACTGTATGTAACCTAACAAACGTACTTATTTTAACCCAAACAGGTTCTGCTCTGCTGGGGCTTGTTGCAGGAGAACATGAAATATGAAACAAGACTTTTGATAAGATATTATACAAACTGTTGTATGAGGATACGTTGCATAAAGTGTGTCGTCAGCTCATACCTAAAACTTCAAACTTAATTTTTTTTATATCATGACATTACCAGGCATCAGTCAAAACACTTGGCTAAGTAGTGAATCAGCATGATATTCCTTAATGATACTATGCGTATGTGGGTGGGGTACAGTGTGTATATCCACTATTTCTTAAAGGGCTGTCAAACCCTTTTTATGTGGTTTTGTGACCCTGTGGGATAAGAAGTCATGCGGTGGTGTGTACACTGTCATTTGCACTAAGCGGTTGAGCCACAAGGTTCCCCTGGCCTATTGGGATTTATAGACTGTTACTGGTTCAATACCTGGCAATACAAAGCAGGACTTCATTTAAACAACTTGAAACCAGGCCACGCTGCCTTTCCTCCTGCCACGAAAAGTCATGAATCTGCCCATGTGGCGTGCAGTCATGAAAAAGCCACTATTTGATGGACCCTGGGCTGTAAATCTTTCACCATCAACCTTCCGGCACTCCCACATAAGAAGATGTTACACAGTACATGGTGTCTGGGACAAATATGTGCACGGCTTCAGCAGTGCAATGCTCGACAGCTGAATCATCACGTATCACTCCAAGTGCTCCATAAATGTTACATTATAGACTAATTTAAATCTCTTAAGTATAACTGTCATAATGGAACTCTCTCTAATTTGTGTTTTGATGACATCAACGATGTCTTGACTCACCTGTTAGTCTCGGCTTCACTCTCCAAGATCGCAGCAGAAGGATTATGTTGGTGTTTTGGAGAGAAAACAAACTATGTAGCTGGAAAAAATGAATAAAGCAAATTCAGGCTTAACGTGAGAGCTGGTTACTATAATGCATATACATACATATATACGATATATCATCTTTTATATTAAGATGCCCTATTACATCTCTCATATGTCATTTAACATGATTTATAATTTATTTAGTGAAAAGTCAGGTGTAGTTATTTCATGTCAGTAAACAAATTGTCTCTCACAGCAACAACACTCATTTTAAAAGCACCTTGAGGAAGCTGTAATGTAATGCAACCAAACGTAGCATGAAACTAACAAGCAACAACAATGCCCTAAATAAGAAGACATGAATGTGACAATAAAGACTGTAAGGCGACAGGCTTTTGAGGGGTTATTTGCTGAAAGACGACTTTCATTTCTTCATGTGGGTGTCGGGTCATTGACGGTTAGCAGTGCGTAACGTAATGTGTTTCCTGATTTGTAATCAGCTGGCATGAGCCTAAAGACATTACAATAAAACGTTGAGACTCCCCAACTGTCTAGTTTCGTGTTTGCTGTGATCTGTGTTCTCTTATCTACTGTTGTTGCATTTTCAATATGAATCCATTGTGGAAAATGGCTTCTTCTGAAAATGATACCTGATGGCTTAAGCTTGACTGACTGTAAATACTGTAGATTAAAGGGCAATGTATGGCATACATTGAAAGCTCTGGTATTATGCAAAGCTGGTTCAAGTTAAGGCTTTTTGAAAATTGAAATACTTTTTGCAATTGAACTTTGTTGTATGAAAGACATTAGCATTAGCTGCAATGAAGCCAGGGAGTTTTATGATCTGATTTAGTTTAGTTTGCTTTGATTATAAGGCTCATTAGCAAAGGTTTGTGTCTGTCTTGCTTAGCTGTGCTTTGCTGCGGGTTCACTGAGATCCGATGTGGTTCCTTCCATCCCTGGTCCTCAAGAGGCATTTGATTTTGGACATTGGAATTCAAGTAGTCTCAGCTATTTCTCCACATCGGTAAGCTGATGTTCCCCTCGTCTGAGCTTTCTCATACTGGACAGGGATTGAGGGACGTTGCCACATTTTTCACAGTACTCTGATGGTGAGTATCTACGCTGTGATTGTACATTAGGCTCTTAGGAGTGTTCTTGGTGAGGGACCATCATGTTGTTTGAAGCCCTCCAGATATAATTACTGCACTCTAGTAGAAGTCAGAAGGTTTAGTTTGATATTGTTGACATTGGTTGATTGCGTATGCCCTCCATATTGTAATCATATATCACTCTACTGTGATATGGTGGATATGGTGCAGTGAGTTTTGTGGTGACTGTTTATTAATGCTGCAGCTTTAAGTCGGAAAATAATTTTAATTATAAATCTTCAGTGATGTCTTTTCTCATATTCATTTACATATTATTACGAGTACAATTGAATGCTGAATAAGATGTTTGTAGGTAACCAAACTGTTACAAATAACTTTCATGAACTGAAAGCAAAAGGGTTAAAGTTGTTAGACAAAAAAGAAACATGGACAATTCCCAGACCGGACAACGCAGTGTAAGCGACTGTTCAATCACAAGGTAGCCCCACCCTAAAGCATACCCTGCTTTATGGTCTGTTTCTGTGTGCTATTGAAGGAGACTTGAAACTTGAGATTGAGACCATAAACTCATGTTTACAATGTTTACTGAGGTAATAAATCAAGAGAGAAGTAAAGTCATTTTCTCATAGACTTCTATACAATCAGAGGAGTCGCCCCCTGATGGACACTAGAGAGAATACAAGTTAAGGACATTATAGCATTGGCTCCACTGATCACCAAATACCTGACCTCCTCACTTTCAAAGACTAGGGCTGGTAATCTTTTCAAATGTTTCTTATGATGGTGTCAGTATGATATATGAGTGTCAGTACTGATACCAAACTATTTTCTTTTTCTTAGTACGTTTGAGAAATATAAACAAGAAAATAATTCAAGGCACCCTGAGTTCTGAGTATGATGACAAACCTTTAATATTCCATCATGTTTTGTCTAAAAGCCTTCACTGTTGTGCTGAGCCAACACCCTGTCACATCATGTTAAACCCTTTTTATTACGTGCCTTCGATTTTTTACTATTTCAAGTTTGTTGTTCATTTAAGAAAGGAAGCCAAAAAACATCCAGGAAGTTTTTCTGACAGATGTGAACATAATAATACAGTATAATTGGACAAATTAGACTAGAAAAAAGTAAACTAGACCATATTACCATATAAAACCTTCACTTCCGGTACTGGACAGTCTTCGAGACGCACCAATCTCGACAGCTCAGTTACAGAGGCTTGATACCCAGCTCTGAAAGACAGGAGAAATTTTCTTCAGTAAGAATAATCCCTGTGTAGTTTGATTATATCATAGTTGACATATGATCAACATTCATAAAATTAGCACAGATAGTCATCATATCATCAGATTGCCCAGATTGAACCTTTTTGTTCTGAAAAGCCAATCTGTTGTTTGTGTGTCTGCTGCTGAGAGAAACCATGTGTGTGTTGTTTGGTGCTTGTAGACTGAAAATATAATTCAGTCATTTGGATGTGACACTTTTAAACTTTAGATACACCCTAGGGTGCTCTGGGACACATAATACATCAGACCACTTCATCCAGGCAATGCAGCCATGGTTGACCAGACCCTGACTTATGTCCCATGCAGCACTACCACACAGATCACTCCTTCTGATCCATAGCCATGTGGAGGCTCTTTCAGCAGCTTCTGTGATGCCCAGCATTGTAAATGCTCTCCAAAGAAAGCAGCCAGCAAAGCCTCTACATCCCACCTCTGTGAGTATGCAGCAAACTCTCCATCCAGCTGCTGATGTGTGGCCCTCTTCTGCTACGGATCTTCTCGATCCTCTCTTCCCAGTGTTACAGTCAGCTCTGATGTGATCACCTGCTTTGAGTCTTTTGACAGTAGGACATCTTCAGGCCTCAGTGGTGTAACCCCGTCGGTGAACTTGAGCTACCCTCCCACGACTACAAGCCGCTGCCGGGCAGTCAGTCTGTAGGGAGGAGGCACGTTCACACACTGGACCGTTGTTGTCCTAGGTGGGCGAAGGTGCTTGCTGCTGTTGACATATGACGGTTGATATGGCGTTCTGCCTCAGCCTTCAGCATCTGGTCATGTCACCAACATTAGTGGCCTTCTTTCAAGGCCTTTGGACAGCTGCTCCACGACTCCTTGACTGTTGCAAAGGTAACATGTGCTTCAGGTGCCTCGCTGTCACCCCAGGATTGGAGGTTGATTGGACAGGTAAGCACATCATACACGGCCTGGATCACAAACTCAATATGCCTGAGCTGCAGCACGCTTTACCACCTAGAAGTCTATCCTCCCCTCTGCCATATCCTTACCATCCTGTTAGTGCATACCAGTCCACAAGTTAGGCCGTATGTTTAATTGATTTTGAACAGATACATAGAAACATCTGGCCACCCACCTGTATATTGAATTGGCAGGTGGTTTTCATGTTGGTAAAAACACGTTTCTGGAGATCACAAACTTACACACTGTCTTTGATTTGTATTGTTCTGTGGTCTGGTGTACCTGAAAGACCGGTACAAACATATTCTCTGAATGTTTACAGATGTTTCCCCAAGCTCAGAGAGAGGATCATGAATCACAGCAGAAAAAAAGGCGGGGCACCCAGGAAAACCAGCATTAGCCCACCAGCACACTTTATCTCTGGTAGAGCTTCAGCAAAGACAATAAATGGAGTACAGTTAATGCACAGTAACTTATACTGAGCGCTGTTGTATTCTATCATATCACAATGAATCACAATAGACAAAGTGTCAGAAAGCGGATGTACCACACACACAGACACATTTTGGCTGCTGACTTGCATCAGTTAAGTCAAGTGTTGAGGAGTAGAGCAGGGATGATAAGTTGTGAAGACTGGCAGCGTGTCTGCCGATTAGCCTGGCATTGGTTAGCACCGTGCCGTCAGAGGCATTTCTCTCATGCCAAAGCCAGCATCGCACAAATGAGAGAGCGGGGGGGGGGGGGGGATAGCAGCGATGGGGAGATGGGAATCTGCCGAGCGACACAGACACAACAACAAAACAAACAGAGGGCCATGAGGCTACCTATCAATCAATGCTGTATCATGGACAGGATAGGCCTAAGTGTCACATAGCTGAATATGAACTGACAGCTGTGTGTGTGTGTGTGTGTGTGTGTGTGTGTGTGTGTGTGTGCCTGTGTGGAGGGTACTGCCACACTGTTTTCTGTAAAGGTGCACCCGGCCTGTCACTGTCAAGATTGACTGCATCATAATCGACACATGAAAGATGACCTTGAACAGGGCATTACAATGGCGATAATCAAATAGCTCTCCTGAAGACACGCAACAGATAACACACATTTACTCTGCTTTACCATACCTTTATTTGCTGATAACATTTCAGAGTGAAGTTTCGAGTGCCTTTTTGAGAAATAATACAAAGCCAGGATGGACAGATACACCTTCCCTTCTCTTCCCCTCACTCTTTTGTCCTGCGGGGATATAATCTCAAGGTTTGATCCTCAAACAGAAGTCAGCGCTGATCGCGCAGACACCTTTGTGCTGCTCGTATTTCCCAGTGTGTTGCCCGCAGAATATAAAACAAAGGTGGAGGGCCGAATGGGACAAGAGATGAGTGGACATGGCAGCAGCCAGTGTGTCACCTCGGGGCTGCAAGTAGTCTGTTATCTAGTAAAGACACAGACATGCAGGTATGCTGAAAAAGACCACAGGGAGGGCACACTTTATGCTGGTTTCAAAGTACATCTCCTAGTTGCCTTGTAGTTTATAGAATAAATGTTAACCTGCTGTTGGTTTTAAATCACTTGGGCAAGTGCCTCACTACCTGCAGAGTGAGCTGTGAGACAGTGTAGCCAAAGAAATATGTGTATGTGTATAAAAATTACCTCTCTTATTACACAACTATTATTTTGCAATGCCGTTTCTTTGCTTCTAACTTATTATTTAATAAAAAATAACCTGATCACATCACTTGATGCTTTCTAAAAGTTATACTAGTTTTGACTGTTCATTGGAATTTTGTTGGGAATTTGTATAAAGGATGCTGAGTCATACAGGAGGACATTCCTGACAATACACATTGCCTGCAGGTGATGCAAGTGGTAGAATTGACCCTTCACTAAGTCCAGCCCCTTGAACGCAGATTGGCCAATCGTAGCGGGGCGTTGTCCAACTCTGACCAGGCTCCAGCTCTGCTCCATAGACTCAGGTACAAATGTTTCAGATTTTCTTCATGTTCAGGCTGGTTTAGTGGATTTGGAGCTAGTCATGGTGAAACATCTAAGAGCGATACTTGTTACCCAGAGAGGTTTAAAGGAGATAAACCTTTCTAAAAGGTTACGTTTCTACATAAAAACTTGTGGAGCTAACATTAGCAGAGTACATTAGCACTTCAAACTAGCACTTTTATGCTACTGAATGTCTACATGCTGCTTTTTCTTTTTTTATGATTGTATCAGTGAATAGAGACCTACCCAGCTTTACAGGAACACTGTTGTTACTTAATTTCATTGTCTTCATTCTGCATCTCCTGATGTAGTGGTTCACTTTAAAACTGTACCTTTAGCTTCTATGCTTATCTTTTTCACTGCTGACTCAGAAATCCTGAAAATATCCTGCAAACACATATTGTAGATCACTTTTTTGTTTTTCCTATAATTAGATCGTATTCTTTCTGGGAATGCAGTTTGTGTGAGTGTGGGTAGCTCTAACAGCTTGACAGAGTATCAGCAGGGGGCGGGTCTTAGCGAAGGGTCACTTGCAGCAGCTGCCTCTGGTTTCCTGTGAGGGGCAGCATGGGCAGGTCTACATCTGCAGTTCTGATAATACTATAGGACCTATAGTCAACATGCACCACCTATAGTATAGGTGGTGCATGTTGACAGCTATGGAACCAGTCAATGACATAACAGCTCTACCTTGTTGAGGATCTGAAGCCTGTAAGTTATAAGTCAATCTCATTGTGTAACTAATGCAAACTAGTTGACATTAAACATTAAAGGTTGATTTAAGGTTTAGTTCTATACTGTGTGTTTGTGACAATGGCACAGAGTTTTGTGCAAGTTTGCGCAAAAAGTGCTATACAATTGCAGCTAAAGCATAGTGTTATTGCTCCTTTACTCGTGCACATGATGTCCTCCTACACACACATACATACTTATGTCTACACACATGCAGCCCTCTGTTTGGTTCCTCTTTTAAGCCGTGGCAGACCGACAACCGCAGTCTTTGGGCGGAGGCATCAAATAAGGGTTATAACGACACCAAAGTTGGTACCTCTGGGCACCATCCATGGCACTGCGCGGTGCTAGGGCTCTGCTAGTCAGCTGGATTGGGCCTGCTAATCACTTAATTCTTTTGGGCTAAACTGCTTCGGGCCTAGCCCAGACCCTTATGAGGGTGCTAGCCTGTTGCAGAAACCTACGACCCCTCCCAGAGCCTGCCACCAAGCCGTCAGGAATTAGTCGGTTCTGTCGGGACCAGGACTGTTTTTTTTTAGGACAGGAGTAAATTGAGAAGCACATGTGTGATAACTGGGTGTATGCATGTGTATTAGTATTAAGCAGTGCCTGAGTTGTATGAGGGAACTGTATGCTTTACCATTATAATAGCTCAACGTATCTGTGCAAGCATGTCGGAACCGCTGCAGGCCGCCTACTGATAACCCTGTCAAACAAACCAGCACCCCCAGCTGTCAGCTCTCCCAGGGGCTCTGCTACTCTGCTAATGGAGACCAACTCTGGGTCCGCCAGAGGAAGAGGTGTGTCAAAACACCCATTATCTACTTCCGAGAAAACACAGTGCAGAAACCCTTCGGAAACACAGTTTGAGTGGATTCAGAAGAAAGCAGTCATGTATGTATGTGAAAGTGCTTCAGGATGTTGTCCAATATGATCCGCTTAACTTTACACTTTGTATCTATCCACTTCTGACTCACACAAATGGAATAATACACATGAAACGTTTGTAATTAAAAACACAGTATCACAAATGACTGAGCATGACATTTCAAATAAATGAAATGTCTCATTTACCTCCTCATATTAAATACAGGATATATTTTAAATTATGTGTTATATGAGTCTAACTTACAGCCTTTCACTATTAAATTAATGCACAACCAATGATTTGTGTGAGACAAGGTCTACAGTTAAAAGAAAGGATGATGCGCTAACTTAACAAGTGAAAACAGTAAACGGAATGGCCTTCCAACACTCCTTTGGCTACATTAGTACTTAGTGATGAAAAGAAAAGTACATGAAAGAACGGAGTAGGCCGTTGAGATTGAAGGAGACATGTGCATATCTTTTTAGTTCTTGGTTTAATTGCCAGCTCTCCATCAGGGTTGAGTCTCAAATCTTGACATGATAAAAAAGCTGCTTCGCCTTACGGTGGTGAAATAGAGAAAATAATGTGCCGGTGCTAAACCAAAAAAAAACATTTCCTTAGCCCAGTGTCAAGACTGTCAACGGTGGCACATACACAGATACTTACTTTTCAAAAGCTAAGCTATCACATGAATGAAAAACATCAAAATAACGGCTGTTTCTAGCCCATGTAAAGTTTGAAATATTTTCTTCTGGTTTTGATGCTGTATGAACAGTACAACAAAAGCTGATTTTAAAGTGCTGCCAGTGTCATGGCACCATCGACCCGACTCTCCCCTCTCCACCAACCGCAGGACACCTCAGGTCAGTCCCATTGAGGCACGTGAGATAAAACACAACGTATGTTACGTCAGATGATGTGCACTACATACTTTGCCAAACCCCTCTGGCCTTGTAAATTGGTCAGATCCTCACTATAGCAATTCTATATCCTCCGCTGGAGACTGTCCCTGGACCTCATAAAGAATCCTGTACACTCCACCCACATGCTTTTCATGTGCCCACCAGGTTCAAGCAGGCTTGCTCCAGCCTGCAGTATGCCCTTGGAAATGACATTCATAGCATTATTAATGGTGGTAATTCACTGGAGATTGGCAAGAATGTAGTGGTTTTGCATATCTGTTGACATGGACCAAAGCCTGCGCATCAAGGATGCTTTAAATTGCTCAAGGCAATCGTGATTAATAACTGCCTCTGCAGAAGTGTTTTTATCCATGTTCTTGGGAAATAATTTCAGACTTTAGGTTATTTCAAAACCTTTTCAATAAAAAGTTTTAGGAACATGTTTGCAGTACTCAATTTTACAATGCAATGCTGTGTTTTTGACCAGACCTCTAGTTTGTGTCTTCACTGACTTCTCATCCTCACTGTTCAAGGGGTGTCATGGCGGCTCAGCATGCTAAGCCGGATCCCACGTTCCCTGCTGCGCCATGAGCAAAACTTGGCACTTTGTCGGCCCGACTGTATGTCATCCATCCCATCTTTTCTCCCTTTACTTTCCCATGTTTCCCCCTCTTGTTCACTTTAATCATGTAAAACAGGAACGTCAGCAGTCATTTCCACTCAAGCAGAGTTCTTGAACCCCAAACATTGTATCCTAAAAGTAGAATAAATATCTAACGTCTGACAACAGAATGCTATAAGCTCTCAGTTTCTCTCATCATTTACACTCCCATTGTTTGGTTACACCCTATCAGCACCAAAACCCACCACTTAGTAGTTCTATACGAAGACAAACATGTGGGTGGTGATTTCCAACATTGCTCTTTCACTTGTCCAATATATGCTGTGTAAAGGCTCGTACAGCAGTGAGTCCTATTGGTCTCACTTTCACATGATAATGAACTCTCAGAATTATTAAGGAAATTATATTTTGATATTATGATGCCGGTTTGAGAGACAGCTGGTTGCGTCCCGTGCAAAAATAAAAGTACACATAGACATTTTTTCAAGTCTGTGGTCAGACGACCCGATCAACCCCTGAGCCACAGTCACTCTGTAGTGAAGTGAGTCGTTCGTCATTTAAGTTAATATCCGCCATGCTCTTTTCCTAAACCTGACTTCCTGTAAAGACATAGATCTATTTTAAAAAGACGCTATGCATTTAAGGAGCGGAAACTTACAAGCTGTACCTGCCACGTCCAAAACTGATTCTAGAGAAAAACCTACAGCATCGTAGCTTGAAGCTTTGGGACACTGGCCAAGGGACGGTATCTGACGAGTGGGGAGTGGAAATGGTGTTGAACCAGCTGTGAATACCTTCACTATTGTAGCTCCACTATGACCACATTTGAAACATTCTGACCAAAAAGAAAATGAGAAAATCATGATTACCTCAAAACACCTCGTCATGTGATCACACAGAGACATTGAAATGGTGTCCATGTGGTGTCGAAATTGGACCAGGTAATGTGTCATTATGAGAAACAGCCCTCCAGGTATTTTCAACATTTATTGGAGTAGGGGAAGGGGAAAAAAATAAAATAAAACACTTACCTTCTCCAGCCAATTCATCAGTCTTCTTTAACAAAGTATATTACACAGATTGAACAATCCATCATGGCATCCCTTTTTTTTCTCATAAAGTGAATGAATAAATGCCCCTTCTCATTCTAAAGGTGACTTTTTTAAAGCATTTTTTCTGCTATAGTTCTTGTTGGTTTTTGCTCTGGTCCAGTGCTGTATCTGTTATTGTTAGGCAGGAGTGGACTGGGACAAAAAATGGCCCTGGCATATATATATATATATATATATATGCCAGGGCCATTTTTTGTCAGTGGCGGGCCGTGTATTGTATATGTGGGCCTTCAGTGCTGTCCTACTACAGTTGAACCACCTCCTAATAACCTCATGCTTCGTCATTAACGGACAATGCATATAGTCAAAATCAACGTAATTATCACAATGACAAGAACAAACTCACAAGAAGCAGACACATATATTTATATGACAACAAAGCAGGTAGAATAACATAAAACCCAAGTAACACGATTCAACAGGCCTCTGCACTACAAAGTTTCACAACAGTCAGACTAGCCCACTGACCAATCAAGCCGCACGTTAATGATGTGGTACTTTTCGGCCAGCTAGAAGTTCTGACACGTCAAAGAATATGCCCAACATGTCAAACTAATGTTTGACTGGTCTGTCTGATTGGTTGAAGACTATGACAGTCAACAACATCGTGCCCATTTATTTAAATTGCAAAAGGATTCACTTGTGATTCTGAGGGCCTCCGGGCTGATTGAATCTGATTGGATAAAAACTCTACTTAAAACAAGCAGCGCTGGAAGCAGGGCAACTGAGGAAGACAGTAGCTATGCAATGAGATAATAAGTTAAATGGAAAAAAATATTTAGAATACATTGTGTATTTATGAAAAATAATTAAATATAATTTAATAAGTTATAGCTATTATAAAATAGCTATAACTTTGTGATTCTGTCTAGGACAGCAGAGAAGGCCTTGCTGGCCCTGATGGCCCACCACTGATATATATACCCTTGTTTGAGGGGTGTGAAGAAAGTTTAGCATATACCGTCAGAAAAAATGCACTTATCGCAAACGAATACAATGATGTTGCACATCATATTAAATAGCAGAACTGGGCTACAATAATATGTAAGCAGTTTTTAAATGCTCCAAACACAGCTCAAACACCAACTAAATGAATTACCAAATATCAAAATCCATATAACGCCACCTAGTCAGCCCACTCGCCACATTTCTGGCTCTACTGCTGTGGTATTTTATGCAATACGCATACACGATATCTCAAAAGAAAGCAGACACTCCACAGATTCCGGATCAGCTACAACAAAGCATCCGTGAGATATGAGCCAAAGAACACCAACAACAGAAATCGCTTCATCAAACGATAGTTGTAAAATTTCTCTTACCTTTGCTGTTTTTCATTGATATGTTTATTTTATATAATTCCACGCTGAAATACGTTAGAGCTGTGTCTTGTGTTACACTCAAATCATTCTGGGTGTTTCTAGGTGGCTGTGGGTCCAAGCAGGAAGTCTGAGAATCACCTTAGATCACAAGCAGCATGTCTCACAGGACGGCACCCTGCTGATTCTGATTAGCTAACAGTGCTGCAATCTCCTTTTGGTCATTATAGCAAAATGATATTGGCTCTAACGCTTCAAATGAGGTGTCAATCATTAAAATCGACCAATGGGTTGCTGAGATAGAGCCCTGCGTACTCACAGGTGGCTGACATCGAGAAAAACTCCAGTACGCAGAGAGACACACAGAGAGGACTCAGAGAGGATTCTGGCTTTCAAAATGAAGCCAAAACTGCTGTATTTGGATGTATTGAACACCAGTAGTGATATACAAGTGAAATATATAGATTGATACATGAGAAAATTAAAATGGCACACTTTGTGCCAAAATGACTATTTTGGAGACCTCGCCTGAACTCTCTGTACTGAAACCTCTCTAATTTAGTTGAGCTTCACTTTATCAAAGTAAAACTTTGCAGAGACTGTTCACATATTGTGCTATGATCAGGGAGAGGTTTAGACCTGCAGCTGCATCATTCCAAAGAAATAATCATCCTGTAAGTGCTTTTTCTTTTTAGGCGAACCTGAAACTTTTCAATTTGTGCTGTGTGCCATCTTCATTTACTCTTAACCAGTAACATATATACTGATATTTACACATTTGAACAAATCGCACAAGTGTTCCCTTTTTTATAACACAAACTTTATTCAAATAGACCTTGTGGTTGCAGAGATATACTCTTTTTAGTATGGGTATGCAATTTTCGAGCAGAAGGCCTAGAAAATAGGTCCGGTTTTTAAAGGTTAATCCAAGATACTGTTTCTTTAAATCAATGAATTAATAATTAATAGATAATGGCCCGATCTTTAATGGGAAGGTCAGCCAAAAAAACAATGTTTCTTCGACTTACATTGTGAGCCCAAAAAATATAATATTTCAAGAAGAGTACTCTGTTTTGGTCTTGCATATTGGTATCACCTTTGTTTCTGTACTATGATTGTGAAATTAACAGCGTTGACGATTCAAGACAATACATTGGTTGTAAATCCCTCTCACTTGTCACTCTTCAGCTTCTGTATCTGAAAGAAAATCTACTTCAGTCAGGAACACTCTCGTCATATATTTTAACCATTTATTGCAACAAATGGAAATACAGTTAAACTTGGCGTTGATGGCTCCGCTCTTTGAATGCTCCCCGGATTAGCCTGCAGCTACCAAGCCAAAACGTGGAGCACCAAGCAACAACTCCCAATGGTTTACAGGAATGAGCCAGAAGTACATTTTTTAAATACATTTGCCAACACAACCATTTGCTATGAAAGATGAACTCTGAACTAAAAAATGGGTGGAGGCTTGGGTGGAGAAGGCAAAACTTTGCCAGCAGTACGGTCTGTAGCAGCGTAGGTGTAGAATGAATCAGTGAGGAGGGAGTCATATTCAAATGAACCTCCTTGAAGTCAGAGTGGGCTGTGATTGGTGTCTGGCCGATTGGAAACTATGATTCAATCGGCTGGCTGTCAGCTGGTTACAGCTGGGGGCGTATGACTTCCGTGTCCTGCATGAACTAACGCGTTGCTTCATTTTGCAAGTCAGTTTTTTATCTCTGATTGTGCATCTGCTTTGAAGACTATGCAGACCCTTTCCTTTCTCAACCCCTTATTCTGATCTGCACACCTCAAAGCATTTCGCCTATCCACTGCAGTGTATTTGATACAAAATGTCACCCTCACAATGTTGCCGTTTACCTTTTAAATTCCACACGGATGGACACATCTGCCAGATTTACCAAATTGGCCCTTTTTCTGCATTGAGAGAGCAACGGTTTAAACAAGAGTTTGGTTTTTTTCTTTGAATAATTAATATTTACTTTGAACGACAGTTCAAACACACGGTTGAAAAACCGTCCATACATCAGTGACATGCGGTGAGGTTCGTGGCTGGTGAGGCACTGACTCTTTCAGAATCAGATTTACAAATATATGAACCCAATAGAGTAGCTTAAATCAATTGGCAGCTTGCACATTGACTACTGGTTGTTTTTCATATTTCATATCAGCATTCTTTACACACACATAGGTAAGATACATATTTGATTCCACTGGGAGCGTGTGCGGCGCGATCTGCACCACCGACCTACCCCACCGGGAGCGTTTCAGAAGCAGAGCGCTCACGGGCGCCACCCGCGAAAATCTTGAGTAACAATCCGATAATCTGCGTAACAACCACGGATGTATAAAGAGAACAACAAACACATAAAAGGTTACTTTACCTGTCCGACGTTGAATTGCTGTTGATTTGGTCATATTTCCCTGTTTTTTGAGACATTTTTAAGCTTGGATATATAATCATAAATTTTTGTGGTTAAAGCAAAATATATGAAGAAGAAGAAGAGAAGTGTAGAAGAAGAGCAACGACAGAACAATCATGAACCCGACCCGTGGGCTCTCGCACGCCCTCATCTTTGAGGCAGAGTAATGTTTGCCTCTCTGTGCTTTTTCACTGCGGTTTCTGTCAGATCAGCAACACTAAATATGTTCTACACATACGTGAAATACATTACCTATTCTATGGAAAGAAAGGACATATAATAAAAGTGTCTACAAATATTACAGTGGTGACAAACAATGAGAAAGCAAAAGGCACGCGCTCAACCCAGTTAGTGAGGGATTCACAGTCTGAGGTGAGGAGCAGCTCATCGCTGCCTCACCTCACTGTCTCAACAGGACATGCGCTAATTCAGCGATTTTGATTATAGAAATGCTTGTAATGATTGGAATCATACAGGAATTACATTTATAGCACAGATCAGTAGAGGAATATTAATATTTATTTTATTTTAGCATTATTTGTTTTTTACTTTTCATGATGACAGTTGAGGCTCTGCACACTGAATAAAGTGAGCATACTGAGCACAGAAATATAACTGCTACTGTGCAAAGGGAATACTGCTGTTAAAAAGAACCTGATTTGTTTAAAGTGTTTGCAAATTTTATTGCACTTTTGTTCATATAGCAATACACTTTGAAATCATTATTGAACTTTGTGCATAACAATGCGATTAATCGCAGAAAATCATGTGATTAATCACCATTAAAAGTTGTAATCGTTGCCCAGCACTAATATATATATATAGCTTCATGCAAGCAAACAAAAAATGTAATAAAAAGACATAACAAAACATTGCTATTATATTTTAAAATCAGTATTTTCTTGATAAGATTCACTCATTTCTAATCTTTTTCTGGGCATTCCACTCAGACAGACTCATTTAGAAAGCCCCTCATCTCTTCATGTGTACTATCTCAGTGGTATTGCTTGGCCATTCACACATATTCTATTATCTCTTCAAAGTCTGTCTTCTACTGAGACATGTACAAGGCTGTTCATTACCCAAATAATCAACTGGTGTGTATCTGGGGCCCCAGACCTTCCAGGGAACCAATGAAACATGGTTATATAATCTCATGAGCGTGATTACGACAGTTGAACTCTTAGCACCAGATTAGGACGTCTCCATAGCAGCGGAGCAGCTCCAAAAAGCCTGATGTGGTGTGAACGGCCAAAGGGGAACTTGCATTTTCCCCAGACAGAAAGTCAGAGGGAACATTCCAGTTGGAGAGCCGATTGTTTTGGCCCGTATAGTGCCCAACTTTGACTGGCTGAGGCCAGGGAGAGGTGCACCAATAGTATCTGTGCAGTACATGCATCAGGACTGGACATCCAACTCCTAAATTCTTATTTTAGAATGGGGATATGAAGCTGTCGCATTGTTGATGATTTAACAACATACATCTTGGCACAACATGAAAGTTAGCTGGCAGAAGGACAAAAATGTCCTGATGTGAGATGTCGCAATTAGCTAAGTTTTATAGACAGAGCAGCTTTGGGTTAAAAGAGGAGACTCGGCTCTGCACACTAATTGCCATTCTGTTTTATTAAGCACAGGCTGCTGCACTGTTCTTTATCTGTTCACATTTTCAGCTGATCTTCTTCTTTCAAACTATCTGCCGTCTTCTTCTGTTGACCTGTTCTCAATGAGGTGTTTTTATCTCTTAACCTTCTCTGAGCCTTTATAGACATAGGAAAACATGGACACCGATCATAGTGGTGCACGCTTAAATTATCAGAAACATTTTGCCACATTTAGCTCCAAACAACATTTACAAAAGCGGTATGATTTCTTCTTCATTGGTTTTTACTGGTGGTTTGCCAGCACTCATTCTCTTCATTATGCTCTTATTTTAATTCTTCCGCTGACCGTCAGTGTGAATTTGTATATAACTTAACTATTTAATTTCACCCAGCATATATCTATATTTAACATTTAATGTTTAGATTGATATTTTACATGAAGATTTAACATTTAAAATTTAGATTTAGATTTACCATTTAGATTTACCATTTAGATTTAAATTTAAAAGTTTGATTCCACATTTTCTTTACATTTAATAAATAAATTCACAAATGTAAAAATGCTATAAAAAAATTACATTATTAAACATTGTTTGGAGCTAAATGAGACAAAATGTTGCTGTGTTGATTTCAACGTGCTTTCAGTCAGATACATACTGTATATCACCTGAGAGCTGATAGGACGACCCAAACCAGTGTTGGGAACGAAAAGGAGCGTGTTTGGTTATCAGCAAAGATTAAACTAAACTATCAACATCAATGGAGTTATTAACATCAGTAAGTTCATTAGCAATTACTAATAATAACGGTCAAAATAATATAATAATATCAAAAGTCAACAAACACTATCATACGATTATATGTCTAATAACTAAAGTCAAGAGAACAAACTGTGGTGTGAGAATATATATATATATATATATATATATATATATATATATATATATATATATATGTGTGTATGTGTGTATATGGGGTGTGTATGTGTGTAGTGGAGGAGCGAGCTACTCAGAGAGTGGTAGAATGTAATCTCAAGCGGGGCCGGGCCCCATGGGCCTACAAACAAGATGGCGGACGTAAAAGAACTACTACAAAATAGAGGGAGGTGGCTACCGAATCGAGGTTCGGCCCGCCATGGTTCTGGTCTTTAAAGTAATAAAATCACAATCTCCAAATCCACTAGCAGTAAATACACACTATAACGGGACTCAGCAGTCTGCGATGCTTGCACAATAACACGTTCTAAACACTACAGTAACTTAAACAAAACAAGCTAAAGGAATAACACACTAAATTACCTAAATTAAGCCTAGATACCAGATAAACGCTTACTGTGAGAAGGTTTCTTTTGGTCGGATCGGTCCGTCGAGTGGGGAACTCCACTCGGTTGCGCTGCTCCAAGCGTGGTGGTGCAAATCAGCCTCAGTCTCTGCAGAGAGGAGCGCTCTTCAGCAAAGAAAAAGGGAATTGTTGTCCTTTGGACTGTATACATTAATGGTGAGAACTGGATAACTAGGAACTGGAGTATTATACAGAACCTCTATAAATAAGAGCTCATTCAACAAGCTGATGACATGCTCTGGACTATAACACGTCACGCAGCATGTAATACATTTGATGTATAGCTTTTCAAGAGTTTGACTTTCAAGAGATGGTCTGCTGTAAAACCACAATTCAGAGTAAGTTACATGGAATATGATAGTATTTCAAATGGGCTAAGATATAGCTAATGAGTAGTGCGAACATGGATTGAGACTTCCTCTGTCATCAGTCTGTTTGTGCTACAGTTTGCCATAATGCCCCATTAAGATAGATTCTTGTGACAAGCTTTAGTGTTGAACATCCACAAAATCTGCCTCGAGCATTTATCTTCCTCCAGACTACACACTAATCATCTACAGGCCATATCACCTGTTCATTTACATGCTTAATGAAGGCGCCGACTGTCTATGATAGGACTGAGACTGTGTCCATTCTGAGGACCCACACAATGTTGTTGTAACTACTATGTTACTCAGCATAACTAAGCATTTATATGCTAGTAGCTAGCTGTTTATATGTCACTTGGACATTGATGTCATTGTAAAGGAAACATGCATGTCTGCTTCTTGCTCATGGCAGCATTAGAAAACATCCATAACAATTTTGAGACTAGGCAACAATGACTTAGGGTGCTTGGTGACTGAAGAGGATGGAGGGGGGGTGTTATATCATTTGTTGAACAGATTCAAACGTTTCCACGGGGCATTACCAGATCAAAATATGGTCTGGACCAGTTTAAGCCAGTCTGCCCAGCGGGAGAAGGTGTTTGGGGAGGCTGGTCAGTCACTGCTGGGGGTCTTCAGATCAAAGCAGGCAGTCTGACTGGTTGATCAAGCAGAAGCAGGAGAAAAATACAAGTACCATGCTAGTATCCTGAAGCACACATTGCTGGGTCTCACCAGGAGGTGAGGCTCTGCAGCACTTTGTAGTTGCCGGGCTCCTGGGTGGTCTCTCTTCTCCCCGTGGGTCATGTTGGACTATAATCAGATAGAATCTTAGGACGAAGGTTGGCTCTTTCATTGCAAATGTTGATATTTTTGATAGACGGCTGTTGTAAAGTGATTCTTACCTAATTCAATCAAAAGACCAACAAAAAAAAGAAACCACATATCAGTTTACAATTGTCTTATTCTATAATTATTTTCTCACTCATTCATTTTCTATGTAAAATCTAGGATAATAGTGATATTTGCTGACTATAGGGTTGTGGGAACAATTTCATTCTCAGCTGCATCGCAATTCTCTCATGAACGGTTATGATGCAGAAAACTCAATAATCGTAAATTTAAAACTTAATTCCCAACGTTATGTTCGCCTGTAACAATTCTGTGACATTTGCTGTCCGTTCCTTACTGCTGCCCCTGAACACAACAGACATAATACACGTGCATCTTGTTTACCTTCTACGTGATGAGCTTGATCAGCCGAATACGGATACAATCTGACCGGCGCCCCCTGGCTTAAAAGCTAACGTATAGAAGCATTCTGCTTCTTCTTCTGTTCAACTCACATCCTGACATCCATTACCACAGAATCTTGTGTCACTGTAAACATGCACTTTATCACTATATGTATAGTTTTACCACATGTACCAGAAAGCATTATTATTGTACGAGAGTTGAATGCTCATTGCTTATAACAAGAGGATTTATTTGAAGAGAAGTCTTGATTACTTATTTGTGAATAAGGGCAGCATTTTATGTCACATGACCGAGAACATGCTGAATTATGTGTTCTTACAACAGGATGCTGCGACAGGCCCAATTATGTTTCTTTTCTATTTGGTTCTCTTTGCAATGCTTGAAAATGTAACAATCTAGTTGACACATTTGTTGCTAATATTGAATTAATAAAAAAAACAATTGAAGTAAATTCATCTGTTTTTTAATTATAAATCATATGCAGTGTTTTAAAAATAGTAGATCGTCACAGTGAGAAAAAATGTTGCTGCATCAAAAAGAATCAATCGTTTTATAATTGCATCGTAGTCCTCTGAATCAGAATCAAATAGAATAGTGAGGTGCCTTGAGACTATAACTTTATTCAAATGTGCTAGTTTCGTCCCACACATCAGACCAAAACACAAAGCTCTGAACCTGCAGGGATCCTGCATGGAGGTCGGTGTGGCCTCTGAATGGCCACTTGCTACAGGATCTGAAAATTTGCTATTAGAGCACTTTGACCAGAAGAAAAAAGCATTAAGAGCATTCTTAAGGACTTCTACTTTTGATCTTGGGCTCGGACTAAAGTGCAAGATTAAAATGCAAACCCTGTGCATGTCCTCCCCATGTCAGTCTGTCCTCTGTGTACCTACATTGGCCTGTTGGTTAAAGCAGCCTCAGAGCAGCCCCCACCCCCACCGCCTTTTGCCTCTCCCTCCTCCTCTGTTTCATCCCATCCACTTGGCTTGGGGACAAAAGGGACAATGTCACAGGCTGCGTCCCCCCTGGATAGCACTGTCACCTGTCATTTGAGAGAGAGGCTCCTGAACACCTTTATTTGTGTGTGTGTGTGTGTGTGTGTGTGTGTGTGTGTGTGTGTGTGTGTGTGTGTGTGTGTGAGCGCACACACATATGCACACTCTCTCGGGCCTTCAATGTTCTCAGGAGTCTGGCCGGTGCATCAACATTAAGTATTGATAGTCCTGCTGGGCAAAATAACAGTAGAGGTGGAAGGGTTGTGCAGGGCTGGGAGATGGGAGATGAGGGGGGAGGGGGAAGCGGGGAACCCAAAGACACGAGAGGGCAGCGGGCTGTAGCCTGCCTTCTCTTGCTTTTCCCCTCATGTTGTGTTCAGCACTACAGTGCAGCCATAACTTTGTTAAAGTGTCCTGCCATACACCCTCCACCAGGGACTGAAATCAGCACTCGCCAAATGCCGACACAATTTCTCTTTGGCAGATAAATCAATAGTGTCACCTGTCACACGAGCTGCTAACTTTTTCTCCAGTTTGTTCAAACTTTTTTTTTTTTTCATTATAATGCCTTAGTGATTTAGAGGTTGTGTTTTTTTGCTTTGTGGGTCCAGGTCTTGTTCTTAAACTTTTTTTCCCTCCTGACCAATGCTACAGCCTGTGATTGTGAGCCAATCAAAGCAAAGCAAAACTATGGCTCCGTTTCAACAAAGGCTCTTGATTGGCTGCCTGTTCTGCTGTCTGCCAACAAAGTGATATTGTTTCTGCACTGCCTAGATGGTTAACTGGCCTGACTTTACTTGATAGTTAGTATCTTGAATAGGTGTGTGTGTGAGTGCCTCAAAATGCTCTGAGGTGAATTGGGTTTCACGTCACAATGGATTGTGGAGAGATAATTGAAGATCTATCCTGTTCCTTCTCTTTATGAAATATTTCAGCCATAAGTGTGACAAAGGTTCTTAGCTGGGTTATTTTTAGATAGGAGACTGCCTATACCATTGCACTTTGTAGTAGCCCCCCCTCATCTCCTTTCTGCCACTGCCATTTGCTGACTCATCAAGTATCTGTCCCTACATTATAGAGACGAGACCTCTATCTCGCTGGTTTACCATGTCCTTTTAATTAACCTGCAGACAGGCTGCATTCATTTCCTCTGGTGTGTGTGTGTGTGTGTGTGTGTGTGTGTGTGTGTGTGTGTGTGCGTGGGGGGGGGGGGTACGATGCATCGCTTCCAGAGGGCAAAGATACATCAGGGCCGCTGCAAGTCACAGCCGCATTCTAACATCGCTCATAGGCCTCTTCATCAAGCAGCCAATTTATCCCTTTTTTCTCTTTCTTTAATATTTTGTCCCTCGCTTTGTTTCCATCACTCTTGCATTCCTACATCCCCTCCTACCCTCCTCCTCCTCTCCTCCTCAGCCACCGCTCCTTCTAACCAAAAGCACATTGGTTGCATCTGTCTGCATTCACTTATTCACGCAATATCTCAGCTCTAAAATGTGTCTAAATGGCTGCATAATGCACCATTTGCGACCTCGCCTGTTAGAACTGACTCTGATATCTGCAGGGCTGCATTTTTTTTGTTCTCTTCCAACATAAATAAATGGAGGATGGACCATCTGATATTTACAGTAAATCTGTTGAATTGGAATGCATCATTGGTGACAGTTTCCACATTTGTCCATTAATGGATAGTTATGTGGTGAGTGTCTTTTCTCCTCCCTTTTTTAAAAATAATGTTCTCATAATGCTTAAAAAAAGTGTGGTTTTACAGCACAGAGGTTTTACACTTGTGTTATCATTTTAAAGCAGACAACATATGAACAAATTTAACCTGGAATTGTACTGGTTGTAGCTCTATAGAACTGCGACCTTCTGGCAGCCTTTTGTCCTTTTCTTCCTATACAAACCAGACAATTCAATCTCAGTAAAACGTTGGCTTGTAGAGACACTAAAGCATATCTGAGGCCGCAAAACAGCCCAGAGTACATCCATCCCATAAAGAAATAATCATCACAAAGGCAACAAAGTGTGTCCTTGTAAAAATCTATTTTGGACCTTTTTGGCTGTCTTCCATTTTGTTTTATTTTATTTTTTTCAGTTGGGGTCAGTCAACATGACACCTGTTCATTTGTCCTTGATATGAAAACGATGTAATGGAAAGGCATAATTGTGTATTGTCATCCTCACCTTGTTGAGGGTTGTACTGCTGTGCGAGCGGTGTGCTGAATAGTCATAAATGCCTGGCTAAGTGTGCTCCCTGAAGGCACCGCACCAAATCAATGTCAGCACATCCACTGGGGGGGTTTCCGCCTCCGCCGAAGTACTCGTTCAAAACAATGCACTGCTATTTGCCCAGCTGGGACTCTCTCAAACACACATTACATGTTCCTGCTGCTTTTCACAAATACCGCAGCCCTGATGCATTGCGAGACGCGGTGTGGTTATTTCTTTTCTCAGGCCAGAATGGATGATCATTGCATTTTCCCACCATGCCATCGGAGGAACTTGTTTGAGTGTCGGCAGGGATGCTGGACATACCTCTGCTGAGGTCCTGGTGATGATGCTCTTACATTAGCACCACAAAATGACCATATGTATATAAATGACTCAATGTTACCTCGAATTCTAGAAGAAAACTTAGTTTTTCTAGCGTGCCTCCACGGTGAACAGAGGTTTCAAAAATGGAGAAAAGTCTCGATGAAATGAAGTTAAATGGAGACCGTGTTTAACAATGGAAAAACTATATACTACGCAGACTTACCTGCTGGCCTTCACAAGAATAAGATGGCAGTGGCCGAAGAGTGTTAAATGACCGCGAAAGCGACACTTGGATTATACTGGACCAGTTGCGTGAGAGTTTTGCTGTTAATAAACTATTTACTTTACTTCATTGAGACTTGACTCCATTTCATATTCTCAGTTCATTGTGGAGGCATGCAACAAAAAAAAAGTTTTCTTCAAGAATTCAAGGTAACGCACAGCGAGTAAATAATATACATAATTATTGTCATTTTGTGAATTATTTCTTTATTTCAAGAGGAGTCACTTTTACGTTGAAAGTAAGTTATAAACATCTACAGTTATTGCAGTTTTCTAAATGTAAAGTATCTGGAAAAAAATTTTCATGACACACAATTCACATTATCAATAATTCATGCACCTTTTAATAGCTTCTAGCTTAGTGTCTCTCATAGTAATTATGTAAATATTCTGCCCAAATGCAAACTGCTTAGGGATTTATGTGAGCCGAGCTCACAAGATTTCTCTACACTTGTAGAAAAGAAAGTGCTGAAAGTTTCTGTTATGAAACCCAAACTCATTATACACAAGACAGCATGAGAGGAGAATGAGGAAATGTTTAAGATGATGGCTGAATCCATATCACAGCATTCCAGGCAAAGTAGCACTTTCCAAGTTTAAACCCTCCAAAAAAGAAATAAATCAATGTTTTTCCATATTAAACAACTTCTCTCAGGCTGCAGCCTTGCCATCAGAGAATTCCATCTTCTTGTGAAACGTTCAGAAATTGCCTTCAAAAAGGGAACCGTACTATAAATCATAGAATACACCAAGGACCGCCTGTCTTCGCAAGTATTTGATTCCTATCGTTCCTCTGTGCTAACAGTAATGACGGCGCTATTAGACTAATCAGTGCACTAATGTTCAATTTGACTGTTAAAAAGAACATTCCTGTTAGCAACTAAAACACTACAAAATACTCAGTAGTGGCAGGTTGTTTGAACTCAGATTAGTCTTCTGCTCACTCTCCATCAAAGACTATATTTGTGTGGTCTAGACCAGTCGGTCCCAAACTGTTTTTATGCTCTTAGTCCTGATTTGAGGGTTCTAATGTAGAGTATCTAAAGGGGTTCTTATCATAAACTGAAACAAAACGATTTAACTAATACATATCACCATGACACTTCCACAGTTGATTACTTACATAGGACAATTATTTTTTGTGGATTAAAAGTTTCTGCGATTTTATGCTTAAATATGCAAATTAGGCATTATCTAATGGTAACTTTGGTTGAGTTTAGGAAAAATCTACAGACACAAATAGACAAAGTAGTAAGTAAACACCTACATGTGTATATTAAAATGGCAACTGTGACTAAGTGGAGGTTTGATCCCCAGCTCTGGTAGTAGCAGTTGAGCAGAAAACTTAATGCCAAAATGGCTCCCTGTATGAATGTGGATGGTCTGATAGGCAGGGGCCATTATGGGTGAATGATGATATGATATGATATATATGTATATATATATATATATATATATATATATATGTATATGTAGTGTGATGTGGATGAGTAGTCGGAAAGACTAGAAAAGCGCTATACAAGTACACTGCATTTACCACGTACATCAACTCAAAATCCCACAATTAATAAGTGCATGAAAAGTTATGTTATTTCTTGGGATGAATCTCCTTAAGAAATCCAAACTGAAACAATATTGCCATGGTAAAACAAAAACAAAAAACAAACGTAAATTCGTTTCAGTTTTAATTTTATAACTTTAATAAATGACTTGAATTTCCGTCAACTCTCGTGTCATTGAATCACACTGAATGGACCTTCCAGGAGATCCTGCTCTCACTTCATATCAGACACTAAAGTACCAGTTATCTATTTATCATTATTACCAACCATTTATTGTGTTTGTGTAGCTACACCCTTCTTAAGAAATAATACCTGACCCTAACAAAAACAAACAAAAACAAAATATGTAGAAACTATTCTAGCATCTTAATCTTAATCTGTGTGTGTGTGTGTGTGTGTGTGTGTGTGTGTGTGTGTGTGTGTGTGTGTGTGTGTGTGTGTATGAAGAGATAAATGAGAAACAAATAAAGTGCTTTGTCTGCTAAGGTAGAAAAGCATTATATCCATGCAAGGGCTGTTCATTTATCATTCACCATTGTGTGTAACTGCTACTAAAAGCAGGGCAGCTGGATGAGAAAATGACAGACAGTCACACTTGGTGCGATCTAGTGAATGGTGAGCATCCCTGCCTATACCCAAACATGTTGCTCTCTGTGGTGTTGTTGTAGCCTGCAGAGGTTGCTGCAGCTTCTCATGCACTATACTGCTATTACTTACAGCTGTCCAGTGATTGCACTAAGCAGATCACAGTGAGACTAGCTACGTAAAGTGATTTTAAGGAGATTTGTGGCGTTTCCATCTTTTGTCCCGACTTGATTATCACACAGCTTTAATCACTTTGTTGTAATATTCGCTGGCTCTCGTTTCTGTTTGGTTCAAAACCAAAGAATAGTTTATTTTCGCTAAAGAGAGCGGATGTAACTATTTTTATTTATAACTTGTACAAACATGCGTACAGCAGTCCACCGGCTTCCACCAGCAAGGTTTACCATGACCACTACATTGGTACATTGCTTTTACCACTGAAAATACCAGTCATTGCTACACTATACCATAGTACTTTTTAATGAGTGATACAGCAAAATCCTGCACTGGTCTTTTGAATATGACTTTCGTCATGTGTTTATCACCAAATTAGAGGAGCTTTGCTAGCAGCTATTCTTCAATAAAGCAAGTCTAATAATACTGCAGGGAGGAGCAGCACAAATAACAGGGGACGTTTATTGTGAAGAAGAATTTATAGGGAATTGAATGTCTACCATTTTTACAATGACCTTTGTCCGTACATCCGATCACCATCTGATCTGGGAGGTCTCATTGAAGTGTCAATAGTGGACTCACATATGTGGACACAGCTAGCTCTGATCTGGAACATCCAGTCAGAGAAGCCTCATTAAAAAGACGAGTGGAACCAGGGACTGAGTCTATCCATGTGAAGATCCAGACGCAGGGCTAAAACTGAGTCCACACTGAGCCATGATTAAGCCTTTGAAGGTACACATACATAAATACTTGAAAATGAGTTTGAGTAAACTTTAACATCCACATTATGAAAGTAAACATTTTCTGACCCATCTCTATCCAGTATTGCTTGCGTCTTTCCAACGTTGCTCTCTTATGTCTGCAGCAAAGATGACTCGGCAGCCCCCAGGAACGATTGTGAATTATTAATACACAAACACATTAGTGGATGATTGTTGACTGTGCATTGTGCTGTCAACCGGCTGCAGCTGTGATTGGCAGATTAGTGCCCATTTGCCTGTGTAGGGATTATGGTATTGGCTGGGCTGCCAGGCGCTGCACTTTGCAGACATGCACATATGCTATGGCATGTTTACACTTGGTTTTCCATGATTGTCTGGATATGAACTCCCAGTTCAAGTTGTGTAATGAGGAAGATTCTGACCATGTTTGCTCTTATCTAGATGTCACACATTGCTTGCTGTTCTTTTCACATATATCTCCCAAGACAATGCCTGTTCTCTTTACTTTATTGCTGCTACATGCCATGAATTATAGGAGATACATAGGGCATCGGGGCACACAGCCTTACCAGCACGCTGCTCTGTGTGTACGGTTTCTACTGCTACAGAGGCGTACTCTCATCTCATACACCCCTAGAGTTTCAGCAGCTCGACTCCTGCAGCAGTCAGAATGAGTAGACCAGATCTAATGCAATCTGATACCAGTTTCATCCTGGATGCATATCTACCCACAGCTGCTCGTATCTGTGATGTCTCTACTTCAGCAATCATCAACAACAGGATCGCTGATAGAATCCCAGCGCCTGTCCAGAAAAGAAAAAAAAATCCTCGCTCCTCCACAAGAAGGATCAGATACAGTCTGTCCGTGTGTGGGTCTTGTCAGCGTGTCTTGTTATCACTCTCAGTTTGGGTTGTCTGCCTCTCTGTCACCACACACAGGAAACATTTTCCTGCGAGAGCCCACTTCAGGAGCTCAGTGCTCATCCGTCCCCAGCATGCAACAGTGTCAATTGTGGTTCTGTTCACGGGCCATTTTTCACGGCTCCTCATGTCGTTAACCTTCCCCTTTTCTTCCCCGGCATCCACTCTATGAACGCTGTGTAAACTCTCACTCATGGTACCTCTGTTCCCTCTCCTTCACCACTCTTGTGCTGCTACAGTATGGTGGTGCAGTGTTTTCAGAAATGGATCAGCGGAGGGAGGATGTGGCTGTGGGGGGGCTGATGGGGGCTGACTTGGGCTGACGGGGTGGAGGCTGATGGGAGGGGCCGGGTGCCGGAAGGCTCTGCTCTGTGGCTGGCCTTGTCAAATTGATTGATGAGAAAGGCAAGCGCGTGTTCTTGGCAGGCTGGGGATTCATCCTCCTGGCTGCGCTGATACACTTATCTAGGTTTAGAGTGGCGGTGGCGGCAGCAGAGGTTGCCATCGCACTGCAAGGGTGTTAAGAAGGAGATTAGGCCACCGCACATCGTGCCAAATGAGATCGACGACCGGCTGATGCACATGCTACAATGTCAAGCAAAGGCACGTGGGTGTTTCTATTGAGCGCGCATCCGGTCGTATGGTGTGGCGGAGTGGTAGAGAGCCCGCAGGGGAGAGAGGAGGGAGTACATGTTGGAAGTCCATGTCTCTCTGACACCGGAGTTTGAAAAGAACACGGCGTCACTGGTTAAGTGTGAGACAACACTTCTGTTCTGACAAATGACAGTCCACCTCAGAGGCTTTATGGTACTGCTCGTTTTCGTGGAATGACCCCAAGGTCTCTCAGTATCACAGAGTGAATCACAAACATTGGAAACCTTTCTCTCTCCCGTGTGCTGTTGACAAATGCAGCGTGAGATCTGAAATTCAATGCAGCTGAATTTGTGGTATCAGTCTGTGCTGGAAATAAACCAAGTTCATCCAATCTACCCAAAGCCTAACCTCTCAATGTCAAGACCAAAGAAAGAGAAGAAAATATACATTATTACATCATTTCTTAAAAGGAAATTAGATTTGTCTTCCTGTTGGGTTATTTTTATGGTCTACAGTGAGTCTCTGTGTCTCAGTTATTTCTGTATTCCACAGTGGCTGACGTTAAAAAAATAGCTTTGCATCACACTAAGAAAGCTTTGATATCCTACCTGCAAACAATGGAAATGTAAGTCCTTAGTATACATGATCAAAGGGAATCTGCTTAGTGCAACGATGACAGCACACTCACAAGCACACACATATGTACTTAGACACTCATACAGACAGATAGACGCACACAACCACAAACCAACACTTAGTCAATCTATTTTTTTTTAAGTTATACTGACCTTTGTTTATGAAACACTAATATATGAAATTATACAAAACAGTAATATTGTGGTAGCAGGGAGCAGTGAATATAAGATGTAGCCTTTTTTTTTGCTATTTAAAAAGTAGGATTTGTAGCATTTGGAAATGAAAACCTTAAACTTTCATCTCTGCATCGACAGCTGTTCCCTTCCCAGAACAGCGCTGGAGGGAGAGGAAAATGTTCTTTCAATTCTTTCACCATGAAAGAAAGTTCAAATTGCATTGCCACACCACAGCACTGAGGGGGAAGGGATTTGTCTTATAGATGTGACATTATCTTAATCCACTGTCCAGATCCCGGCGCGGAGAAAAAGATGTCAGTTATATTTTCATTCTTGCCATATTCTTATGCCTCGCCACAACATGCAGTGCTATTAAAGAGCTGTCTGAGAGGGTTTGAGGGATAGGGCCAGCTGACTTCAGTGAGCAGTGTGAATTGCATCACGCTGAACAAACCAAAACTATCTTGGAACAAAACTTCTCTTTCCAAACAAAGAAATCTTTTCACAGGTGCTTTTATTGAACTGCAGAAATCATAACAGCTGTTGATATGTACATGGAATTTGTGTGAGTTTGGGCTGAAAGGCACAACCGCAAACCTCCAGGCAGTAAGTGCAATCTGCATCAATGCTCTTCTTCTCGGTCCACGCCCCTGAGCAAAGCAACGAGGTCAGTCCTCCCACCAGTGATAAATGAATGAATGAGATCTTTATTGCTTCCTATTACATCTGACCCCGAGAGAGCTGCGAATTAATGCACACCCCAATTTCATTTTCAGCCTTTATTTATCCAGGGAGCACTGAGATCTTAGACTGGACTGGACCATTTCTAAACCGGACCGTAGCAAGGAATTATAAACCCAGTACCCAGTACCCAGTACCCACTATCACCTCACTCTCCTCTGTAGCACCATCAAGACAGCTATGGAACACATCAGTGTGAACAAAGGTCAATTGAAACAGCCATAGGACTTTATTATTATTGAGTAGATACAGAACACTTTTTAGTCTGACACTCTCGCCATCACACTGCAGTTTAGAAATCAAAGAATACTTTGAGGCAGATGCTGTTAGCTCACAGGTCTCTATATACAACACTATATAACTAGACGAGCAGATAAGTGTTCGTAGGGCACACATTATATGCTGTATGTGCATATGTAGCCTACTGGCTCTTTCTATTTTTCCTCAACCGAAATGAGTAGTTTTGTTGCCTGAACGTGACCAAACTGTGACTGAAAACACAACCTACTCCCTACACACATCACTCTTTATACTACTGCTGCTAGAACTGCTACTACTAGATCATTCTGCCAGAAATGCCTTGTTTAAAGTACAAGTTTTTGAGAAAAAAAAACAACACAGATATAATTCAGGCTTTTAATCACAAAAGAGCAAACTTGTGTCCACCAGGTTGACAGGTGCGTAGAATACTTATGGTTGACAATAACAAAACTCCTGCACACTCCCCTCTACACTTATTATAAACATTCACCAGGTTCAATATTGCATATTATATGATATGTATATATATGTTATATATCATATAATATTATTATCAGGCTCCAAAAGTTACAGGTTGCAGCCCCCTGGCATAACTAATGTCTGTTTATTTTAGTTTAATAATTAATTTACAAGAAAAATGTATTGATTTCAGAAATCATAAAATCAATACATTGTATTCATAGGTATTCTAGTTTCTCAAATATCACAACAGTTGCTGTATTAACCGTTTAATATATATATATATATATATATATATATAACAACATAACAACATATATATATATATACATGTTGTTTGCATGTTTTCAGAATCCAACCAAACTCATACAAAAGCCGGAGCAATGTGAAATAATAAATTGTTAACGAATTGTTAATAAACAAAGTTGAGGACAATTGTCCAGAGGGGTGCACAGTCATTACCATGATGTGCCCCTCTAGTTAAAGTCACACACTGCTGGGATTTGCCCAGAATGATACAGCAGATGTGGCACACAATATCCATCCTACATAAATAAATGAAGCTTTACATTATGATGTAACTTTTGTCATCGCAGCAGTCAGGACAATGTGGTATGTTAGTAAATAAGTAAGTGCCTTTAAGCATTTTACCCTCAAATGTAGTGAACTCCAGTAACCAGGAGCGATGCCACGAGTCACCTGACATGATACACGAGTCAGGCTACTAGTGTATCATGAGGTCGAGATTAAGGTTTAGGTTTCATATCAAGAGAATATGGCTGTATATTTGCTGAACTTGTACTTTACTTAGGTGTTTTTAGGTTATGCAACTTTATACTTCAATACAACTTCATTTTTACTGTACTCCACTACATTTATTTGACAGCGTTTGATACTGGTTACTTTACAGACTGTTTTCCATTACTCTGGCTGATCAGAACTATGGTTAGGTGTTAAGTAAGCAGTAGGCAACCTCCAGTTCATACAAGTGAAACCAATGCTGAAGTCACTGCATTTTCTCTGGTTGTATAGAAGTCTATGAGAGAATTACTCACATGATTTATTACCTCAGTAAATAACTTTAACCCTTTCACAGTGTGTTTTCACTACATGAAAGTTAATTGTATATTTTTGGTGATTAAAAAATGTAGTATTCAGGGTTCGGTTGCACTTAGCTCCAGATTCTCGTCTCAATTCTGGTTACAAACAAACAAGATGGCGACGGCTCAAAATGACAAACTCAAGTCTTCAAAACCGTTTAGTCCACAAACCGAATACGTCCACTTCTTCTATGTATAGGTGTAAGGTGGGTGCCTGATGTATCACATTCCAAATATATAAACATTATATAAAACATGATACAGAATCATTTACAATAAACATTGAAAACATTTTACTCAAGTCATAATATAACTGTAGGACTACATTTAGTATTTATGCTATAAGTAAGTAATCTGAATACCTCTTCCACCACTGCTGTAGTATTAAATACTGTATTATTGTTCAGTTACAAGAGCATTTTAATGTTTACTGTAATGCTATGGATTAAACCACCAGTTCCTCATTTTATCTTCCTCCAGTCAGCTGAGAACACTGAGAGACATCATCGCTGCCATCAATCTTCTATTTGTGCCTCTTCACAAAGAGACATTGGTTGCAGCATTTGTTTAGCAGTTCAATTTGAGTGATTTGCAACATTTTGTCACAGCACATAATTCAGGGAGTAACTTTGTGTCACCTGAAGAATGAACGGATCTACAGTATTGTAATTCAGTCTTTCGGTTTGTATAAAAGGGATGTTACATAACTGCTTTCATATCATGTACTTATCCCAGTAGTGTTATTACATGTTTAACAAACATCTACTATTAGTAGATAGTAATAGTACAGTAGAAGCATTTGGAAACTTCTTAAAACATCCATTCTTGAATCAATATGGATTTAAAGTGAATGCATTAGATTACATCTAAAATATTCCTTATGAATTCCCAAAGTTTGGTTTCTACTGGAAGCAGTTTAGATTTTAGTTTTCAGTTATTGCTCTATATTGCATTTTTGCTCATTTGCTGGGAGAAATATGTATTTATTCTCTGCAAAGCTTTTCACTGTGAACAAGTGAAATTAAATTCCATCCCTAACAGCTGGTAGAATTCGTCATGATTAGTGGTTGAAATACCCTGGATTCACCTGCTTATTGTTTCACTTCTCATTCATCTTACTTACTCTACAGGAGGTGGATCAGTGAAATAGCAAACCTGGTCCTAGGCCATGTGTGTATAACCATAACCTCTGATTCATGACTAGTGTGGTCTATCACATCATTTCTTATAACTTTGGGCACATTTGCTGAACATTATAAAACCAAATTTAATGCAAATCCAATCACGGGAGTCCAACGTTATGAAAAGATTTGATTGGAGACCGGTGTTTTACTCATAAAACAGATTTATGTTGTGCAGAGATTCCCTTGTGGCACAAATAATCTTATTGGTTGAGTTAAATATCAATTGGCAGAGCCAGCGCAATACAGGCCAAATATGAAATCCAAAATTGCTGTTTTAAGATGAGCTGTGTGCTTTCAGTAGCATGTGATCAATTAAGACTCACAGCTGCTTATGTTCCCAACTGGATGGCTGTGTGCTATGGACTGTAACCCAGTTTGGCTGCAATTTTCCCTGTAATGAATGTCAGGGCTTCCCAGAACATTCCCATGTGTTTATATTGGCCAAGTCAACGTTTGATGTATATGCAGGAATTCCTTCAGGTAAACTACTGACGTTTGTATCTCTTCTCCATCTTTGCATTCTTTTGATTTGTGCTTTAGTAATGAAATGTTGCATCATGGGGGACGTCGAATGCAAACAAACGGAGAGAGGGAGGAAGAAGTTAGCTGGGAAAAAAAGCTTACCTTACAGCCAAGATACAAGTTAAAGTAAATAATATGCTACAACAAAATGTTTGGAAATTCAGCAAAATTTCAGATAAAGTCCAACGCCAGTATTTCTAAAAATGCTCTCTTTCTAAATGAATCGCACACAGCAGCAATAGGTTAGGATAGGGGACGGCAACCCGCGGCTCCGGAGCCGCATGCGGCTCTTCAGCCCCTCTGTTGCTGTCCACACTACTCCGTTTCCATTTGAAAAGGCATATGTTTTGCTACGTTTACACTGAGCGTCCAGACTACGCCAGAGTTTTCGAGCACCGAAAACTCCGGAGTTTGAAAACGCTCCCGAGGACGGATACGTTTGAAAACTCTGGAGTTACCTCTTTGTGTTTGCTACCTGATTGGTTCTTAGCAGTCACGACATGTGTCCTTCCCTGATTAGTCACGCCCCTATCACCGCTCCGTAGGGCTGGTAACGCTGCAGGACACGCCGCCAAAATAAAAAAATGTTTTAATAGTTTGTCAACTAAAATGTGCGTCACATCCTATTACGTCGCTGTCAAGCGCCTTTCCCTGCAGGTGACTAATTATGATTTGCAGACCTCCGCCCTCGGTAAACTATTATAAGCTTTTATGTTGAGCACATTAAGAGCTCTCCAGGAAGCAGTGTTCCTGTGTTTGTGTTTGGTGCTTTTATTGTGGAGGATGAGACGGAAGGAGAAAAAGAGGTTCTGGAGAAGTGAATGAAGTTGCTGCTGTCTTGGTGCAGATTACGGAGCCCCGTGTTTATTATTTTATTATTATCATAAAGTATAGGCGCAACATTAACCCTCGGTAAACTATCAATGGATAAATCCAAAAAAAGAAAAATAGAAATAGAAAATAGAGTTTAATTCTGTGTGGACGTATTAATTTGCTTTCACTGCCAACGATTCTGGATGCTTGATATGTGGTGAGAAATTAGCAAACAACAAAAATTTTATTTAATTTAAATTTAATATAGAAAAACACTTTCAGAACAAACACACATTTACTGAAAAGTATCACGCTGGAGATGAGCAAAAAAGAGCGATTTGCTGCAGCAAACTGAGCAAGTTATAAGAGTTTGATATTGTTATAACTAGTAAAATAGCAATAAAATGTCAAGAACTGTATTTATTCTAGTTATTCTTGTATTTATTCTATACTTTCATAAATACAACAAACTATAGTTTTTGTATATATAATACTACATGTAAAACTTTATAAGCTGTGATTTCAAATAGCTTTTGCGACTCCAGACAAATTTGATTTGGTGGAAAATAGGGCAAAATGGCTCTTTGGATAGTAAAGGTTGCCGACCCCTGGGTTAGGGTATGTCATGGCAAATAAACTAACACTTTAAGGGTAAGGGTAAGTTCATTGTTATGGTTAGTGTAAAGACAAACATTAACTCTCCTTTGCGTCTTGCTACATCATTTTGGGCCCTTGAAGAGATATCATATTGGGCCCCATCCCCACAGGCCACAACAACCCTGCACAATCAACCCATTCAAAGCTTTAATGGACTCTAATGACCTTTGCAGGCATGCAACACTCTTGTAATCCATTACTTAACTGTCAGTACATGTTGTACATTATTTGTAAAATTATAACACTGTGCAGACAGGCTGCTGAGCATGAAGCTGCATCTGTACTTGGACCCGGCACCAGGCAGCGAAGCCGACAGCTGGTTTAGTATGAAGAGTTTGCTATAAGTTGACCTGCAGGAGCAAAATGTAAACACTGTGAAGATAAAAAGTAACTGATGTTAGCGGAGTAAACAAAACCTTCTTTACTATGGACTAAGCTAACAGTGCATACACACCCGCCCAGTGACATACTGTCCCCTCTTCTTCTCTCTCCTGTCTCACTCACTCTCAATTCACTCTGCTAGCAAGTACCATTTGAAATACAGAGGCTGTCTGGCTTCTTTAAGTTCTTATTAGTACATTGCACTGATGATAAGTTTATCATTTTCTATTGAAAAACATATCCTAAAATGTTGTAAGGCCCCTGTCACATACCACATGTGTCAACACCCATTCCATGTTATTTCCTAAGTCCACACATCACTGCCATCATGATGCAAAAACTAAAAAAATAATATCTACTCTCAGGACTGGGATGTTACAGTTACGGTATTTTTTTCTACTTCTGTATGACGCATCCAATGTTATTTATGTGCATCTACTGACACAAGACTAGGCCGGTACGTGCTGCCCTTCACTCAAGAGCAGCACGTACCTTTCCCCTATTAGTATTCATTATAGTCAGGAAGAGTACTATCCATTCTCAACCACTGTGCGTACAGTGAGGAAGACAAGGAGGAACTGATGTGTGCCCCTTTACTGAGTCTATATTCTAAAGACCTGTTTCATCGCTGGATAGACAGTGCAATTTGAATTTTCATATCTCCTTGTTCTGCTGATGCTTGTAAATTGACTCACGGGACGTCCAACTGTTTTCTACCTCTCATTTATTATCTAAAGTAAGAGAGAGCCAAATACATTTGTAGTGGTGGGAGAAACATTTTTTTGTCTCTCGCTTGGGTAGATCTTTAATCTTTTGCATTGCAGGGGCCAATGACAATCAAATTAACATAATTATTCATTAATATGCAAATTAGCCCAGATGTTCAACAAGCAACAGATGTGCACCTCTTGTACACAACAGCTCAATATGAAAAACTGCACAGAGATGACGACAAAGAAAAGAATAGAGAGCATGGGTAATTTATTACAATGCATTCAATCACCACTTATTATGTTTTCAAAAGAGCATTAATGTTGAAGACCCAGACCAAATCAAACTTCCAATAAGCTCATTGTCATAAACAGCCAAAACATCTGGAAAAGACCAACTCAGGATGAGGATGATAAACAAACAAAAGTAAACAAACAAATGGATGATTTACATTTACTAGTATTTCTCAAAATTATGTTGTTAACAGCTGCTTAATAATACAGGAAGGCAATTTTGCTCAGCATAATACATCACTGCGATAGGAAGTGATCCGCAGTTATGAGAGAAGTCCAATTTAAAGAGCTGTAGTTAAGCTACATCATAAAACACATTCAAATTATAAACCAAATACATTATTCCTACTGCCTCACAAAGCAATAAAGAAAAAAAAAGTTGCTATTGTTGAGATATATGGCATTAATACAGTACAGCACATACACACACACAGTCTTTAGCTTAGTTTATACTCGCCGTAGTGAAGCTGGCACGTCAGATAATCATGTAATCACAGCCTATGCATGATACTGTTGTATATTAATTATACATTCTATGACCCTCACATAGTTAGAACCAGGGCTGGATTATGCACTGGGCATTTTTTTTTAAGGTAACACACATAAACCTACATGGCAAGGACATTTTTATCTAGTCTTGAGTCACTGTCTTGTTTGGAGATGAGCCCTAGGACAACATCATAATGTAGTTAATATTATGCTTATGTAAAGCTTTTTTTTTTCAACTAACTAAGTGACTGAGGAAACCTGGGGCAGGATAGGATTCTGGTTTCAGGATTCACATGTTTGCCCCACGGCCCACTAGCGGATTAATCCAACTTTGTTTAGAAACTGTATGTATTTAGAAAATGTATTATAATTTTCTCGGTCAATCTTTTGAAACGCATATTCTACAGTTTTTATTTTTACCTACATTTCAAGAAAAAAGGGGGGACCTAATTTATTCTTCACTCCACCCTCATTTGCATCCCAACCTATAAATGTAACACCAACAGGCCTACAGCATACAGGGATATAAAACATGCTCCACATGTAGCTGTGCTAGTTTTGCAGCTGAAGCTGTGATAGCGATGCAGAAAGAGTGCTGACCATCTGTCTGTAAGTGGTGATGGTGGAGATAGAGATCACCGGAACCATTTTGGTAATATAATGGTTATTAACCATCATTAATAAATGGTGAATTGATAGTTCTTTTTTATTTTAATATTGTAATATTGCATAATTAGATTATAAATTATATATTGTGTCATAGCTGATAAGAGACAATAACATTCTGATTAGTAAACTACTTATTAACAGTTCATTTGTGCACACATTATAACATTTTATATACTATATTGTTATTGATTAGCAAAATATTTGTAAACCTTTAAGAAATTTTGTAAAATGTCTTAAAATATTACATAGATAGATGGATCAGAAATCAATTATTAATTAAAGCTGCAAGCAGCATTGATCAGGCCTTCGCATTTTGACCTACGACGAAGATACTGGCAGGACTCTGGGTGACGTGGCCACGCATTTCTGTGACCATCATACACTGCATGGACGAGTGTTGACCAATGGCGTAGCCAGGTCATTTTGCCAGGTGTTAAGCCTTGAATGTTTTGAGTGTACCTTCTAATACAATCATAACTGTCGCCCTGTAAAAATTGACAAAGAACTGAATGTGTGTGAATGCGCTTCAGTGTTAGTAACATAACAGACTGTCAAAGTAAATGCAGGTCCTCAAAACTGACTGTTTGTTTGTCCAGGTGTCTCTGACAATCACTGCTGAGAGACTCAAAGCTGGAAGAGTCGAGGAGAAATAGGAGAATGTACAGTTCCATGTGGAAAAAATCATCTTTTTGGAAATAAATAAATTGAAGCCAAAAGGTGAGCCAATGTAGAATAATCTATCATATAAATTAGACTGGGTGAGCAAACTTCACGTTGCATGAAATTACTTTACATTACGGCCTGGCTCCAAAACGAACAAAAACAATTACATTTACTATTAATGAAAACTCCACGTACAAGCGCGATTTGGAAACCTTTTTTATCCAATTTCTGATCTCCACACATCTTAGTTTGCACATATTTAGATCAGAGAAGTCTTTTTCTGTGGTTGTGCCCACAAACCCTCTTAAAACCTGTTAAGCCCTAAGCCTATTTGTAGGCCTCTCCTCGATTTTTGCAACCCATAGTAAAGAGAGTGATTTTTGTCTAAATATAAGGTGTATTTTAATAGTTTTTATATTTTAGAAAGCTGACCCTTGTGAAATGTGTTGAGATTTGTAAATATCAGTATATATGTTACTGGTTAAGAGAACATTAAGATGGAACACAGCACAAATTGAAATTCTTTATCTCCGATTTAAAATTAATCCAATTTTGATAAGATATATTTTTTTTAATGTTGTAGATGAAAGCTCAAACCTCTCCCAGATCATAGCCCAATGGGTTGAGAGTCTCTCTGCACAATGTTTTCTTTGATAAAGTGAAGCATTCAAGAGCTAGAGAGGTTTGAGTGCAGAGATTTCAGCCGAGGTCAACCAAAATGTCATTTGGTTCCAGCTGTTCCATTGTAATTTTATAGAGTATATAATTATATATTTCACTTCTTTTATGACCAATAGTGTTCAATCTATCATATGCAGCAGTTTGGCATCATTTAGAGAGCCTGGATCCTCTCTGAGCCTGTTTATGTCCGTCATCCATGGGATTTTCTCATCTGGCTTCCAGTCCAGGTCTCCTAGCTCAGCCTATGGTTTGTCGATTTCAGTCAATGGACCCTCCTTAGAAGCGTCTGAGTCCACAGAATCTAACAAACCCCTCGGGATTTTGATTGACAGAAGCGTTAGCTAGTAGGGAGTAAAAACGTGGCGCGTCACCTGAAACGTGCGCAAGAGCTCGCCTAAAGTAAATCCCCTCCCCCCACGATGCCTTTGTTAGGTGGGCCCTTGTTTCTGTACGGGGACATTTCAGAGACGCACCGGAAATACGTAGAAATATTGTTGACGGAAATAAGCAGAGATTTACAGCAGAACAACGAAAAGGTAAGGAGCTTTGGATGATTTTGAAGGATATTACGCATTGTGTTTCTGGTGTTTGTTTGCTCACAGCCTTGTGAGGGTTTACCGGAGAGACGATCTGATGGTAGTTCTGGAATCTGTGTCTAATGCTTGTGCTTTTTGCTATCTCGGTTGCCTATGCTAACCGTTAGCTTTGTTATGCTAACTCGGAGAAGAGCGAGTTATGGCTAGAAATACGTGATTTTGTGATAAATCTTTTATTTGCGTACAATATTTATGTAGAATAGTGTTTGGAGTGTGTTTGTTTTACCCAGATTTTGAATTTTTTGGGGGATTTTTTATTTATTTTTTCATATTCATAAATACATGCATAAATGGACTTTTTGGACGGTAAATGCTACAGCGGACCCAAATTTGGGTCCGTCGGGCTTATTAATAAGTTCAGTGTTTGGGCCGCTGTATTTATAGAATCCTGCTTACGGCCATGATTATCAGTAGGTTGCGCTATGACTATGAGATAATATTGGCAAGCAGAAGTCCTAAAGTCATGACAGTCATCAAGCATGTCAAGTTTGAGACAGTCTTGACAAAGTACAGTCGAGTTACAACTGCTTGATGGATGATGGCGAACCATGTAAAATGGCTGACTTCCGGTTGGGTTTAGAGTATGGACCCCTAAGACTTTTTTTTTAAAGTACTGCGAGGGCTGCATCGTCAAAATTATGTAGGGGGCGCTATCAAGCTGACTTGCCACTCTGAAGCATTAAAGTCAAATCAGATAACTACATTCAGGATTTTAAATGTGTGTGCCAAGTTTGCTGATGTTTCGAGCATTTTTAGCCTCTCAAAAGCACCTTCGTTTTTCACGGCGAAAACTGTGTCGCCACAGCAGCAGCGTTCGATGAAACATCAAAAGCTTCATGAACTGGCATTATGAACTTCTCACAGTTGTGTGGAACAAATTTGATGTTGATCTGATTTACCTACTAAGAGAAACAAGCCAAAGTATAGAGACTTTTACTTCCTGTTACCAGTAGGTGGCACTATGACTATTGTACATAGTTGTCCTGTGCATTTCTTCAGGACTGGAGTGTCATCAAACATGTGCAATCTGGAACAGATCTGATCATGTGGAGTCGAGTTACATCAGTTTATTTGTTCATGGCGAAGGATCGAAATTCGCCGATCCTCCACGTCGCCGCCCTTTAACGAATTCTTACAATCTTCACAATGAAGCATTATCAAGGTCTTAAGGCTTTTCTGACAAAATTTGAGAGAGATTTGATTAATCTGTGAGGAGCAGGATATCAAAGTACACAACCTATAACTTCCTATTGCCACTAGGGGGGGCTATTACTATTATTCTAAATTGTCATATAAATGTCTTTAGGGTCAGGGTTTTATGAAATACGAGAGATTTGGAGGAGATTAGACAATGTAGGGCTGAGTTACAACAACTTCCTGTTTCGTGGCAAATGGTGTTTTTTTGCCGCCACGCCACGGATACAGAGTTCGATAACTTTTCAATTTTTTAGTAACACTTCACTGCCAACGTCTCAACAGCATACTGACTGAATCTGAAGTCAGTCGGGTTAAATCTCTAGGAGGAGTTCGTTAAAGTACGAAGGCTTGAAATGGTCAGATAATGTCATAAAATTAAAAATGTCCGACTTACTGTTTGGTTTAGGGCATTCTTCCAAGAGGATCTTTTGTACGTCCTATCAAGTTACACATACATACAAAAATTCATACAGCTAGATAAAACCCAATGTTGGGGCTACTCAATAGGGGGCGCTATCAAGCCAATTCTTCATACTGGACACCCCAATCAGACTGCAATTTTTGCCACGACTGGCTTGCGTGCCAAATTTCAAAATCTTACCAGTATCCCAAGCACCTCCTTTTAGTGACGAAACACGTACGATAATAATAAACATTTGAAGAACAATAGGTCCTCCACTCCGACTACGTCGGTGCTCGGGCCCTAATCAGTGATAAAGTATTAACTCTTATCTAATGAATGTTTATCAAAGCTTTACAAATTATTTATTAACATTTTAACACAATATTATAATCATCATTTGCAACTTTATAATAGCTATCCAAATACTCAGGATCCCTGTCAGACCCGTTGTGTGTTAACCTCTGTCATTCCCCTGTTTTGTTATTGTATGCCATGTGTTCGGTGTTCTTCCTCTGCCTGCCTCCAGGCACCTCCCATGGTCACACCCCTGATAGGTGCACAGCTCTGATTGCCTCCTGCAAGCTGACACACCTGATCCCACTAATGATCCTCCTGGCAGTATATCAACCCTGGTCCTGCAGTCTTGGGTTGTCAGTCCGTACCGTCTACCACCGTTTTCAACCCCGTACCATCTTCCACCCTGTGCCTACTAGTTTGCCTCCTTCCGGTGTCAGTTGTTGAAGAAATCATTCAAGTCCAGTTTAGAAGTTGCTGTGGTGTTGTGAGTTTATTATAGCATGCTGGTGACCTCACCGACACAGAGCAGATCTGAGCCGGTAGGTTGACCCTGAAAAAATGAAGAAAGAAGTATTTTATACAGGGAGCCAGAGCAGTGGTTAGACTGTATGTAAATAGTAGAAAACTAAAGATAAGGGAAGATAATGACAAGACATGATGTAATTACAAGTGGGAACAAAAGGGCAGGAAGGGGGGCCATTCACATTCAGACCTTGCAGGAAGGACATACAGTTGGCACGGTAGGGTGCCTGAAGTAACACCCAGGCGTCATTTGGTTAGTACGTCTGGACTGGCCACAATGTGTATTCTTCATCACGGTCCACGGGAAACAACGGCGTCAATCCTGCCTGCCATCCTGTGTCGAACCAAGGGATCCACACAGGTGATCCTGCCTTCTGTCCAGTGTAAATAAAGTCTGTTCTGTACCTGAATCCTGTCTTGTGGTCTTGCTATTGGGTCCCTTGACATACTACTAATAATACACAATTTACGAACCAATTATTACCCATTATCTAAGTGTTACAAATCTGGTTTATACCTCTTTAAAACTATTTCTTAAAGGTTTACAAATCAATTGGTTATCCTTAACAAATACTTAATACAGTAAATAGAACGTGTGCAACAATACACTGTTAAAGTAACTAATAATCACAAACAATTTATTTGTTTGTGAACAGTAAAATAACTCAAGTTTGATTGCCTATCAATAATACCATTTATTAATGATCAACAGTGCCATGTTGCCCCAGACCAAAGCCTCGTTCAGCCTCACTCACCGGGACAGTGTCAAAGAGCGTGGAGCTCATGGCTTATGTACACAGCCTGGCTGAGCTTCCAAGGGATGAAAGACTCATCATATTTCCTCGTCTGCCATTCTGTTTGAAAGTGATGTTACAGTAATATGCATTGTGTGGGGCCTAATGGGGTATTGCAGGGCATAACAAACAATGTCACTTCCCCTCAGAAGTTCCTCATCTGTATGGAATGGAACTCATTGGGGGATTTCAAATAACCACTGTAATACCACTGTTCCTATTACACTATTTTTCTGTCTTCACTCTCTTCCCTCTTCCTCTCAAGCATCACCAATTGTTTGACTGGCATTGAGCAAGCTGCTCTGTGTGCCACCTGCTCGTTATTCATTGTTACCCCTTTGCATCTCTAGAGTGCCTCGTCCCCTCTCTGAGAATTTCCAAGGGTTCGGTCTCTATCACTGAGCTTTAGTGGCGAGAGGATGAAACAAGAAAACAGTAGGGCACGCACGGTGACATGCTTATTCTACGAGTAAACAGTATCTGGATGGAAGCATCCCTGCTGCCTGGAAATCATTTGCATGCGATAAGAAAGCACCAACCTGAAAGTTTCACTTGAAACCCCGTCTTTCATATGGGGATTTTCTATAGCTGGAAAATATGATGCCAACGTTTTCTGAATGGCAGGGGACGGGGCACTTTTCTCAGGAATGATGTCACTTTGAGACATAAGCATTTGAGAAATAACAGAGCGCTGGCTAATTTGTCTTAATCTGCTTGCTAGATAGCACTCCCTGTATGTGGTACATGCTCACATATTGACAGAGGTGATTCCTGGGGTGCGTGATCTCACCCCTTAATGGATGTCAGGATGAGTTTGGAGTCTCTAAGCGGATGATACACCCTCTTTTATTGCAAATTTGGGCCGATGTGTACTTGCTAATATGAAAAATGAACCTATAGCTGCATTAATGGAATGCTCACCATAACACTCGGTGAGCGTCTGATACTGAAGCACAGGGCAACCTTTTTTTAACAGCTATAGTAACTAGTTACGTCACAGCTTTTTATTTTACATGCAAAACATATATTCAAGTTACACCATATGGTGCAATGTTGTAGCTTTAATCAGTGGTTACAATGTTTTTTTAACTTATTATTGTAATAATTTGTCCCTACTATAACTCATCATGCTTTCTTGAACAACATACATGCATGTGAACCCTTTTCAGCAAAACACGAATGCCGTATATGACTTTATTTTGGCAAACTGATACAACATTTGACTTGTAGGAAATAAATGAAAATCAATATCAAGTTAATTATATAATTGACACTTATCCAGACTTTGAATCCACTGATTTAAGTGAATATTGCGTCATTTTTCCATTGTTACATTCCAAAATGTAATCAAGCTCAATGCATGTTTGATGTGGTTTATAGGTGCTAAATTAGAAATCCAGAGCATTAATATAGCAACAACAACTATTGTCTATGTAAAAATACAGTGGATGAAGTCACTCTCCCCCTCTGTGTGCACCGTTGTTAGCACCGTTAGCTTCTAGCCGCCGGCTCAGCCATCTCCATGTTGAGAGCCGTGTGGAGGCAATAGATATGCTCTGAATTTTGTAATGAGGACCTTTTAAGTGTTAGGTAAATGTTCATTCAAATGTAGGCTACATACAAATTGGAAATGAAAATATCTGGCAGTTATGGCAAAAATAAATTAGTAACAATGAATATTTTAAGTACCCTGGACACGTGGATGTCTTTGACTTCCCCACATTCAGCCACTGCTGCTTGGATACTGCTGCATTTAACTCGGTAAAGCAAGTGTGACAAGTGAAAACATTGTGTCCTGCACATTATGTTTTTACTTCCATTTCAACATACAGATCGTCATTGCATCTTTTATTTAGTTCTATTTGGGGGGTGAGGGGGGTTTTACTACTCGTATAGTTTGAGGAGGCACATGTTTACATTGCAGACAATGAATTGAAACCTGGATACACTGTTTACATGCACACCCTGATTTCTTTTATTTTTTTTGAACAGTGATGACGGATTTTCCAGATTTCTGAAAACAAGATACAAAGTTCCTAGACACTCCATAAACCTTATAATCAAGATACTAGTACTCATGTGAACCCACTGAACGATCTAATTATACAATGCATTTAATAATATGACACAGTGATGGCCATGTACATGTTGAGTATTTCACTTATTGTCAGATAATACTGAGGATACACTTTTACATTAAATCTTGAATGCAGAACTTACTTGTAACAGGCTATTTTTTTCAATTTGGTATTGTTAATGTGAAGTAAAGGGTCAACATGTTCTTCCAACAATGCTCTTTAGGTTTCAGTGAACTAACATAGACAGTGGAAATAATGCTATGAATAAAACACACCTATTGCTTTGGGCGGTGGATTTCAGGGAGTCTAAATAAACCCCACTGAACCAATTCTGTAAACATATTAAAGTCGTCTGGGAACACAGGCTGCTTTTGTGTGTTTGTGCCTGTGAGGCAGCTCTGAAAGGAAAGGACAGAAAAGCACACTGACCAAGAATGCAATGACAATCACAATCCCTCTCATTTCCTATTGTGTGTAGCTGTGCAGGAAAGGAACAGCTGAAGCATGACCAGCACTGGATCTATCAGGACATTGTTTGTAAAATTAGCCTGACCTTTTCACGTGTAAGGACAATGCTCGTGTTCATGCAGACATGCACACAACACACACAAACCTTCCTGATGAGCAGCTGTTGGAAACAATACAGCGAGACTCACTCCCACATCTCCACCACGCATTGTATGCAGGGCAGATTTCTCCTTCTTTTCATCAGGATCTAGTACATTTAGCATCAAGGCTGGCCTCATTTCTCAATAGAGTTTCCTTTCTCCCAAAGCAGTGAGGAACATATTGTTGCATATAGATCAATCTGTCTCCATCTTCATGATTGAATTGCCATTAGTGTTGTGCAGATTACTTTGCCTATTCATCTTAATAATGTAACTGAGAATTGACCAGTTAGAATGAAGTAGGTGAGCACATCAATGAACTACAGTAACGGAAAACTGTTTCAAAGAGCAAACACTGGCTTTCCGTTTTCTGCTGATTGTGCAAAAAAAGCCAGAGAGAGCCTCCTTTATACTTTAGGTATACTTTATACCTGATGCTAACAGTGTTTGACATCCTTTATGGTCATGATAATCCATATCTGAAGTTAGAACAGACATTTGGGTAGGAAAAAAGTAAAGGTACAAGTAGGAGTGTGTGATACGATGAAATACTAGATCTTGAATGATTTGAATTTCTCCACAATCTTCCTTCACATAAAGATTGTTAATACCGTGCTACAGTGTACATTCTAGCAGTTTCAGTTCTATGGCTCAAGTGTTTACAGTGTTTGTTAGCGCTGCTGCTAAAGGATTAGCGTTGAGCCAGAATTATAGATGGAATACCCCCCCGACATTATCACTTAAGCAGTCAGTTATTGGTGGTTTGAAAGGCTTGGTGAACAACGTATCCTCAAACAACACTTCATATGATATCATACGAAAAGTCACTCCTAACTTTTCATCCACTTTCCACGAAAGCCAGCAACACGTTTTAATATTCGCTCGTTACATGCTTACGGCCTTTTCTAAATATACTTCCGTCTTCACAGGAAACTCAGTTAGGTACTTCTTAGTTAGGTTCAGGAATAGATCGTAGTTTAGGTTAAAATAACCACGTAAGTGTCGTTACTGAAGTAGGAAAGTTACGTGACAAAAACATCAATGTTGACTTCTTGCTTCACACGGGAAACGAACTGCGGTCTCCTGGCTCAATCACTGGTTGTTAGACCCATGCACCCACCCTATGCTTAATTTCCCATTCTTTATATGTCCTCGTTCAAGATTACGTGGATATCTACAAATTACGGCAGATGGTTCACGCTAACATGCTAACATATTCTGTGTTGTGTTTTCCTCATTGTTTTCAGTGAAGTTAGCTGGAAGTGAAGTAATGTTTTATATGTCACGAGTTAAAAAATATCCTTTTAATTGCTATATTGTTTGTTAGCAAACGGTCATATTTGGCCCAATGTGCTCTGATTAATTTGTCATGCAGTTAACACAGCGGTCATAATTTAGTTTGAATGAAAACATTTTGCTCCTTGGGTTATTCACATCTGTTTAGGAAGAATCAAAGAACAGGAGGAACAGGAGAACCAGCTTTTTTAGATAAGTGCTGAGTGTCTAATTTATGTGAAGAGTGCTTTCATGTGGATTTGAAAAAGTACCTGATAAATACTGTTTAATAGAGTTTACATCTTTTAGTAAATAAAATATTCTGATATCTGTAAGAGATGTAACATGCAGAAACAGGGTCATATGAAAATCTCTACCACAGCATATCACATAGTCTGGTTTATAAATTATCAAGATGAGCAGGTCACTTGGGTAATGCCAAGGATTATCATATTTAATAAATCCCTGTGTTGCCATAGGGAAATTCACACTGGAGAGATTTCAGGCTCACTAAGCCAAACTTGAGCAAACTGCTCTGTCTGTACGTGGCTGATGTTGAGAAGTTAAATATAATTTCACGGATCTTAGCTGAAGTAAGTTTCCACTCTGCCCTTATGAAACTTTTTTCAGGTACAAGGCAATTATAAGCTAATCGTTAGTCATTCTAGCTGATAGCAAGGACCTTATCCCTTTTGTCAGTGTGCCTCAGGCCTTATTATTATGCTGGTCATCTTGCATTCCCTATTTGATGTGGAACGGGTGTTTACCATCCTGAGGATCCTTCCAGTAAATGAGGTCAATGCATGGTCCTCACCTGGAAAGGGATTAAATTGCAGCCATATATTCCAAATGACTTGTCGGCTGTCTTGTAACATGACCTTGTATGACACAGCTCTACTCCCCGGTCAATAACACTTGTACAAGGATTGTTGCCCCTTGCTCAAATGTAGTGGTTGGCTCCCAATTTAACAGTGGAATGCACTGCCAGTGTTGATTCGATTTTTTAAAAAAAAGTCATCGCGGAGGTGGTTGAGAGGTGCTCTCTCATACCAGTTTGTCAATGCAGTCGTGGTTGTTCCTTAACCACGGGCTTGACCCTGAAGGGAACTCTGGAGAATATTCCATTGAGTTTGACTTCCTGTAGTTCCTTGTGATGCATTTAGAAATCTTTTGTTGATTCTTGATGAGAACTCTCTCCCTCAGAGGTGAAACATACTGTATGTAATGAAATATTCATCTTTCAGCCTGGGTATGCTGATGTGGAGTTGTTTTTTTTTAAGATGAATAAAAAGTAGGGTTTGCTTTGACATGCTTCAAATCTAGCATTTTAATAAACAAGCTGTCTAAATTACTACAAAGCCCATGTCCAGCCACAGCTGACGCTAACTTGGCTGGCATGTAAACACATGTACACAGAAGAAGAGACCACATTTCCCCAAAACAAATAATAATAATTAAAGAAAAATAATAAAAACTATTAGTTATACATATTATTATTATTATTATTATTATTATTATTATTATTATTATTATTATTATTATTAATAACAATACCAATAATACTAATATTATAAAATATATTATCATTGTTATTATCATTATTGTTGTTGTTAATATTTATATTATCGTTGTTTTATTATTCATTGTTAGAATTCCATCCTCAGAAAGACTAATGCCTAATAAGTACTATGAATTAGTCCACCTATATAGGACCATGAATAAGACATACATAAAGACAAACAAAATGCTAATCAACAAACAGATAGCCTTCTGTTAAGCAAACATTTCCAGAGCAGTTTGGACCATGTCCATATGTGAAGGGGAAAAATCAATCTTCCAGTGGAACGGCACTGATAGCTGCTGTGGGAGCAGTAAGTTATGGACCATCAGCTGGAATATAAAGGTTACCAGCACAGGCCTCACAGACACATCAGCTAACACATGATGGCTAATGGTGTCACTAAATAACACTACTGTCACTGTCATGATTTATCAGCCGAAGATGGAGTCACATCCCACGGTAATTTTCCACCTGCAGCACCCAGCGTTAATATTGACATCAAATGACGTATGAGGCTGTGCTCAGCTTTACTGCTCATTCCAACGAAACTTTGAAACTGTTTGCAAAATGTTTATTTTGTTGTGTATTAAAATACATAAAACAGAATAAACAAGGGATATTTTTTCCATGTTTTTTTAGCACTTTTCCCTCTCAATAGTTGATTGTGTATTCAGACCATGCTGGTGCAGTTTTTACACAGGTTTTAGAATAAATCTGTTACCTTCCTTGCTGTCTATCACGGGGTGACTGACTCAGCTGCTGACTGTTTGTGGAGGCGGTCTGAGGCCAGCTGTTGACTGTGTCTTATGGAAATGTACATTTTTTTTCAAACTATCGTTGTTGAACATTAGTGCGTTATGGATCACTGCAACAACGGAAACTATAGTGGTGCCTTGTCCATATATAATACCTTTGCCGTATAATCCATAACAGTTCCTTCATTGTGTTGTGTATTGATCTCAGCCCTGAGCTCCAGTCATAAACAGCATGAAGTATTCACTGCATTGGAAGTTTTTATAGTATTGTTGTTATAAACGCATGCTACTTTGTGATGGGGTTATTGTTATGAGATTGTGTAAAATAAAAAGCAGCACTGTGCAAACTGGCCTCTCTGACAATCCCATGGTCCCATAGTAACGAGGACTGGTCATAAAACAGGAAGGAACCCACAAGCCCAACCGAACAGAGGTCTCCTGGGTCAGAGTCCTGTGTTTGTTTCACCTCCTCCCCACACAGACTTTGTTGCTCCTTATACAACTTCACCTGACTTCTGGAGCAGTTGCTCTAAGCTTCTAATATTTCCACAACCACATCGGAGTTATTCGCAAGCCTGGTGTGTCTCATATAAACACTAAAGGGTGCCTTGTGTGTTTGTATTAGACGGCAAAGGCTGTGTCAAAACGTTGGTATCTGACGCCCTGGGAGTGAGACCAGGCTGGTGATCAGGTAGTCGGGATGAAGGTTAGGTCACAGGTCATATTGCTGGAAATCTTAGCCAATGAAAAAGACCATCTGGCAAAGCACAGCTAAAGGATGGCTGGTCTTTATGCTGTGTTGCATTTACCTTTTAGAATTCTGAGTCCGGGAATGATGTCACATGAGTTGACCGTGTTCCAGTACAAGTCGTAAAACCAAGAATGGCGCCAGCTCTGGCAGGGTCAGTGATTGTTGGCAATACCAATCGATAATGACGCATTGCGCTGTATTTTGCACTTACAATCACTGTAGCGGCATGTCTGCAGATAGAAGTCGGACATTAATGTGTGTACGACAGAAATAAGACAGAGATGCAAATAAACAGTATAATAGTACATCTTTCACTTTCGGTTGATGCAGAAAGCAGCTATCTTGAATTTTGAGGCCAGGTTCAGTGAGGTTCTTCCAATTCTTGGGAACAAAACATTCAGACTTCCCAGGTCAGATGGAAAATACCATAAAGTGGCCCGGGTAATCAAGGGGACTGGTGGAGTAGGACAGGAGGGAGTGGCAGGGTCTGCAATAAGAAGAGAGTTAGTGATGATGCAGTGTAACTGAGCAGAAGGAATGGATGAATACCTAGTGATCAGGAAGGAGTTGTGACACCAATGCAATTTGCAGTACTTGCACAGAAGGGCTACAATAGCCCCACATTAACACCGTACACGTACTGATGTATACAGTTATTTCAGTTTTTTTGTAAATCTCCTGGAAAAGTTAGTTATGTTTTTAGTACATCTCCTGGCCAGAGTGCTGCATAGGTCCAGTTCTGAAACGTGTACTGTATGTCCGTCGGCATCTGAACAGCTCAGCACTAGAGAGACATGTTACCTGCTATTATCTCTCAATCCATTCCAAGAACGGCACATTTCAAATGTATCGTTTCAATGTACAGTAAATGTACTGTGTTTACTTTTCACAATAATGACCGGCAGCACCTGTATGGTAGCAGCTTTCAACTATGCAAGCTTTACAATAGAGGTACACAGGAAATAATTGGCTTCTTTTTATGTTTTCAGGGACTGTTGGAGTTAATAAGGGGGTCTAGGAACCTCTGAGATTCTCACACTGAACAGTATTGTTATTTATTGCAGGTTTTATATTTGAATTTAAAAACAACAATAAGAACATATACAGTAAATGTTTTCAGTGCCAGGGCCTGTATCTGTGGCATTACAGCAAACCTCACCTCAGGATTGGCAAATGCTAAAATTGTGGTTATGACAAGGACATGGTCGTGTAATCACATTATTGTCTCACTGTGGAAATATAATTTAATTGGTTAGCTGGGAGGACAAGTCAAGAAGGATCTCATAAAATCTTTACGGTCCCACTGTGGCATTAATACATGTAGATTATCACCCATATGGCAAGCATAAAAACACACACTGTCAAGCGTGTTGGCTGTTTATTTGTTCAATTTATAACCCAATTAGTTCTCTGACTTTCCAACGGAACCAGTTTGGAGGCAAAGTGCAGGCTTTGGCTCCACAAAACCCCGGTCACTAGATGAACAATGTGATGCTACCCCTGCTGATCAAACATGGTAGAAAAACCTCTGCAGCATCCCGTTATGGGACTGAGCAACCTCCCACCTGTCTTAAATCTGTTTTTAATTCTTTCAAATGAACCCATCTCCGTCTCACGGGTTCATATTTATTTTTAGTCAGAGATTGTCAGAGGAAATCTCTTACCACACAGCTGTCAGAAATTTCCCAAAGACAAATTAACTCATCAGAACCGGGGCGAGCCCACATGCCTCATATGCTCCATCTCGAAGTTGAATATTAGGTTTGGGCAGAATTTCATAAGCCACCGTTTGTGATGTTTTCTTTCTCTCTTCTCCTGCTTGTTGTTTGCTTTGCTGGGAGCCTGAAATCACAACCCACCTGGTTTGAATTGCTATCCAGAATTGCCTGATTGATTGACAAGCCAGAATGGAGAGTGTACGTTCTCAGAGTCTCAGGGACAATACATTTTCTCAGGCTTTTTCGATGCTATAGGCTACGTAGTGTGAAGGAGAAGATCGGCTGTGATTTAACTCACATTTTCTGTCAATCCTCTGTAAGTTGTGTTACAGCGAGGTGAATTCGGGGCTGATTCATAATATTTCGAGTGAGTTACTGTGGCTTTACATTTTGCTCAGAGGGTGAAACACACTCTCTGCATCGTATTCTTCACACTGCTAAATACAATTCTCACCTGTGTCCCTATAGTTACGTCTGACTTCAATGTATTTAGCCTCACTTTGCCATGCGAGCAGTCAGAATTAAGGCTCCACACACCTTTTATTTCCGAAGGCCACTGAAGTAGGAGCAGTCTGGGTTGGTTATAGGTGAAGCACTTGTTCATTTAGAGCGTGCCTCCCTCACCTCAAGGCTTTTAATGCTCAGGTTTTTGAAGATTCCACCACACAAATCATAGGTTTTTAACGTAGCCACAAGAGCATGAACGTGCGTTACATACTAGCAGCCTTTTTCAATGCGACCTCCCAGCTTCTCGCTCAGCCTCTTCACCTTTCACCATTTGTTTTCTGAAAATTGATTCTCAGTATATTCTGACACATACCTTCTGATTAAGGCTTATAGCTGAATGAACACAACCTTTATGAAACAGCTTCTCCATTACCCAACTATGTCATGCTTTCTTCCTGTATTGGTGTCATTAATGGAAGACTTTTCCATTCATTTCCTTCTTTGATTATTTATATGCAATGAAAATCACACATTTACTTCAATGAAGAGCTGAGAACTCTAAAGGCCAAGGGTGTGCAACCTTAGGCATGCATTTCACCATGGTGGCAGCCTAATCAACACTAGCAATAAGTATGTAAGATAGTTTTTTATTGTAAATGTTGAAGTGCCCTCTCTTCCTCATGCACAGCCATTTTCAGCTGGTTTTATTGATTTTATTTCCACATTCATGAAGACCCGCCCTACTCTGCCTCCAATTGGCTTCTACTTGTTATATTCTTTGTTTGGTGGTGGATTGGTGGAAGGTTGGCAGGGTAAGGATTTCAAAGCACAGTAGAATGCTAAGGAAATGACTCAGTATTCTGGACAATAACTCTCACACTGAAGTCACTTCAGAGCAGCTTCATCCGTATAGACTGAGACCACTGAGGTGAAAAACAGAACACCACAGGACGTCTTTTCTACCAGGGGACCTCAAACTATATAACTCCTCCCCCTTCTGCAGGAAGGACATCTAAATCACTTCTAACAATAATAACCACATAGGCAATATAACTTATTTCAAAATTGTGCAATAGTAAATTTAAATTTGTATGTGCAACATTATTTGTATTATACTATGTGCAACATAACTTTTTACTACTTTTCAATACCATTGACAATATCACTCACAATATCATGCTCAAAATTACTTTTCTACTTTAGTCTTTGTTTAGTCTTATACACTTATATATTTTTTAATTTACTTTTTCTATTTTATTTATTTACCTTACTCTTATTGCTATTCTGTTCTATTTTGCAATGTTGTCAGTATTACTTCTTTTACACTTAATAGTTGTTATACTATTGTGCATATGTGTTTATTTTGATTCTATTATTTTCTGTTATTCTTCTGATGCGATCTTTAATCAAACTCTGGCACAAGAATTTCCTTCGGGATTATTAAAGTCCTATCTTATCATATCGTATCTTAGCTTATCAGATGTGGGTGTTTTCATAAGGACACCAGCCTTCTTGTATAGTGCTCGTAGATACAATATTTTTTTTAATTTAATAATGTTTATGGGACAACAATGTTGTTGGTTTTTAAATGTTGCTATGCAAGTTGCCTTTATGGATGGAATAAAACAGATCTGTTGGAGATTAAAATGATGATGTGGTGTGAACATTAATGTTAATGTTAACCTTAATGTTGATATGGCACCCTGATTAACAATAAAGATTAAAAGGGGAACTTCACATTAAAAAGGTTGCTGACCCCTGCTGTAGATAGAGAAGGGACTGAATACCTCCTAGTGTACTGGTAGAAACTATAGTGGGACACAAAAGAAGAGGTTTTAAATATTGTCTCAAGGAAAGGACAAATGCAAAGCCTCTTTTTTGTGGTCATGTCTCGTGTCCATGTTTAGCAAGGTCCACATTTTGTGTTATTCTATAAAAAAATCAAGCTTTTCTTCATCTTAAGGGCGGTCCTTCCTCCGTTTTTGTTCTATTGATTTTCAGAAACCCAGTGAGGTCCTAAGCACTTTGGATTCCGGCACTGTATGTGTTTGTATCTTTTCCTTATCAATATTTGCAGAGCGCAGTTTTCTATTTGTGTTATTGTTCTGATTGCCTTCGGGAAACACACTTATTACAGCTGTAGGCGAGCCTTTCTTCTACTTTGATTTCCATTAGAGTGTGGTGGCTACATGTTAAAAGCCTTTAACAGCCGTTTTTCTGCTGTATGGAGATATTTTACTTGTAGTCCTTTGAGTCTTGTAATTATGCCTTTTTTACTGATTTATTTATGTATGTATTGCTCTCAGGCAGTCGCAACAAATATCCGCATCTGCACTGGTATTGATCCCTCCTCTCCTACACACTGTGGACATATGCTAGTGTCTGACAAAGCATTTAGTTAAATAACTCAAAAACATTCTCAACCTAATTGTAGTAAAAATGCTACTCAAGCACATCCTGCTTGACTTTCTTTTGAAATGTTCATGCATAGATAATCAACACAGCGTTTGCAAACACGAGCGTCATCTGTAGAAAACAAGCCGATTACATCTCAAGCTGTGATCAATACTCATTATGCAATGATTTGTTAATCTTTTATATCACTCTGAAATTATTTATGTTATCTTGCAGTACAAAGTCAGAGAAAACAACAAACCATGAGTTGTACGTGTGTTTTAAGCCTACATTTTTTGATTACCAATGTTGAATGCACTTATTGTAAGTCGCTTTGGATAAAAGCGTCTGCTAAATGACTGTAATGTAATGTAATGTAATTTAGGGAATTCACAGATACAAGTTTGAAGTGAAACACTAATCCTAGACAGGTGATTATTGATGAATGTCAACTTTTCAGGCAATGCATATCAGTATGTGGAGTTAGAAAAAATCACTTCAGTCATTTTTCACTATTTCTCACTAAACAGCCTTTATTAATTCCTTTTTGGCCCAGCTGTTTCAAAACCGTGTGGCATGTAGGGATTTTTTAGGACCCTCTTAAGCAGATCCAATGTGTGAATTCCATAGGGTGGCTTCCAAAGTTGAAAATACGTTTCTATCTGCAGGCTGTGGGAATAGAGGTATGGTACACGTTTAACAATAGGAGGAAGAGACAAAAGAGGCACTCATCTACTTCCTGGGTTTGAGCTGAGAGGAGAGCAGATGGTGTGACACATTACTGTGCCCCATGTGTACCTGGGCTTAACTTGAGCAAACTTGCATCTTTGCAATTTGTTCAATTTGAAATGGAAATATTTACCAGCACAGGCTGTCGCCAGTTTTTTACATTTGCAAACAAACAAGAAGTGTCCTCCTCCGAGCTGGAGGAGACGCAAGGTGAAGCGTTTGATTATAAAACAAACTGCAGAGGGGCAGCTCTGTTAACTGTACTCCTGTGGGGGATGTTTAGTATGAGTTTAGGCTAGTGGCAGTCACTCTCTGTTCATTGTTTGTACTGCATGTAAACCTGATGCTGGTGCAATGTTTGTGCTCTAGTCTACGCCATATAGCCCTCATCTGGTTTTGCTATGGCACTGAAACAGCTATGTCGTAAGTTGTCGGTAAAATTCTCTTTATTTCACCCCTTGTCTTTCTGTTCATCACCTTCACAAATAGCGGTACTGCACTGTGCATTCTTGCAGTTGTTAGTTTGTCTATGTGTCTGTCAGCTTGATACAACACAACTGAATGTCTAATATTGTCACAGTGCACAGATAAAATCTGGGCTAAGATGTTCCAGCATTAATCAATTACTGTAGTTTAAAAATGTATCCTTATGTTTATAGCAAGGCAAACTTGAATTGCAGGTCTGTGACTGTAGTTTCCTGCAAAAAAAGTCCTCCAACTTAAACAATGTGCCACATGTCCGTGTCCTTTAGAATCACACAGAAGAGGTTTATGATCGGACGACACCGCTTGGCTGTGCCTTTCAAAAGAGGCGAAAACGCGTCACAGTTACCCGACATAATAACTACCACCTGTAGAGGGCGCTGTAACTTGAGGTGTGGTTTTGGTCATTCCTTTTGAACGGACAGATCCTCTTCAATGAAAATCAGACTAACTACAAGCCCATCTACCACCCTGACCCCCACACCCTTACTTTGAGCCCTGCTACACACAGGTAACACTGCTTCCTGAATTGTACTTAAACTGCAAGGTGCAGGATCATACAATATACTGTAGATATAATGATGTGACTCCTGGACACGTTGTGCAAGGTAAAGGCATGCTGTGTCTAGCTGGAGGTGGAGTTGAAGGGATTGTGTTGGGTTTGCACTTAGTTCCTCACCTGATATCAGACTCATATCACAACATGTCATAATTAGTCTGTGAAGATACAATCTTGGTTCTTTCACATTCAAGAAGCGCTATGTTGTCTTGTTTTCTGTGTACACATTCAAAGTATTGCTTTCGAGTTATGGTAAATTTGACTCGGACATCAAAGGCGCAGCTGTAAAATGGTGAATAAACATATTTGATTTCCTATAAATTACTCATAATTAAAGTCCCCCAAAGTCTTCCTCTCTTCAGTATCAGTAGACTTGATTTATTGAAAAATAGCTGCTAACAAAGCTCTTCTTCCAATACATTCTTCACAATAAAAGTCCCCATTTATTTTGTTAATTTAAAGCTTTTATTTTTAAGCAGCAAAATGAGGAAACGTGTTTTCATCAGCAGTAACTTAACAGGAATCAGACTGCAGGTCTGTAGTCCTTCCTGATTTGTATAGACTTGATAGTTAATGCGTCATGGCATGAACGCATGACACAAGTTGCATTGAAATGACAAGTGTAGCCACCGCCATAGATAAGACGTGTGTGTGTTTAGGGTCAAGTGAAACGCCTTCCTAGCTCAAAGTCAGGCACAGTTTAGCTATGGTTTACTGGGCCTGCCAAGAGGCTTTACCATCATATCCTCAGTCAGAGATGGCTTTAAGTGATGAGCAAGAAGCTGAAGGCTCTCACAGCAAAGTCAGAAAAGCTGGAATTAAAAAGCTCTGCAGCCCTCTGGAAATAGGTTTCTTCACCCCTCCTCTTCCTCCTCCCCCTCTTTACCCAGTCTGTCTATCTGTCCATCTATCCATCCTGCTGTAATATCTCCCTCTGTGTCTCTCTACTCCCACACTTAAAAGCTCTTCAGCTCCCTGATTTATATTTGGTGCTGTCCGAGGATTTTTTTTACATGCAAATTTCCTCTCTGGGTTGCCAGTTGTCAAAACAGACCTCTGCTGTGACAGCGCTGAGGTCTGTTTTTTAGCCTCCGTCTGTTGCTTTCCATGCTTGCTGACAAAGCGTTGGAGTAGTTTCCAAGTAGTGTCCAAGTTTTTAGCAAATCTTTCTAATCAGCTACAGTGGCAAGTGGCACAGGGTGGCACGTATGGGCTGTGCTCCATAACCCTGGCTTAGGTTTGTTCAGCTGTATAGGCTGAGTTGATGGCAAGAAGGCTCATAACACCCTAGATGTCTGAGTGACAGTCACAGGCTAAATGGGTTTTATATCTTGATAAGTTGTGTCACCACATGTTGATCAGTCAGCTGTGAGCGCCACATAGACTTTTATATTTTCAAGTTTGGTGTAGTAGTGTGATTTGCCTTACAAGTAAAGCAAAAAGTGTGGCCCCTTGTCGAAGTGCTTGGGAATCATCCGGGACTGTCTCGCATGCAGGGGGCGACACAGTCCTCGAAGGTTCTGTGGAAGAAGATTTTATATGTTTAGTTTTAGCTTTTCATCTGGTATTGTCTCTAGATATGCCTGCCATTTCTGAGTGCCAGTAACCTCTGTGTTGAGAGAAACCTTTTCTCACCACTGTCAAGTCATTGTCATTGTGAGGAACTCAGCCTCGAGTTCAACGTGATCCAGAATCTCAGCCACCCCCCCCCCCCTTTTTAGATCTTCTGTAGTAGTTTCATTGGTCACTCTAGGGGGTCCACAGAGGTACTGCAGGGGGTCTGCGCAATTTTTGGTTGATTAGACAATTTTATTTTTTATTTTTTCACAAACATGAATCTGTCCATTATTTTAATAGTTCAGTATTGTATGCAAGATAACAGGTATGTTTATTCATGGCAGTGGCACTAATAGGCCATCACTCATTATCGTTTCCACATTTATGTTTAAAATAAAAACGTCAATTTGAATAACTTGTATGCATGATTATCATACAAGGTGTGTTTATAAATGTCAGTGGCACGGCCACCCTACTCACTGTACCTAAAATAAAAACATGAATATATGAACCTGTGTATTATTTGAATAGCTTAGTATTGAATGCACAATAACAAGGTATGTTTATACATGGCACTAGGCCCAGTTTAATACAAAACATAATTTTATACAATATACTGTATATAGTAGGGGGTCCCTGCTCCATCTCTCTATCAGTTTGGGGGTCCTTGGCCTGAAAAACGTTGAAGACCCCTGCGTTGGAGCATGACCACAAACTTGAACTCAACAGTCAGTTTGCATCCAACTTAGTTGACATTGAAGCCACAACAAGACAAATGGCAACATTATGCATCTTAACACATTCTAGCAGTAATGCAGTGTTGTGTGATAACAGACTATACAGCAGGAGTTTCTCTTCAACTAAAACTAAACTAAAGCTTTAAGAAGCATGCCTTTTTTGATTTTCCATATTGCAAATCTTGTTAATTACTTTCATCTTACTCACCATAAACCACTCTCTTTAAAATACAGTCAACTGATGCATCACAGGAGAGCTCCACATTTACAAGTCACTAAATTATTTAATCAATTAATTTATCATATCCAAAATCCTCCGTTGCTGTGTTTCTCCAGAGTTGAAGCAAAGAGCAGCACATCCTGCAGTAGTACGGACACGGATAAGTGATATACTGAAGGAAATGCATAGGTGCTTATCGACAGTAAGCCGTCTGCTCTGGTACAGCACTCCGTAAAGCCAGAGGCGCAGAGCACAAATAAACTGTAACAATGCATTTCTTCACCCTCACTGCATCCACCTCTCTGAGTGAAATAAAACACACAAGCCTTACGTTGTAGATAACAAACATGAAATATTCATGCTCTTTAAACCACTAAAAATGCAGCTCAGTTAGCGTGTCTCGGCTGTGATCATTCTCAAAGTGTTGCCTGTTACTTTATGTGACCTAAAGTGTTTAAACTTTCAAAATCTTTGTTGTTCACTAACAAACACCACACAGTACAAAATCTGTCTAATTATTCCACCCGTCAACTCCCAAAACAGCAGGTGCAAAAGGTTGTCTTCATCTGTGATGCTGTAGCTTTTTAATGACTTCATTACAAAATGTTTTAGTTAGAGGAAATTATATTTGAGTTCATTTTTGACACTTTTGATTCAGTTTATTCAAATCTGTGATTTAATAGCCCCTCGGGCATCAATAATCCACATTTAAGCACTTAGTTTATTCATCTCATCTTCTGCCAATCTTTTGGTGTGAGCTGTTTAAGCGGACGTGTTCAGAAGCTTTGGTTAGAAGTTTCATAGTACTCAGATTTACATAAACTCACTGCAGTGCTTTGAACAGCTGACAAGTCCAAGTGGGGCAAAGTTTCCTGGCAAAGTGCATGTGCCGCTTCCTGGTACCATCAACTCCACATGTAGAATTAACAGCAGAGTGAAAAGCATTCAGTGATGAACAATGCATATGTCTCATCCATTTCCTCTGGGGTACACTGGCCTCCACATTTAGGCCAAAGCCGCTATTAAAGGGATCTCTGTCAAAAGGGTTCAGCGGCTGCAGGCTGGTTTTCAAATGTAACCAACCATGCTAGCCTGACTGTATACGATATAAATTGCATTTGAGGAAAAAGTCATGGGAGGCAGAGCTCATGCTGTGAAGGCTTCTTAAGAAATTGTCAGCAAACTGGGTCAGGGGGGAATGTACAATTGCAGGGCTTCTATTAAATAGAAAATGATCATATGGAACTGGTTTGGATTGGAATAGAAGGAGATGTATGCAAGGAATTTTCAAAGTTCAACAAGTTAAGCAACAACTATGTTTGCTTTTCAGAACTAAGGTTTTACATTAGCGGATGTCCTCAGTCCATTTCTATACCAGTAACTCACTGCAAAATTAAGTCATGATTATAGTTGTATTCTGTGAATGCCCTGGAAAAAGCAGCTCCCTTTCAAAACGTCACGTGGAGCATGTCGGACTTTCATGCAGACTGAGGTTCACATTGCATCAGATACCTGCATTTACATTAAATTCACCTTTTCATTAACCGTAACCACAACCTTTCCCTGACCTCAAGCATGTGTTTTAGTCACCTAACCTCAGCCATACCTCAACCGCTGTGAAGGAGGCACAACCTCTGGACAAATAGAAAGGCTGTCTGACTGAATGGTTCTGTGATTTCCAGTGCCAGCATTAACAAATCAAGAGCTACTGCAGACATGAACAGCAGTAGTGAGCAGTGTTTAATATGCACTAATAGTTTTGTCAAACATTGTTTTCAGAACTATGATGTGATTTCCTGCACTGTGGGACTTTACAGTAGTTATTTAGATTGTTGCAGGCCGTGGGTATTAATCCACGTGTACAATGAATGTTGACATTTGTGCAGTCCGTCAGAACAAGTGATGTAATGTGAGTAATAACACACATGAAGAGCAAGTGGCGCAGTACATCGAGCAACCACTATTGAAACTTAGTGGTATAATAACAAGTATATGTTGTTAAGTTAAGAAACCTTTTTTGTCACATTTTCTTAATTATCTTTAAATCTTGACAGCAATCAATAATGCAAATTCCCTGAAAAAAAAGAAAGAAAGTAAAAAATCTGGTAACTTTGTTGCAGGACTGTAATAAGCACCCATTGCACTCATTGCACAACACCAGAGTCTTCCACAAGCTGGTGTCTTCACAGCTGTGAGTGCTAATAATAACCATGTTGGTTGTTTAAATTCATAATGTAGGGGTGTGGCTTTTGAACGAGGCCTGAAGGGACGGGCTGCCATTGTTGCTGACTTGGCTACTTTCTTGCTAGATTTAGCAACTTTTGGAGCTAGTGTTGCTAGCTACTTTCATTGGGAAAGAGTTGGCAACATTGGCCTGGGTTTTTCGGTTGGATGCTTTCAAAATCTAGCTCACTCTTGCAGCTTCTCCAATGTTGCCGACGCCAGCTTTGAAGTGTAGTGAATTGATCAATGGTCTCAGGCCTAGAGAGCAGCCAGCCTGTAATTATTGAGCCTTCGCAACATACACAGTAGATACATAGTTTAGTGTAGAGTTGACATTCTCTTTCTTTCTTTTTTCTACATATGTTATTTGATGTTTTGATGAGACCTTGACATAGTTAGCCCACTTAAAGCCCCATTTACTTATAATGGTGCCATTTAATTTTTCCTGTCCATTTCACAATACTGTGAGTACTGACCAAAATAATATAAGAATGTTTCTTTCATAAATGATTAAAGAGGTGCCATATTAGGTCAGCCTGACTCTCCCTGCTGTGTGTAAATGTGACTCTCATTATGACGATATCTTTGAGGAGGCTATGACTTGCTTATAGATAAGTGTGTCACATCATTATAAAATGCCAAAAAATCATGAATATATTTAAAGTGATGATTTTGTCAGCAGAGTTGTAGATAATAATTCACACACTCAATTGAAAATAGTTTATATTACAATATTTAAAGTGAATTTATGATGGACTGGGTAGGACTGATTGCTGCCACTTGTTGCCTCTTTGATCAATCTACCAGCACTTATAAAACGTATTATGTTTATAAGACAAAGATGTATTATTATCTTTTTTTAATGTTCTGGTGCCAGAGTGGGTCAACTCATCAGTGCTGTGTGATAATTGTTTTATGTCAGAGACAAAGAGGAGGGGTTATTTTCAACAGGAAGCAGAAGTTTCTGTGGTTAACAGGTTTAACAAGATGAATACTGACTAACACAGAATGCTAAATTGCTTTGTAGGCCTTTTACAACTATTACAACGATAACGTCTGTTTCAAGGTGCGACCTTTGGTGCTGAGAAATGAAGCTAATGAGGCAATGCCAAAAACTGCATCTTCAAATGTCCACTTCAGGCTGGCTCCAAAAAGGAGTTAATCCCATAGACTGTATAAAACATAGATGGTCTCTGTGATGTCAGCCATACGTTTCTTAAAAGCCTAATTGAAGTTCAAAGAGGGCGGCTTTGGCCTTTGCCATCTTGGTAGTGATGACACAGCCTAATTGAAGAAAAAAAAACTGCTGAAACACACTCACCTAGCTTGAAGCTACGAAGCTAACTAAGGCTATCAACCTATGCTAAAATGCTACTCTGAGTTGCTAACCAACTAACGTTGACCCTGTGGTCTTGTTGCTCCCGATAGCCTGTTGATCCTGGTGCAAACCTATAAATAATTACTAACAATGCTAACTGGAGCACAGACTTCTTTGATCAATCAATCAATTTATTTATCACGTGAAATCATACTTTACACGTTACAACTCCAGTGAAATGCAATCCTGTCAGCTCCCTCAATTTGTGCATTAACGTTAATGTTATTGATCATAAAGCACAAGCCTCCTCCTTTCTTCATGCCAAAGTACTCTGTTTTGTCAGATTAGTATATAGAAAAAGAGTGGAGGTTGAATGCCACTGTCTGGTACTTTAGGACTTAGCCAAGTTCCTGACATCCTGTTGGAAACTGATGCCAGCACCGAGGTCACCCAGCGGTAGCCTATCATTCAACACAGAATCTGAATCAGAAATGGTTTATTGCCAAATATGTACGCACATACAGGGATTTGGCATGACAAAAAACACAGTGCAATAGTACATTGGCCAGCAGGATGCCCGGTTTACATTAACCCTTACAGCGAGCTTTACTATGTGTCTGATATTTGCATGAAATATTCTCTAAACCAACTACACAAATTAACACGCTTTTAATGCAGGCCTGAAGTGGCTATTTGATAAAGTGCAGTTGTTGGCACATCTTTTAGCCTCAGAGGTTGCCCGCGTGTTAAAATGTTCAACTTTACAGCAGTTTGTGTTTACAGCCTAGTAAAAAAATCAGTTTTGGTCTCTTTAGCTCATTTCTCTGTCCATGTACGGGGATTGCATTTTTACATAACTCAGCATAAAATTATATTACGCCTTAAATGTATACAAAATTAAGAGCTTGGCCGCTTTGAGTCACGTGTGGGTACTGTCTCAGGTCACTAGCTGCTAGCTGTCTGATCTGCTGTGTGACTGCCAAGATGACGATGGCCACCCACTTTGGGCTACACAGCCACTCTTTAAAAACGTTTGGGTGACGATAAGTCCATATCTTATACAGTCCATGATCTGCTCAAGGGAAATCACAATTCACCTGTCGAAACAAAGGACATCCAATGGATATTCATGGCCATGTCTCTGTTACATCCCAGACTAGATCAGACTGGCTTCCACTCTTCAAGATGAAATGATACACACCTTCCCCCAGAACCACACATAAATATTAAATGCATGAACAAAGACAAGCAGCACTTGTGCACAGCGCTCCAAAGTGCAATAGACTCTTGGGGACCCCTTACCTTTTCTGTGTTGTTCTTTCCTTTGTAAACCTTTAGTTTGAAGGCCACCATGGGCTCCCTGATGCCAGCTGAATAAAGGGAAATCACTGGAACCTGTCATCTAGATTCACCTTGCAGCCAAGCAGCATGAAGACGGGGGAATTAAGCTACCATGTGTGTACTGTGTTTGGGTTTCTCTTCCAAATGCAGTGGCACTAGCCAGAGAGAAAACCCAGTCCCTTGAGCTCCTTTATCTTCCACTGATAAAGGATAGCCACATTTTGCAACTTCTTGAATCCGCAGTTTGTTAGTTTGGTTCATGTTTATGTATACATCCCTTTATCATAAGCATGCACATCAAACACATCCCCCTACTTCATGTGGTGATCCCATCCATCTATTTTCAAGTCGCTTATCCTGGTCGATGTTGCCGTGGCAAGGACCAGTAGAGTAGCATCTTCCTCCAGCTCTCCATCTGGAAATGAAAAAAAAGACAACAGGAAGAGAGAAATGTAAAATTAAGAGGTTTTCTGCAGCTGTTGCTGAGACTCACTGTGCTTGTTAGCCACAACCAAGCTCACAGCTGGCCACCTCCAATGCAAGTGGAATCAAACCAATTTAAAGCACACAGGGAGCTACACATGTGCACACATTTTCACACAGAAGCTCAGGCTGATAATAAACCATATATCCAATTATTATCATTATTGTCTTTGTTAAATTGTGTTACTTTGTTAGCCCCTTCTGTGTTATGTTATATGTGTGTATTTGTTTGGCTTTGCTGCAAATTTGCTTAATGAGTTGCAAGCTTTTAACTGTATAACTAGACTGCTCATAGACTGTGATGTTCCATCAACCTATCCGTCTTAGCACGGTGATGGACTGGCAAGATGTCTCTATGCCTTCCCTGCACTTCATGCCAGGATGGACTACAGTCCCTGATGACCATGAGAAGGAATAGACGATGAATGGCTGTTTCCTTGGATCCTGTTTACTGTGGAGCTGCCACTTATTTTCCACTTACATTCTCTGTGGAATTCTTTCACCTGAGAAAGAGTGCAGGAATGCTTTCATGAATAACAGTAAGAGGTGGTGAAGGGGGTGCGCTCTTAATGGCTGCCAGCCATGACACAACATGCAGCTTTCTTCACCTATTATGATAATGTCGGTGAATACTGTTGACCCATTAACCCTGACCAAGGTGCACTGCACAGAAAAAGGTGCCACCCCAAAACTGGCATATTCATCCCTTTATTACGTTTTAAAGTAAATAAGGTGAAGTTGTTTTCTTTTTTTTACAGTATTTCTTTAATAAATAGAAATATTTAAGTGGACAATCTAAATACAATAATCTTGACTACTGTAGGTCAGAGTAGCTGGATTGGCCTGCTGATAAAAAAGCTTTAGAAAAAGACATGGTAAAGGGGAGCAGGGAGAGGGATCTGAAGAAGAGATTAGAGGATGCCAAACAAAGAGATCAGGAAATGGCAGAAAGAGAAGAAGGAGATGGAGAAGAACAGAATGTGAGAGATGAGTATTATGTGAATTGCAGCACTGTATGTTTCATGCAGTTAAATAATATGCTGATTTGCTTGCAGGAAAATGTTTTGCATACTGGCAGTATTTTGTTAATTCACGCCATGAAAGTAGATTACAAGGTTTAAAGCAAAACATGTTTCCAATTAAGCGCCGCAAGAAAAATAAATCTGAATAGGATGTTTATAAAATTCAAACTTTTAAGAATTCCATGCTTTTAGCGTTACAGACAACAACCTTGGCTAGCACATAAAGTGCATTTGTTTTGGCTACATTTAACTACATTTTTTTTTCCACTTCAAATGTAAATTCCTATATTGATGTAAAACCACGTCGTCCAATTGGTGTTTCCACTGCATTTCATGAATTCACTGTTTATCAGGCCACAAATGAAACAAAAATTAGCCAGCTAGCGCACCGCACGGTCACACCACCTCACTCCCCACCAGTGGGAGACTACAATGCCGGGTGGAGAGTGGACAGCAGCTTCAGAGAGGGACCTTCAGCTAGCGACTGTAGCAACATAAATTTAGCCAGTACAAACCCTTGCACTGGGGGTCACAGCGGGCTCTGGGTCGAACCTCGCTAAAGGTAACAACATAAAGTTTGCTACTTTCTGTAGCCGCCATTACAAAGGTTAGCCCCAGCTCTACCACTGGCCACCAGACTTCTGCCCCCAGTGCCACTACAAACCCTTTCCTCCCCTCTTCTGAGGAAACCCTAGAGGAAACCCTGACAATGTATTTAATAAAGAAGATAGACACATTACATACCAGTCTAGGATTGAAAGGATCTGTTTTCAGTCCTTTCAAATCTCGCCAATTTTCTCCATCCATTGAATGACCATGAAGGTTGTCTCGTGTTTTTGCCTGTGCCTTTTAGCTTTTTTATTGTTCTTCAGTCAGTTCTATTCTTTTTCACTTTTGTCTTTTATTTTAACTGACTAACGTACTACTCACTGCCAAACTTTGGCTGGGAAAATGTAGACATTAGCTCTTCCTGTCTGTGTGCTGTAAATCGTTTCGTCTGATGTCAGGGGGAATCAGACCTGATGACAGACATTAGGAATAACAATTTTCTTATTTGATTTTGTCTGTCATGTAGAGGCGTCAGTATTGAATTGAGACTGTTTGGCCTGTTCAAATCTCCTTGTTGTACTGTTACTGTAAGGAAGTGAGGGGAGAAACGGTGTCTAACAAAGTAACCAAAAGAGACAGAGTTCAGGATGAAAATGATAGTGATTGGTCTTCACTTGAAGCACAGTGAAAAAGCATTTTATTGTCTTAGGAAACCAGATATTACTGTGACTCCTCTATTATTAGACTGTTGCTGAGTGAATAAAGGCTACTATGTCGGCCTGGTGCTTTGATCAAGTCATCGAACAAACAGTATCTTCATGGCATATTTGTGTAGCTTACTGTTGATGTTGATCTAGATCTCAGAGGTCTGCAGCAACACACCATGGTTTCATGCATCTGTTCATCATCAACTTTTTTGTAGCACTAATTGTGACATGTGTACATTTAGTTTTCACCGGTCAAACAATGTAACCCAAATGTTTCACGAGTTTGGGTGAATGGAAGTTGTTTTGAGAAGTTTTATTTTACGGAGTGACATCGTGAGTGACACTGAAACACGTAAATGCTGCAGTGATCACGCTGTGGTTGCTCATCACCAGCTGTAGGTGTGTGTTTTTTTTATTGTCTCACTTACAGTATATAAATACAGCTAAATTAAATGCTGAAATATCTTTCTCTGACTCAGTGGGACTGCCAAATTATGTCCAGTCCCACTGTAACAATTCACAGAAAATTGTGCTTCATAATGATGTGATTTCTCTCACATCATCAAGTGCGCTAATGATCTTTGACAGCGCACATGTATAGAACAAAGGCGTGTCTCACCTTCGACTAACCAATTTGAATTTGATGGACATGGCACCACAGTCAAATGTATCTGTTCGGATCTTAAACTCTGACACTGCAGGTGAACAGGACACATCTATTAGCTCTCTGTATGATTCAAAGTGGGTGTAAATAATGACAAAAAACTACATTCTATGTCACTTGGCTTTTACGCTGGCAAGGCCTAGCTCTAGGAAGAAATAAAAAGTCTAAATTAACACACTCATGGTCTCCTTAGAAAGGTAAGAAACTAAAGAAAGAAAAAAACTAAATTTCAAAAGATCGCCATTATAACCAAGATCCCATGGATAATTATGCAACTGAATATATTTACTACTCTTTACTACGACTGTAAATTGATGTAAATACACTAAAATGCATAATTTATAGTACGACGTTTCCAGATATACTCAGGGGGTCTCCATGCTTTGGGCCTGTCCACCGTTTTCATGTTTTTCACATCACGGTACTTTAACGTGGGATAAAAACCTCAGTTCGCAGCAATACCAAGCATGGTGAGACTGATGAGAAAATGATCACGCATGTTTTGAACACAACTTGCTCTAATATTTCCAAAGTAATATCAGTACTTTGGAAATATAACTTTGCTAAAATACTTCATAATAACTTCACAACATACAGTCAGTTTACAGATTCTGAAAGCTCAAGACCTCATGTCTTCAAAACGGTATATCTTCACTATATACACTATTCCAGAGGTCTTCAACAGGGGGTCCACGGAGGTACTGCAGAAAGTCCGCGATATTTTGGGTTGATTAGACAATTTTAATTCTTTTTTTTTTCCCAAACATGAATCTGTCCATTATTTTAATAGTTCAGTGTTGTATGCAAGATAACAGGTATGTTTATTCATGGCATTGGCACTAATAGGCCATCACTCATTTTCGTTTCCACATTTATGTTTAAAATAAAAACGTCAATTTGAATAGCTTGTATGCATGATTATCATACAAGGTGTGTTTATAAATGTCAGTGGCACGGCCACCTTACTCACTGTACCTTTAAAATGAAAACATGAATATATGAACCTGTGTATTATTTGAATAGCTTAGTATTGAATGCACAATAACAAGGTATGTTTATACAATATGTATTGTAGGGGGTCCCTGCTCCATCTCTCTATCAGTTTGGGGGTCCTTGGCCTGAAAAACGTTGAAAACCCCTGATCTATTCCATTGCAACTGTTTCTCACTACCCCACAGGGTTTGACCAAGTACCGTATCTGTTGGGCTCAAGGAGTAATTAATCCATCTACTCCACATGTCTAATCTCCACTATACGAACCCCCATTCACTGTGATATTAACATATATTAATGTGTGATTCATGCAGAATAGTACAGTACAGTCATACCATACATGTTGATCAGTTTCATGCTGGCTGTGTGCAATAAGCTGAAGAGCATTTAAAGTGTTTATTGGTGTCTCATACAAGAGAGGGAAAAACATCTACGGTATTTGGCAAACACTTTCATTTGCTTTGAAATGTATTTGATTTGTTTGTGTGGCTTATGCTATGAGAATGTTTGTGACAGCAGCTTGTCAAGCAACCAGTTGATGCAGACTTTTTTACAAGATAAAACTGCTACAAGGTTTTCCAAGGATACCTTTCATATTCTAATTCTAGAGAAAACTGTGAAAATGCCTTGCATTTTAAAATGTTGTCTTTTCTCCAAACATAGTGTATCAATACTCAGTAGTCATTTATTGACGCGATGCTCTTCAATTTAAATGTTTTCAGTCCTTTTCATCTTGGAAAAAGGCAACAAAAAGAGTGTTACGGGCTAATTTGTAAGCACAATTGATTAGTTAGATTATGTAGATTAGTTAATTATTTTTTTTTAAATCCAGACCATAAGGACAGGAATCTATGTGGTACACTTTCTTCTTTACTTCACCTCACCCTGGGGCACTCTGCGAGTCTACCGTCACTTTGAGACGCTCCACTCGAGGGAAGGCCTAATCACTCTGCATGTCAATACCGTTGGATGTGTATTTCCACTCTCATTAAATACACTAACGCACTTTTGCATTCTGTACTTTGACGGACTGTTCAGCGCTTAATGAAGTCGTTGTATACATGGCTTGTTATCCATAGTGGGCCCTGGTTGTTTCAGCAGTAAGTTGCTCATTAAAACTCCCACTGTCACAGTTGAAATGCTGTTGCTGTGGTAAGCACATTTACAAGCACAAGCAGGCTGTAAAACATTGACCAAGCAAACAAGAGAAAACATAAAACATGAACAGTGTTTGGATATGATGGTGGGGACGAAGCTATTTATCTACATTATGCTCAGTATGAAAAAGATTTAATGATTGAATTGAACCAATACTTGACTTTTAGATAAATACGTTTTTTTATCCCCCTTCTAGTATATTTAACCTCTCATTATACATACATACAGATGATGCCGTTAATTTGATGTAAAATCTATCCAGCTGTCTGTCTGTTTTCTTGTTCTATCTAACTATCACAACTGCCAAGTCAGCCTATTAAGTGTCATATATATATATATATATATATATATATATATATATATATATATATATATATATATATATATATACATTTTTACAAAACAGAGGGGAGGGTTAAGGAGAAGGAATGAAGGAGGGATTAGCAGAAGAGGCCAGATGGCAGAGGGAGGGAGTTCAGATGGAGCCATGGGCAGCCAGAGCTGGGGAGGAGAGCGGAGCAGATGGGAGGATGAGAGGCCTCATAAAACCATATTACCACCGGTATTACCGTTGTCATGATCACAGGAACCATACCAGCGCAGCGATGCAGCTTATTATGTCAAACATTAGATGCCGAAGGACCCGGGGCTGACTGATGGGGAAGTGCTCCGGGCGGAGGGGAGAAAGAGGCTCCAAATGAGAATATCTACTCGTTTGATCTAGTTGATGGGGACCTCCTCAGTTGGCAATCAGTGGCAAATGAAGGCTGCTTCAAACCGGTCTTCCTACACCGACAAAGGTGGACTGAAGTGGTACCTCAAATGTCTCTATACTAAAAACCGTCCACGCAGCTCTCTTTATCAACATTCAGCACAACAGTTATTCTGACATCCGAAATGCGCCAATGCAACACACATACACATCTCAGGATCAACTCTTGTACCTGAACACTCCCAACATGTATTCACTCATTACACAACGACTTAATAAATATGAACAACAGGTAGTGTTACGACTTGTATCACCATTGTCTGTGAAGTATTTTTTATTTATTTATTTGGCATAAACTAAGATTCACAGAAACAAACCAGAAATGCTGCAACATGCTTCAGCAGGTTTTGTGTTTTGTTTTGATAGTTTTGTAGAGTAAATCCAAGTGCACAAAATGAAACCAAAGTAATTCCACTAATGCAATACAAAACTATACATAGAAATACAACTGGGATAGTCTTCTGTGTTTAGCCACAAGTTCACATCCACACCACACCTCATGTCCTCTCTTCTAATACCTGGAAAACATTTATTTTTTTTGCATTTGTGATCCATCCTTGGCAATTTTCTGCAGACATGTCCAGACATCCAGCGTTCATTTTGTCCAAGAGGGACATGTGATCATGTGGCTGGGGGTCATAAACCTTCCACCTCCATGAGCAAAGTTATTCCTCCATAGAAGTTGAGAAACGGAGAGTAAGGTGGAAGGAGTAATGACTCCATCCCTGGATGGGCTGCAAACCAGTCAGGGTCTGTGAGAGACTGTTGAAACATCACATCGTCCCATACAGTTACACAATGGCACTTTTCTTTCATAGAAGTCATCAAGGAATCAAATTAGGCGCTCAGTGTTGTATGTCCCAATTAAGGCTGATGCTATTAGCGCCCAGGTGACAGAAGGCACCAATGCTATTTGTACCTGCAGAGGCTGTAAACAAGACACGGAGTAGCTGAAAGAAGAGAGAGAGACTTCTCTCCCTGCTCAGGTAGACATCACTCCACTATATCTGTACAAAGCAAAACGTTGTTTGATGCTATATTAATCTCTGGATATTGAGTACAGAACAGTCAAGGATTTGAAGAAAATTATAAATGCAAAATCTGAATTACAAAAAAATTGCTAAAATGACAAATATACATTAAATGAATGCATACTGTTCCATAAAAGCTGTTATTGTAACCTCTATTCCACAAAATAGTGATTGTATGGCATAACTAGGTCATAAAGCAATAAAGAACACTTTGGGATTTGTTTTTGTGAAACCAGGCACCCACAGTGTGCTTGACAAAGTTTTTAAATGCTGGTGACCAGAGGCACAATCCTAGTGCGAAGGATACAGCAGTGCCTGAAATTATGAAACTAATGGATGGAACATTTCACTCCTGTTCAATCAGCTGAAAGAAGATGTTTTATACATTCCTCGAGCAAATATTGAGGATGTTATTTGTAGAGATTACTCATTAGTTTAACCGAGTGCAACCTCTGCATTTAAAATTGAAGTCTGTTGTGCATTGTCAATACTACATTTAATTAATTTGATCAAAAGGAAAGAAGTAAAAGCATAAGTGATCTTGTGTGATCCTTCACCAACTCAAGCAAGCTGAAACTTTTAGTTTGCAGTTAGAAAAAAGCAATTTCATGATAAGATGTATACTGAAATTGCCCTGCGCCACCTGATCCGCATGAATTAATTCATTAATTAAACATGAGCAGTGCCAATCCGCCCACCTTGGCTCAGGCTAGAGTGCACATATCCACAAATTACAGAAACAATAGGCCAAGACCACAAAAATTTATATTTTTTTATGGTTAGTTTTTTGCTAGAAAGAAAATGAGAAAGAAGTGCACATGTATGTTTGATATTAATGTGTAGTCAGTAAATCAATAACGCTAAAGACTGAATGTGTCACAAACAAAAAAATACAGCAACAGTAAATCCAAGAAATGTAACATCACATCGCTGGACACGATGCTTGAATGATGGGTGAGTGAGCTCGTGGAGGCGTTGATGCAAAAGCACCACTGCGATGGTGGCTTACCATCACAAATGGTGACAGCTCAAAAGAAAGGAGGATATTGCTTCTCTGTGATGGCTTTCTACCTGCTGGAGAATGACAATAAATTTCCCGAAGCTCAAGGTGAGCTTGAGATGAAAAGCAGCAGAAGAAACTGAAGAGGTGGCACCTGCAATCTGTATGACAGTGTAGCACTTGTGTATTCAACATGAAGAAATATGTGTTTGCATGTGTTCCTTTGTATAGCCACGCTCTTGCAGTCCCACAAAGGTTGTCAAAGCATAACAGGTCTTTTTTTTCCCGACGGATTGCACAAAACACGTGTGTTGTACATGCATACTATTTAGGTATGCATGTGAGTATATGTGTGTGTCAGAGAGTGTGTGTGTGTGTGTGCGCACATCTGAGCATGCAGCCTAAGCTATGCCAAGTGCATTTTAAGGTATTTGTCATGTAATTGCATTGGGGCTGCTTTCAGCAGCATTAGAATGTGGACGGGGAGATCCTCTGATGAATAATACAACAAGTTCATAAAAGGGGCTTCAAATGAGCTTAGCTACCTAGCACTAACAGAGCAGGAAAAAAAAGGAAAAGAAAGCTGCTGGAGGAAATGTTTGAGAGCAAGGTGTCATGAATATTTGAAGAGGTTTTTGAAAAGTTCAGCGTTGCCTCACAAGTTTGAAGGTCACATCCCTGTCGTGATGTTTGTGCCCCTTCAAAGAGGACATTGAGTTGTCATTCATTGCTTAGCTGAGATCAGTTACAGTTATTGGCACTGAAGGACTGAAGGTGGACCAGCGCTCAGTGAACTTCAATAACACAGAGACCTCGGTGTGAATCTAACCCGAAGTGGTTCACACATGACCTTTGCAGCCACAGACCCTGTTAAACAGCATGGAATGAGTCCACATTCAAAAGAAGTTTATTTGCGATTTTGAGGTTGCAGTAAACAATCATTTGAGATATTCTGTAATGCCACCCTAAGTCTATAATAAGACAGAGGCTTGTTCCTGGCTAAAAGTAGAGTACAGCCATTTTAAACTGTGGTCTCATCTAGTCTGATCGCTCACCTTTAAAGGCTGAAACCCACAGACCGAAAATAATGCCTTTTTGACTGCCCGCAATAGGTTGTTTCTGTCATGTAATACACTCTTTTTTGTCTACTTGTAATCACAGAATCATCAAAGTTATGATAAATGTAAAAGCAGCTCCTCTTGCTAATCAAGCCTGTGCAATTATTCATTTGTGCTTTTCATCGTTTCAGCATGAACCTCTCGATGTCTTCTGGCAAATATCTTACAAGATAATTACTAGGTTTGGAATATGATCAATAAAAAAGCAATTAGTTAAGGATTTTAGATCTCTTTAATTATTGATCACTCCCCTCGGGAGTCTGGACTTGTGCGGCACATTCAATCATTTGGTTCACCAAACATTGTCACGCGGAGCTTTGATTTGGTCAGGCTCACGCTGCTCCCTGAGCCTGTTGTTAATTGAATCATCGGTGTTAGACTCAGCCTGCCTTCAGTCGAGGCGGGCCGTAAAGATCAGTAACAGTGAAAGCAGAATAAGGTGGTTGTCAGCGGGAGACGAGCGAGGGTCAAAGCTGCAATCACCACGAATGAGAAGAGAAGCCTCACACATGCTCTGATTTGCAGAGGGTTTTCATCTTGCTGCTGCTTTTGCACTTGTTATGGAGGGAGAGGTGTGATGCTCCACCGGTGGAGATGCAGGGGATGGCAAACAACTTGCCATTTCTCGATAGTCTCTTTTGTTATCGTCCGAGCACAGACCCAGAGGATTGAAAATGACTTGCACTCAGGCTCTATGCATTATGCTGTACATTATTTCTTCAAAGCATGGAGGCAAGTGTGAAGCTTTTTTAAAGCCTTTCTTGCTTCACTAACTTTGATTGCTTTTCTTTGGCCAGCTGTTACGGACACTCAACAGTATCAGTTCTAATGATGTGAAGACAAAGCTGGGACGACACTAGTCGACCACACTGCCGAGCCAGTCGACCGAAAACGTGGTGCGACCATTGAAGGTCTGAATTTAGTCCCAAAGGAATGTTTTCAAAGCCTTCAGCCCACAGGACCATGTTCCTCACCCTGCACAAGAGCAATTCATTCGCTTTATTATGTTCAACAAACATCCTCTCATAGTACTATAACAGTCAGTTTAACAGTGATCCTGCTGTTTTGTTAAAAATACTGGAGGAATAGTTCAGCATTTTGGAAAATGAGCTGAACGAGGAGAGGAGAACGACACCTGATGTGGTTAGCTTAGCTAAGCATAAACAGCTAACAACACTAATATAGCTGGCTAACATGTTTAACTTGTGCATAAACAGAAATGTATAGAGGACTATTCTCGATTTCATGAAGCGTTTTGGTGAACAACAGCCAAAGTGACAAAGCCTTACAGAGTCTTATTGAGATTGTTAGGTCCGGTACCATCATGTCTCTACAGAAATCACTGACCATATCAGGAAACCTGCACTTTAGCTGGAGACATTGCACAGAAGTACTAGGTGGACAGACAGACTCCATTCTTTTCTCTCCTGATAAACAAGTAACTCAAAGTAAGTAAAGAAACAAATATGATTTACTGTGCAAATAATTCAGCTTTAGAGGTGTTAGTAAACCAGAATATTTGAACTTTTGACAGAGCCAGGCTAGCTGTTTACCCCTGTTTCCAGTCTTTATGCCAGATATGTTTCTACTCACAACCAGGCGGCAACATCCGGTTCTGAAAAGTGAAGCCAAAGCTGAAGTGTCTAAAACTGTCATTCTCTCTAGTGACCATCAGGGCGCGACTCTGGTTGTATAGAAGTCTATGAGAAAATGACTCTACTTCTCTCTTGATTTATTACCTCAGTAAACATTGTAAACATGAGTTTATGGTCTCAATCTCTAGTTTCAAGTCTTCTTCAATACAGCATGATGTTCATTTAGTAAATTATGGTCCATTTACAGTCAAATAGACCATAAAGCAGAGTATGCTTTAGGGCGGGGCTACACAGTGATTGACAGGTCTCTATTCCGCGTTGTCCGGTCTGGGAGTTGTCTGTGTTTTGGTTTAGAACTTGAACTCTTTCACAGTGTGTTTAGAGTTCATGAAAGTCATTTTAACATTTTGGTCCCCTAAAATGTCTTCAGTGTCCAGTTGTACTTAGCTCCACCCTCTAGTGTCCCTTCTGGTTAAAAAAAAAAGATACAAATCAAAGATGGAGACGGCCACAATGCAGAACTCGATAGTAGTTCATAAACCAATGGGTGACGTCACGGTGACTATACATCCACTTCTAAATGCCATGTTCATATCAGTATCTGAAAAGCGTTAACATCCAATATTACATATACGAAAACCTCTGACATCAGCCAATGTCCGTTGTTCAAGTTAGTTAAACCAAATGTCATGCATTTAGCGCTTTTAACCCTCACAAAACGAATTCTGCAATCCCACAACTCTACTCCATTGTCTGACGATCACGCTTGCAAGTCGTAAATATTGAACTATTTCTTAATCTGACATTGCATTTAGACAATATACTTTTTTTAAATTTTTAGCATAATTCTTGAAGATTTTTACAGTTCAATCCCACCATCACACCATCCATCCTTTTTTCTCCCTGTTAAAGGTTGTTTTTTGGGGAGTTTTTCCTGTTCTGATGTGAGGGTCCTGGGACAGAGGATGTCACATGCACAGATTGTAAAGCCCTCTGAGACAAATTTGTAATTTGTGATTATGGGCTAAACAAAATTAATTTAATTGAATAAAAAAATGATGATATGTGCGGGCTTGCCAGTGGAATGACCCAGAAATGCCAAATTTGAGGACATTGAGCTGTTTAGAAAGCACCTGAATACTAATGTGACTAATGCAGCAGAGGTTAGGACTCTAATTTGGACACATAAATGTCAAGTTGTTTTTCCAGCCCATCCTGGCTAACAATAGGTCGACCCTGTTGTTTGCTCAATAACATTAACAGCAAATTTAGCTGGTTGCTGGCAGGGAACATTTTATATTTGGCACTTTCCTTACTTTAACTGTTGCAGACAGCTCTTTACCTTTCACTTTGCCGAAATTCTCTTCTTGCTATAATATGTGTGCGCATGAAGGATTCTGGAAATTTATGTATTTTAACTGGAAGAGGAAGCTCATCTATTTTACAGTTCTTGTTGTCACTCCATAAGGTAGAGATGCACCTGAGATAAGAAAAGAAAGGAGAATAAACAGACGACGTAAATCCAAGACAATGTTCCTACATGGCACAGTATGTACACTTTGTGCCACCATGTGACAAATGGACATGACGACCAGAGCTTGGGAGATGTAGCCTGTAAGTGTTGATTGTTCAATGATATCAGTGCTGTAGGTGTGGAGACATAGTTGCACCAGGTCTCTGCCCCCTGAGGTTCAGATCTGCAATGCTGGGAAGATAGTATACCACGGCAGGATCTGAAAAAGAGCAGTCATTTTTTTTCTGCCTGGGGCAATGTCACCTTTCGGTTTCGCTATTAGCTCGCAGTGGCTGAACGGCAAGGCTTATTTGATGTGTGGCAAGGAGGCAAAGATCCTTTGGGGTATGTGGTTAAGGTGCTAAGAATGAATGCAGTCACCCAGGAGCCAGCTGGGCTACAATTGCCATCGGGTATTGGAGCAGATGCACTTGAACTTGTTTTATCCCAGAAACCAGAAAGCACTAATTTAGCTCCACCCTGGGACCCAGGCTCATTAAAACCAATGGATACTTTTCTTATGCGTGGCTGAAAAGTGAGCCCGTCAGAGGTACTATTTTGGGTTCTGACCTTATAAATCAAGAGATGGTGCAGCATTTTCTGTAAAAAAAAAAAAAGTAAATGTGAACTTGTTACAGTTGTATCATGTGTGTCTTAAAGGATGGACAAAATAAGAGAGACCCTGCAATACATTCTACATTTGTGACAAACTTAATGCTTCATGTTGATGGGACTGTCAAAAACATGTTGATTTAGTAGTGTTTGGTGATCGTTAAGGCTGCAAAGTGTCCTTCAGTCAGTGACGGTGAGGGTCTACTTGTGAGCACCGCTTTCCTGCAGTTTGTCTGTGGTTTGGCATCAGGTCTTCATGGGTTTTCAGACTGAACTTATTTGTGTAGCTGCCTGTGATTTGTGCTTCTGTTGCCGAGCTCGGCCGTGAGCAACTGTGTCCATTTCAGTTATATGCTGACACGGTTCAAGTGCTTGTCCCACAGCATAGCAGCCAAGAGGTAAAAAGTGTCAGTGACACGTTGGTGGTTTGCTGTTTGGCACTATGTGCGTGTAAACTGCAGCTTATCATCTACCAGCTCACTGTGGCTGGTTCCCCGTGTACTGTTTCTCCCTGCAATAGCAGATAGTAGAGTGTATCAGACCAAGACAAGACCAGGACTTAGAGTGGTTGTGACTAAGTCAAGACCAAGTCCAAGACCAGACAAGTGGTCCCACACTGCATGACACACTTACATTAAAAGTGGAACATGCAAACCATAATCACTCCTCCAACTGATCTGAAAGATCCACCTTCCCACAAATGAAGTTCCTCTTCGTTCCCCTTTTTTAATTAATTAATTTGATGTACCAAATTTGTAAAAGGGTTCAATGAGAAATGCCATAAAATAATCAAAAGGCATTGAAAAGATGAATTGTATGTGTGGGGATTTTCCTTTTCTTTCTATGAGCATTCACAGGAATGCTGTACAAATGAATCAGACAATATACAGTTTAGTGATTTCCTCACTGTTGTGGTCTCGACTGATTTTGAAATAAAACTGAGAACAAGACAAGACCAAGTAAAGATGTAGTTGATTCCCAGATCTTTAAAAAGTGGTCTTGAGACCTACAGTAGAGAACAAGACCGATCTTGAGTATTAAAATGCTGGCTGGCTGCCTTCACATTAAAACAGGGGTTGGCTCGCCCGAGGGTCCCCCATTTGGACGACCTAGTACATACAAACTTAGAGAGTTTTGTGTTAAAAGTAACTGGCAGAGAACCCACGAAGAACGAATATAATGATGTTATAGTTCTGCAGAAACCTCAGCGTCCTGGGAACAACATGAACTCGGTCACTTCTACATGAGACAAACACATCTCCCATCAGCCAAGCAAACAAATAACAAAATATCATAAATCATAACTCGATATGACTGGAAAAGACCGGAGAAAACAGCTGATACTGTCCGTTAGCAACATGATAGCTACAAACATGCAAATGCATGTCCGCTTGACGGAGATTACGGACATATCTTCCATTTCTCTCTCCGGTAAACCATCGCAGAGATATTCAGCTTCGAACACAAAAAGTCACACAGCTTTCATCGAATATTGTACTCACTTTTGGTCGAATCTCAGCGAAAAAATGAAATATCTCCGTACTTCCATGGCTTGGTGTGTCCGGCTGCATGTGCTCCATTCGTGTCTCTCCGACACTCCTCGGCTTCTTGGGAGGGATGGAAGCTCAGCAAATTAGATTTCAGATCTGCCATCAGATGGGACGTTTTTGAGCTTTATTGGCTAATAGTGCTGTCAATCATCTAGCTTTCAATTCCAGGCAATTCTATTGGCTTCTACGGTTCGAAGGAGGTCTCAATGGTGAAAATCGGAGAAAGGGGGGCTGAGATACAGCCCTAAACAGAGAGAGTGGGCTGAATCTGAAGCAGTAAAATGACCATAAAAAGGGCTTAGAAAGAGCTTAAAACACTCAAAAAAAGCCCAATCTTCTGTCTTTTGATTCATTGAACATCAGGAGTGATACATAGAAGTGATATAGAGTGTTTTTTAATTTAAAAAATATTTTTTTATTCAAATATTGGAATATTTAATCAGTTTTTTAATTGTATATGCTCTATATTTTATAAATGTTTCACTGTATCTATGTATAACTGTGTATAGAGAGCCTTTATCAGTTGTTATAAGAGCTGGGAATAATTTAAATCTTGGATTTCCATAATTTCCAAAAAACAATATCCTGAAATTGCTGTTTTTCCAGGGCGAGCTTTAGAATTTTCCAAGTTGTGCTGTGTTCCATCCTTATCTTATGTTAACCTGTAACATGTATACTGATATTTCCATGACTTTTCACATCTCAAAAATATATTAAAAAAAATATATATATATATATATATTTTTTTTAATTTAATTATACACTCAATTAGGTATTTCTTATCTTTTATCGAGCTGAGGCCTGAAAATAGGCCTCGTTTTTAAAAGGTTAAGGGTTGTGCAACTTCATTTGTGTGACATCATGCTGCTAGTATGCCAGGTTCTACGATTGATTTTCTGTCCACATCGTCAGATTCTAAAAACACTTTACTGTTAATAACTAACCAGAATGTGAGCTGTGTCATGGCGGTGGGTTTTAAACGAGGCCAAATAGAGGGACTATACTTGAAACCAGTGGCGGACCGTGCATTTCATACCTGGGCCTTCTGTGCTGTCCTACTAAACTTGAGCCATCTCCTTATAAGCTCATTATGACGCCACAGCTATGGTCGAGGCTTAAAAACTGAACAATACGTTTGAATAATACTAGTGCATTTGGAAAATGCAGAAGCTTAAATTGTGGTAAATATAATGTTTTCGGTGGACTGCGCTCACGTAACAGACAACAGGCTTTGTGACCTCTGAACCCGGAACAATAAAAAAAAAACAGCTGAGGCTGTGGCACCGCACGTGTCTTCAGGGGGGCTAAGCTAATGAGCTTAGCAGGGAGCCCAAACGAATTCAATTGTCCGGACATTAACCCTGCGCATGATGGGATGCTTCGTAACTAACGGACAATGCATATAGTCCAAATCAATGTAATTAACACAATGACAAGAAAAACTCACAAGAACCAGTCACATATATTTTATATGACAACAAAGCAACAAATCAATCCAGCAACACTGCAGCTAGAGCACGAGCCATTCTTATTATTCCTAAAAACGACACGATGGACAAATGAACACAGTAGAAACGCTAATGCAGATGTAAAGACTCAAAATCAGTTAACTTACCACAGTTGCTCTTCACTTAAAAAGTCCACTCAAGTTTCTCCAAAAGTTTTCAAAAGCACGTAGCTTGTGTGTGTCCTGTCCTGTAGCTGCCTTGGTAAGCGTAGCGTAGCTCCAAACAGCTCCAAACACCAAGAGCTCAGTTGCATATGAAACACATTCTTAGCCATAAAATGTGCAACGCTTCCCCGCCGCTGTCAGCCAGAAATACCGTTTGTACAAATCCTTTTCCATGCTGGGTCAGGGCTGATAGCTGTGGGCTTGACCGACCCTTTGATACGATGTCCAGCTTTTCTGGAAATGTCCTCCAGAAATCCATTTAAAAACGCTAAAAATGTCATGTCAATGTCATAACTTCTTACATATGTTTCAACTTGAACTCTTACTAAACACTAAGATCTGCTAGCTAGCTTTCTGTTTGACAAAAGTCACGCTGGCCCACTGACCAATCACGGCGCACCTTAATGCTGACGTACTTAGCAGGCTACCTGGGTAGCTCTGGCACGTCAAAGAATATGGCCAACATGTCAAACTAAAGATCTGATTGTTTGAAGACGATGACAATCAACAATATCGTCCCCATATACTTTAATCTGCAAGGTCTACCTAGAGGACCTCGGGCCTCTCTCCTTAGAAATAGAGGCTGAATCTGATTGGATAAGAGCTCTACTTAAAACAAGCTGCACTGGAAGCAGTGCAACTTGTTTTCCCCAACTTTTTTCCTCAATATGCCCTGCGGTCCTTTCCACAGCAGCCTAAACTGACTACCCACATTCAAATTGATGGGAGGACCGGTGTTTTTGCCTCAGCGCCTGATTTGGTGTGAATGCAGCCTAACAGAGGTCTCACAGTAGCTGCAGAAACAGTAACATTGTCTCACAAATCATGTGAAACACAATTGATTGGCTAACAGTGGCAAGAAGGACCAGTGATCATAAGTTCCCTCACCAACACGGAGGTGGACTCTCTCAGTCTTATTTACAGGCTTCACAGTGATGCACTGTACATTAGAGTATGCTGGGTTGCATGGTGTTTGTGATCTTCTCTATACTAATACTGTTGCCTGAATCTGATTAGCTCAATAATACACTGTTGCTTTTAATCTTACAATGATGGAACAGTTGTATTTGAGGACATAATATACTGTATATCTAACAGAAAAAAAAATATTAATACGTATATTATTATTATTATGTAACATGAAGTGTTTTTAATAAGTTAGATCTACATTAGCCCTCACATCTGTGAGTCAAAGGGAACAAGATGTACGATTATTGTACTCCTAAAATTAACATTTTGACATTAGCAAAGTGTGGAAGATCAGATTGCATTTGGAGATTTTGTGTTTGTCAATGAAGTAACGGGACTGTTACCTTTTTATCCTGAGAGAACGTGTGTTGCAAAGAAAAAAAAACTGCTTTATTGTTTATGTTCTGAAAGCATGACAAGTTGCAGCATTAAAGTGAACGTATAGTTCTAACTCAGAGCAGACAATAACACAGGAATTATGCTTTATGAGTCTGTGTTACCTTTGCACATCTACATTTATTTGTTTAGGAGTTTGTCAGTCAGCAGCATGACTTGTATTGCTCAGTATTTAGACCAGACATACTGTATGTTGATCATTGAATGGGCAGATACAGTATAATAGAAGGACACAGAGCACTGTAGGTTAGTAGACTGCCTACTATCCTGTAAAGAAAAGGACTTGCAGTGCGAGTATACAAACCACCAGAAGCCCCAAAAAAAACAATCTGTAACCCCGAAATAGAATTATAATGCTGCCATATGTTCTATATTTATTGCATATTTATTATTTTCCTGATGTGTAACACCTTACAGTCATGACATTGTACGGGTTGTCCTTAATGTTTGTCTGGGATCAGTTTTGTCCTGTAATATGTTACATCTAGACACTTTAAGAATAAATATTACTGGGACACATAGAATTGCAGATAAACATTTAATATCAATGAATCCACATTATAGTCACCACCACTATCACTGATTAACAATTATGCTGCAATTTAGTGCACTGGCCATACATGGTCAAGCCTTATACAGTATTAGGTTTCCACCTAGCCTTGTTTAACATTGACAAGGTTATTTTAGGTAATGTAGCTGTGTATTGTCACACCTAACCCGTCGCAGGGAATATTTAGCTATAGTTTATTACCTGTTAAAACTAACCCTTCCTGAAAAGCCTGAATATACATTATCAAAAAAGCAAACAACGGTAATGTCCAGTAATGTGAAAGTGAGAAAAAGCTTCCGGAGCAAATTAGATAAAGTATGTGACTGTGTGTCTTCCTTCATGGGCTGCAGGTTAGAGGAGCAGCGCTAATGTGGTTGGTTCCACTTCATTGTTTTCTGCCCCGGCATGCAGGATGATTGTGAAATCATCAAGGGTGTCATTGCCTCACTTCCTCCAAAACCCATTCCCCTCTCTGCCTCTGCACAGTGAAATGAAGAGAAGTACTGTCCTTGAAAACATGATGGGGTCGACGAGATTGTCTTTTGTGTATGGAAATGACATGCAACACTTCTTGTGCACTTTAAAGATGCATTAAGTAATGCACGACTCACACTTGTCAGCAAATGGTAAGAACAGCAGCGACTGTGATGAGTGTCTGGTGCACGGACCCTCCACTCCTGAGCAGGTGGATGTGGGTGAAGATGTTTCTTTTTTCGTTTTGTAGTCTGCTTTTCTGTCAAAACAGAGACCGGACAGGAAGGTCTGACATCTCAGATATCAAATTTCGGCAAGTAATGGTTGAATCATTGACAAACAACTCTGTCAACACCTGCAGATGTGTTGTAGGGTAAAGCTTGACCCTACTGCTGGACAAGAATGTTGATATGAGACAATTCTACAAAACCACAGTTTACTGTCAGACTTCTCTTTTTACGTCCAATGTCAACATTTTAAAACTCTTGCTTTCTACAATGTGTGCACATGGGAACCATGGGATTTTTAAGGTTAGGACAAGACATTGGTTACTATTAGAGGAGACAAGCTGTCCTGCTCAGAAAATAGAGCGGATAGAGGATCGGCGGTTCGATCCCCGGCTCATCTAGTCCATGTCAATGTGTCCTCGGGCAAGACGACTTAACTCCAAGTTGTTCCCGAAGGCTGTGCGATCGGTGTGTGAATGCTTAGATAGTCCTGATGGGCCGGTGGCTCATGAATGGATGAATGATAGTGTTAAAGACTAGAAAGGTGCTATACAAGTACAGTCCATTTACCATTTATATGATCTGAATGATCTCATTCTGATAAATGATAAAATATACAACCTGCACTTTTGACTGATGGAGTTTGAATTCCCCTGATTGCAATGGATGTGACTCATGAACATGGATGTGATTCCTACGGTACTGGGCTGGTTTGGGTGCTGGTGGCTGCTTGCTCTGTCCACTAATGCTTCCACAACTGTTGCCCCAATGTGGATTTTCTGTAAGTGAAGAGATGAAATCAAAGCTTCATTCAGTATGATATCACACACTGTATGACCATGTTTACCATGCTGTCTAGTCCATGGTGACATGTTGCTATAGGGATGACAGCATGGACTGTTCTGATAATCCTAATCCAAGCATCTCATCTTGAATTAAGACATTTCAAAGTAGTTTGTTTCGTTACACCTTGGCAGTAACTCAAATACATTGATTTATTCAATTTATTTTATTTTTTTATTCATTTATTATGAAACACCTCCACAGCTCCAAATGTCTGTTTAACTGCCAATCAGTGTCAGTAGTAAAGACATTTGGGTTTATTAAGGCCGTATGGAAGCAGACATAATCAAACCCTGGGGCTGTTCAGGTGAGTGGAATGACAACAGCCTTAGAGTGCAGCTCACAGAGTTGACTGAATTCCGATTCATCGTGCAGCTGCTGTGTGAGAGAGCAGGGTAAGGACACAGTCAGGGCAGTAAAAGAACAGCGGGTTAGTTCCGTCTCTTTTGAATTATGAAGCCAGATCAGTGAATTAATTGATTGTAAATGAGCTTTTTATCCATATTATAATGTGCATAGGAAAAAAAAAAATCTGTGTGAGATGATAGGTGATGATGGGTTGCTGTAATTACAGGGCAGGACTCCAGCAGCTTTTCCCCAGTATTGTATGAGGGCCGTTTGCCAAGTGAAAGAAGTGTCATTGGGTGCAGATTCTGGCTGAACTACTTAAACCTTTTAAAAACAAGGCCTATTTTCAGGCCTCAGCTCGAAAAAAGATACGAAATACGTAAGTGAGTGTAGCGTTGCAACTGTAAGGGCTATTTAAATTTATTTTATTTTTTTTAAAAGATTAGATATTTGAGATGTGCCGAGTCATGGAAATATCAGTATATATGTTACAGGTTAACATAACATTAAGATGGAACACAGCACAACTTGGAAAATTCTAAATCTCGCTGGGGAAAAACAGCAATTTCAGGATATTTTTTTTTTGAAATTATGGAAATCCAAGATTTAAAATATTCCCAGCTCTTATAACAACTGATAAAGGCTCTCTATACACATTTATACATAGATACAGTGAAGCATTCATAAAATATAGAGCATATAAAATTGCAAAACTGATGAAATATTCCAATATTTGAATAAAAATTATTTTTTAAACTAAAAAACACTCTATATCACTTCTGTGTATCACTCCTGATGTTCAATGAATCAAAATACAGAAGATTGGGCTTTTTTTGAGTGTTTTAAGCTCTTTCTAAGCCCGTTTTATGGTAATTTTACTGTTTCAGATTCAGCCCACTCTCTCTGTTTAGGGCTGTATCTCAGCCCCCCTTTCTCCGATTTTCACCATTGAGACCTCCTTCGAACCGTAGAAGCCAATAGAATTGCCTGGAATTGAAAGCTAGATGATTGACAGCATTATTAGCCAATAAAGCTCAAAAACGTCCCATCTGATGGCAGATCTGAAATCTAATTTGCTGAGCTTCCATCCCTCCCAAGAAGCCGAGGAGTGTCGGAGAGACACGAATGGAGCACATGCAGCCGGACACACCAAGCCATGGAAGTACGGAGATATTTCATTTTTTCGCTGAGATTCGACCAAAAGTGAGTACAATATTCGATGAAAGCTGTGTGACTTTTTTGTATTTGAAGCTGAATATCTCTGCGATGGTTTACCGGAGAGAGAAATGGAAGATATGTCCGTAATCTCCGTCAAGCGGACATGCTTTTGCATGTTTGTAGCTATCACGTTGCTAACGGACAGTATCAGCTGTTTTCTCCGGTCTTTTCCAGTCATATCGAGTTATGATTTATGATATTTTGTTATTTGTTTGCTTGGCTGATGGGAGATGTGTTTGTCTCATGTAGAAGTGACCTAGTTCATGTTGTTCCCAGGACGCTGAGGTTTCTGCAGAACTATAACATCATTATATTCGTTCTTCGCGGGTTCTCTGCCAGTTAATTTTAACACAAAACTCTCTAAGTTTTTATGTACTACGTCCCCCAATTGGGGGACCCTCGGGCTTATAAGGTTTTTGAAGTTGTTTTGTAGTCTTGTTAGAAGCTTGTTGTAGTGTGAATAAATGTTTTGGTTTAAATATAAGACTTTGATATTTAATATAAATTCAACTTGGAGAAAAAACCTAAAGGATACTGATTCATTTATTTAAATGTTTTTATTTTAAAACTGCAAATGTGCAGTCATGGGACAAATAATCATTTTTAAGATCAGTTGCAACTTTTCATTTGCAACCATTGCTCGATTAAGGATGCGCAATGCTCAAACATTTTTTTAATTATTAAGTATCAGAAGAAAAAAAAAACATTTGCTCATGGATTTCAAAGAGCGGATCCATTACTATTATTGTTATTATTTTGTTGAGTTTTTATACATGCAACAGACCTTCAAGGGTTACTTCAGATTTTTAGAAGTCGGGTTCTATGACGTAACACTTCCTATCCATAGTCAGAGTTTTTCCTACAAAAGATCATGGTCGATACGCTTCCAGTTTGGAGAAGCAGACAGGACTACCGATCGCACAGAAGCTGCTGTGTGGACGCCACTTTAGTTTGGATCCAAAAGTCACACCATAACACAAACTAACTAACTACCCCCTCGATGCAGCGGCAGACCAGCAACTCCCACGTTCTGCAACGTTAAATTACGTAATTAAGTAAAATAGTAAAATTAAGTAAAATAGTCTAATTATAGTGTACACTATTATTGGGTCATGACCAAAAGAATTAGATCGCGGGTACAAGCGGCCGAAATGGGTTTCCTCAGGAGGGTGGCTGGCATCTCCCTTAGAGATGGGCTGAGAAGTTCGGTCATCCGTGAGGGACTCGGAGTAGAGCCACTGCTCCTTCTGCGTGAAACGGAGCCAGTAGAGGTGGTTCGGGCATCTGGTGAGGATGCTACTTGGGCGCCTCCCTAGGGAGGTGTTCCAGGCACGACCAGCTGGGAGGAGGCCCCGAAGGAGGCCCAGGACCAGGTGGAGGGACTATATCTCCAAACTGGCCTGGGATCCCCCAGTCAGAGCTGGCTGATGTGGCCCGAGAAAGGGAAGTTTGGGGTCCCCCTGTTGGAGCTGTTGCCCCCACGACCCGATCCTGGATAAGCGGTTGAAGATGAGAGATGAGACTAGTTATTGATTTTTCGTAGGCTTACGTTTTGCTGCTGCCTCATCCGCATCACTACGTTTCTTTGCTCCTGTACTCCAGTTAGCGGTTCCAAACTGAGAGCATGCTGACCACTATCTACTGTATACACCGTAACCTATGTCACTGCTTCTTGCTAATGGATGAGTGGGCGTTTCCATTTGAAAAACATGGAAAAAAACCACAGATGGAGTCGACCTTTAAATAGCACACAGTAACCTGACAATGTGTAGCTCTTACATAAAGAGCCCACTGATCCCATTTCTAAAGTGTTTGCTCCACAATGGAGGAAGATGACAAATCCTCTCCCCACACTGTTGCCGTTCACAACTTGTCCTACTAGAATTGCATAAGTACATTTTTATACTGCTTATAGTGCTTTGCAATCTGGTTGTCTTACTGCGAAGCCTGTCCATACGACCAAAGCGAAGGGAGAAAAAAGAAATGGACGACTTAATTCTGTATTTGAATGGAACCTCCAACAATTTCTTCTGCTTGTTTCGTACACTGAGAATTTGAATAAATAGTTTGCATCAAAAAGTTGCTTGTGGGTGTCTTAATTCACAATGATAAACAACGATCTCAATGTGCTGCATGACCTTGTTGGAACGGTTAAGTTCAGAAGATGGATTTAGCCGCTGGGCTCTGACTTGAAAAGCCAGCATTTGCCTGACTGCGACGGGAGAACAGCACACGGAGCAGTTAGAGCTCCTAATGCATTGAGGCACAGATTGCAGGCATGTTGCTACCCTCTTTGTGAAATTGACTTTTAATTCACAATGAGCAATTGAATATTAAAGTACTAATAGGCTCTAATGGAAGTACATTTTTGTCACATTGGGACACAATGTTAAGCATCTGTGAGGAATTTAAAGTTTAGAAGCATTCCTAGTATGTTTTAAAGCACTCCTAGTGGTGGATATTTTATGACAATGTTTACTTAAGGTTTAAATCAAAGGTATAATTATTATATAATATGTTTGCTTGTAGAAGTTTTGAACCAGGGAGTGTGGTCATTTCATGCATTAAATTTATATTGAGTGTCTGTGAGGGGGGTTTGAGGAATGTGAGAAGGTGTGAAACTGCGGGGGAAGTATACGTAGTTGACCGAGGTGTCTGCCCAGGACAATGGGTCAAGAGCCAAGGAGGAGCTCATTGGACTTCAGCCAATCGTGGAGCAGATTGATAGGCTGAGGAATGCGACTCATGGGAGACAAAGAACTGTAAATCCCAGGAGAGAATCAGACCTCCTCCTGACCATGATGCAGATATAGGTATCTGTCTCGTGGCCCGGACGGGGCCTCACTTTCATGAAATTGATATGTTTGTTTTGTTATTAATAGTGTGTTCGGTTTGCAACTGTTTTGCTTTGGTACTTATTAAATATCTTTTGATTTGATTTTAACTTGGACCAGCTGATTTTTTTGGCCCTGCTCTGCTGACAAAAGACGCAGCAGTAGGAGACATGCGGCCACCCTTTGGCTGCGAGAGAGTTGAAACCTTAACACATCACCAGACGTTTTGGTGGCGCGGGATTGAAATGGTATTGTCAAAGATTCTCAAAAGTTATAATTGTTGTTTGGATTTGCCACTGTCGTTGAGAGATGCTTCCAGACTTGAAGGATTATGGGTAGCAGTGACATTTTGGGACACCCACAGAAGACAGGATAAGACCATTATCTGCAGGATCTGACAGTCTGTACACAGTCAAATTTGGACTGTTAGGGTAAGAGCTAATAACACACTCATATTACAATAGTAGTGTAATCGTGTAATTGCTCCATTAAAGTACTGTAGATCCTTTAAGCCAGAGGGGAATGCATCTGTGCTAAAGGAAGACATTCTTCAGCAGTCTATGCAGTGTCTCACCACAACAAACACAGACAATGCTGCAGCTGGTACATCAATAGCATTTCAGACGAATTTGACTTGTCATCAGCATTTCTCAGTGTTTGTCTTTCTCTCAATGAGGACAATAACTCAAATATGAAAGGCTTATTCACAGTGTTTGATGCCTCATAGTTAATTTTCAAAACCCCATCAAGCACTTCTGTTTCTGAAGTGAAATACTGTTTATCAAATCAAATATGAGTTGACGTGAAAGCAGAGGAAGAATAAACAACAAGGTCCTGAGTATCTCTGAAGAAGGCTTCTGGTGAGGTAGAGGGATTTCTAATGTGAAGTATGAATGTCATGAGTCACTGGTTTACTTGTACATTCCACTAAATTCGCAATAAACTATGGGATATTTTGTTGTGCTGCTTAAAAACACATCACTTGCATAAAGGTTCCTCCTGAATCGGTCTCGGTCAGTGGAACGGGGCTTGTGCAGCAGTCATTAATTTGTAGGATGAGCTGAATGGACTCATCCTTCATGTTAAAGGTTCATATTATTTCTTGACTGGCTAATAAGTTAGCTTGACATTTATTTCATGCATTAATTAGCTGCAGTGGACGTTTCATTCAGTTTAACCTTGGCTGTGAGGAGAACATGCTTGTGTGCAGTTAATTTAGAAAAAGCAAAAAGTATTCCAAACCAAAGTCATTTTGATTCACAAAACTGAACATTATCAAAAGAAATAGTTTTTATTTCAGAGAGGAAGGTACAGTGAGAACATCCTGAACATTTGAAGAACTTGATTTAGCCACAGAAACCTCAAAGCATAAACAATCTAATCAAAGTTCAGAAGAAGATATCTAAAAGATGAAACTGTATTATTCTGCCAAGCTCTGAACATTGAAATTACTTTTATTTATTTTCACCATCTTTCCCAAAAATTGGTCTTGGATATACCTGCGATATATAAGCTCAAAGCAAATTTCCAATCTGAATTTACTCAGAAGACTTTCATTCTCATACATCTGCTGACTGGAGCTATAGGGAATCCCAGATACCTGTCATCATGTAGCTTTTCAGCTAGAGATTTGGTTGACTGACTGCAACATGGTGTGTGAACTAAATCTGAGTCTGCTTTGGATTCCCATGAGACCCAACCTTTTTTATGGCTCATATTCCTTGGAATTCTTTTCATGGAATGATAAACTGTCATCTTACTTCCAATGTGTAAACTCAAAAAATGATGTTGTGACAAAACGTTAACACCGCTTTGGAAATTCAAACATCATCTGACAAGAATGTTAGAGGAGTAAAGTGTATGAATATTGCTAATTTTCTCTTGTAAAGCATGAGACCTCTTCTTGCGCACAAACAGAAAAGATGAGCTGTCTCTATTAAATATGATTAATATGACAATAATTGCTGCAAAAGATCTGGAGCTGAAAATTCAAATATGCTACAGAGAAGAGCTAAAAATTGCTCACAACAAATATTTGCTACTGATCTTTTTTTTTGGCAAATCATCATAATGATTAGAACCTTCAAACCAGTTTCCCTGTCTGCACACACATACACATACACACACACACACACACACACACACACACACACACACTCCCAATTAAAGGAGGCTGGGCATTAAATCTATGACCTTTGTTTTTCATAAATGGATCACACTAACCTTTAACAGAGCAAATATTCCTTTCCAAATTATACAATTATTAAAATGACCAACTTGTCCAGTGCCCATCAAATGAGGGTGTCATTCGTGACCTCTTAATCCCCCTTCTCCCTAAAAGACACACTGATTGCACACACAAGAAGCCCTCTGTCTCGGTATGACAAATGACTGTTTAAATTAAAATAAGACTCTCCAGGCTGAACCCACCACTCAGGTAAGCAGATGACGCCATGAAAAAACTGTTGTTTCCTCTTTCACGTGGTGACACTCTGAGCAAGATGAAGTGGCTCTGGTGTTGATGATATCAGCCTGTAGGTGCATTCATGCGCCAATACGTACTAAATCAGGCATAAAATGAATTTCAACAGGGGCCTGTGTAATAAAGCCAACACCCATTGTAGTCAGGATCTGTCTGCAGTGGGGATGTGTCACTGGATTTGTCCTTCTCAATCAGCAAGTGTTGTACATTCATTCGATTTTGACAGGAATTGGGGAGATTACGAATTTCAACAGCATTTCAGTGGAAAATGCATTGTTGCTATACAACTTATAATTGACTGATCATTTAGCATATCAAATGCTAAAACACACCAACAAAATGAGCCCAAAGTGACATGTTGAAATCATTTTGAAACTGGAACAAGCAAATGATTGGCCTTTTTTGCATCCTAAATGATTTTAACAAGTAATTGACTATTAGAATTGTTGGAGATTCATGAATGATTGATTTCCAGCCATGCTAGCAGCATGGCTCAAGCGATGCTTATGATAACTAATTGGTCCACTACTTTGATCTAGAATGACATATCAACCGGTTTTCACTCCCAACCCTTCAAATCACTTTAATGATCCACTGACTTTTCTTCTAGTGTCACCATGAGGTTCTCATGTGTGGTTTTGAGCGAAATGTCGTGAAAACTAATGGATGTATTTTACATACAGTCATGTCACCTTCAAGATCAGTTGTAATAACCTAAACTTTTCCTCTAACAAGTATTTGTCCAATACTTTGGTTTATGACCAAATACTTGCAAAACTAATGACTTACACACATTAGCCTCAGCAGTCCTAATCAGCAATTGTTAGCATGCTAATGTGCTGATAGAAGTTGGCAATCATGGTCAACATTATACCTTCTTAGCTTCAGCATCTTAGCATTGGTGTTGTGAGCATGTTAGCATGCAGCTCATAGCACCATTGTACTAAAATAGGCTACATCCTCAGAGAACTGTTAGCACGGCTTTAGACTCTTAGTCTTGTTAACCGATATTTAGATGATGCATTCTTATATATCATTTTTTAACCTTCCATTTTTTTGTATTTATTAATAGTTGACAGAAACATCTGTAAGCAGTCTGTACAGGTCTGTACAGCAGAAGACATTTCTGCAGTAGCCAAGGCAGCATTGAAGCCATGGATTCTGAGACTATGACTTTTTAAAGGCCCTCTTCAAACCCACCAAGCCCCATCCCAATTCTCTAACTCTAGCCCCCTCCGACCTTAAGCTTACTTTGCACACAATAATGCATCAACAGTCACTCATGACTGCAGTTGGACTTAAATAGATAGATAGATAGTAACTTTATTGATCCCACGAGGGGAAATTTAGTTGCAAGCAGCAATAGGTTACAGAGCAGCAATAGGTTACAGTAAAAATCTTATTATATAAAAAATGCACATTTCAATACACAATATATACACAATTATAATACCAGAGTAACGATATTATATAAAAAATGCACACTATATACACAATGAATAGAATAACAGAATAATATTAAATCAACTAAATAAACAGTAGTGCAAAGGTTTAACCAGGTGGTTAAAAAGGTTTAACCAACAGTGAATGATTTGGCCCGAGGTGATTTATTATAGAGTCTTATAGCAGAGGGCAGGAACATTCTCCTGTACCTGTCTGTTGGAGAAAGTGCTCCGCTGTCCCTGCAGTAGGTTGTGGAGAGGGTGGTCCTGGTTATTCAATATGGATAATAGTTTCTTCAGTGTCCTCCTCTCCACCACCTGTTCCAGACTGTCCAGTTTGCAGCCGATGATGGAGCCGGCCTTCTTAACCAGTTTATTAAGTCTGTTGGTGTCTCCAGCTCCAATGCTGCTCCCCCAGCAGACTACAGCAAAGTGAAGTGCACTGGCCACAACAGACTGATAGAACATCTCCAACATCTTAAGGTTCCAAGTTTTCCTCAAGAAAAAGAGTTGACTCATCCCCTTCTTGTACACAACGTTGATGTTGGCCTTCCAGTTCAGTCTGCTGTCGATGGAGACACCCAGGTACTTGTACTCCTCCACCATGTCCACATCCTCTCCCAGAACTCTCAGCGGCTGTGGAGCCGTCGTCCTCCTCCTGAAGTCGACCACCATCTCTCTGGTCTTGGCCACGTTCAGAAGCAGGTGATTTCTACCGGCCCACTCCACAAAGTCATCCACTACTGCCCTGTACTCCTCCTCCCGTCCGTCCCCTATACACCCGACCACTGCAGAGTCATCAGAGAACTTCTGCAGATGGCATGACCCTGAGTTGTATTGGAAGTCAGTGGTGTATAAAGTGAACAGGAAGGGAGACAGAACAGTTCCCTGTGGGGCTCCAGTATCACTGACCACCGTGTCAGACAGCACACAGCCCAGTCGGACAAACTGTGGTCTGCCTGTGAGGTAGTCAGTGATCCAGGAGACGGTGGACACGTTGACCCCCACCACCCGCAGCTTCTCACTCAGTAGCACAGGTTGGATAGTGTTGAATGCACTGGAGAAATCAAAGAAAGTGATTCTCACAGAGCCACCGGTTCCATTCAGGTGCGACTGATCTCATTGCAGCAGGTAGATGATGGCGTTGTCCACTCCCACATGAGACTGGTATGCAAATTGCAGAGGGTCCAGTGATGATTTCACCTGCGGTCGGAGGTGGGCCAAGACCAGCCTCTCCAGCACCTTCATCACATGGGATGTGAGGGCAACTGGTCGGTAGTCATTGAGGCCAGATGGTGTCGGCTTCTTTGGTACAGGAACCAGACACGACGTCTTCCACAGCACCGAGACTTCCTCCTGCTTCAGGCTCAGGTTGTAGAGGTGTTGCAGGACATTAGACAGCTGGACGGCGCAGGTCTTCAGGACCCTGGGGCTGATGCCATCAGGTCCCTCAGCCTTTCCTTGGTGGAGTCTCTCCAGCTGTCTTCTAACCTGGCCAGTTGTCACAGAGAGGGGGGGGAGGGTGGTCATGGTGTCGGTGGTGGAAGAGCCCTTTGAAGTAGAGCGCTCATTGTCCGTGCCGCTCACCAGGGGGGACAGAGGGGGGAGGGGAGGAGGCCGCCGAGGTGTTTGTGAGGTGAGGTGTGTGGAGGAGACAGATGAGGGCTGTGAGCTAAATCTATTGAAGAAACAGTTTAGCTCGTTGGCCCTCTCCAGGGAGCCCCCTGGTTGTCTCCCTCCAACCTTGAAGCCAGTAATCAGCTTCATCCCGGTCCACACCTCCCTCACATTGTTCTGCTGGAGTTTGGCCTCCAGCTTCCTCCTGTAGGTGTCCTTGCACTCCCTGATCTTCACCTTCAGGTCACGCTGGACTCTCCTGAGCTCGTCTCTGTCCCCAGACCTGAAAGCAGCTTTCTTCTTATTAAGAAGTGCTTTCAGGTCACTGGTGATCCATGGCTTGTTGTTAGGGAAGCAGTGTACAGTCCGGGATGGGATGGTAGAGTGTTCACAGAATTTTATGTATTCTGTGATACAGTCCGTCATGCTGTTGATGTCCTCCCCATGTGGTCCACACAGCACATTCCAATCCGTTGACTGAAAGCACTCCTGCAGGGCGTCATTAGCCTCCTGAGACCACCTCCTCACAGTCCTGGTGGTCACAGGCTGCTTCTGTACCAGAGGAACATACCTGGGTGTCAACAGGATCAGGTTGTGATCGGACCTGACTGTTCATGACCAAATACAAGTCATATTAATAATAATAGAAGTTGCGTCACCAAAAGCCAAAGGCTGGCTCACTGTAGGTCAACATTACAAACACACACATATAGAGGGAGAGAGAGTCTATGTTACCAGTGTCAGAGGAGAACCTTCTTCTCTTTACGAGTGTTGGTTGCCTCTCGCCCGTCACTCAGAGAAACAGGCAGGTTGTGTCAGAGCAAAAAACAGCAGAACATCTGGTTGCGCGCCCGAAGCACTCCGTCCTGTTCCCGCTCAGTCAAGAGTACCACTGTTACGTCGCCGGGGCTTGAGCCCCAATAGGCCCATGCATTGAAATGGCTGTGGGAGTAGGTGCAGAGAGTAAATGATGAAGGAATGAAAGAGATGGAGAGCGATGTGTCCTCCCAACAGAACGTCTTTGGTGCTGCGGTGCTGTCATTCTTTCATAATTTTTTCCCCCCAGCAATAACATGAGATTGTGTCAGGTTGTATTTTCACATCAATTGTCGTCTCATCTTTATGAACAACACTGACACTGAGATGTAGTCACAGTTTTTCATTTTCTAACATCAATTTCATCTTGTCAGAGAAAAGGTTGACGCGCATATATTGTGTCACAATTGATGTGGAAGAAATGAACACCGGTGAAGGAGGCCAGCGCGGCGTACGCCTAAAAAAAGCTATCAGATCAGTTACTTATAGAAGGCTTCACCATTTGTGTGGGGGCAACTTGTTTGTCTATGATTATAGCAATTTAATGGAGGACCAAGCTCAGTTCATTCAATCCCAACTAAATTGTTCAAAGCCATATTTTCATGCACTGGTTTTATTAGGGGTGAACATTTGGAATGGTAACATAGATGCCAGGCATTGATAAGATGATTGCCACATCACTGTTTATCTAGCCTCCCTCCTCTTCCTCTATCCCTCCATCTAAACTGTCTCTCCATATACCTGCCTTCTCTCTGTCTCAAAAGCCTAATATTTAACAGCTGTCATGGCTCATTTAGACAGAGCCTGAACAGCATATGCAATTATTAGGAAACTTCTTATCTATAGTCCTTCTTGTACCTCACAGGGCTGCTTGGTCCCTTTTAGGGTCCCAATGTGTACCCGCCTCACAACTATCAACAGCCCTCTTCAATTCAATATCAATCCTTTCAAAGCTAAATGTGTTGCTCATATGCGTGTTCTAGTCTTGAGTTAAGCAACAGGGTGTCCCCAATGGAGGGACACTAAGCCTTTAGTTTGCTTAGCGATTTCATTATTTGTGACAGCAGCTACAGTAAGTTCTCTGAGTTGTCCATGATGTAAGGGCCACCATAGTGCAGGGTTCACCGCAACCTTTCACGGTGGATACCTCACATGGAATAAAGAGAGCGTCTGCTAACATGAGAACAAATCAAGTTTCCAGAAAAAAAAATGTACGCTTCTGCACCAAAAATGAGTTTCATATCAACACTTCTACATACGTATATATCAACATTATAATGTTCCAATCGCTTGTGATGCTTTTGCAGTTTCAAAACTGCATTCTCAATTACATTTAGGTTAAGGCAACAAAAATACTTGGTTAGGTTTAGTAAAGTTCATGGTTTTGGATAAAGTAGGTAGCCCTCGTTACATTGGGTTTCACACAGGACACAATCACCGGTCTCCTGGGTGTGAGTCCTGTGTTTCATCCATCCATCCATCCATCCATCCCAACCCCTCTCCTACCTATGTGGACTCAGATTAGACATATTTGTGACACGTCAAAACAAATTCAGTTTCATTGTATGGGAGAGTAATTTTTAGGAGACCAGATTGGAAGAAATCACAGTTTGCGTTGCATATAAGTGCTAATGCAAGTTAATTATGTGCTAACATACTCTGTAATCTTAGCTCCACAGGTTAGAAACGTATATCTGCAACCTCTCCGGGTAACGAGTATCGTGAAGCATATCTGAAGGGATTGTTGAGAGCCGGATAGCTGTCAGAACCTGGTCTGAGCAGGCCGATGCTAAGTTATGATGGCCGGTCTGCTCTCGAAGGGAGGGACTTAGCAAAGGTTCAATTGGTGACTTGTGATCCCCCCTGTGTTGAATTGTACAAATGTTGAGCAAGACCACCTTTGCTGCCGATGTAATTAGTTGAATGGTTTGATAGAGAAAACCAATGTGGTGTCCAAAAGAATGATGTGAACAACAGCACAACTCTCTCAGCATCTATCTGTACTCCCTTTGCTTTAGGTTGCCACAGTTTTGTCTTTGGACCCTTATCTTACCTGTGTGCTGTCGAACATGAAGTGTAATGCAGCTGTAGTATGCTGCAATGTGTAGTCATTGAAATTTCACCCTCGTAATATCTTTACATGCCCCAATTACTTAGTGTTTAGGAGGAGATTTATTATTGCCTGTTCTTATAGACAGATAGTCTACGCAATTACTTCTAGCTTTCTGCCTGTATAGAGACATATGGTCTCAATGTATTCAGCATGAACAGTATTAACTCAAGCGAGGTATTGTCAACAAAGAACAGATGGAGGCATTAAAAATGCTAGTGTCAATGAACATGACAGCCACTCATGGGCCACCATAGAATAGGCGTGTGGGAATGTCAGAAACACTGCTGTTGTCTTTATCTCATAAAGCCCATAATGTGTCCTCAGTTGAGCACAACTTTTATTTGCATCCCTGCAAACTGCACCACCTTTGCAATTTTAATGTATTCAGGCAGTTAGATAATTTGTCATTTGCTACGTAATCTTCAATTGTGACATCAATGATATGAATAGTGAAAAATTCACTCAAGGCCATTTGATAACAATAGAATCAGCTATGGCAAATTTGATTATACTTGATTCCTGTCTAATCACGCTGTAATTATGGGAATGAGCTGCAATCTTTAAAACTGTCTCCATGAGAATGCTTTTACCTCCAATCACCTAATCAAAGCCACTGATTATGTGGAGCAGCAGAAGGTGGGAAAGGCTCTCACCAAGTGCTTCTGTAATCTAACAATTCTCAAGGACCAAGCCAACGCTGCAATTGACTTTTGGGCTCTAATATCAGGGTGTTGTCCAATTCCCATCAGTGCCAACGATGCAGGTGGACTCAAAGAGTCTGATTTAATCTCAAAGAGCAAGAAAATCAACCAGGCTAAAAATAACTGCCTAGAAATCAGTGGTGTTTGTTCTTTCTTTTTTTCTTCATCGCAAGCAAATCAATACATCAATGATTGACTAAAGATGCAATGTGATAATTTATGCTCCAGTGCAGCTCAATCAAGAGCAGTTCCTGTCATTATTTCCGAGCACACAGTCAGAGATATTTTGTATTCATCAGGATTATTCCTTCGTCACACAACTGTGTGGCTACAACACCATCATCAAGTTTGCTGACAAAACTATTGCAATCGGCCTGATAGCCAATGCCAACAAGAACGAAAGGAGGTCAGAGATCTCACAACTTGGTTCCAGGACAACAGCATTCATCTCAATATCTGCCAAAAACTAAAGAGACGATTGTGAACTACAGGAAGAAACAGCGAGGACATGCCTCCACCTCCATCAAGGGGACTTTGGTGGAAAGAAACAGTAGCTTCAGGTTCTTTGGGGTCCACATCAGTGAGGATCTGACCTGGACTCACCACACTGACACCATCACAAGGTTAGCAGCTCTTCTTCTTCTGCAGTCTGACAATGTTCAACATGGACTCCAGGAAACTGCAACTTCTATAGGTGCAACAGAGAGAGTATCCTGACCAGCTGCCTGGCATGGCAGTTTCCCCATCCCCAACTTTAAGCTCTACAGGGGGTGGTGAAAACAGCACAGCACATCACCAGGTAGGCTGCTGTTCATGGAGGACCTCTACAACCATCAAGACCAACAGGATCCTCAGAGACCCCAACCACCCCAGCCACAGACTGTTCTGCTTGCTGCCGTCTGGCAGATGGTACGCAGCATCCGGTCCCTCACCACCACACTCAGTGTTACGTTCCCCTTTTTAGTGTCTAAGGGATGAGGGGAGTAACCATGTAAAATTCCCAGGGAAAGAGAATCATGTGCAACAGATGAGTTAACAAGAGTATTTATTAACAGAGGAGTAAACACTCGCAAGGAAACAACTTAAAACTACTTTCTTCTAAAAAGAAAGCGACACTAGTCAACAGTAGACCAAACAACACACACGGCTTGAACACACGCTGATCCACACACAGCCCCACTGCTGCTAGTTGGCCCACGGGGCTGTCCGGAGGGAACTCCCAGCTTCTTATCCACCGTGTCACAAATTTTTGACTGAGCTCAGCCGTGTTCAATCACCTGCTACAGCTGGCATCTAGGGAAACGGGCGGCACCTGAGAGGCCACTGAGGGTGGGCAGAGGGAGAGCACAAACACAACACGGCACGTAACACCCCCTCCCATAAGACCAAACACCTGTTTGGCCACAACCAATCCCCATCATACATGCATTTACATTATAACAACAAAAAACACACAGAAGGAGACCTATTGCAAATGTCCTTTGGACTGATTTAACTGTTGCCTTACCCGACTGTGTGACCCACTTCCGCATCACTACACCGTTTTCTAGGAGAAAAAGCTGCTTCTTACCGCACTTACTTGTGACTTCACTAACCATGGCGAAACACTTTGCCAAAACTGGATAACTTGTCTGGGCGCTGATCAGCCTCAGTATCAGTATGGAACTCTGTTACACCTTCAGGGTCTTTTAAGGTGCTGTTCACTGACCCACCAACAGGACCAACACTCATTTTTGATTGAGCGCAGCCGTGTTCAATCACCTGCTGCAGCTGGCATCTAGGGAAACGGGCGACACTGAGGGTGGGCAGAGGGAGAGCTCAAACACAACACGGCACGTATCACTCAGGCCCATCTTAAGCCTGCAGACCATAAGACTCTAGGCCTCCTGAGCTCTTCACTTGACACTGCCACTTTCTTTATGTACATTATTAACTGTTTACACCCTGTTTACATATCATGTATGTATTTATGTATGTACGTGCAATTGTATGTTCACCGTCTTTTAAACATTTGGCATCACTTGTTATATGGTTGTTTTTCTCCTTTCGTTCAATAATGATTATTTTAAAGGAGACAACAACAGTATAATATATACAGACTGTTAGAGAAATTCACTCGAAGCTGATGTAAAAGTAATAATCACAGGACATGTATTCTTGCAAGAAGGAGACAGAGTTATACACATACAAGTCAATGTGTCAAGACTGCTCAGAGGTCTGTCTCTGAGTTTCTGATATTTATACTTTGGATAACACACAAGTGCGTTTGCACAGAATCATTTGCATAAAGCTACGTGGCCTGTCTTGAACTCGCCCCTTCCGCACAAGCAAATGTCTTCTTGACGTTTAGTAAGATATACAATCGCCCCTTACAGAAGGTCACAGTGACTGCTAAACAAGGAACATCTGAGGATAACAAGTGTGAAGAGATTTCACACAGTAGTCACAGACTTCACGGAGCCTTGTATGTTAAACAATAAGAACTGATCATTTTAAAAGTTATTTTTCTCCAACAACACCAAATATATAATTCACGATTTAATTAGTTGGCCAAAATATAACAAGAATTAAAAGTTTAAAACTTACATTAAACAAATGACCCCATGTGTTACATGCCAGAGGAGAATACTGTTGGAACCATTTCTTTCCCCAAATACCCTTCGGTTTTTAAATTGTTTTACGATACAGAAAAGTACAAGTGACCCATTGCTGAACCACAACTGTGCTTTTATTTAGGCTCTTGATATTATGGGAGTATAATGCAGTCTACTCAGTGGTTAGAACAGGTTTAAACTGGGATTTGTCGGTCCATAGTATGTTCAGCTGATATTCTATGATCCAATTCCAGTAGTGCCACCCATACAATAGCCTTCAATTCCTATGGTAATAGCTTTGCTAAAGCAACACGATACCTGTTAATGCCAGCTTGTTTTAAGCATTATTGTGCACTTGACATTGAACTATCTTAATCTGCACACTCCTACTCTATGTTTTTTAATGGTCTTTCATGTCTTTAGGATGAAGAAAATACAATTGAACAAGACAAACTGTAGTTTAAGCTCCAGACAGACTGGGTAACCAGTACAGTTCTAGCTAGTGTGTATATCTTTCGCATTTGTCGATATGTTGGTATCAGAGTGAACAATTCAGTTCTTTAATGTCCACACTGCTATGCTGGTAGAACGTTTACAGTGTAACAGCATCGTTCCGTAACAAAGACAGACCATGGACACAATTCACATCCAGAATCCTAAAGTAAGGACACATTGCTCAACATGTCATAGTGCAAACCACTCAGTAGGGCGATAGATGGCTGAGGAGCTAAGGGATTAGGGTCATACTGCAGTGGGTAGTTTTAAAACCGTTTGTCTTGCTGAGGTGTGTTGTGTAATGTCTCCCCAAAGGTAATGACTAGAACAGGTGGGTGAAAGAGTTCTTCTTTGTGAGAGGGATTTTATTGATGGGGTGGGGGGTCCCCAATGATTTTGGATGACTCTCTGAGCCATTGAGAATTCATTGGCGTCTTTTGTGGGTTTGACTATCTGAACTGCTGTACCATACTGAGAATGATGAAAGGATAGTTTTTCAAAGTTTTGTTCTTTGTAGGCTACAACAAGAGAACTGTCAATCATCCAGTGTACAGGTACAAATGAGAAAGTGTGAAGCTCATTAATAATCTCTGGTGAATAAAGGCAGGATAATAAAACTCCAAATAGGAGAGCTGCAGTCTGATGTCTGAGACACACAAACTTCATCCCGCTTATCTAATATAATGCTATGAATGTGACAGTGATATTGATTTCAATTGCTTGAAATTCAATTATTAAGTGTGCCTATGATATTATCAGCAATAAATGAATTCATGACCTTGGCTGAAGTGTTGATACACACATGGGATATTGCAGCCCTCAGCTTGCTGCATTGCATGTTAAATAACTGGTTCACCATATACAGAAGATCACTTTATTCAAGCTCAAATGGCTGTGTGTCACATACTATCACATCCTGAATGATATTTCTATTTAATTAAATAGTTTTGGCCAGTCAGTGCTAAAGTAGAAGACAATGAACGGATGCATGAATCCACGCCTCGTGCTAATGCAGCATATACACTCTGAATGCATGATGTAATTGTTTGTTTTTTCTCTTTTCTCCCGCTCTCTCTAGGTAAGTGAAACAAATTGCTCAGGCTGATTGAAAGTGGACCGCCTTGGGGTTTCACATTCAACAATCCGGTACAGTACCCAGCCCTCAATCCGACAGAGGCTTTGCTCCTCACGCACACTGGCTGAATGTTACACACAGTTTTTCACATCTTGATTACAATAGTGGGGTGGCTTTGGGAGTGCTCCAGTGGTTTTGATTGGTGCAATGAAGTGCTATGATTTAGGTTCCTTTGTGGAGCTACTTAGGCTCAAACCACATTTGCAGTTTTGTTGGGATTCTACATAACGCTGGAACTGGAAGGAAATATGTGTTTATAGTATCTTGTCCTGGTAACAACGTTTAATTACTAGGTCCCATGTGACACATAGTTCTGTATGATAATGTAAATCATGATGAGGTTATAACAAGAACACAAGTTAATTTCCTTCGCAGCTGGAACTTAAATGTACATTGCATAAAAGGTACAGCCTTTTTATGTTGTTGCACACACATGCTTTTGCAAATAAGCTTCAAATACAAAAAACAGAAGTAATTTATCGGCCTAAAGCGTAAGCACAGAGAGACTGAAACTAAAGACGAGTGGGACTTTGTATCAAGACTTCTTTCCAACTGTGATTACATCTTAAATATAGTATAGTGTGTGACCATGAAGGAGGGGTTAGGCTTGTGTTACTACTGTTAGTACAATGTGTGATTTGCACTGATGTCAACCAATAAGTGGCAGCAGCAGAAGAATACATTGAAGAACTCTCGTTAGGAGTCCCTTGAATTTCAAGCCTATTGTCTTTTTTTTTGTCTGTAATGGCAAAGTCCTTTCCCTTCTAATGGACTGCCATGGGATCTTATTTCTGAAAAAAATATTTACAGTAGTCAATGGCGAGGGGCAAATCATGTTTTGACCCTGTTTGAATTGTACTATTAATACACATATGATGTTTGTCACTTTAAAAGACCATTTTGCACATCATGTTATTCCCATGTTGTCATAATGAGAAAAGCACACACCTTAAAGATGATGCTTGTGTGTTTCATACCGGGATGTTATCACAATAACGACGGGTCTCCCTCGTTCTTTCGCTTCTTGACTGATAAAAAGAGACGTTACATTTGCATGGATATAGCTAAGTAAGCTAGCTAGCTAACATGGCTAGCTAACGGCCACGTTGGTGTTGGTGACATACATAGTACAAGATGAGGGATGTGGTTCACTGAGCGGTTTCAAACTAAACAAAAAAGTTGAAAAGGGATTCAACAAATATTTGTCTCTCACCGCGGATCATCTTACATATTTTGATAGAGATATGGTCCCACAGGTGAAACCTTAACCTCTCTATTGGCACTGTCACATTAGTAGCAGACACTTGGAGGTAGCAGTATGCAATAAAAGCTAGTGATATTATTTTGTGTAAAAGTCCTAGAGATAGGTAGAAATAACACAGAGTTACAGACTAACAACGTAAGACAGATACCTTTTGTTATGCCACTAAATCTGAATTGAATTGAAATTAGACTATCAATCAGGGGTCTTCAACGTTTTTCAGGCCAAGGACCCCCAAACTGATAGAGAGATGGAGCAGGGACCCCCTACAATACATATTGTATAAACATACCTTGTTATTGTGCATTCAATACTAAGCTATTCAAATAATACACAGGTTCATATATTCATGTATTTATTTTAAAGGTACAGTGAGTAAGGTGGCCGTGCCACTGACATTTATAAACATACCTTGTATGATAATCATGCATACAAGCTATTCAAATTGACGTTTTTATTTTAAACATAAATGTGGAAACGAAAATGAGTGATGGCCTATTGGTGCCACTGCCATGAATAAACATACCTGTTATCTTGCATACAATACTGAACTATTAAAATAATGGACAGATTCATGTTTGTGAAAAAAAAAAAAAAAAGACAAAAAAATTGTCTAATCAACCAAACATTTTGCGGACTCCCTGCAGTACTTCTGCGGACCCCCTAGGGGTCGCGGACCCCCTGTTGAAGACCTCTGCTATAAATCATGAGTGAAATTTATAATACACTCATTCATTTTAGAAACAACCTAAAACTTCAAGATTCTAAAACACAGAACATCAGCAGCTAGGAGAAAGAGAGCACACGGTGATTTCAATTCACAGATAGTCAGGCACCAAATTCAATGTAATTCACATATTCTGGTATGGATTGCATTCAAAGAGTGTTTTGTTGTTGCCTCTCATTCATCCATTCTTACATACAATGATAGAAGCAGCTGCTTTTACATGTGAGCTCTACCTACTGAGCATGTTACACATTAGAACCAACAACATTTTGAACTTCCATAGGAAAAGTTGCAGACAGCAATGTGAAGGCATTGTTTTATTGTATCGCAGCATATTTTTCCTCCGTTTAAATATCTCCAAAACAAGCACACTTTCACTCAGCTTCACATTAGCGATCAATATTTGAAGTTTTCAGGGAAAGAAAATGTAAACCTCGAATACAATAAGGAGTTGTTTTTTTAGAATTACTGTGATTTCAAACAAGTGTTTGTATGTGCAATATTCATCTCAAGTCTGGGCAACCAAATGGGACTTTTATATAGGCGAGCAGACTGGTAAGCAACTTGTGCCGTTCTCTAATGGCTGAGATGCACTTAGCCAAGACATTTCAGAACTCAAGTTGCCTTAATTGTTTACGTAAATATTTTGTGATGGAGAAATTATGACTATAACTTCCCGCAATAGTGCCTGCCGTACCTCTTTGTTATGCACAGCCCCTCTCCTTTGTAGCCGTCTAACTGCTTTGCTTTAATGGGCAACCACTCATGGCGCGTACCTTTTTCTGCTTTGACACAGTCATCTCTCAGTCAACGTCCACTGGCTCAGAGGTGAAGACACTGCATTTGTGTTTGACTCAGTCTGGCTGCGTGTCAGGCAGCATAATTGAGTTCAAATTGAATATGGGCTACCAATCAGTGCAATTAATGGAGGACTGGATAGTGTCTGGTGAGGGCAGGAGGTGCACAAATCTCAGCAGTCCTCAGACATTATTACCTGAGCACCCATGTGGGCATGCAGTGACTCCCCTCAGGTTGGTCATGCTCACGGCTGACAGAGGAATGGCTCGCTCTTTGCTGGCGCATTATTTTCCAACAAAGTGATTACAGTCAATGCATGTACATTGTGCTTCATTCATTTATCTATTGTTTGTTTAAGAAGATGAATAAGCCTTCCCTTTCAATATGGTAGATTTGCAATGGAATATAATATTCATAACTATGTTTAAATCAGTGTATAATCACCTCAAATTAGGAATCCTAGTGTTTTCCTTAGTTTAGAAGAATCCATTTCCTACGTAGGGAGAAGGTCGTCTTCCATGGAGTCTGTCATCTTGCACCACCATGTTTCTACAGCAGCCCAGAACGGACACTGGCTCTGGTGAGTGCTGTTCTCATTCTACGTTATCTGAAAGTAGTGATGCGTTCTAAAACTCAGTATTAACCAGAACCCGCTGCTAGATCTCCGGAGTATTGATAAGCCACAACGTTATTGATGTTTTTATTAGAACTTTTTAATGTTTTGGTGTCATTTATGATCTGCTCTGCTCTCTCTGTCGGGCTGAGCTCCTCCAACCACACACACACATAGACACAAACACACACACACACACACACACACACACACACACACACACACACACACACATAGACACAAACACACACATACACAAACACACGCACACATAGACACAAACACACACACATACACACACACACACACACACACACACATAGACACAAACACACACACACATACACACACATAGACACAAACACACACATGCACAAACACACACACATAGACACAAACACACACACATACACACACACACACACACATAGACACAAACACGCACATACACAAACACACACACATAGACACAAACACGCACACATACACACACACACACACATAGACACAAACACACACAGACATATACACACACACACACACACACACACACACATACATAGATACAAACACACACACACATAGACACAAGCACACAAACACCTACACACACACACACACACACACACTGACACAAATACACAAACACACACACACATAGACACAAACACATATACACACAAACACACACATACACACACACATACATATAGACACAAACACTCATGAACACAAACATATTGAAACAAACACAGACACAAACACACACAAGAAGTGCGAGCAGAGAGGCCGCTGTGGTGAAGTGAACCAGGTGAAGTGAAGGAGACCCGAGTTGACAGCAACTACGCTTGTTACTGTTACAAGTAAAAAGCCAATACTTTATCAATACATCTGCAAACATGTAAACGAAAATGAAACCTAACTCAGTCGGCCACAGTCACTGTGTTTACACAAGCACAACACGAATGATTGGTCAAAAGCTTTTCTGCTGGCTGAGACAGCAGCCAGGAGGAGAGAGGACAGGAGGAGAGAGGACATAAGGACAGGAGGAGAGAGGACAAGAGGACAGGAGGACAGACGGACAGGAGGACAGAGGACAGGAGGAATAACTGATACTGATGGGTGTCTGTGTTCTTCATTCTTTAGAAACTTCACTCAGAAGTTATTTATTTTATTGACATTTTACATTTGTCTCATGTGAGGTATTAGTGACTTTATATAGAGACTTTTGCTTTTGTAAACGTAATTGTTGCTGCTCTAGAAACAATATTTATATATATTTTAAATACAAATTCTAATACAATTTGATATATGTTCTTAAAAGCAGTTATGTAGTCATTAAAAAGCAGAATATTTACAAGAGTAGCTCCCTCGTAGTTATAAAATCCTAAAGATATCTATCCCTCCCTTTTGGCCACCATAGTTCTCCAACACACTCGGAAAGGGAAGGGGAGCTGAGGGGTATTTAGTTGGTTGCAACCTGCAACACACCACTAGATGGCACTAAATCTTACACACTGGGCCTTTAAGGGACAGTTCACCACAAAATCAAAAACACATATTTGTCCTTTTACCTGTAGGGCTTTATATCAGTCTAGATTGTTTTGGTGTGAGTTTCCTACAACTACACCTGCCAACCCTATCAGCGCGCAGCAGGAAGCGTGGCGTCTACTCATGGACGAGAGGCTCGTGACACCATGACACATAAACATTAATGCCGTTAGTTAGCTCAGTGGTGCCAATATAGAGTGTATTATTTTTGGTGCTTTGAGCACCACAAGCCGAGCACCAATTTGTCCCATTGTGTTGGAGAGAAGGAAGACATCTCTACGGTCTCCAACACTCCACAACTCACACCAAAACAATTTAGACTGATAAATAGCACTACAGCTAACAGAAGAAATATGTCAATTTGATTATGGAATGACCTGTCCTGTTAAGATGTCAATTTGTCCACTACATGTGTATCTGTGTCTTTATTGGCATCAGTGCTGTGTGTGTGTGTGTGTGTGTGTGTGTGTGTGTGTGTGTGTGTGTGTGTGTGTGTGTGTGTGTGTGTGTGTGTGTGTGTGTGTGTGTGAACATTTTAGTTTTGTGAGCAAAAAAATATTGTATTATGTAACAAGCGATCACCCCAGAGAGCAATTCTCCATTACTCCTTCCACCACTGGCTGTGCTGCCACCTGGCATGGCACTTTCCTTTTTCTGTTACCCTAGGATTTGTAATTGCAGACCTCGGCTCCAGCAGTATGTAATGTAGATATCCTGATTTATTTTTTTAAGAGAGACCCAGATTTATTGCTGTTGCTCATAACATATTCTTATGTGACAAACGGTAAATGTGACACACAGACTCGTTTATGTTGATTTCCTCTCATTTCATTTGCGTTTTCCAAAAGCTGCTGGCTTTCATGTTTGTACAAATATGCCATGGCATATTTAGTGGCTCTGTTTATAAGTCACACATAGAATATGGCACCAGCACTGTAGATAGGGATGTCATGCTGAAACTGAATAAACTCTGGGCACTGTAGGGCACTTTTACATTTCTATCGATAACTAGTATTTTGTCGTGACAGCCTGTCTCCACTTGTTCCCACACCAGATGTGTGAACACCTTCAAATACAGTAACGCAGAGTAAAAAAAAATACTTTTGAAACTCACGTTTGTTGTTGCTGTTAATATGTTGAAATCACATTCTCCCTTATCACACTCAATTGTTATAATCAGTAGGCAGAAGGATGGCATTACTTTCTGAATGAAACCTGTTTTGAGGTTGTTAGATATCTACCTACAGACATTTTAATATCCAGTTCACTTCTTTGTTCATCATCACATTTTTACGTCTAATTTGACTTTGAATTCTGCTGAACCATTCTTTGGAAATACAAAAAAATTGGTTGCATTAAAGAAAATGCAATGCTTTTTTGTGATGATGGAAGACATGTGAGAGGTATAATTGGTGATTTTCTGATGGGTACTTACCCAGAGCACTTTAGTTCTTTGTATGCAGCTACTATTATTACGTCGTAAAGTTTGACACACTGACACTTAGCCAACCTCAGGCAGTGGTAGTTTTACATCTGGCTGATGGAAACAAATGGCTCAGAATCATCACCGTTGTTTCTTTGCATACAGTACGGTTCTGCACAGGACTAATGTAACTGTAATATCAATATATAGTGTTGTCAGGTGGAAATGTAAAATATATCTCACACAATACATCACATTAACACAATCTATTGAACATTAATACATCACAGCTAGGGGGAATCAAGATGTGTCTGCATGGGAGCTCATGCCATCATTCTACTCTACGCCTTTCGTCTTTTATCAGCTCCTATATCTGTTTTTTCTTTTTCTTTGAGGCATTATGACCTCCTCCATCAAAGAGGCAGCGTTGGCGCCACTTCTGGCTACATGATAAGGGCACTTTGTTTTGCTTTATATCTGCATCAGACTATGATTGACAATGAGTCAGACGCCTCTGCTGCACAGCTCAAAGGAAGCAGTGTAGCCCCCTGCTCTATTGTTCTCACCACAGCGGTAAATATTGTGTCCTGGGGTCTCGCACTGAAATCCTTACGTGCTGATTCAATGTGGAATCAAATGAGGAGAAATCATAAGAAACAACACTTTGAAAAAAAATAAGAGGCAGGTATCCGAGTACACAGAAACAATCTTTTTCATTCTAATACAGTATGCTCCATTGGTACCACCATTATGCTAATGGCCAAGGCAATGCTGTTGAAGTGATTCGTTAGCGTAATGGGAGGAAGCTAATTGAGTGAATTCTTGCCAAATTACCAGACGTGGCTGATTGTCTGCCATAAGCCTCAGTCAGATGTGAACATACAGACGCGGGTACAAATGTACTCACAAACACACACAGCCGCTTTGCACAAATGCATGCAAAGGTGTCTACAAGAAGGGTGACTGCACTTCACCTATGACAGGCACTCCATTTAGAGAAGCTACACAGGTGCTCACTGCTCTGAGACAGATAAGATCTTAGAGTGGAATTGACTGCGGGATGACAGAAAAAAAAGACATGAATACTGAGCAGCTCTCTCAGCGCCAATACAGCGCAGGAGTCAAAACCTGGTGTGTCTCTCAGTTGATTCACTCACATGCAGACAAGTGGATCCTTAAAGGCGCTAAATGTCAAATCGAGAACATATATTCAGCCTCCAAACGGCTCTCAAAATGGCAAAAGCTGAAACGTGGAATTCAGAGCATTTGGCCGTGGCTAACGGCTCTAACAGTGCAAACAAAGGTAACGGTGCTGAAAGAGCTAACAATGTTTACCTGAAGGAGAACCGGAGGTTGGGCGCTACGCTGCCTCGAATGACGCCATTGGTTTGTATGGAGTTATCAGCTCTAACCGCAATATGACAGCTGTGCAGAGTGCCCAGCTACGTCAACTAAAGCACAGAGATGCTGTGATTACACACAATGTAAGAGTGACTTCATTCTCTATATCTTTAAATAGGAGAGTAAACACTTTTTTGCAGCTATATTAATACTCTGAAAGTCGATTACAGAACCATCCTTAAGCATTACTATCTAAGCCAGTGGCATTCACAGAGCTGGCTCGACGACAGATGACACAGATTATTTTTGCTTGAAGAGGCTTTGCAGACTTTACAAAAGTAACTTGCTCATTTACACAGGAGTCTTAATGCGTGTTGTACAGAGCAGCGTTGATTAACCAGCAACAGTTACCTCCCTTCTCTCCCCTAATCCGGATGTGCATGAGTGTGTGCCAGTGGGTGTGTTGAGAGAGAGTACATCCTGGATAATGTCACATTAGCATACTTCTATCACGGCGCTGTCACTCAGTGTAAAATTGAAGACATACCTGTAGAGTCAGCCCTATACTGACTCCACAAATACGTCTCTAATGTCATCAGGAGTCAGCCAGGTGTTTCATCACAGCAGCTGACATATCAGCTCCACGTGACCCACTGGGGGCCGTACCGAGGGAACGGATACATTCGTTTTAAAAGAATATAACGGGTACGGTTCAGCCAAGTAAAACACAATGCGGCAGAGGTTCACATTTTCTGCCGAAATCAAACAAAATGTTCAGCATGAGAGGTGTGAATGCAGCATTATCAAAGTCTGACAGCTTGAGCACTGCTGCCATCACTGCTGAAACCAGCCAGTGAAAGCTGCTCTGAAATAGTTTAGCAGGTTGACACAGCCACCAGACAGACCTCCATGCCGACGCGGCCAGCATAAACGGCCCTCGTGCCGTCTGGTTAAAGCATACAGCTGACTGGAGCTTTGTTCAGGTTGTGAAATTTGTTCAATGTGATTACTGACTCAATTTCCAGTCTCAACGGTTGGAATTTATTTCGTCAGGAACTGAATGGAAATGAGTGAGGCTGAGAGGCTCACCAGAATATTGTTATTATGCATCTCACAAAAAGTATAGAAAATGTGATTCAAAACTCAAGGTTTAACAAATGACGTTGATGAGAACTTGGTAACTGCTCAAGACTAAGATGAGCAGTTCAAATACATTAGGTAAAAAGGACAACATCAAGTACAAAGTCTGCTTTGTGCTTCTGATGAAGTGTGGAGGTTGTCCCATACCTGGGCTATTCATCGGTGGTGTCATGTCTTGGACAAATGATCGTTGAAGGTGAGATGTTTTGTGCTGGGAGTCTTGAGGTGCTAGGGGCCATCTGCCTGTTGACAGGATGGTTTAACAAGAAGAGCTGTCCCACACCTTCTGCTCGCTTTGCAATGTGTCACAGAGGAGCGGGTGGTTTCTGGCTGACCTGCTGCACCACAGTCCACAGTTCAGCAGGTTTCCAATGTGGCTTGTTGTCATGGCAGGAGGTGAAATAGTGAATCTCTATTAGAGGGCACAGCTTGGGTAAATGGGTTGTGATGCTAGTTCTATGATAGATAGATAGATAGATGAAGATATGAGATGATAAGATAAGAATATGAAATACAAATATAAGAGAAATATGTACAAATTACAAGGCCTTATGCCTTACAATTTGTGTTTGCTAATATAGCCAGTAACTGTGAGACAGATCACAGATGATCACAGGGAGAGCCAGCTGATGAAAGACCATAAGATGTTACAGTTTTATTTGGAACAAGCTGGTAAAGTTAAGGCTCATCCTAATTGCAGTTTGTAGTCAGAAGCGTTCCCAGTCCTGTCAGAAGGTTCTACGTCACAAGAAAACCAGGATTTGGGACAGTAAGGAGCAATCACCCACTTAAAAAATAAATTACATAAAATAAAATAAATTTTACATATATATATATATATATATATATATATATATATATATATATATATATATATATATATATATATATATATATATATAATTACCTGTGTAAACAAAATTCAAATGTGTGCAATCCCACTGCTCTGCTCTTTGCAGGTCTTACATCATCCAAATATAAATGACAGACAAATACAGAGACTACACATGCTACTTTGAAATGTGCATGGTTTAATAATTGAAATAGATTAGAGGGGGCCTATGTCACAGCTTCTGGGTTTATTCAGTGTTCAGACAATGGATTTATTTCCTTTTCCTTTTTAAACCTAAGTTGCTTTTTCTATATATAATAAAGTCAAAGGTGTAATTATGAAATGACACATGAATTTAACTGGCACATTGACTTACGCTTTGGAATAAAACGCGCCGGCTTCGGTTGAATTCTATTTAAGCCAGCAAACATGTTTGTTTGTGGGAAAAAATAGATATTATATTATCATATTATAATGTATCCCCTTGTTAATCTGCCACCCCCCTCTCTATCCCCAAGCAGCAGAGAGTCTAGGGGCAGACGTTTCTTCTAGTTCAATATGTTGATCCTTTATCTGGTTTGTGCAAGTTATTCGCCTCCACCCGGCACGTATTGGGCGCTGTCCGTGTTACTGAAGTAGACGGATTTGTAACTTTTTCCTACTCCTGCCCGCAGGAAAAAGAAAAACTAAAAACCGCATGGAATAGGGCTTGCATCACCATGTAGACAACCTTAGAGATGATATTAGAATTTACACAAGTTAGAGTTTACCTGAAGCGATAGAAACACTCATTCTAGAATGGTAAAGAATTGCAGCAGTGCGCAGTTTAGTGATAGTTAATTTGTTCCCTTTGGTGGCGCTGTGCGCTTGTTTTGTAGCGTAAACAGCCTAAGAATGTTTATTCAGTGTTTGATAGGACGTGTGTTGTGTTTGTATATGAAGGGTATCAGTGTAGTGTTTGATGCTGTTTGTCTTTATGGTGTTTGATTGATTATGTTTGCTCAACATTGCTAGATGTTTTATGATGTTTTTGTAGGCATATGTTATACATACATGGACATACACTTTATGTATGTATGTTTTTATTTTGTAGGTTATCAACATGACAAACTCAAACTCATGTCAAACCAGCTGCTGTGGACTTCAATACAAAGGAATAAGATGTCTAAAAAAGAAGTTCAGTTTAGAAACTTGTGGCAGAAAAGCCAAAATACGTCGACATACTGAATTACAGTTTTTGCCCGTTGCTTGAACACATTTTGCAAAACTTCGCTCATTGTGCCAAAACTCTACACACAAGTAAACATGACACAACACTGGGAAATATACCATTCACATCTGTGTCAAATTGAAACTCTACTATCAAAACCTAAACTCTGCTATCAAAACCTAACATTCCTTTGTCAAAATGTAACTCTGATGACAAAATGACACATACTTGCATCATATGCATACACTTTCAGATCAGGGGGAACACACTAGTCTACTTTATATAAAACACTGCAGTCTTTGATTTTCACTGTTTATTCAGAAGGCATATTTTCAGGAGGCACATTTTCAAACAACCAAAAAAGCAAATAGGCCTACTCAATATTGTACATTGCACTGTACATTGCAGTAACATGAATTCAGATAAAGCAAAAAAGAAAATAATAATAATAGAAAAAACACTATACTGTAAACACAGAAAATCATGGCAATTGTGCATACGTGGGCTCATGGATCCCGCCGTCTGTTGGGGTCTGGCCACAGGACCTCATCGACATCGCAAGCAATGTCTTCAACGTCTAGGCACCGGGGAAAATATCCCCTTGCATGACAAGACCATCCATGGATTGCTGTCACCTGAATGTCGCCGCAGGCCTGTTCCATTGCCTGCAGAAGAGGCATGCGGGCATGTGGTTGGCGGTCATATACACGCCATCTCCAAGCCGAAAAGAATTCCTCTATAGGGTTTAAGAATGGCGAGTAAGGGGGCAAGTATACCACTTCTAATTGATTGTGGTTGGTGAACCAGGCCTGGACCAGAGCAGCCCGATGGAAACTGACATTATCCCATACCACCACAAACCTGGGCTGATCTGGTCTGTTCTGTACAACTATATTATGGAGAGCATCTAGAAATGTGAGTATATGTTGGCTATTGTATGGACCTAGTTTTGCATGATGATGCAGAAGCCCTCGAAGGCTTATGGCGACACACATTGTGATAATTCCCCCGCGCTGCCCCGGGACGTGCACAATTGCCCTTTGGCCAATTACATTACGACCCCGTCGTCTTGTTTTGCTCAGGTCGAATCCAGCTTCATCAATGAAAATGAATTCATGAGGCTGTGCAGCTCCATCCATGGCCAAGATTCTCTGTAACAAAAAAGAAAACATATTACTGTACTACAGTGCTACACATACAGAACCCTCACCCCATCACACAGGTACCTGTGTAGCTCTCCGAATGGATCCATGTGGTACTGATATGGTACATATTCAGCTGCTACTGGATTTCAGAAATACTGTATTCTACAGACTGTATTTCTTCAGTCTATTGCGACTGAACTCCTTCCTTTCCTCACCCACCTCATCAACACATCTCTTGTTTCAGGATGCTTTCCCACGGCCTTCAAGACCGCCAGAGTCACCCCCCTTCTGAAGAAACCATCACTTGACCCCTCTGATGTCAAGAACTTCAGACCGGTTTCTCTTCTACCCTTTCTATCCAAAACACTTGAACGTGCTGTCTTTAACCAACTGTCTTCCTATCTCCACCAAAACAGCTTTTTGGACCCCCACCAGTCCGGGTTCAAAGTGGGTCACTCGACAGAGACGGCCCTCCTTGCGGTGACAGAGTCGCTTCACGCCGCGAGAGCCAACTCTCTCTCCTCTGTCCTGATTCTCCTGGACTTGTCTGCGGCGTTTGACATTGTGAACCATCAAATCCTCCTCTCATCCCTCGAGGGGATGGGCGTCTCAGGCTCTGCACTCTCCCTGTTTGCATCCTACCTGACGGGTCGATCCTACCAGGTGACCTGGAGGGGGGCCGTGTTGGAACCACGCATGCTGACTACGGGGGTTCCGCAAGGGTCAGTCCTGGGCCCCCTTCTCTTCTCGCTCTACACAACATCTCTGGGTTCTGTTATTCGCTCGCATGACTTCTCCTACCATTGTTATGCCGATGACACCCAGCTGGTCTTGTCATTTCCCCCCGGTGACACCCAAGTGGAGACGCGCATCGCTGCGTGTTTGGCTGACATCTCGAAGTGGATGACGACACACCACCTCAAGCTCAACCTGGACAAAACTGAGCTACTGTTCCTCCCGGGGAAGGGTTGCCCGCACCGGGACCTGTCCATCACCATTGATGATACCGTGGTGACGCCAACTCGGACTGCGAGGAACCTGGGTGTGACCCTGGATGACCAACTGTCATTCTCGGCAAACATTTCATCCGTTACACGCTCCTGCAGATTCCTGCTCTACAACATCAGGAGGATTCGTCCCTTCCTGACTGACGAGACGGCACAGGTTCTCATCCAGGCTCTTGTCATCTCCCACCTGGACTACTGCAACTCTCTACTCGCCGGAGCCCCGGCGTCGGCCATCAGACCTCTGGAGCTTGTCCAGAAAGCTGCAGCTCGCCTGGTGTTCAATCGCCCCAAGTTCTCCCACACAACTTCCTTTCTCCGTTCTCTACACTGGCTACCTGTAAGAGCTCGCATCCAGTTTAAGACTCTGGTGCTAGCCTACAGGGCAGTGAAAGGAACAGCTCCTTCCTATCTCCAGGCCATGGTCAAGCCTTACACCCCCGCCCGACCACTTCGCTCTGCTGCCTCGGGGCGATTGGTTGCCCCGTCGCTCAGAGGTCCTGGCGGCCGATCGACCCGGTCACGGCTGTTTTCTGTCTTGGCCCCACAGTGGTGGAATGAACTTCCCACTGACGTCAGGACAGCGGAGTCGCTGCCCATCTTTCGGCGCAGGCTGAAAACCCACCTCTTCAGAAAGTGCTACCCTGAGCCTTCCACTTAGCGCTTATTGCTTTCATACTAGCTTGTTGCACTTATTGTATTTCTACTACTTATAGCACTAACTGTTTTTCTTGTTTCTGCACTGTACTTTGGCTCTGAGTTATGCTCTGCTTCATGCTCTTAGATGCTTGTTTGGAAAAGGAAATGTACTTATGACTTTTGGTGACAAGTAGTTCTTTTGATTACCAATGTTGAATGCACTTATTGTAAGTCGCTTTGGATAAAAGCGTCTGCTAAATGACTGTAATGTAATGTAATGTAAATGTAAAGGACAGTTACACTTACCCGTACATATTCAGCTCGAAGTCCTTTGACCCTGACACTGTTCCTCTCAAATGGGACCCTGTAGAGCTGCTTCATGGTGATGTTGTGTTCTCCCAAGATGCGTCTGATGGTGGTGATGCTCACATGGTTTATGTTGTTGAACACTTGCCCGTCTGCAAGTATTTTCTGTCGTAGCTGGTGGAGACGGATGGCATTGTCTGCCCTCACTAGGTCCACAACGGCAAGTTCCTGCTGTTGTGGGAACAGGCGTTGGCGTCCTCCCCCTGAAGGTCTTCTAGTCAGTCTAGTGAAATACAACCACAAACTGTCATCGGTTTGCTTCTTTTTCTTACAGTACTTTACTGTATATACTGTATCATCCACTGTACTGAAACATCTCATTATAAGTAATCATGGTAGGTTTCACAAAAATTACCACTTTGGCTGCAAAGGGAGCATTAGCACCCTGCAATACCCTGTACACGTGATGTGGTAATGCGATATACTGTAGTAGAATGCTGTAAATACCATCTGAGTAGAGTAGAAAATAGAGAGGTGAAGACATACCTGTTTTCTAGTCGGAATGTTCTTATTACAGATGCCACTGTGAAGCGGCTTAGATGTGGGTGGACTCTCTGCCCAGCTTCCCTCATAGTCAGGCCATGGTTGATGACATGGTCCACCAAAGTTGCTCTTATATCATCAGGAATAGGGGTCCGTGCATGGCCTCCTCGACCTTGACCTTGTCCACCTCCTCTTCCTCTTGCTCTACCTCTGCCTCAGCCTCTTGCTCTCCCTCCATCCATGCTTGCAAAGTTCTTGAAATGGCTAAACTGAGGGCTTTTTGTAGCTGGCTGATTGGTGTTCAGTTTTGCAAGTAAGTGCCTTCAGGTGTGTATTTGAGTGGTTGCAATTACCCGATGTGTATTGTATTTTGGATACATGTGTTTTCCAAATGGCACCCTGAGATTTCATTTTTGAACAAAGTGTCTTATGTATGAAATAGAGTGTAGTATGCAGGACCAAGTGTGTTGCATAAAGGAGTAAGTGTGTTGCAGAATTGCAACTAGAGTGCAAAGCAGCGCTTTTGTTTAAGGTATGGGTACATGTGTTTGAGGTATGGTAACAAAAGCTTCAAGTTGTGTTACTTTAGTCTAAGCATGGGTCTATAGTGTTCAAGCAACGGGCAAAAACTGTAATAACTATTAATAATGCTGTATTAATACTTTATTTTCACCAGAAGTCAGGGATATTCAGTTTGAACATAATCTTTTACGTGTTAAAAAACGTTGTGTGCCTCCACAAGTGTGTGGTAAAATGAACATTCCAGTGTGTGCTGTTACTCCTGAGCCCGTGTTAGCCAACCTTGAAATGACACCGATTTGTTAGACACACACGGCCCGTTATTGAGTCCATTCACCTGTTAGGTGGAATGCTTTCTAATGACAAGGAGGGCACTCGATTGTGCAAAACACTCATTTAGGGATTAACTGGTATCTACAGGATAAAGGATGTAGAGACATTTTCCAGATACACTATCAAACAGCAGTGGGTGAGAGAGCTGTGCAACCTGACATGAGACATGACACTAGAACTGAGAGCTTTCAAGACTCCTGTAAGAGGCTGTATTCAAATCATCTTTTCATCTCTGTGTATTCAAACCTGTATTACAGTGTGCAGCGGAGAGGGCTGAGAGCACAGGCTCATCTATTCAGAACAAAGATTTGTTTGACATGTCTGTTTACAAAGAACCACCACCGGTCAAGAAGAGCTGAGTATTAAGTATTTAGATTTCAACATGCATGTATTATTAGAGTTGGTGTCAAAGAGGAGAGGGACAGATACAATCATAAGAATATGTTTAATCAACATTTTACATTACTCTAAATTTTAGTAACAACATCACATATTCTTAGAAAATCTAAATCAAAAGTAAATTAGGAACATTTTACCTCACCAATAGAGTGCCGCAAGAATGAGTCCTAAAATCCAGAAATGAGAAGCTTATAGACACTAGGCTCCGTTTGTGTTTTTGGTTAGATGACTGAAATAAGGTCTGTGGTGAACATGAGCTGGAGAGATTTTAATGTTTTGTTCTATGACATGAAATATGTCAAGCGTTTTGAAGCTTTTGTGTCTAATGACACAGCTAATCATCCTCACTAGTCCTCCTTCAGCTTAGTGGTGACATGAAGTCATGTGACCGTGGTGGAGTTGCTTTTTAGCCTAACATTAGCTTTTTACTTATGCTGATTGTATTCACAATTCAAAAATCATGACAGTGGTTAATTTGTGAAGATTATCTTGCAGAACAACACGTGTAGGTATCATAAACCACAGAGATTATTTTCTACAATAATCCAAAATCCAATGGAAAAACCCCATTGGCTTTTTGTGGCCTATAGAAATACATCATCCCTTCAGCTCTCTATTTGGCAATAAAATAAAGGTTGTTTAACATACAACGTAGCCACCTGCTGACCTGTGATATCATATACTAAATGGATTTACACTCAAGTCTGTACCTTCCAAAATAAGATCAGGCATAATTGCATTTGGTAACCAGATCAAATTAGACTTAGTCTTCTCTAAAGGCAAGCTGGCAATCTGCAAATAGCATCTATCCTCATAAAACCAAAGAGGAAACAGGAGCATGTGCTCATGAGTACATCAGTTCTAAGCAATAAAGCCTTTTTTTTTTACCATATTTCACCCACATATAGTCAGTGCATGTGAAAAGAGAATACCTTCATGAGACATAGATTTAGATTTGTTCTGCCGCTGCCAGCTATCTAAATAAGTTTCATTACAAACACAGAAGCAAGTGATGGAGCAAAAGTGTATGTGAGGCAATCAGTTTTGAGCTAACACCTAGCAGAGTACTATGCCAGGTTCTGTGTGTGCCAGTGTAGTCTCACGTAGCCAAACCTATCTCTACAGAGCTGAGTCAGCGCTTAAGAATGGTCTGGCTCCACACATTATCAATCTGGTACAGAGGGGAAAAAAACACTCTGGCTTGTTTGCTTCCCTAAACCAATCACAATCGTTTTTGGCCGCGGCACTAAGCTCAGGATGAATGGTGTTCGTATGTTTCTGCTGGTACCACCAATCTTTATGACATTCTGAATATCTGCAGTCAATAACAGATACTGGAAGATATTGGGTTCAGGGGTATTCCCAAAGACATTTAGAGGGTTTTTGACTGTATCAACTATTTTATAAACCGTCATTTTGGACTATTATTACGACAGATGATGTTTCCAAAGCGTGAAGACAAACCCTATTTTATTATTAACACATATCACAGCCTTCATTTAAACATTTCATTATTTTGGAACTGTTTGCAACGAATAATTAACTTGCCCAGAGAACCTGACATGAAGAGGACAGAGAAGAATATCGGCAGCTTGTGAGAGGAGAAACGGTCACGGTGTGCCAAAGAGTAACTATAAAGGAGCCGGTACAATGTTAACCGTGTGTTTAAAACTGTGACTCCAGGAGGAAATATATTTCCCTCAAAACGTAACTGATAGTGCAGTTTGGTTGTATGGGAACATAATTCTATAGGAGACAGGCTTGTGAGGGTATAAATACAAATAGTTTAAGAAATGGCAGGAAAAAAGGGTGTAATTGAATAAAAGGAATTTGCTGGGAGTTCTTGTTATTTAGTGTTAATATTATCTAATCTGAATTTGACTGTACAACACCTTTCCTGGATTAATTTACCATTTCCATATGATATATTCAGATGGGTTGACGTTGTGTCTGAACTAAAACTGCGTCACCTTTTCCATGCTGACCAGACATTGAACAGATTGATTATATTTACCAACACAACTGCCCACATAAGTTGTCATTTTAAATCACAGCAACATTTTGCAAATCTTTTGAATGTACAAGCACAGTAGCTCGAATCATTTTTCCTCTTGACTGTAATATTCCTCGTGCTTTCCCAGAAAGCAGTTGATGGATGGCGATGCGCAGGAGGCAGCCAAGTTCAACCTCAACAAATGTTTCTGATGTAACTTTTTAGAAAATTGTTATTTTAGCAGCTTATTTCCTTCAGAATTGTTGTTGGCTCATTACATGAACACATTATGATTTCATCTCTCTCAGCATCATACAGGTAGCAGCTGTGGAGGCTCTTATTTCCATGCTGCATTTACACAGGGTTTCATTGTTGGTGCGAGCCGTCACATCTGCTCAATGTCAGAATATCCACTCGGCTCACTCTAACAAAAGCTGTCACATTCCACAGCTACAATCAAAAGAAGCACAAGATCAGATTTATTTTTCTGTCTATGTGTAAAGGTATCTCTACTATGCAGGAACAGCTCTGGACAGAACCTCCTCCATCTTGGAATCTTTGGCAGATCATTTTCAGCTTTTCTAGATGTTGATGAAATGCAACATAGAAACGTCTATGTGATGAATAAGGACAGACCTCATGGTCATTTGTATTTGTACTGCTTATATTCTTCATATTGTACTTCTCATTTCTCCATGTGTCCATTCTTCTGAAACTATTGTTATTTCTTGCCTTCATGAAATTACTTTTTTTCATGGTGAAGGTGTTGTTGAGCCTTAACTAAAAGATGCATCCTTCATGTTCTGCATTTAGTCACCCTGTCACATGCCACTCTGAGTTCCCTCTCTAACTCCTCTCCTGTGATTTATTATGCTGGACATTAAGCTAATATCATGCATCGCCAGAGAAAAGTGTTTTGTGGCTCACAGGACCCCATTCAAGGTAATGTGCCTTCAGATTTGACCAGACACACCCGACAGAATTTGGCGCACAGCAGCCTCAACATTTCTATGCAGGGGAAAATACAAGATGCCAGAATGAGTTAGCGTGGTCCTCAGAGTGTGGACTGATGTTTATTTCATTGCTTTTTTTCCACTCCTTGAAACGGTAACCGCCGCGGACCAGAGAAATGAACGAGAGCACTCTCTAAACAATTGGTTACACTAATGGACCAATTTAGCTGAGAGGAGACGTGAAAAGCAAGCCACAGCTGATACAGGTTTACTGCAAAAGTGCTGACAATTTCTGAAATGATCACAGCACAATAAGAAGACGCTTCTCTGTATCTCTGGAGTGGCTTTTAATGACTTGGGTTCAAGCCACATGTGCATGTGTGGTAGTGATGGCTCTGAGTGAAAACAACAGTATGTATGCATCCCATCTTTGCTTTTATCCTGTTACTCTGTAATGCTCTCTTTGTTTCATGCTATGATGTGTCTGCTTTACTCAAGCTGTATTTGTTCACATTACTTTTCAAGCATTATTGTATGTACAGTAGGTTATAGATAAACTCAGAGGGAAGTCACTACTGAGGCACACATTAGCAGAGATAGAAGTTAAGCCCCGTCTGCACATTTTAGTCCAACACGCGTTTCGTTCTGCGCATTTGTCCGATTTGAGCTTGCTCCTGGGTCTCCATTCTGAGCGGCTAGCTTAGCTTCAAGGATGCAAAATGTCACACTATCAAAGCTCAATAATAATAATAGCAATAATACATTCCACTGCCATCATCTCAATCTAAAAATATGGAGGAAAATACAAGTCATTCTAGAAAACTAAAAACACAGAATTACTACCATTCTGATTTTTATGATCAATTGGACGATGTGTTAAACAAAATATGAGAATGAGAATATGGTTATTTACAAGAATTATTGCGCGACCAATTAAAGACCTGGTATATCTGGATGGAATAACAAATGTCAGAGGGACAACATACAGACAGGCCTCAATAACATGGTCAATATACAGTATTATGTATATGTACTATGTACGTGTGTGTGATGTCTCAGCACACACATTTAGGATGGATGTTAGTAACTGAGATGTTTAGGGTCTGATTCCAGCTAAGCACCATAACAAGCCAACACACTCTCACTATGAACTCCTCCAGTACCACCGCTTAGTCTCAGCCCCTTGGCTTCAGACATTGACGCACTAGGTTGACTAGTTTTCAACACGTCAGGACGAAGTGTCATCATAAGCTCGTTACATGCATAGTGTCCTTTCAAACTAAACTTCCGTCTTCACAACATAGGCAACAAAACCACTTAGTTTAGTTTAGAAAAAGAGCGTGGTTGACATTCACTTGACTTGTCAATACAGAGTGACTAACAAGAAATTTGGTTAAAGGAGATGTATCAAAAACGTTGATGCCTGATTTTATCCAATTGATGGATAAAAATGTCAAAGGCGTAAAATGCACGTCAATCACAGCCGGGCTGTGAATAACGGAATGTCATGTTGACTGCCAGCCCATCATCGTGCCAAGCACTCAATCATCACATTGTCTGTGTGGAGCTCATTCACCCCCATCTACATGCATGTATGCCATTCTTGTATTCATGGTTTGGTGGGAGTGATGGCTGCAGAGCAACAAGCTTCTGGTTTGTTTGCCTTCTGTCCACGTGAGGCTCTAACTCAGCGCTTTGTGCTGGAACAACAGAGCACAGTGCTGTGCTGTAGGAATGTCAGTGATTTATGGAGTGCACAGATATAACGGAAGTCACCCAAAGGTCCACGTACGCCTCTGCACTCATTTGTCTGCGTTTGTGAGAACCTCTAAACTCTCGGTGAATAGATTTGCCCGTGAAACAATGTCAGATTTTAAAAATGTATAAGGAAAGGAAAACGGAAAAGACAAAAGCTGACAGGATCCATTTTTTATCTGTAGGTAATGAAGGATGTTTTTCTGCTTATTCCAACGTTATCACAGTTTTGAATGCCTCTACTGTCTGGTCTTTTGAGAGTGACTAAGTGAGCACAAGTGACCACATTTGACGGGCATTAGGAAGATCTCCAGCAGATCTGACATATCAACAATTATTTATGCAGCGTAACCAAACATGAGAGACAGTGAACACTTTCAACAAAATGATTCTCTCTATTTTAAAATATGTTCAGTATTACTGTCTAATATTAATATGTGATCTAATATTACTGTCTTTCATCTAATAATTGTAAAAAGTGACCATATAACAACACCTGACCAATACTAATAGAGGTAGTGACGTCACCACCATCTCTCTCTGCCATGATAGTTCTGTATTTGGAGAATGAAAACGAGCCTCTTTTACCATCAGCGATGCCTCAGCTGTGGCTCATTTCCACATGACACACATGGAGATAAATTACAGCTCACAAAAAAGTATTTGGTTAATCAGATTTATGTTATTTTCATGTCAAAATTGGAAGTTTTATGAACATTACCAACTTGTATTATTATATTATATGAGTCATTTCACTAAATTCACTTTCAGTCCTATGATTGGTGGTCTTTTACTCCAACGCTTCATACCTCGTTGGAGCTCCCCATCCTGTTACATGTAGTGATCTGTTTCTCACTGCCGGACATGATGGCAGGCATGAGAATAGTACTAGCATGGGATGACATTAAACGTAAATGTCTACAGTGTCGATATGTAATATATGTTTATATATATTCTGAGGATAGCTGAAAGGTTACAGAAACCTGCTAATGACCCACTAGAGCAGTGGTTCTCAACTGGTCTGGCTGCGGGACCCACCATCACCCCTTAATGACAAACTTCTCAAATGTATTTAATGAAAAGATGGTGCAGTTTGAACCTGAGCTGAAAATGTCCTCTGCAGTATAGGGAGCTCTCTTGTTCCTGTCAGTCCTCGTCCCACATGTTTCACGTAAACAACTAAAACTGCTTTGTTTGTTATGTCTGTAGATTCGTCCATTTGTAATGCAAAATGACCACTTGCCTTATATTGAACAGTGGTCTGTTGTTTGATGTCATCCGACATGTCTTCAATTCTCCTACTTATAGTGTCATTTGACAGAGATTTTCAGTTTATCCGCTGTGGATTGATCCAACACGTCCATGTCCATGGCTGCAGGTCAGTAAGACACTTTAGTGATGTCCTCAGGTCTTGAAGTCATCTTTGAAAGTACTCAACAGGTTTATCTTTGAGAGAAGGGTGTTTTGTTTCCTTCAGTTTTGACGGCTTCATGCTTTCTTGTGCCAGAACCGCGCTGCACAAAACACACTGAGGTTTTTGTCCTCTTTTGTCCTCAATGTAAGAAAATCCTCATGTAGTCGGTATCGTACTTGTGACACTGACGCAAGTACGATTAGCACATGAAAACAAACTTTGTGGGTGTTCTTCTATACTGTGAAATGGGTGTCTATTAGCATTACAAGGCACTAACGCCAAATACTGTTAAGTCGTGTGAATAAATCCCCTTCAAAATAAAAGCACATCATTTTATTTATTTTTTCCCAGGCAAAGGCCACCAGTTGAGAATCACTGCACTAGAGTACGACACAAGCACAGTAAAGGTTTGAAGTAGATAGCGACAGCTGCTGCCATTGTGTCCTGGAGCAAAGCATCAGAATACCAACAGATAATCACAGACTGTACAGGACAGCTGCTACGGCTCGATCCAACCAAATTAATATATCATCAGTCATTCATGATCCTGGTTGAAATTCTGAATTTTGAGTACTGACCACTCAAACAACTCTAAACAGGTGTCATTACCAATATTTTGACAATGTGGAAGAAGTGTTGACAGTGCTCCAGACTAATGTTTACGTTTCATGTCTGTATTTATTTGGGTCCATTAGGTGTCCCTAATTATTTGTTTTCACCACACCTTCTGGCACTGCATACATTTTAGTGTTACTATTCTTTTCAGTTCTCATACATGTTGGTAATTCTTATTATATTATGTAGTTAATGAATGCTAACAGGATTAAAGGTGCAGAGAAGAAATTAGTTTTGAGTTTTCTGGTGTCTACAGTTTCTCTCACACACACATTTTTTGCCCACCCTCACCACTTCTGAAAATAATCTGGTGTCTGTTCAGGATTAGGCATCTGACTGGGGACAGGTGGTGGTGCCTTTACATCCTCCAATAACGTTGGGTCTAGGCTGAGCCTTAAAGGGTTGGGGACAGATGTAACAAAAAAAAAAAAAATGAATAGTTCTCTTTATTTTAACTATTGATGTGTTTTAAGGTTGTGATGTCACTCGAGGAAGAGTACAGAGTGTGGTTTAACATGTGCACACACAGACACAGACCTGCTAAATGTCAGGGACACCTCTGCAGCCAATGGAAATGTTTGGTTGCACAATGTGTCCAAACTGGAGCCCTGAACCAGAAAATTTATTTTAAGTCAAGATGAAAATAGAAAAAAAGCATTTTCAACCCTTTCAGATTACATCCACAGGTTTTTTTTGTGCACTTATTTAACAATATGTGCGAAATTATAAATTTCATATTTTCACATCAAAATGCAATCATTAAAACATTTGATATATATATATATATATATATATATATATATATATATATATATAGATATGCACAATATATGTGCTTATGTAAACTCATACCAAACACGAATATCATACAATGTATTGCTTCCATTTTGTTGTTATTTTGTATTATACGTTTTATGTTTTTTTTATCTACTATTTATTTTCTTTCTCTCTTGGAGCATCACTGGCATGACAATAAACATCGTGAATATCATGACATCCCTCCATCACTCAATCTCCAACTTTTAGTGACAAGGAAGGTGTGTGTGAACTCGAAGGATCTGATTTAGATCCCTCTTCAATGCTGCATAACTGATGTAAGTTAAGTACGTTGTGTAAGTTAAAATTAGTAGTCATATATATATATATATATATATATATATATATATATATATATATATATACTGTATGTGTGTTTACTGTTTTCTGGAAGAGCTCAGGATTTCTGAATAAACAGTAGGCTGCCTTGGAAAAAAGGGGTGAGCATCATGTATGTCCACATCTTAAAGCAAGGCACTGCGGACATTTTCTTAGCTGCCTATTCAAACTGAAGGTTTTCGGGCTGTAGGACTCTCTTTGTGGCCTTTACAGTTGGTGCTTGGCGGTGTCATGCTGATAATGGTTCATTTTCTTCCAAATAGCACATTTATTTAACTTTGACTTTGATCAAACAACCCAACAAACGTTCAAATTACTCTTCTGTTTCTGTGCAAGAACCTCGGTAGTGGAAGGCATTGATAAATCACGAGCAATCCATAATATTTTAATAAGATATACAATCAATGGTACATGGGGGCACATGAACCAGGCTGTTGCTAATGCAAGTGTTAGTGTAGTGGTAGTGGTAGTTTGCATTGGCCCGGACTGAGTCTGGTGGAAAACAAAACAAATCTTCGCAATTGCATTCTGCTGGGGAGGGAATGGCTCTTAAATGCAAGATTAATTTGGGTGTTCATCTTCGCAGCACCGATCACTCTGTGTGGAAACATGGTGAAATTACAAGAGGAGAAAAGGTACATAAAGCGCACCTCGTCAACACAAATCAATGACAGTTAATTAAATGGTGAGATGGGGTAAACAGCATATTGAAACACATTTAATGGCAGCCCACACAGATTTGGCCATCCGAGCTGATAGCTGTAAATAAAGAATCCAAAGCACCACAGCGAAGCCTCACCTCCAAGCAATGTGTGTTTTATTGTTTGCCATGATTTATAATTCTTATCTTGAGCCACGAGTCCAGGGTGTTGTGGCAGAAGGCAATAAAGTCAATAGGCTTATAAATTGGAACTGAATTCTGAGTTTGCTCTGCATGGAGAGTAAACACTGCTTTCAGTTGCTTATCTATAAGGTTTGATGGCATTGCAGTCTGTTTTAAAGGAAGAACAGTGGCACTCGGTTTGCTGTCGGGTTCACATGAGAAATGTTGCAACACAACTTAGAAATGCTCCCAGTATTTAGTATGTCTCCCTAACAGCAGCACATTGCTGCTAATGGATCAGTGAATACATAAATGAGCTGAACGTGAAGAAGATAGCGTCTAATTACCCTGAAACAATTAAACTGACTGCCACTGTCAACAGCTTGTTAGTAATTTCCAAAATGAATGAACTTGTAAAAGAGAAACAGGTAGTGCCACAATGGGATAGCCATTCCAGGGTTTCTTTAAAGATAGACGGTAACATAACATGAATTAACATCAGAGTTGGATCTTTTATCCTGCAGCCCATGGAATTAGATCAACGTTGGATGTTTCCGCTCCGAATTTAGTGACAATGCAGGAAATAGCGTGCCAATATGCAGCAAGGTGGAAAGTGAGGGTGTGGATGTCAATTAAAGTTCTCCTTTTACTTTAACATTGAAAATGAGGAGGTATGGTAGAGAAAGAATGTAGAGTATCATCTGCCTGTTTGCTGCAACGTCATTCAATATTCACATTTCTGTTCAAAATCAGCGGGGATCAGAAGCTTTACTTTTGAAAGTCAAACAATCTTGGCCGTTAATGGTTCAGATATCGGTATTCACCTAGAGCCAAATCACCCCCGCAGATATACTGCAGTCATTTATTTTATTTTATTTTATTACTTTATGGCACTGCAAATCTTCGTTATTTCCCATTTATATGATTTGTCATAATAATTACCAGCTGAAAGATCATGATGATAATGTTGATGGGCCTATTTTGCGAGAGTCCTCATTTCACTCTGAATAAGCTGACTCTCTGCAACAGTTCCAAATCAGCGTTTCTCAATGGCTCCATTCACCAGGCTTGCTCTTATCGGAGTGGGGCTCGGAGTGGTCCCCGTGTGGTGCAGTGAAACCATGGATAAGACAACTTGCTGCAGTTGATGATACAATTACACCAGGCCCCTCAGGAAGCTGCCCCGATAAAGCACTGGCATAACTTTGTTTGGAATTGCTCTAGCTGAGTTTCATAATGAAGTCCGGGGATACACAATTAGCATATGGCATTTGATGATGTGATATTGTTTTATCAGCTGCTGCTTAATTAATATTTCATAATGATCAGCGTACACTTAAAGCTTGGTGTTCATAAGGGGGAGGAAGACAACACAGTATTTTTTATTTTTTTTTCTAGAAGTATGCTATAAGCTCTGAAAATTCTTAAAAGAAAAGAGGGAAAGAAAACGTGATATTGAGCCATTTACCCTCTCTGAGGATTAGCAATGGGGTGATCGTCTGGTTATGTCAATGATGAATAATAAATACAGCGCTTGGTCCCACTCAGATTCATGAATTGCACCTTTTGGAATCTCGTTAGCCAGAACAACCACAGCAACATGTGATTAATTACCAGCTTCTAATTAGACTTGCAGTGTTGGAAGGCTTTAGATGATTTCATCTCAAGGAATATTTATCACATTTTCCAGACTGGCGTTCAAATAATTTTCTCTCTCCATCTGTTTGCAGCAGGCACACACACATACAACACACACACACACACATACAACACACACACATACACACACACACACACACACACACACACACACACACACACACACACACAGCCAGAGGCAAATCGTTTTGTGTTTTTTGGACTCTCCACTAGCTGAAGAGGGACATCAGAGTTTATGAGACATCTTCACATAATAAGTCAATAACCTTACGGAAGCTGTAGGGCTGAAGGTTAGGGTCATAAATGTACCCAAATATACGTGCCATAAAAATGAGGTGACCCCCTTCAGGGCTCCTAAATGTGCCACTTTAAAGTGAAACACAGTGGAGCAGAAGGCATCGGATTCTCAGCAGGCGTGTCCTTCACCTACCTCTGTGTTGACATTGCCGCTTTATTGGAGGAGATGGAGTGATTGCAGAGCGGTGCACGCTGCCATTTTATGATCTCACTTATTTTTATACTATCTTCTGTGGTCTGCAGGCAAGGCCTTCAGCGCTGTGTGGACACCTGGGTCCATTTCTGCACACATTTTGACTGCTAGCAACGATATTACAAATGCTACAGCTATTTCAGGGTATATTTCTGAGATAAAGTGCTGACACATATTCAGTTTTCAATTTGTATCAGATAAACTAGAAGAGCTAAAGGTGGGCTGCATGGTGTCATAAACACAGATTCAAATTAAATTGAAATAAAATAGTTTTTCACTGCGTTTGTGACAACAGTGACAGCACTAAACAATATCAGGAATACACAGATGAGATCTGGTGACGTATTAAAAGTTACCACGAGGAGGTAAGTGTCCCATACCACCACAGATCATTACGTTAATCCAGCACATCATATCCTCACGCACAAACCTGATGTGACCCATTTTACTTTTCCAGCTCAGTGATCTCCTGATCCATGCATATTGACTTTTGTTGGCAACTTGTGGCTGCGATACACTGCCAGGAAAGGGTGTGCACAGACAGTTATTAATTTAAGATGTTGAAGTCGGTTCAGACAGAATTCCATCGATAAGTTCAAGGTATAATTTGGCCCCGACTGAATGGCTCTCAGCTGTAAAGCAGAGGTGTTGCTTGAGTATGTGCAGCAGGTATGACAGCTAGTATTTTGGAAGTAAAAACAAGTGTCAGTGTAAACCCTGCTATACTTATTAATAATTACAATTATGTGAAAAGTGCCACAATGCAGGGGGAGTATACTGAACATACAGTCAGACCTTCTTTATTTATTTATCATTCTTCATTAGCCAGTGGCTCAACTTCATTATATGGCTTTATTGTTTATTGTTTTTTACCTTACTAAAGCTCCCATCATTTCTGTATTTGAGATATATACCTTTGAAAATTACATTTCTGTATTTGTGATGGAAAGTCTTGAACTTAACATTTCTTAACATGAACCTCATTCTGAGCTTCATGTTAAGATACAGTTACTCCATGGGGCTTTTATTTTGAAAGGGTGGGACTGGGTGAGTGAGAGAGGAGACAGAATCATAATGTTTGACACACATACACAGAGGTTATTAAATGACAGGCTTCATCACAATTATTCCAGTTAGAATTCACTCCATGGGGCTTTTATTTTGAAAGGGTGGGACTGGCTGGGGGAGAGGAAACATAATCATAATGTTTGACACATACACAGAGGTTATTAAATGGCAGGCTTCATCACAAGCATTCTAGTTAGAATTCACTCTGTGGGACTTTTATTTTGAAAGGGTGGGGCTGGGTGGGTGAGAGAGGGGGAGAGGAGACATAATCATAATGTTTGACACTCATACACAGGTCAATAAATGACAGGCTTTATCACAATTATTCCAGTTAGAATTCAGTCCATGGGGCTTTTATTTTGAAATGGTGGGGCTGGGTGGGTGAGAGAGGGGGAGAGTCATAATGTGAGTGAATTGACTGAATATCTCCAAGTCGTGTGTGTGTGTGTGTGTGTGTGTGTGTGTGTGTGTGTGTGTGTGCGTGTCGCAGTGTCTCTGTAGGCCTTTCTCAATATATATATATATATATATATATATATATATATATATATATATATATATATATATATGTGTGTATATAATATAATACACTTATATAATAATATATCATTTTTTATTTTAAATGAAAATGAAAAAGCAGGGTTGTCATATTCAGTTTGATTGTAAAAATACTTTACAGTAAAAAAAGGGATTAAACTCAATAGCAAGACCAGCTGAGGTGGTGATGTCATCAAGTAAGCTGCTGTTCCAATTGTCCATACTGCGTTCTCTGGACTTGGAGTACGGACTGACTCCAAAAAGTTCACAAGTCCATACTTGTGAACTTGGGTATTGAGAAAGGCCCTGTGTGTTTATCAACAGCACTAATGAGCTCATGTCACACCTGTGTGCTTGGGTGCATGTGTGTCACTTGTTGCCATGGTGATTGGAGCACCTGCGTGTTAGAGTCTAATTAAGAGGTGTTAAACTATACAGGGTTTTTCAACAAAACTACCTGTCAAACCTCTACCCTTCATAAACCAATCAACAACATATGGGTAGCATGAGAGAGATAAGACTCTGATGAATGTGTTGATGTGGTTTTTATGTTTGTGGTGTTAAAAATGTGAGCTGAGGAGCAAAATACAAAACTGGTACCATCTGCTTTCTTTGACAAATTAGTGGTCAGATTTAACATGGAGTCTAATGGAGCAGTTGGTTGGAGTTCATGTCGCTCTGCGGCTCTTTGAGCCAAATGTATAAGTCTGTTGGATTCCATAGATGCATGCGTGCGACCAGCAGAACATTTCCAAGCTTTTTGGCAACAAATGGTGAATAAAGAGTAAAAATTGTGGGACTTGAAGCAATTTATTTGGAAAAATCACAGAATACTTTTCATGCTCTGCTCCACTCTGACCATGATGTCATCACTCTAGCACTTAATGAGCCATGCAATACACACCCATTATAAAATCTGTTTTTTGTGCTCTCTTCACGCCGAAACCCCATTCAAGTGATTTTTGCTCTGTATTTTCTGGAAAACCGCTGGGCGAATCTCTGAGAAAAGGAAAAGTCATAGCACACCATTCCCGATCAGGCCGCACGTTTCAATATATTTTTTATGATTCTGTGGACAACATGCAAATCGTTATATCGAAAATATAGTTTGTTACTTTTTGTAGATATAGCTTTGAACAATGTATGAGAACAGCCTGAGCAATGTTACATATGTGTCTGAAAAGGTCTCATATCAACATATCTAACAAATTACAGCCATAACACCTAAAACATCAAGGATGCAGCCCTAATTGAAAAGTTTTTTGGAATATCTAACATTTAGCAACATGGAACAGTCTCTGTTTTGTTCCTCTTAGCTTGGGGACACTTCTGACCTCAACATGACACGAACCGAGCTCCTCTAATGTAACTGTTAATGGGCTTCACACACACACAGGTGAAGTGCTACAGAGTGCTAATGAAATGCACAGCACAGGCCAGACTACTCAGCTCAGGGCCCTGCTGGCTGGGAGGGAAAGGGGAAGTCTTGCTTCCTTACACAATAATTCATTCCCGTTCACCAAGGCTTCGGAGTGAGAAGCCCGGCAATAGGGTAGGCATAAATCCAGGCTGAAATCTCTCAGATTGCATCCGAATGGCCCTTTAAAGAACCTGCACGGCTGTCAACTTGACTCCATCGGAGCAATCTATCGTCTAACACGTGCCACGTGAGCCTCCTTTGCAATCAAAGATAACAACGACGGCAGGTAAATGGACTGCATTCCTAAAGCGCTTTTCTAGTCGTAGTGCCCTCTCATAGAGCTTTACAACACAAGCCAGCATTCATCCATTCACACACATTCAAACTCTGGTTGCAGCAGTGGCGGACCATGCATTTTATACCTGGGCCTTCTGTGCTGTCCTACTAGACTTGAGCCATGTCCTAATAAGCTCATTATGATGCCACAGCTATGGTTATTTGTTTCTAGGAGCGTAACAATACACGTATTCGTATTAAACCTTTCGGTACGAGGCTTAAGAATCGAACAATACGTTTGAATAATACTAGTGCATTTGGAAAATGCAGAAGCTTAAATTGTGGTAAATATAATGTTTTCGGTGGACTGCGCTCACGTAACAGACAACAGGCTTTGTGACCTCTGAACCCGGAACAATAACAAAAAACAGCTGAGGCTGCGGCACCGCACGTGTCTTCAGGGGGTCTAAGCTAACTAGCTTAGTGGGGAAACAACAGCTCAAACAGATTCAATTGTCCGGACAATAACCCCACGCATGACGACAATACATATAGTCCAAATCAATGTAATTAACACAATGACAAGAAAAACTCACAAGAACCAGTCACATATATTTTATATGACAACAAAGCAACAAATCAATCCAGCAACACTGCAGCTAGAGCACGAGCCATTCATATTATTCCTAAAAACGACACGATAGACAAATGAACACAGTAGAAACGCTACTGCAGATGTAAAGACGCAAAATCAGTTAACTTACCACAGTTGCTCTTCACTTAAAAAGTCCACTCAGGTCTCTCCAAAAGTTTTCTAAAGCACGTAGCTTGTGCGTGTCCGTAGCTCAAAACAACTGCAAATGAAACACATTCTTAGCCATAAAATGTGCAACGCTTCCCCGCCGCTGTCAGCCAGAAATACTGTTCGTACAAATCCTTTTCCATGCTGGGTCAGGGCTGATAGCTGTGGGCTTGACCGGCCCTTTGATACGATGTCCAGCTTTTCTGGAAATGTCCTCCAGAAATCCATTTAAAAACGCTAAAAATGTCATGTCAATGTCATAACTTCTTACATATGTTTCAACTTGAACTCTTACTAAACACTAAGATCTGCTAGCTAGCTTTCTGTTTGACAAAAGTCACGCTGGCCCACTGACCAATCACGGCGCACCTTAATGCTGACGTACTTAGCAGGCTACCTGGGTAGCTCTGGCACGTCAAAGAATACGCCCAACATGTCAAACTAAAGATCTGATTGGTTGAAGACGATGACGATCAACAATATCGTCCCCATATACTTTAATCTGCAAGGTCTACCTAGAGGACCTCGGGCCTCTCTCCTCACATAGAGACATAGAGGCTGAATCTGATTGGATAAGAGCTCTACTTAAAACAAGCTGCACTGGAAGCAGAGCAACTGAGGAAGACAGGAGCTGTGCAATGAGAAAATAAGCAAAAATTAGAAGAAAAAAAAATATAGAAAAAATTATAATACTTATTTAATACTAATTAAATTATAAAATAGCTATAACTTTGTGATTCTGTTTAGGCCAGCAGAGAAGGCTTAGCTGGCCCTGACGGCCCACCACTGGGTTGCAGAGGCTACCTTACAAGATGCTACCTTCTCATCACAGGTTCAGTCTCTTGTCAAAGAACACTTGGACAAGTAGACAGCATTTGCCTCCTGGCAAATGTTTTGGGAGGCTATTTCCTCCATTGCTTTAGCACCCATCAACGGAGTATGAGGAAATAAATTATTACACACACACACACAAACTCTGACTCATTTGCGTGTCATCTCTCAGTAAAAGATTTGTCAAGGTCACAACTAAAGAGAAAGTGAGTGGGCGTTTCTCACGTAGGCAACAGTGAAGCAGAGCAGATGACAAAGTGTGTTAATGTTCTACATATCATCATGTTGAAACACGGTCACGGCTGCCTCCCGGGCTCACTGACTCTGTCTTTTTATGCGCCGCACACTTTCTGTGAACTTCCCAAATAGCGCAACACCTCAAAGTCTTTTCTTGTTTTCATGTGATGTCAGCCGGAGCACATAACACTATTTTGGCATTCTCCAGGAGGCGTTTGCTGACTTAACAGCAAGTGGCATTAAAGTGCACTGTTTGAGAATATCTTGTATTGCAGTTTAAGAGGCACTAATTGAAATTTGAAAGCTGGCGATAAACTGAATTGGATATCTTAAACCTATTAAAGGAAGGTAAATTGCAAGCGGGCAGTTTTTCTGCAAAGAACTCCACACATCCCAATCATTGATGCCAGTCTAAACTGAATGTACTAGTGTTGTGGCTGCTTGGCTGTTTTGTCATTATGCCCACATTGGCTCTAATAGGTCCGGTGTTGGTGTGCTGAAACTGAAGTGTCCACGAGAAGTACAGAGCCAATAAGAACTTTGTTGTTGGGATTACAAATGCGGTTGTGATCTTCCTGAACCAGGGCCAGAAAATAGCTACATCCTTGAAATAATAGAGGAATGGCAATAAGCGTGGATGAGAAATAATAACTTGTAAATTGGCATATTTCTCTGATTGTGTGTGGGTACAATGTTGATTACTCTAACCACACAATCAGTGGGACCATCCCGTTCTACTTGGCTCGGTTTGTTAGAAACTTCACCAATATTATTAATAATTTATCAAATCAAACAGCTTAGTGGATGATGGGGTATGAATTTTGTTATGCTTCTCAAGGGAAGCATAACAAAAAAGGTTAAAGTCTCCTGGTAAACTGTAACTTTTGATGTAGAGTAATTACATTTTTTGAGTGTCTCCATATTCATATAAAATGTTAACAAGTAATAACTGAGGGTTTAACTGTCATCTACTGTATTTTGCAGTATTTCTTCCCAAAAATGACATCCCCATTCAACTAAATTGCATTATAGTTACTCTTAAGAATTTCAACAAAACAATACAAAAACACAACATCACTACTTGGTTAGGTTCAGTATAAGATTGCGGTTTTGGGTAAAATAAGAATATATTTGATGTAACTGAAGTTATGTATGAAACGTTAAACATTACATGTTAAAATAAGTCAACATTGGTTATTGCTTCCATATTGGACACTAACAGGTATCTCCTTGGTGACAGTACTGTGTTTGTCTGACCCGTCCATCTACCCCGAGTCCTTTGTGGACAGACCAGGCTGGTAGTTGATAGCATATACATAGAATGAATTAGAGATAGTGTAACATACAATGTTACTTAATATGTACCCCCCAAAACAAAGTGCATATTAAACTATTAATAATTTCAATATTAAAATATTGAAACTAGACAGGCTCAACCATCAGAAGAGCACCAAAATTTACACCCAAACATGTGAAATAGTCAAACATCTAAGCACACCCACACACAGTCTCTGTGACACACACTTGCATTTTACAGTAAATGGAGCACATCCATGTAGCCATTAGGGGAAAGCAGCCAGGTATGCTTCTGCCTTCGTACAGTACTTGAACAGCTGTGTGTCGACTGCGGCAGTGTGCTTCATGTCACATGATACCCAAGTGCCATATGGCACAGTTTCAGCCCCCCCCCCCACCGTAGTGCCCATTTAATAGGAATAAATTAAACTCATTTGTCTGTCCCTTTGGCGTGGTCCAAAAAAAATAAATAAAAAGTATACATTCTTAAACAGAAAATGAATGACGGGGAAACTTGGGGCTCATTTTTCCTGTTCAGTGGAGAATCTTTGCTGCTGTAGCTGCTGCTAATGGAAGAATACTTTCTAATGGGATGACCTCTTCATTCTTTCAGGTTACTTTGGTCTTGTACAGATTGTTGGTAATTGTTAAGCGTGCAGAAGGTTGTAGGTATGATTTGTATCTGCATGAAGTGTGTGAAATGATAAGTGGGGAAAAGTATGTCTTGTATTTTGCAAATCTTTGTGAAAGAAATTGGTTTTTGCTTGTCCCCAGCTCCATATGATCAAGGACTTTTCTAAGAGGTTCACATAATCATTACAGTGCAGCAATCAATGAATTGCACACAGGACTGACCACACAGAGATTTGTATCTCTAAAGGTCAAGGCTAATATCAGTATAACAGCAACATATGCTCTTAGCCGGGCACTCTACTCTTTCACCAAGAAGGCTATTCTATTTTCATCTCATTGCCCTTTATCGGAGTACACAAAGAAAGTGAGATATAAGTGCATTGCAATAAATAGACCCAAAAGGAGCTCGGGAGTTGAAAAGAGCAATGGTTGCCGACTAGGACAATGTGGATTGTTGTCAATGTGAAAAAAAAGTCTTGGATAGAAATCAAATTCTTGCCAATGCTGTTGGCTCCAGCATGCTCCATTATGCACAGATAGCTTTATTCTGGGGGAGCAGAGTGCTATTGTAAGGTGCACTGGGATATTATGTTTCATTAGTTCTTTTGTTTTATCTAGATGGCCTCTGCACACATCAAAGCAGCTTTATTCCAGTATGATACATGTCAACCTGAATAAACCATGAATAGCCAACGTTGCAGAAAATCTTATCTGCGCATGTTCCATTAAGGTTTTGTTTTAATGATCAAGCCAATGTTTTATACCAGAAATATGCCTGCTGATCACGTCGGGGCGTGCTGGTTATTTCTTTCTCTCTCTCTCTCTCTCTCACCTTGGGTAGATTTTCCGATAGCTTTGACAGAGCAAATAGGATCTCTACTCACACTCTCAATTGTATCTGCCAGACAAGGACATATTGATCTATGTTTGCTTCTAAATCTAAGTTGCACAAGAAAGGTATTACAGTTGAATTTATTCAGCTGCCATACAACATGGTGCACAGTGGGTAGCTTTAAAAGCACGGTTTTGGTTATTTTGGGTGAACCGTTTGCCATTGTTGGGGGTGGAGGGCACTGTCACTCTTCCGTCACTTTGAAATGTTGGTGTGGCAAAAGAATAAAATAAAATAAAAAAGTGAAACTGTCAAAAAGGCAATTTTAAAAAAGCCTCTCTATTTCCTTCCGCTGCTCACACTGCAGCAACATTACCTGAGGGTAGTGGTTAAAGCTGTGCTCGTGACAGCTTGTGGATGAAGCAGCTCTGGGTGTCTTTATTGCTGTGCTCCCTGTTTGTGTGTTATTTAGCAGCAGCAAGTCTGTTGGCCCTCTAAAGAGCGCCTCCCTCTGGCGCGTTCGGGTTCAATAGCGCCGTCTGCACCGTGCTTCCAGCGTTCGCTTCCCAAGGTCAGAGGGCCCTCAGACACTCACCGTGTGATTAGCCAGAATATCACGTCGTGTTATCCAGGGCAGGCAGAGGACTTGCCATCAATAGGCGAGAGATCAGGCGACAGCATCCAGACCAGTCTGGATGCTGTCCCTTTAAACCTGTGTTACTTTAAACCCAGGTACGTGAACATCATTTCTCATTCATTTTTGACATTATCTCATGATAATGCACCTTTGACACAATTGATTACACAACTCAAGCAAGATAATTGAGTTTTTCTATTACATTTTTTAAATAAATGCACAGAATTATTATTTTTTATTTTACATTTGCATTTTTAGTTGTACTTTCTTAAAAAAAGTGATTAGTTTAATTGCTTCGGGCTGTTTTGCAGAGATGTTAAATATGAACATTTTGTATGGACGATGAATATTGTGCAGATATTCCTTTATTCAATATAAAAGCACATCTTAATATTGATAAAACATAATCAGTGAATGGAAATTAGTTGTACACTAGTGCCATTCCGGTAATAATTAGTACTGAATGCAATTTTATTCCAATAATAAAGTGCAATGATCAAAAGAATGAGGATGGAGCTCTTTAGTTTTAGTTCAGGTATAAAGTGGAAACCTGTCATTTTTTGGTTTACTTATTTTTATTACGACACACTCTTTAGTGCAACGCATTCCTTGCTTTGGTGATACCACCTGGCCTCTCCCAGAGATCATTTGTCTTCTTATTTTTTTCTGTTTTACCTATCTTACCCGGTTCAGGTTTAAGTCTTTCCATGCCATCTGATTCCCAAGAATGTACTGGGACTAAAATGGGCTCTGAACGTTTGACCGACCCACCGAAACTCACCTGGAAATCCGCCAGCATCCATACATCCATTCAAACACTCAGGGACCAGATAATAGAATCACCTGTTCAGTTAAACCAAAAGAGGTCCTTGAGCATGCGGCCATAACTGGACACTCACAATGTTATGCAGTTTGCTGCAGCAGACGGCAAGATAAGCCGTGGACAGACACAGAGATGCACACACTCACACATTCACTCACACAGCGACACACTCACTCCTGCACACACAGGACCGATCTCATTATCTTCTGGTGCAAGGCATTGACATGTTTTATATTCTACTAATATCATATAATATTCCACATTGTAAAAGTATAGCAACTGTATTTTTGTCTTGCGCTCACTGTAAGCGTATTCTAACAACAGATATCATTATATTAGTATTATATTATTATCTTATTATATCATTATAATATTTGAATTCAAACTGGAAAGTACAGCAACAATTCAGCACGGACAACATTCCTTCACTAAATATATGTTTAGCAGAAAAAGTTCTGCAAAGTGCATCTCAGTTAATAACACAAACAAAATACTTGGTTCATTACTATATTAGAACATGTCATGAAACCAGTGCAGAAAGCTGAACTAATTGCATTGGCCCAAAATATGTAGCAGCCCACCAAGAGAGCCCTCAGTACTCCACTCAGCCAGCCTGTCCTTGCTGGTTCCCCGTGTCTTTTGTCATTGTTACGTACTGTATTACGGAGCTTCACCCAGTCAACCTGGGAAGCTACATTGTAAGTCTGGACAACACTGCAGCCTTCTATGTTGGGCCTCTAGGACAATCACTGAGTTTTGTTGAGCAAACCTATACACCATTATATCCTGACTGTGACTGCTGCCACATGAAGCAGGGACAAAAAACAGGACCAGGACAGGCCCCAGAAAGCAAGCCTCAGGGATGGATTCTGGCTTGCAGGAATCACACGAGACAGAGGAAGCACTATACTTTGTAAAAATGGCCATGGGAATTGCTTGTTTATGATTGGATGACAGAAACTGTCATGCTTCAGGTCAACGGTTTAAGCATCGCTCTGTGTGCTGGGTATATTAAACTGTAAGTGGGATAATACACCCTGAGACGTCCTGATGAATGGAAATTGGGTGCTCATCATATTTTACTGCTAATGTATCACTATTCTAATGTCAGTCTATTGAGCTGTTTTGTCTTTTGACTTCCAATCCAGCCATCCCCGACTATAATAAACACAAGTGAAACGTCTTTAGTCTCGTCAGCTCTTACAGCCTGCAACACGTTCATCCAGCACAGACATCAGATTAAACGGCAATCTGTAATGTTAAGTTACCTGAGACGTTAACTAGTTTACAACTAACTCACTTGACTTTTTTAACACTTTAAGAGCCATGATACATAACTCATAAATCTGTTTGATGATGAGGGTTATTCAATTATTAACATATTTACATTATTTGCAAAGACACAATCACTAAACCAGTTAAAATTGCTGGAGGCTGATTCATTAACATGGAAAATAACTTTGTCCGGATACCTATCAAGTTCATTTTTTATTAAAGCTGTTATGATATAATCATGAACACAAGTCATATACATATATTTATTCATACTGTATTGTGAAATTGGTCAAATATTTGGTGCAAGGTGCTCACAAGCAAAAGATGTCCGCATGCACAATGCAACATTTTACCAGTTTGGGTGTAGAAGAGAAGAAAAAAGACTAAATAATGGAGTCGAAGTACTTCCTTGTTGTGCTCTAATGTTTATTCCAATGATTGCATCACCTCCGATCCTCCTTCACATATAGCTGTGTGTTTATTCATCACTCAATACAAGAGCAGAATGACCGTGACAGAATGTGCATCCCTAAAACATGTGTGTGTGTGTGCAGCTTAGTAAGCACTCACATCACATCACACAGCCTTTGACACCGTTTCCCTGAAAAGGTAAGTCTCAGGCTATTGCAGATAGTAAAATGGAGAGGGGGGTGTAATGTGATTTGCTCCCTGGGGCCTTGAATCCCTGTGTGATGGGCAAAAAAGAAGCCCTGCCACATTTTACAATGTTCTTTACTTATCAAAAGAGTTCATTTAACTTATCTGTTCCACTGCAAAAGCATTTCTAGGTTGCCTTAAGACTTCCTCTGATAGGAAAAATTAAACATATCCCTGAAATGATCCCTGACTAGCTCCATCGCTTGCAGACTATCTGGATGGAAAAGGGTAGAAGAGAAAATCTCAAACCACAAATAAATTGATGTTTTAAGCCACCTGAGCAATGGCTGTGGGATTGATCGAGCTGGGGATGACCAAAGCGGCGGCTCTGTTGGAGGTGACTGTCCGTCCCAAAGGGAGCAACACAAATAAATAGATTTTTCCCACTCGCTCTCGCGTCGGGTTCCCAGGGCTCTCTCGGTCAGGGCTGAGGTTTTCCCTGTCGCACTCTGACAGATTTCCGCAGCTGACACCGACAATCTGTCCTCCCCCAGATTTGGATTGATGTAATGATCCCACTCTGTCTTGTTGCAGGAGGATGCTGCACGTCTTGAGTTATTTCATTTGCCATGCACTGAGTGGGTGTGACACAACTCTTAGCATTCATTGTCTTATGTAACATGACAAGACATATTGTTGTAGAGGAGTCTGGCAAATTAACAACATTTAAACAGGTTTATTTCACTGGCAGCTATAGAAGGCTGCTGATGGATGAAGTGGTCCAGTCCTCTCTGTTACTGTGAATTAAAGAGCGTCTCTCAGGAATGGACTCTGCTTTGATGTTTTTAGTATCTGGTTAGAAAGGAACTGAATAATTGTCTTTTCTCTGATACGTTGGTGCTAATACGGCTCATCTGAGTTTGGTAGAAACATGTTTGCTGTTGCGTGAATAAGACACTGTGAATACATTTCCAGTGGCCTTCCGGTCCATTTAGAATTGCCAAATGTTTCCTGCCATCAGTGCCTCACTTAGCAGCGCTGGAATCAATTAAAATCTCGATTTCCACTTTTTGCCACCACTAAAGAGGTCAGAGGTCTGTCCACTGTCTGACAGTTTTAGACTACAGACACATTGGAACCGCTCGTCAATCAACTGTATTTGCGTAAACCCTGAGGGAGAGATGATTGCTTCCATCTCTGTGGTAGCTGTTTCTCTCACTGGAGCTGTTAGAAAGCTGTCAGTTTTAATGTGAGCCAAGTGTATAACACAAATTAAATGCAGGAAATATTTAAATAGAAACTCAATCGATGTACAAAAAGAATAAACTGCATATGACAGATTAAAAGAGTCTCCGGTAGTCATTATGAAAAGGCTGAGTTATAAATATACATTGCAATTAATGGGCGGCTTTGTTTTTTTTCATTATCTGAGTGTTAACATAAGATTTCTGAAGTTGCTCACGGTGATAATTATTTTACTGCCTGTGCACAAAACTGTCACGCCTTACTTTGAGCACGTACAGCTACTTCAGGGACCAACTTTCTTTGAATTAAAAAGAAAAAGAAAAAACAATGTGCCAGCATTGCACTGTAACTATAGTGACAATACAGTGTGCCGTTTAATGCAATACATTAGGAGGAAACTCTCTGCATCCTGTATTTATTTTCACTTCATGCTCATCATATGAAGTGGAGCTCACTTGGGTAACATTTGTAGCGATTACTAAAATGGTAAGATCAACGGGCTGCATTGACTTTCTTCATATTTATAGCCCTATTGATGTTCATATGACATACGTTTCATTTCAGTCAGCTGATCTTTGCAGCCTGGCTCCGGGATTCAGGCTCCCTCTCGGATCTATAACGGGCTTTGCAGCCAACTGTGTCCACTCACATCCATTGTACTTGAAATCCAATAAGTGTTTACACCAGGCACTCCATTTCAATTGCGCAGTGCTTAGCATAATACACTAATTAAAGGTACTTCACTCATGATGAAAACATTTGTGGATTAAGGCACAATAAAATGCATTGTAGTCAATCCTCTTTATGGACTATCATAATATTTATAACTTGCTCGTTACTTACATGAACTGCGATTCCTTCCGGTTCCATTATATTTATAAGGCTGCAGTACAGTAAGCCTGTACTAGAGTGGTGCAGTCCCCTCCATCTCCATCTAGATGCACAAAGCAGCCACAATGGGATACATTCATCAAGGTCCACAGACACTGTGTGCAATCAAACATCTTTCAAAAGCAGCACACCCTGCATTTAGATTAAACAAACATTGACATTTACATTATGTCCCTGGGTTGACTGAGTGCTTGGTTGTCTTTATGTATGATACAAATATCCAAGGCCTATTATTAAAACCACCTGTCACCTTATGCAATATCTGATGACAGCCAATTAATTTGCATTCATTAACATGCAAACACTCGAGTCATTCAAAGATGAAGCCGTCTTTGTGTTGTACTTTTCTCGTTGTCAACAAGTCTCATGACAGATGAAACCAGAGACGTGTTAGTGGGCTCTCAGGCTGATATCGATACCGTCCATTGGTTTAAAGTGAATCCCTAAAAATTACTCACAAAGTATATTTTCATTTAAGCCAATGCTCCTTAAAAAGGATGGAATTGTTGGAGACTATTTTCAGCGGTGGATGAATCCATATTTGGTGCTCTAGCGAGTATTTGTGGCAGCAGGACAGTGTATGAGGGATTATGTCAAAATTAACTGCAGTGTGTGTGTTCATGGTGATGAAGGAACAGTACTTCACTGTGACACTGAGGAAGAAGATACACACTTTTTGCTCTGTGCTTAATTTACTTATAAATCACAAGGTGCTGCAGTGCGGAGGGGGAGGTAATCTGCCGGGACAGGGAGCAGAGAGCAGGTCTCAGAACACTTATGAGATCGCTGTTCAACACAAGGACATCAGACACAGATAATCTCCATTCTGATGTGCCGTGTCAAAGACCGGAGCCGCGGAGCCTGCGCCTCGTGTCAATGCATGGGCAGGACGGTGTTGTGTTTGAGATAACGCTGCGCTTGTGCTGCTGCTGCAAGTGTCAGCTTCCACTAGTGGATCTCAAGTACATCAACGGCAGACAATTATTACTTTGCGTGGCAGTAGCCATATGTAGTACCTGTACATACAATTTCTTTTTTGAATTGAATTGAATAAATCTGCCTTTTATATACTAAATACCGTATTTTTCGGACTATAAAGCGCACCGGATTATAAAGCGCACTGTGAATTAACGTGTCTATGTTCACACATAATCCGCACCGGATTATAAGGCGCATTAAGCAAAACAACACAGTCCGGTAAATCAAACTTTATTCAACTCAGTTGTAACAACAAATACCGGTACAGAAAAATACACTCACTTATCGATTCATTCCTCTTCCACAAATCCATCGAATTCTTCATCTTCAGTGTCTGAGTGAAACAGCTGTGCGATTTCGGCATCAAGAATGCCCGAATCCCTCTCGTCATTTTCCGAGTCAGTCTTGTTGCCGTTATCGGTACTTGGCTGTTCAGTGATGATTCCAGCTTTCGTGAAAGCTCGGACGACAGTTGCGACCGATGGTTACTTGTTGTGCTTATTGATCGATTTTGACTTTTAGTTTAGACATTACATTCCTGTTATGGGGCCGATCAGGTAGTGACACAGCGTACCGTAATGCTCCGAATATCCATTGAGCGGAGCGGCTTCGTTGCTTACCAAAGTCGTACTTACATATTTCGACAGATTTTTGAGCGCATTGTACCGCATAAAATCGATCAATAAGCACAACAAGTGACCATACATAAGGCGCGCTGGATTATAAGGCGCACTGTCAATTTTTGAGAAAATTTAAGGATTTTAAGTGCGCCTTATAGTCCGAAAAATACGGTAGGCTGTTTGTCTGAAATTTTTTATTGATCATTGATATAAATGCTGAATTAATGATTGATTGAACAAATACCAATGTTAGTATTGATCCTAGTTGAGCACAAGGCATTAAGCCTACGATAGTGGTCTTTGAGACACTCAGGTTATGAATGATAATCTGTTTTTTTTTATGTTATAAACCACACTGAGAGAGGAAGTCTGTAGGGCTAATGTACTCCAGGAGAGCAAAGGGATGATACTGCAGGTTAGCTGATTTTTATGAATGTGATTTTTAGATGTGAGGGACCTTTGGTGCCTCAATGAGCTGAATGATGCGTGAATCTCCTTCTGGCTGCATCCAGCACAAATTAAGCCCTGCTTATGCCATCTACTCCTCTGCTTTCCAGGCGGATATCCATACTTAAGCTTCAACGGCCCCCTCCATCTAGCTCCTTTTTCAGATGGTGGAATGCAGCTATTCCGCCTTCCACTCTAACAATCTCTCTGCATTTAGCTGGGGGACACCACACAAGCCCTTAGGGGAGAAAATTGATCCCCTTGCTTGTATTCTTCTAGTCTGTCTCAACTGTCACTGAACAAATGCATCCTTTGAGCTTTCCCATTTCCTCGTCTTTAAAAGGAATAAAACTGACTGGCAGGCTGCTTTTTTTTGTTCTTCTTTTTTTGTCCTTCTGAGTTGTCACCTTTCTGTGGCTCGGTGTTGGGCGAACCTTTGCGAGTTCACTTCAACCACTGCATTAATCCTCCCAGTTTGAAGGCAGCACAGAGGCACAGAATCAGGAAGAATTAAGACTGGCGCCCTTGCCCTCCTATTGTGAAGCGTATCAATAGAAAACTGGTAGCACAACATTAGCAACCAGGCTAATGCTGCAAAGTATGTTGCTATGAAAATGAAACACAGACTCTCAGGAGCTGTTGTGAAAATGAGTCACTCTCTCCGTCTTCCTCCGCTTCTTTTAATCTCCTCACACACTCTAAACTTGGGGTTTGTGAAATGTGCTGCTCCGAGGGTGGGCTGAGTTCTCATGCACCGTCAATATCAGTGAAAAAGGCATGACAGAAACATTCAAATAATTCAGAAATAACAAGCTCAATCTTCCTAATGGACAATTTGGAAAGCAACATCTAAAAAGGCTAAATGCACCATGTGGGGATGAGAAAATGAAAAAGGGACAAGCGACTTGAAATTATTGAATAAATAATTATTTGCAGCTCTACTGTCCTCTAGAGGAAACTTGAGCACATCACAACGTACCTCCTCCACAGTGTCTGCAATAGAAAAGACTGTTCGACAGTCCAAGGACATTTGAAAAAGAGGCTCCTTCACATTCCTTTATTTTAATGTTTTCATACCATCTCTCTTTCATTCCCTTTATTCCCTTTTTAAGGCATTCTTTCAGATGCTCTGGCATTCCTATCAAATAGAAAGCAACATGCAGGGTGAGATGTGTTGCTACACATTTACAAGATATGTACAGCATGACTCGTTGATCCCCTCAGTCAGTCTTCAGACTCTGGTTTGTTGTTCTCTTTTGATTCATTTGCTCTATCCATCTACATTTTACCTGCCTGAACGTTCAGGCTGCGTCACATTTTTGTTTACCTGAGCAGAAAGCGGAGCTCCCTGACCTTTAAGAGAACATCTTTTGTCACTCAAGCTGTATAAGGTGGCAATCACTTGCCTGTGCATTTTTGTAGAATTAATGCTGTCCATGCAAGTAGCTCTGTTGATTTTAGATGCTTGCTTCCACTGAACCATTTGAATGCATAAAGTATACAGATATAAATAAATAGTATTCATATTATTTTGACTTTGAGGCTGGCACAACAGTAACTGTGTATCCATTCAATTTTCCTCAGTATTTTACGAAAACGCAAAAAAGGAAATGCGAATAAAGGTGCATTTCCATCAACTGAGTTGGAGCGAATAAACTAGGCTGCTCAAAGTGAGGTTTGGTCAGAAGTTGTGGTTGAAGGCTACACTTTAGGCATGGCTGTAATCCACTAGTATCAGAGTAAGAATAAGAAACTGAACAAGTGAGCTTCACCATTTAACATACGAGAGAAGTCTTTGAAAAACTGTTTCAGTTGGTGAGTTTTAATTGTTCTTTTATGTGAGCTAGTATTGGTCATGTTTCATGTTGTCTGGAGACAGACACAATATAACTATATCCAAAAAGACAGCATAAAACAGCTAATGAGTCATGCTATTTAAATGTTCACCATGTCAGAATTTATTCTGCAAAGGCATTTTCCATGATCCATTTAGCGCATCAACTCTTTCTCATTCCATTATCATTTCCATCCAGCTTTTCCAATGCCATACTTCCAAATGTGCATTCATTAAGTAAATGGGGAAAACCAATTAATTGCAGGGTCATGAGGACTTGACATTCATAGTTGCTGCTTTCTGAATCTTTTTGTAAAAATGATTTATACTAATTGACATTAAGCGTACTTCTACTACATACAATGTATCACTATTGGGATATGTCTCTGTGTATTATGATACAGCATCTAATTAAAGGCTGTCTGGGTATCCCTTGCCTGCGGTATTGATGTGGACACGATGCACGGTGTTGTTCAACCACTGAAGAAAAAAACTTGTTTACAATAAGACATCTAATTTAATTTTGATGCTGCAAGCCTTCATTATTATTATTTCTTTCTCTCATGGATCCCAGCGTGCTAAGATTTTCTCTCTCATCAATTTAGACTAATATATACCTATATCATTGACAATGGGGAGAGTCATATCTGTGATAGCTGGAACTTCTCCAGGACTCCCACTCGTCCTGAATGTCCTCTTTGAGAATGGTCATACAGAAAAAAGGCTTTTTTATTGACTGCCTTGTCTCAATGTTACAGCGGAGATGGGAAATATTAGCCTGTGGTTTTGCTATTTGGAGCACACCTGCTGAAATCGAGCAGCCGATGCTGCTTTCAATGTAATGCATTGGGAATTGCAATGTTCATTCATCTGGCATGGACTTGGCTTGGATAATGGATGTATCAATTTAAATGAAATGAATAAGTCAAGTAACTTCACAATGTGTTATATTTGTAGCAGTCATATAAATGAGATCCAACATCTAAGATGACAAAGTTACACTCTAACTTGATGCAGTCGATAAGTTGAGCAGTAAACAAGTAATGACCCTGAGCTGCTATGTTTGATTAGGTTTTCATGCACGACCCGCCTTCGAACGCAGACTCTGACCAGGGTCTGATGACTCTCCAGCTCTGCTCCATAGACTCCCTCTCAATAGTTTCAAACTGTTCTTCATGTCCAGGCTAGTTTAGTGGATTTAGTGCTTTTCACTGTGAAACATTGTGTAATAGTGATACTCGCTACCCAGAGAGGTTTAAAGGAGATATACGTTTCTAAAATTTTATGATTCTAAATAAAAACCTGCTACCATTAGCTCCACACAAAGCAATAGACTCGTTTCTGTAAACATGATAAAATATCTTGTCATGATGTAGCAGAAGTTGAGGTAGAAAAAGTCTCTGAAAACATTAGCTAACGCTGGTGAGCGAGTTTTGTTGGCTTGTTTTTTAACAATGAACAAAAGAACATACATGAACAGTCATTCCCCCTCCAGGACCCTGAGTGTTTGAGAAAGGTTAAAAGCTCACGGCTGCATCTAGCAGAAGGCTTAACTCTTAGCAACATGTTTCTCCATCTCACTAATAGTTTAGTCTATTAGCAACAATTTCACTTTATCTCTGTAATTCTTTAGCCTATTAGCAATATTTTCTCTTGATGTCTCTAGCTTATCCTGAATGAGCAGTTGACATGGTATAAAGTGAGAGAAAGTTCATGCAGGGTGGGAGGAAGGGATAAGGAAAAGGTCAAACAAACACAAGGACTTAGCAGCATAGGGCAAGTGACCAAGCTGTGTGTTAATTGTCGCATTAGTGATTAGTGAGCTCACTGCTTTGGTGCAGAAGCTGTGGTGGTTGAGGTTAGCAGAGGGCCAAGCTAAACTATTTGCAACATTTGCTCTCCATTTCCGAAAGGCTTCTCCGATATTGTAGCTTGCTAGAATCAGCCAACAACACAGCAAGATGGAGATGAACTCCAGCTCACTACTCTGAGGTGATTCTCTGAGTCTTTCCTTTGTTTTGCCTGGAGCAAACACTATGACATGATCATGACGTGTAATTGTCCCTCACAAGTCTTTTTTACATGTTTGCGTCTCAGCTATGCATTTATTTTTCCTTAACCTTGCATTAAGACACATTGTATGTATGTACAGTATATTTCAAATACAGTATATTTCAAATTCCCCAACAGATCAGTGGATCAGACAAATAATGCTCCACACTGCCTCTGCCACCCCTGCTTTCAAAGCTTTTGTAGCTTGGCAACAGCTTGGGTAAGTGGCTCTGAGCTGGAGCACGGAGGAGGGAGGGGTGGAGAGTTTCTTGCTCCCACGCGCCTCCTGTTGTTATTGTCTGTCTAATTTGACATCATTTAATTGCGTAGTTCTGTCCTAACGACACATACGTCATCCTGTCAGTGAGCAAATATAAATATGATTTTGATTTTGATGATGATGCCCTTTGAGGGGTCCATTATCAGTAATTAATGGACTTCATAGAGGCCATTCATTGGGCATTATCCCTTAAGTCATAGACCATAGTCCTGTCACTAGCCAGTACCACTAGGTATCATGTTACACCTTATTTCTCACTGCAGCCTCTGTGAAATCTACATGTGGTAATTTACTGCATGAGGAGAGTGATTTCCTCCGACAAAATGACTGTTATGTGCAGAGGAAAGAACAATCACCTCCCACCACAAAGACCCAGATCCAGCTCTCAGCAGTGGTACAGGTGGGAAGCCGATAAGAGACTTTGTTCTTGATGCTGCAGAATAAGAACTGTCACCATCTGATCAGGGTTCCTGCTCAGTAGGGATAGATCTCCATGTTGCATGCTTAACAAAGGAGCAACTGGATCTGAATGAACCAGGGCAACAAAGCAGGGCTTAACAATAAGGACTGGCCACTTGGCTGGGACAAGTAGAATGCCACTTCTGACTTCAAGATGAAGCACCTCACCTGCCTGATCGGGCATCTACAGACTAATAGTGAGATCGGAAATGAAGGTGACTATGGTCCACAGTGGGAGTTGGTAATAACTATGATGGCAGGAAGAATCACCTGACATCTTTTCTTTGTTTTTTCCAAGTGTTCTCAGGTTCAAAGATTAGTAAAAATGTTTCTCCCTGAAATCAAGTTTGAACCATTATATAACTTTTAAAGATTATTTTTGAACACTTTTATCATGAATATAGTGCAATCATTATTGAAGTTTACCAACAATTGCTGTGGATGAATACATTCAAAACTGCTGGTTTGTTATTTTCCTCCTAAACTATAATTAGTGTGTGTAGCATGAGTGTGTGCATGGATTTATGTTTAAACATTAACTGTGGAATTAAGTGACCTGCAAACTAAACCATGTTCAAAACGGTCCTCTAGCTTCTGTGACAGTCATTGTCCTAATTCATGCCATGGTTTTTATACATATTCCTCAATCCTGGTCTCTATGTCTTAGTCTGTGACAGCCCCTGTTCCAAAGAGGATGTTTGAACTTGTGCCTCACCTCCCCTCTGTGTATGTTTACCCCCCCATGACTCGACTGAAGAAGAGAAATGTGTTCAAACTGTTTGAACTGATGCTTTACTGGCCTTTCAGTTCTTCCCGCTGTAGCTCTGTTTGCACTGGGAGAACGATGTCCCCGTCGTCTTTTGTTGACTCTGTTAAAATATTTCAACCTCTTTCATTTCTTTAAATCAATCAATTTTGAAACAAGGAAGAGTAAGACCGTTTTCTACACCTTTCAATGAAAATAACATTTAAATTACAGACTGAAATAACTTTGAAAGATATTTATTTTTCACAGAACATCATTGCATCATCAATGCATCATTTTAGAAGCAAATCAAACAGTATAATTTGTATGAAAAATCTTAATCCAAAAGATAATTATAGCTGTCAGATAAAGGTAGTCAAGTAAAAAGTCATATTCATCTCTGGCACGAAGAGTAAAATAGGATCACCTACCTCACACATCTGTACTTAGTGTAAGTACAGTACTTGAGTTAATGTACATAGTTACGGTTCACCACCACTCGGCTAAAATACGAATATCTCTGAAAGGATGCTGTTGCTTTGTACTTGTCTAATCTAACAATATTCCTTCTCTAGTGCAGTCTTGTGTCTCTCAGCATAGCTACAAACATCAAATATGTCACACATTTCACATGTAACGAAACTGATTCTCGCTGTGCAACATTCAGAGTAAAACTTTGTTTTTGCATCATCACACTGTCACTTCTCCAGTAGTGTGTGATTCCATTAAGAAGAGAAATCGATAATGTTTCTCTTCCATTCGGCCTGACTGCATTCGCTCGACACAGCACAAACCTGGTCACCGGGCCAGAGCGCAGCCTTCGATCTTGCCCGCTCGAATCTGTGGAAGGCAACAATGTGCCTCTTGAAATTATGCAGCAAATCTAGAGTGTGTTGATAAGCTGTGAGATCAGCAGGAGCTGAAGCGAAGGCGACAGCATGCCTCGTAGCTGTGTGTGAATACAGGCAGAAATGCAGCTGAGCAAGAGAGACGTTTAAAAGCAATGCAAGACTGATCACAAACACATAAATCCATTTCAGTGTTCTCGGGTTTTGTGCAAAAAGAAAAGAAAAAAATGCTATAATTTCGGTGAAGATTTTCACAAGAGCGGGGGATTTTAATGTAACTTTAAAAGAGCCGACGCTGCGTAGTCCAGTGAATCTACTTCTTTTTACCTCCAGCAGTAAATCTTCAATAAGACCGACACATCATATTTTTGCTGAGCAGTGCATGCAGAGCACATATTTTCATTTATCATGTATCAGGTCAAGTAGTCTAGACTGTCTTTACGGAGTAAATCACATCCCTACTCCAAGTCGATTCCCTTCTTCACTGGATCAATCAAAATTGACTGTTTTCTACTCTTAAAAAAAACACACATCCACTTCAGTGCATCATCGTCTTATGACGTCTACACTGCATTTTCAATTGAGATTACAGTTGCAGTATAACATTCTGAAACATTTTTAAATGGGTGGTAAACGTGGAAAAAACGCTTCAGTTAGGCTTAGTAGAAAACATAAATAATAATAGCATGAAAACATGCATTAATGTTGGCAAGACTGCATAAAAGGTTTGCATCTTAACTCTGAAACAATGGTGAGAATATTTGAACGCTGCCGGAGAGGACATGGACCATTTGGTGTGTCAGCGGCTCACAATGAAGCAGGCCTGCGGGAGCTGAGAATGATTGGTTTGACTTGTGAACTAAAGTGCCTTAACCTCCCCGCTGTGTGCTGTATTGTTTAGGTATGAATAAGCACACTCCTGCTGGATTGAATCGTGATATGTGCCACGTCAAGTTCTACTTCCCACAATGCAACATTCCTCCGCTCCCAGAAGGGTTTATTCAGTGACAGGGAAATAAAGAGAGATACAAGCAAACTTTTGATACGAATGTAACAGAGGACATTTCCACCTCAGCAGAGCCATTGTTGGCCACATTTGTAGGAATGGTAACGAGGTCGGTCCCACAATGCACTCCAAAGTGCAAAAGGTGCTTTTTGTTACAACTCCATGTATAAAGATATACATGACCTCAAATGGATGCCAGAAAGCTGTTACGACTGACCAGCGTGATAAAAGATAGTCGAGAGTACAGCGAGTTTTGCCAGAGGCAGCAAGAGGAACGCCTTTTTTTAAAGCCATTTCCATCACCGCTTTTCACCCTGCTCAATGGTGCGGCAAAAACATTTATATCCATTCGAATAACTCAGAACCATTAAAGGAAAAAATAGAGAGGTTTTGGGATGCTGCCTTGTGGCTGGGCCAAAAGGGGATTGGATTGAAGGTGATATGCAGTAAATACTTGGAATACTTTTGGCAGACGTCATGTGGAGTTAGCGTTCACTTCAATAAACAAATTGTTCACACAGTGGTGTAGCTGTGAGCTGAATATATATGCAAGGTTGCAATCAATTATATTTCATAAATAGTTAAAAAAGTGAAGTAAAAATAGTGTTAATAATTGGTTTGTGGACTGCTGTTTTGAAGCCTCGAGTTCGACGTTTTGCCCGTCGTCATCTTGGCTTTTTGCAACCAGTGAATGGTTGTTACCATATTTAGATTGGGGAGAAGTGACACCGTATACGGCCTTGGTAGCGGCAGCAACCTGTCAATCACAGTAAGCCCTCTAAAGGGTTTTGACTCTAAATGGACCATAATTTACTAAATGAACATCATGCTGTATTGAAGAAGACTTGAGACTAGAGATTGAGACCATAAACTCATGTTTACAATGTTTACTGAGGTAATAAATCAAGAGAGAAGTAGAGTCATTTTCTCATAGACTTCTATACAATCAGAGGAGTCGCCCCCTGACATTAGACAGAATGCAGCAACCTGTTAAGCCTGACGGACCATAATTCAGGTCCGCTGTAGCATTTACCGTCGAAAAAAGTCTATTTATACATGTGTACAATTTATGAATATGTACATGTTATATACCAAAAAAATAAAAAAAATCTGGGTAAAACAAACAATCTAAGACATTTTTACAAACTCCAAACACCATTATACACAACTATTATACGCAACTAAAAGATTTATCACAATATCACGTATTTCTAGCCATAACTCGCTCTTCTCCGAGTTAGCATCACAAAGCTAACGGTTAGCATAGACAACTGAGATAGGAAAAAGCAAGAGAATTCGATTCGAGGATTTGATTTTCGGCAAATCTTTACGCATGTTTCAGGCGACGCGCCACGGTTTTAATCCTCACTGATTCTGTCAATCAAAATCACGATTGGTCTGTTCAATAGCCAGGACTCAGACGCTTCTAAGGAGGGTCCATTGACTGAAATCGACCAACCATAGGCTGAGCTATGAGACCTGGACTGGAAGCCAGATGAGAAAATCCCATGGATGACAGACATAAACAGGCTCAGAGAGGATCCAGGCTCTCTAAATGATGCCAAACTGCTGCATATGATAGATTGAACACTATTAGTCATAAAATAAGTGAAATATATAATTATATACTATATAAAATTACAATGGAACAGCTGGAACCAAATGACATTTTGGTTGACCTCGGCTGAAATCTCTGCACTCAAACCTCTCTAGCTCTTGAATGCTTCACTTTATCAAAGAACAAATTGTGCAGAGAGACTCTCAACCTATTGGGCTATGATCTGGGAGAGGTTTGAGCTTTCTTTACAACATTAAAAAAAATATATCTTAATGTACTCTTAACCAGTAACATATATACTGATATTTACAAATCTGAACAAATCTCACAAGTGTTAGCTTTCTAAAATATCAAAACTATTAAAATACACCTTATATTTAGACAAAATACACTGTCTTTACTATGGGTATGCAATTTGAGGAGAGGCCTACAAATAGGCTTAGGGCTTAAGACACTTCCGCATTGGCTTTACTTATCAGAATGGGAGGTTTGCAACCTGGCCTAAACCTAACTGAATTGAATCCTGTGAAGACGGCAGTTTATTTTGAAAAGATTGTATGCATATAACGAGCGAAAATTGACACGTGTTGCTGGACTTTCGTTGGACAATGAGGAGTAACTTTATCGTATGAAATCATACAAACAGTTGTATGAGGATAAGTTTAAAGACTTGAAACGGTCTGACTAAACTTGTTTAAAATGATTCCAGACTTGAGGGGTACTCGCCCCAAAAGATTTCAACTCTTTTGATTTCTGTCAGTGATTGAGAAACTTTTAGTGGCATAAAAACCACAGGCAGCAGGTGTTTATAATATACGGTATATTTTCACAAAATGATAATTGTATTTGTTTTTCTCACAGTACTTTTCACATGAACACTCATGCAGGACCAACAGTTTGTAAAATGTAAAAATGTATTTACAATTCCACCCACAGCTTCCACTTCCTCTCTCCCCTCTCTCCTCTGCTCATCTCCACATATTCAAAACTTCAAAGTGTCTCTTTATTGGGAGATTTCCTCACCACTACCTCCAGGGAACAGTTTTATAAGCTGAATTTTATGTTAATAAAAACTGTTTGTCTTCCCTCACCAAACAAAAAGATGTTGGGAGTGAGTGCTTAAGAATCACCCATTCTTTTATTCATACTGTACATACAGGGAAGAGGCCTGCTGCTGGATGAGACAGCAGTCTACGGCCTCCTGCAGCTATCTGACACTGCCGAAAAAAGCTGTTTTTCTTTGTCTCATCATCATAGGATAGAGAGAAGCAGCCATATCGTCTCTCCAAACGCTAGTCTGAATTTGACCGTTGGTTGAAGCCTGTAGACTGTTATTGCCTGCCAGAGACTCTGATAGGATTTGATTGAATGCTAGGGCCAAACAACACAATTACATTCTATTGCAAACTCTGCAGGAAAGCAGAAACAGGCCTGAAAAAGCTGGGGGTATTTCTTGTAGAGCACCAGCCCCATCTTCTGTCTCTGCCAGGAAAAGGCAATACTATTTATCTTCATCACCTGAGCACAAACAGAACTGTCTGGGAACCAAGCAGGAAAAATGAGTGTTACTTTGGTGTCAGTTGGGTTTGCATATTCCATTAATCATTGCTGATCAATACCATATCATTTCATTCAGGCTCTCTGATGGAATTGTGTATCATATGTTTTCAGGTGTTTGTGTGAATAAATGCAGCATCACCTGAACGTGCTGAGGCATGATTGGCTGTGATGATTTTGTTGATATCAAGATTTGCAGTGATGACAGTTCCAGTCTCCCCAGCAGTTAATTATTACCTAACAGGTAAAGCTGGGGGAGATAGTATGTTTTTTGGCATCATTAGGCAAAAATTACGTAATAACCTTTCAGCATATTGTAAATCAAGTGGTACCTCAGGGTAGGCAGGTATCTGGAAAAGAGAAAAAAATGGCAGAATTTGAAAATACATCCCTCATCCTGCCACTCTCCCCTCTCTGTCCTAAGCCCCTCCCATCTGATGAGTATGGACATAGGCACGCGCTTCATACAGTAACCGGTAGAGTACTAGTCATTCATTTCAAACTTCATGCTACAATATCAGTGAAGCTTTCCTGAGATGGAGAGGAAATGTTGCTTTTTTTTTTGTCTGCTGCAGCATGAGCTTCTCTTTAGCCACGTTTAGCCGAAGGTGTGTTTACTCTAAAAACAAAGCAAACTTTTTAGACAACACTAATGCTGCAAAACGGTAGATGAGATTTTTCCACCTTGATCGAGGAATTCGCTTGACGTTGTGACCCAGAAGCCTATAAGCAGAGAGATGACGTCACTGACGTCCTGATGTTGAATCAGAAATGAAGGAAAAAAACATTCTAGCCGTCTGTGAGCACCTAGAGCTCTACAATAGTACCTGATGAAAATCTAAGTGTATAAACCATGGAGTGTATATGGTATGAACAATAACCTTGCCATGTTTATGCCTAGATGGTGTTATTTTGAGGGTTGATGGAGCAGCTACAATGTTAGCCTAGCCCATAACCATAGCCCTGATCTATCTAAACGCCACTAAAAAAAAAACATTTTGAAAAATGATTTGCTTGTTGTCTAGACCTGGATACACCTGACAAAAAAATAATTCAGACATTTTACAAATCATCTCCACAGCAGCATTTGGTTTTTCAACGTATCTGGGACTTCCTCAAAATGTGCAAAGCAGTATTACTAGTCGTTTTGGCCATGGCCAAGCCCCTCAGTACATTCATATAAATATTTCTCGTCAATGTTTATATCTGTAAAAGTCTTTGGGAAGTTGTTGTGAAGACAATTAGTATAATACTTAAAATGTAGTGTAATTATAAACTTTATAGAACCGATGATAAGACAAATGTCAGTAAACAGAAAAACAATCTGGGACTAATGCACATGATAAATGAAAAAGGTACTGATATCATATTTATCCAAAAGCAAAATAGAAATTGAATCAATATTTAAATCAAATTGAAAAATGAAAATTCATTCTTATTTTGAATCTTTTTGTAAATGATAGAGAATGAAGATACGACCTGCTTTGGTGGATATCTGCTGCAGTGTGAGTGTGATAAGCTGAATACAAGATGTACTCACATCCACTCGCTAAATTAACTGCTTGTTCATGTGAGTAGCCAGAGCTTGAATGAGCAGCATTTGGTTATGGAGATGTATGTTGGTTTGACATTGTAGCAGGAAAGTTTGTAACACTTAAGACTCTCATCATGCATCATCACGGTGAATAGATGCCTAACTCTTAAGTTCTCTCAAACCACCAGCTACTTATCAACTGAAAGAAAGTACTGCAAGCCCAGTTAGAGAAATTGAATGACGTAGAGACTATTAGCATCCATCAGACCTGGGACTAGCTAACGCATCATCAAAGCCTTATGTCTAGTGTCAGACAGTCTCTCTCTGGGAACTGGAAACATTTTCATATTTAATGATAGAATAGCAGACCGAGTAAAACAAATCTTTATGCCAGTCTCTCTTTGTCTCATTGTCAGTGTTTTGGCATTTCAATAGTGATATGGTCATTTTGATTCATCACTCTATTTTAAATTCTAACAACATGTGAATTAGCTACACCACCCCAAATAAAAGTGTTTAGTGTGTTAGTGTGTAAATGTGGAGAGGACAGATCACATCCACATTAATTGAGATGGGGCACTTAGGTTATTCATCCTCTGCCAGCATAGCACTCAGTCTTTCAGACTCAGCTAATCGGACCCTGCAGAACTATATTTAGCTTCATCCAGTAGCCTGTTAGCTCGCCGTCATAGATATTTGCTCTGTCGTTCTCAAGCTGAAAGCCTCTGTTTACTGTGCCTACTGTGCTTCTGCAGCCAGTTCAGACAGAGTTCAGGACTAACTGGGCAGCGACAGACTGTGTATGGTATCCACTTAGTCATTAGCATGCCCAAATGCGTAATATGTAAAACTCAAGTGGTATATTTTCAGACACTGACAATTAAAACTGAGCTGGCTAGACTACAAATACTCAGAAGGTTTGTCGCCTGATTGCTCCAGATAATGCTCATTATGACTGTATTTGTATGGTACTCAGGACATAATTATGAAGCACTTTGTGACTGTTAAAGTTTATGTACGAGTACACACACACACACACACACACACACACACACCAATGGTCTTTGGCAGAGGGTCACAGACAGAGTAGGAAAGTCAGAAAGTATTGGAAAACGTACTAATACATTGTTGGTTTAGGTCTTTTAATATTTTTTGCCAATATTTGGTGACAGTAATAAATTAGATACCAATGCAAGTCTCATCCTTTTACAACAAATGCATTGTATCCTCACACAGCTACTATACAAGCATAATGAAACTTGATTTGGAATGCACATACAGGCATCATGCAGGCACCAGGCGGGCGGTGCTGAGCTTTGCCAGTGCTGTAGCATCATCATCAAAAATGGATTGGCAGGCTATTTGTGGATAGTGAAGAAGCCAGATGATGTGTTTACTGTCAATTTGAAGGAGTAATTTGCCCAGTTCAGTAAACCTTATAATGCTCTAAATGCTGTTTCAGAAGCTGTTCCACCTCAACAAGGAGATAATGCTGGAGGAAATCTGTACTTTCTGTCATGAAAATGCACTTAAAGATGATCAACATTGGCATAAAAAGAGGAGCCGCTCTAGATTCAAAACAACAATATCTCTACTGGGCAAGAGGAAGTTGAGCTGCAGCATCCAACAGAATACTCTATTGTCTGTATTGTTTAGTGTTTATGTCAATGGCATTCCTCTCAAGGCTGCAATTACCATTGATTTGTGGGCTATGGTTTTGAAGCCTCAAGTTTGGAATTTTGGCCGTCGCCATCTTGTTTCTTTGCAGTCGCCATCTTGTTTTTTTGCAGTCACCTCTGTCCTCTGTCCCAGGACCCTCACTTCAGAACAGGAAAAACCCTTTAACAGGGAGGAAAAAAGGAAGAAAACAAAGAGAGAGCAACAGAGGAGGGATCCCTCGCCCAGGATGGACAGAAGTGCAATAGATTTCATGTGTATAGAATCTGAACATCTGTGGCTCCCAGGCGAACGAGACGTTCGTAAGCTGCCGAGGACCAGTGACCCATAACTTCCAGTGTAGATGCTGGGACCAGAGCGGCTGCAGAGGTTGCGGCTCCGATGTGGAAGGGGTGCGAGGGGTATAGCTGAGGATGATGTCCGCTTCCAGGAGACGGAGTTGGGTGGTAAAGCAAGACCTTGATGTGGCTTTACTTTGTCGGTCAGAACGAGGGTTCGTCTTGCCTCGCACCGGGACGCCGTTGCAGGTACCGGGTTATGGAAGATAGAGGACAGAATGCAGTGTTAGTTAGTGAGATAACGACGTTCGAACCTTTACCTTCCCTGTCAGTTTTTTAAATGTTTGAGGTAGGTGGAGTACATTTGAGCATCTATGGTGATGTCAGAAATGGTAAGATCATGCAAAGGATCGAAAGAGTCCAAGCTGGTTGTGAATTCACCACACCGAGGAACCTATAAAAGTAGTGAAAAACATGGTCTCCAGTCATGAATCTATGCATGATCCAAAACACCCCAGCCTTAATTGAGACACCAGTTTGTGCGCTAAAGCTAATGAAAAGGGGAGACACTTATCGTTGCTTCCTGGATGGTCTTTCTTTAAGCCGTTGGACAGGAGGTGAATGAAGGAGTTCCAGATCAGGCTACGTACTGAGGGATCTGCACATCTTAAATGAAACTGAATACCTGCACACTTGCTTTGATGAAAGAAGGTTGGATTTCTGGGATTCAAAACAGTGCGCAATAAAAGCCCATTTTTTCTTTTTCCCCCAAAACCAACAGAAGAAGCTGCGTCAGTAAATATATTTGAGAGCGACTGACATTTCTGTGAAGTTGTAGGAGAACGACCGGAATATGAAGAAGGGAGGACTACCATAAGGCCCAGTCATGTAGCCCTTCGCAATTTCTTTGGCCAATACTTTCTTCGTTCTTCAGAGCAGATAAAGGTTTTTACAGACATCGGATACTTTTGGAAGAAAACCTTGAGCTAGACCCAATAATTAATTAATTAACAATTGGAAGCTCGGTTGAACACAGCAGAATTTTAATTAAATTAACGTCATTACCTGCGAGGATTTGATTCCTTAGCTGAGGAGAAATTGTAGCTGCAGGTGGAAAGAATGGCACTCCAGTTGCAGCATGACGTCAATAAAGAGCGCTCCAGCTTCCGTAGTAGCTCGCCGGCTGGCTTTCGTGTTAGCAGCGGGAGCCACAGCTGCAGCTGTAGATGTCCCAGGAGGAACCAGGAGTGGAAATCCATCTTGCTAAGAGAGGACTGAATGTTAGTGAGAGCGGCGAGGTCCTTCTCGTGAAGTTTGAGGTAAGGCTGGAGTCTTGCTCTTCTTAGCCGGGGTGCTAGCGTCAGTGAATGCATCGTGCATCATCTTCCGGCTCAAGAAGAGACATGATAAATGCAGATATGGTGAGTAGTGTGAATCTCCAGAAGGTTTGATGTCAAAGCTTTGCCAGCAGTACTGTCTGCAACAGCGTAGGTGTATGAATTGGTGAGCAGGGAGTCATATTTAAATAAACCTCCTTGAAGTGAGAGGCTGTAATTGGTGTGTGGCTGTCAGCTGGTTACAGCTGGGGGCGTATGACTTCCATGTCCTGCATGAGCTAACGCTATACTTCATATATGCTGACAGAGACTGCTGACAGTTTGTTTTCAGTTTAGTTTTCCACTTGTACTTTTCTGTACAGCAACCATTCTAAATGAAATAAACTAGATATTGTAAAGAATGTTTTATTAGACCCAACAACCCCTTGATCATAGTTGTTTTACTTTTTAAATTACCGGCTCATTGATTTCATGGACTCTCACCTGTAGTGGGTGTGAAAGCTGTAGTTTGTTAGCTTCCTGCACAGTGTTGTTCCTTGAAAGATGCGTGCATGCTTTACTGAACCAGTTGTACATTACCAAGGTGAGTTCCAGGGTCATAGCTATGATGTACTTTCCTCAAAATAACATACTTTAAATAAATAATTTAATTCTGCAATGACTGTGGATGAATTGATAAGAGGAAACATTCCCACAACAGATTAAACATCACTGGATTTACTGCTTTATGAAGAATATTGCACCGACTATAAGTCACCCCCCACCCACTTACTCCAATCCAATTCATAATTAGAATAGAAAATCTTGCTAATAGTTCGCTAATAATTTCAGAAATTCTTACAAGGGTCAGGTACAGGGTACAAAGGTCAGAATGCTTCAGATGATTTTACTAATTACTACCTGATAAAAGAGATATCCTCACACTCAGATCTATGTTACACTTTATCTGAGCTTTGGGTCTAAGAGACCTTCGTCTGAAGTGTCTGTTGCAGATGTCTCTTTTATCAGTTTGGACTTTTTGATTCAAAGTTTGCTTGTTAAACAGCGATCACAGCAACTGAAAATGAATGTAATACTTGGAAGACAGACGTCTGTGGAGGCAAATGTTGAAGAGCTCAAGGTTTGTCTCCTTGACAAGGCTGACAGTCGTTCATCACATCCCACACGTGGTACAAACTGAACAGACATACAGTATATCCTGTATGGGTTAAGAATGTTGATGAGGTTATTCAGGCCCTCTCAGCACAGAGATCCACTTTCTAGATCTCAAATCCTGAGCATGACCCACAGGCACCGAATGGCCTTGCCACCACGTCGGCCCTGAGGCAGAACCCTCCTACTTTAGATTGCCCCTCCGCTATCCTGAAGGCACCCATTCACTTCAAGTCCCATTCATTCATTAGATCATACCACCCCTAGAGCCAGCCAGCCAGGTAAAGGGAGACCTCCTGAGCATCCCCTCCTTCAGTCATTTAAACAAGACCTCACTCTGCGAAGGAGCAGAGTGATGGAGGGAGCAACACCCACTGCTCTTCCTCACCCGATCTTCATCAAGATTTTTCCCCCACACCCCCTACTCCTCTAACAGCATGACTTTCTGTGTGTAGTGTTTGGCTGTGGGATTAAAAACCTCTGAGTGCACCTTAAGGGGGAAAAAGGAATTGGAATGAACTGAGGTTCAGTATTATCAGCCTACATGCCATAGGTGGCTGCGAGTTATCAGCCCCGAGGAAAACGACATAATAACAGCCTCATTAAGAGCATAGTCCATTACTGATAAGGGTCCCCCAAGACGGGCTAATTAAAAGCAAAGGGGGGTGTTGGAGTGGGCAAATTGGACACAGTCAGTGAAACTTTAAGTTTTCATGGCGAAACAAAAGCCTGGCTAATCTGGCTGCCTCTTGTGGAAGGCTTTGTGTCTGCCCTGATGCACCTTACCGGGGTGCTTCAGGTATTTCTTACTGCCGGCCACACTAAGACTTGAAAAGGGCGACTTCGCACAATGATTCTGACAAATTAGATTTTTTTTTGTGTGTGTGTGTGTGTGTGTGTGTGTGTGTGTGTGTGTGTGTGTGTGTGTGTGTGTGTGTATGACAGGCTTGTGTGTGTGTGTGAATGAATCATTTTAAAGCTGAGCCTGAATGTAGTCGCCCACTTGGTGGCAGAAGAGCTCTACTGTATTGCATGCACCTCTCTTTGTTGCTCTCTCTCCCCGAGCAAGAAAGAAAACACGTCTTCTGCCTTGGTGAAGCTGGGAGACACAGAAAATCAGTTGTGGATGTCATTAGTATCACACTAGTTCTGCACAAATTGACATACCCACTCTTCTGTTTTCAGTGTGTCAAATAAGTTTATTGCAGAGGAAGACAATGAAATGTTCCTATTGGGATTTCATGGCAAGATTTTAGAAAAAAAAAACGTAGAGCCAATGTTGCAGGTTGAATGACGTCTTTTTTTCAGAGAGGTATTCTGTCTAATGTGGGTGCTGGTGTCTGAATCTTAGAATATTAGTTCTTGAATTAATCCAGAAGGTACTTTAAATGAAGAGGTAATGGCAGTGATGTTACCTTTGAAATGAGGTTAATAGCAAATACATTTAGGACTTGAAGACCATAAGACTGCAGCTATAGCATGGCTGCAGCTTTGGTACTCAGCAGGGTCAAAAGCATTCCTCCATTACCGGAAGCTACGAGGAATCTGTGTCATACATTAAAAGCATTTCGATCATACAGCAGGGACCATATTTAGTGTGAAAAGGCAGGAGGAAAATATTGCCTTTATAGAAACTGTGTCGCCCATTCAAATTGCACATCTCCTTGTGGTGTCCGTTGCTGAGGCGCTTCAAAGTTATTCTTGGCTGTTTTGCTAACAAAAAAAGCCCTAACTCAGTGGATTTTTCGTTGGGGGGATTCAATGTCTCTGAAATTACTTTCATTCTAAAAAATATGAGGAATAAGTGACTGTCAGATAATATTGTCCTTGGCAGTCCACGTGCATGTAGCATGCGCTCCTATTTGGAAACAAACATGCATGCCTAATGGAATAACTTGAGCAAGCAGAAAATACATTTCCTGCCCCGTGCACTCCAGTTGTCTCTGGTTTCATCCTTATCCATTTCAATGCTGCTGCTAGCGCTGTCATTGATAGTAAGGGCAAGGACTATTCATACACAAACCATTTTTACTCTGGGAAGAATTGATTTAATGACAACATCCAGTATCTGCAATCAATGGGGCAGAGGGAAAGGTACATTATGAGGAAAGGAAGACAGATAATGGAGGATCACAGAGCCATTTCCATCATTCTAACTAGCATCCTTGAACACTCCTTCCCTCCTTAATCCAAGAGTACCCAGTGGAACAGGCCAGTGGCTGAACATGTTTCATTTCCTCCCCACAGTATCTCATCCCCACACCTCCTTACCTTTGACCCACCTGCTCCTCGCCACTTAGCAGAGTCACATCCAGGATCACAGTAACATGTATTAAGAGAGGATGATCATTTCAGTTTACAACCCCCGCTGTGTTATGCCATGTGGCTACTGAGCTAACTGCTGATGGTAGAGATGCTTTTGTTCTGGCCTGGGCTCAATTTTGTAATCAAGCATACACACAACTATGTTTAAGATCCAGTCCTCTCAACTTAAGTTGTGAGGAGTCTCTGTGTTGTTTATACATCTAAGGATCACATCCATTTTAAGGCTGCAGTCAGACCAAATAAGGCCTTTCGACGAAAACGCCAGTCCACCCATTCATTAGAATGTGGGCAGTGTGTTTAACCTGTGGCAGTGGGGACAGCAAGAACAGCGGCCTGCAGCGAAAAGTAGCACGAAAATCAATTTTTGGAGTAGCACAACCCAACATTATTGCAGCAAAGTCGCTCTGTGTTAAAGGGCCGTTACGTGACACTGCCACACCGATTCACAGCTCTGCGCTAATCACCGCAACCATTTGGTGTGAGCCAAAGCACATTTGATGAACAGTCTCAACACACTGAGGAGGCTTAATTCTTCTCACAGTGTAAAGATGCATTGTGTGTCCCACTCCCTGACCCACCATGACATTGTTTATGAGATACAGCACAATACATTGAACGCATCAGTGGCTATTATGATAATGAATGTCAATCTGCAGAGTATAGATTATTTTTTCACATGTCCCAGATGCTATGACTTCTATTTTTGTATCCTTTACGATGATGCTTATTTTTTATAAAACATTATTTGTTTTCACTTCTGTATCCTCACTCATGGGGTTAATATACTGCTTACTGTGCAGTTTGATGGAAAACTAAAGTAGATGACAAGCTGGGAATGATTTGAAGGATAAAATAATATCCTGAATATACTGCCAGGCCATCACAAAATAGATACATGTGGAAAAAATAACATATTTTATAAAAAGTCTGACAAGGCCTGTCTGTTCACATGGACTGGAGAAGTTATTTAACCGATGACACATGTCTAGGAGTTCTCACCTCAGGCAAGTTGTTCAGAAGCCTTGCGGCCCTCACAACTGAGGCCAGATCCCCTGTTGTCTCTACATATGAACAGCCAACAGAGCACTGCCCGAGGACCTGAGGCTGCCATCTAGCTCATGATGGGTTAACGGGTCTAAGCTATAGCTCGGAGCGAGGCCTGGACGACTTGTCAGAGCAATCAGTATAATCTTGGTATCAACTGGCAGACATCCCATGTAATGCCAGGATAACAGTAAAGTGATTCCTTGTGTTAAAGTAACAATACTTTCCTCTATCAAACCATATTTTTGACACTATCTTGACTGGCAATTCTTTAAGCAGCTGCCATTTATTGTATGTTCGTTCCCTAATTGTCTCTGTGTATATTATTAGTCTTTCAGAGTCCACCTTTCCCTGGTCCGACTCTAATTGTGAAGACAGAAGCTGGTGCATGCACTCGTCATTTCTTGTAATGTGGAAGACAACATGCCATCTTTGTAAGACAGCACAGGGTTTGTTTGGGTGTGCTATTAACCGGTCCAGTATGCTTGGAATTACATTCACATTGAATGATTAGGCTCCTCACAGTTCAGTGGCATCATTCCACCTTTCTTTCATCCGGGAAACAAGAGTTCAGGTCCCACCACAGGCCTGCAATTAAAGTTTACCTCTTTATAAACCATAACCACAATCTACCCCAAACATTAACCCTAACCATCATTTATTTACCACCATATTTCCCTAACTTTATCGACACCTTAGCTGCCATGTACAGATATTGTGGGAATTTTAAGCGTGGGCACTGGATGTTATTTCGGGGGTTCTTGAATGGTGATTGACTAGCTATAAACAGACACGCTTCTTCTTCTTCTGTTGTATCTCAAAACAGATTAGCTGCTCAAGATGTGTTTGCTACCCCAGGTGGTCAGTACTGGTATAATTTTAAACTTTAATCTGAGACCTGTATTATGAACACATTGCCATTATAACAACCACAGGTGTTGACAGTAAACTACACTCTACAATCTGAAGAACCTCAAGAAAATCCTGTCTATTGTGGAGTAGAATAGCAGTTTGATACAATACACTGTTTTAGTTCATCACCTTGCTCTGCAAAATCCCTGCCATCATTTATGTTACAGTGCTACAACTCATGGAAACCACACCGCAAGATTCTACTTCTCTACCACAACTTTAAAGTCAAAGCTGCCGTTTTCAACGGTCAGGCAAAGTCTTTGATAATAACTCCGCAGTGTGACTCTCTGTTTGATGAGTTAGCCCTGCTCTGACTACCAGGACTGCCTGCAGCTCTCTCCCTGCCTGTTCATTTCTTGTTAAAAGGGAATGGTGGCAATCACTTACTGCGTGTAATGGCCCTTAAGGTGAGCCATCACACACACTCAGTGAGGCCAAGATGTATGGAGAGTTGATAGCACAGTGGTGTTTTCTTGCATCTGTTGAAAGAACGAGGGCTTTCTTAGCACTTGATTAAGACATTTTTGGTGTTGTATTTTTCTTCAAAACACAAATTGCGTTTTAACATTGTTCCATTTAGAAAGAGGTCATTGGAATGCTATAGCAGTCTTTCTAATATGTAATTATATTTGAGTGCCTGTCAGAATGCACAAAATCCATCATCTTTTTGTGCTTTCAGCCTTAATAACCCCTGACAACACCCCACAGCTTCATTCTGTGTCACATAACACCTGAACTTTAGCTGTGCTGTCAGACATTGCAGAGCAATATTTCCAAACTTTTCTCAAGTCCACTTGGCTGGTTAAAAGCTGCCATTGGCTGGTGCGGTTGTGTTTCTCCTCCCTTGATTCTCTGAGCACTGAGGAGCCCAGGTGTTGGCAGTGAACAGCTTGCGTGGCAGCAAAGTGATATTTTGATGAGATGACAGTCAGCTCGCTTTGCAATTCTGCTGTGCGGAGCAGCATTGTGGCCCTGCGCCCCAGCGGGACAGGCAGATCCATGGGTCTACACAGCTGGCATCGGCTCCTGCCAACTGCCGCAGCTCCCCATCACAGATGTTCATGCAACCACCACATTGGCATCATCTAGCCCTTTGTGTTGACCTCATTCATGAGCACTGCTACTCACAAATGAAAAGTGGAAAATTTGCAGCCGTCAGTGAACCTGGTAAAGGAGTCTACTGAGTTTATGGGAGATTAGCTTTTTGGGGTTGGCCTAAATCAAGAGAACACAGACAACAAAATTATTCATGTAGCCAGCACAGCTATCAAGTCTGAGCAAGTTAGCGACTTGACAACCTGTTATCACTATAACAATTTGGTCAGTGACCCTTGACATCTGATAAGACGCACCGAGGCACCCTTTAGCGTCTGCCTGAGATGCATTGGGCTTTCAATTCACTTTTGTAGATGTAAATCCATCTGCGTCATTATAAGAAGTTTAAAGCAAGAAAGTGTGCCAGATGGAAGGGGAGGTTGGATGAGTCAAACGAACACAGGTCTTTCACCTATGAGACCATTGTTCATGTCCCATGTGAAACCAGATCAGCCTTGTTTTATTATATATTAGTTATATTACGTAACTTCCGTTCTTTACCAACCCTAGTTAAGTAACAAATATACTTATTTATGTCAAAAATACTTATTTTGAAACAAACCACAATATTTTCCTCATCCGATCCAAGCACTCCCACCATTTTTCCCAGATGAAATGAATAACTTTAATGCATGCTTTGAGATCATCTCCTCGGCTGAAGAAGTACAAAACGACCAGGACTGCCCACCAGTCATATCTAGGGCAGATGTAAATCTTTCAAAAGGATTAATTCACGCTACAGGCACCTGGACCTGATGGTATCCCTGGCAAAGCTTTCAAGGTGTGTACAGATAAACTCCCAGGTGTCTTCACAGACATTATCACCCTCTAACTGCTCCGGTCTACAGGATTAGGGTTACATCTGTCCGTCACTGTCCCTGTCCCAAAAAAGACAAAAAGCCCTCAGCCTGAACAACTATCGCTTAGTATTGCACCACCATCATGAAGTGCTTTGAGCGGTTATTCAAAACCTTCAACACGTCCTGCCTCCCTGCCAAATAGATTTACAGACGACGCCGTCACCCTACCCCTCCACACTGCCCTCTCCCACCAGGACCACAGGAACACATAGAATGCTGTTCATAGACAAAACCTCCAAGCGTGTTATCAAGCTCAGAGACCTGACATCTTGGTGCTAAGTAGGGCTGGGTTTTGTTTAAAAAATGACGATGCCAGTATCGGTACCAGTACCCTGAAGTGATACCGATACCAATAGAATACCTCATTTGATACCTGTCGTGTGAAAGAAAGCAATGTGCTAGCCGCCGGCTTAGACTTCTGCCAATATATATATATATATATATATATATATATATTTATGAAAATGTCAATACTACTTGGTACTGGGTTATTCTGTCGATACACTAAGGGTATCGACTATTGATACACAGTCCTAGAGGCAGAACAACAACTTCATCTCAAGCAAAACAAAGGAGCTGATTGTGGACTACAGCAAGCGACAGTGAAAAGGACACGCCTCCATCTCCTTCAACTGGACTACGGTGGACAGAGTCAGTAGCTCCAGGTTACTCTGGCTCTACATCAGTGAGGAACAGACCTGGACTCACCACACAGACTTCATCACCATGAATGCAAGACTGCAGCTCTTCTCCCTCTGCAGGCTGAGGAGGTTCAACATGGACTCCAGGCAACTTTGCAACTTCTACAGGTGCACTAATGAAAGGATCCTGACATGCTGAATCACCGCCTCATTTGGATGTTTCACAGTCCTCATCTTTAAGGCTCTACTGAGGATATTGATAACGGCACAGCACATCACCAGAATGGAGCTGCTATCTATGGAGGACCTCTTCATCCAGTGGTGTAGGAAGAAAGCCCAAATTATTTTTAAAGACCCCAATCACCCCAACCACGTCATTCAGTCATACATTCAGTTTAGAAAACTGCAACACAGTTAACACAATTTTATTTTATTTATATTTTATGGTGTTTAATGGTTGTTTTACCATATTTTAACTTGCACTGTTTCATGTCCTAAAATTAGATTCAGCTTTTACTTGGGTGATTTCCTTTTTATATATATCTATGAGCGTTGTTGGAGAGGGCCTGAGACTTGAACTTCAAAACATTTCAGCATTTCACCTTTTTTGCAACCACGTGTTCATTGATAAATATCTCTCCTCCATATGTACAAAGAGAGCATATATCTCCTAATGTAACAGCAGGGGGTCCTTGTGCTGGATCCTTACAGTCTTCACTACATGTGAACTTGAAAATATGTTTTCACAGCATGACGCTGTGAAAACCACTTGACAATGAGAGGAGATTATAATTGAGAAAATATGTATGTGATGATAGTGGGGTTACAGGATGTATTATAAATTAAACAGCTCTCATCTTCTCATGGTTGACATCTTGTTGTTAGCTTAAATTGCTTGCTGTTTACTTAAGGAGATCTTAGGGGATACACATACACCATTACTATCCCTCCAGTCAACACCAATACCCCCCACTACTCCCCACACCTCCAATCTCATATGCACAGAGGCAGATGCAATTATTTTCACAGAGACAGAGGGAAATGTCATCAGGATTCTCCAAAAGCCTCTGCATTCTGTCACCTTCTCTCCTTTTTTTCATTTCCATGATTCCATTTATCAATTAAGTCTGCTTTCAAGATTGTCTCCGGCAATTTCATTACAGTCAATTAGCCTGGAGAGAGAGAGAGAGAGAGAGAGAGAGAGAGAGAGAGTTGGACAGAGGAGAGCTTTCCAGTCATCGAGGAAGCTGCAGAGGAACAACATGCATCTCAGCCCCTGCATACCAAACAGTGACAGCGGGAGGCTGCTGGCCAAAGACAAAGAGCAAAGAGCCCTTAGACTGGCTGAGGACATTCACCTCTCTAAAGTCTAATAATGTTTCTGAGACGCTCAGTGGAGACTGCACAGACACACTGCTGGGGCTTTGTGCCTGCATATTTATATAGAAAAGCTTGTGATGGACACGTTGCTGACCGCGCATGTAGCAACTAACATATTCTCCTCTGTTGGACGGTGTAACACAAGCCTAAGTCAGCATTCAGACGTGTGCAGCGGACAGCAACACAGCTCAAGGGACAATATTCATAAAACTATTTTTCATGGAGACAAGTGATCCGTCAGCGAGTAGTGTGTGTGGGGATTTTTCCCCCCATTAATTTGATTGGTGAGATCAAGAAGCCATTAATAACTCATTTAACAAGTCTGTTTGTAAAGAAAGAAGGACATACTGCAGATGAAGTATGCTGTAAATTCGGACTACAATATGCTCCTGTATATATTTGAGAATTACAAAGGATTAAGTTTTAAAGTGACTTTGAACTCACAACCTCCAGATCTTTCTATTATTTTCATGCAGCTTCTCTAACTTTACTTCTCGTATAAAGACTAAGAATAATAGGTTGTTTTTTTTATCACAGATATGTCCTCAACATAAATTCTGTGCCGCATAGAGAGAATCAGGAAACACTTTATTTCAACCCTTCATTTTAGAATTTTGCATTTCCATGATTTCTCACACCTTGATACCTGTCTCTGAATGATTTGTACATTAGACAGTTAATACACAGTTAATACATTAGAACACGGTATAATGTACATTGTTATTAAGCATTAATTTACTGTTTAAAAAGCAGTTGTGGTTTCTATAGAAGAGGCTTTAGAACTTCTAAGCTTTAAAACCAGATACACCCGAGGGTCCCCCATTTGGACGCAGAGTACATCAAAACTTAGAGAGTTTTGTGTTAAAAGTAACTGGCAGAGAACCCACGAAGAACGAATATAGTGATGTTATAGTTCTGCAGAAACCTCAGCGTCCTGGGAACAACATGAACTAGGTCACTTCTACATGAGACAAACACATCTCCCATCAGCCAAGCAAACAAATAACAAAATATCATAAATCATACTCGATATGACTGGGACAGACCGGAGAAAAAGGCTGCTACACTCCGTTAGCAACGTGCTACCTACGAACATGCAGCATGAAAAAGCACGAGCGCCTGACGGAGATTACGGACATAGTTTCCATTTCTCTCCCCGGTAAACCATCGCAGAGATATTCAGCTTCGAACACAAAAAGTCACACAGCTTTCATCGAATATTGTACTTACTTTTGGTCGAATCTCAGCGAAAAAATGGAATATCTCCGTACTTCCAACGCATGTTTGTCCAGCTGCTGGTGCTCCGTGTGAATCCGTTCGATTCGTGTCTCTCCGACACTCCTCGGATTCTTGGGAGGGTTGGAAGCTCAGCAAATCAGATTTCAGAGCTGGACCTTTTTGAGCTTTATTGGCTAATAGTGCTGTCAATCATCTAGCTTTCAATTCCAGGCAATTCTATTGGCTCCTACGGTTCGAAGGATGTCTCAATGGTGAAAATCGGAGAAGGGGGGGCTGAGATACAGCCCTGGACAGAGAGTCGAAGCAGGATTTGACCTTAAACTAAATAACTAAAAAGGGCATAGAAAGAGCTTAAAACACTCAAAAAAGGTCCAATCTTCGGTCTATTGATTCAATGAACATCAGGAGTGATACATAGAAGTGATATAGAGTGTTTTTGAATTTTAAAAATACTTTTTTATTCAAATCTTGGAGTATTTGATCAGTTTTCTAATTTGAAATGCTCTATATTTCATAAATGTTTCACTGTATCTATGTATAGCTGTGTATATAGAGCCTATATCAGTTGTTCTAAGAGCCCAGCATATTAAAAGTCTTGGATACCCATACTTTCCAAAAAACAATACCCTAAAAGTGCTGTTTTTCAAGATCGAGCTTTTGAGTTTTCCAAGTTCTGCTGTGTTCCATCCTTATCTTATGTGAACCAGTAACATGTATTCTGATAGTTCCATGATTTTTCTCATCTCAAAAATATATAAAAAAAGTTTTTTTTTTTTTTTATTTTTTTATTTATTTTTTTTTTTTTATACAATTAATTAGGTATTTCTTATCTTTATTCGAGCTGAGGCCTGCAAATAGGCCTCGTTTTTAAAAGGTTAAAAAGTCCTTGTATTTGGATACAATTTCCTTATTGTGTGTTGAAACAGAGTTCATATATCGCTTATTAATATTAAATGTGTGGGTTGAAATAAAATTGATACAGAATATTTGCATTTATTTATGCCTGCTTGCATCTTTCAACCGACTATCTGCAATCGCTCCAGCTCTAAAATGTATTCTGCATTTAGTTTTAGAAATATATTCAACTCTTATGAATGACAAAATCCTTGAGTCACTGCAATATCCTCCCAGCATTTTCTTCTTCTTGATGTTGGACTAAAGTGATTGTGCTGGTGGGTGCGGTCTCTGTGGTACATCAGGGTCTTTTCTTTAATAACAGCTAAACATATGGCTAAGCCGCAGCTGGCTGACTCCTGCAGCAGATCAGACTGCCAGAACTCCTGGGAATCCACATTGGTTTTTGGGGAATAGCCAACATGTGCCTGAAGATGCAGTTTACTGCAACATTACTTGTATTCTGTTTTTGTATCACGCTGCCCATGCAGTGGTTAGACCTGCTGCTGCTGCACTATACCAGTCACCAGCTGGTCTTATATTCCTGATCTCAGGGGCTGGTTTTAGACTTCAGCAGGGCAGAGTTAAGATGGAAACGTCTCGACATGGCAGTAATTGTCAAGGAAATCTAAAAATATTTGTAAGTTGGAGGTTTGTTCATAAAATCAGTACAGGGAATGCTTTATTTTCTGCAAAGTTTCAACTTTCTAGCTTAGATAAGATGCAGTCAGCGATTCTAACCCAATACACCTTTAGTTCAGAATGGCTGACTCCACCTTTAAAAGTGAAATTACAGGAAGCGAGGCAGAAAGGTAGGTGGCATTGATTTTTTCTGCAATCGACTGATTTTGAGGTTGTTGTTTTTTTATGACAACTAATCGGCCTTCTTCTGTTAACGCAAACATTTTTATAAACTCATCAATTGCTAATCAAATCCCTAAATTTCATCGAAAGGGATTTGTAACAATTACATTTTATAAACATACAAAACATATGCTCTCTTTAAAGCTATCAGACTCTATTGAAAAACACTTTACCTTGCCCAATTGTAACTTCATTAAAACAGGACAGAAACTAAATCATTTTATCAAAACTGTCTTGGTTAGCCGATGTTTCCAATTCCAACATACACAGACTCTGGTTTGATTGAAATAAAGCCTTAATTCACAAGAGTTTTGTGTGAAAATATGGTGTCTCCACACGGCTGTGTCTCTCTGCCATTGCTGAGCCTCAGTGCCATTAATAATTTGTTAAATCTGAGTCGGTCACTGTGCGATGAAAGTGGGAACACACTTTTATATTAGTACTTTAGATCTGATATGGGTAAACTGGATTGGTAATTTCTCACCTCAAATTTGTTCAGGAACAGATTTTGGCGGACTGCTGAGGTGAAATAACTGAAAGTTTACTTGCATATTTCCCCTGTTTCCAAATCAGGGGACAGGATAGGATGCGCATAGAATTGTGAGTGTTGTAGAAGCAAGGCGGACTGGATTGAAAATCATCTGAACGAAGTCCTCAGTAGAATTTAAAGGATCCTCGATATTGGAACAGTCCTTCGGCGGGATTCGATGACGTAGCATCCTTGAGATTCATTCCAGGATCCTTCCTCAACACGCACTGTGACTGACTTTTGCTAGCCCAGCCAGCTAGCCCAGTCAGCGGTTAGCCCAGCGACAGTGGTTGGCTAACTAGTTCAGTAAGCAGTCCCATTCTTACCCAGCTTCTAAAACCAAATACGTTCATTTTGCTGCCCCACTTTGTGGTGTGACCCGGCCTTAATTAACTGTGTTTTTTCATTGTTTGATGTTTTTTAAATCATTGAGAAGGGCGAGTTGACTGACTGACCATCATTTTATAGTAAAGTTCAGTGTGCCATTTGCATCTCAGAATGATTACTGATTCATCAGAGTAGGGGCTTGACTGTAGCATAGCCTCTCTGCCACAATCTTTTCTCTCTCACACTTTCTGCTGAACATGTCCACTTCAGGCCCACTCTCAGCAGATATGGTGTGATTTATGAAATAAGTCACACCTCTGCATTGTGTTCTAGTTTGCCAGAGGCAGATTTGTCTTGAAAAGGCCTGCAAACTAACGCCTGCAGCATCTTCAAATAGTGTTCAAGGTGTGCTATTTTGTGTGGATTTCCACTCACTTATCTAACTAACTGTGAAATCACAGAAGCTACTCATGCGGTGCATCCTCCACTGCTATTGAATGTGGATAGCCATTTCTGTCATAAGTAATGCAGAACTAAGTGAATCCCTCAGAGCCTTCGGTTTGACGGCAGCAGCTGCTTAAGAAGATTGCCAAAAGTTTTCATGGACACGCTCCTCATACTGAGACAAGCCAGGAAGCCAAGCCGATATGAGGTCTTCTCAAAGGGTCAACATATAGAGTGCAACTCAAGTGAAAATTGCTTTGGAAATTGAAATGGCAGGGTATCAATTCGTACAATGCGTTGGCTGGAAACGATTGTGTCACAATTTAGTGTGGAGCTCTCCTGTTTAAGACATATCTGCAGATGGAACGAGGCCCGTTGTAGGAACTGTAGCACTGTGTTTACATCAATCAGCAGTGTTGTTGCGTGCTCCTTTGACCCCTCTTAGAATTTCTGCAAAGGCGCCAATTTGCTGGGTCTCAGTGAGAGGCAAAAGAGAAGTGACGAGCCTTCCACACCCCCACTACCACCCACCACCATCACCGCTACTCACTTGAGTTCTCTTCATGAATTTCCACAGTGTTCTCTGTTTCTTCTCCCAATGCTGAGACACATTATGCATCAAGTTTTAATTGATCCCTCTGGGGTGGGATGCTCACAGTTGGGAAGACTAAGGTACACAATGATATGAACCTTGATCCTGTGATTTCTAAGCACAGAGTGTTTTGAATGCCTCACTCCAGGCAAAATTAATTGGTTTTGCATATAGACACTGGTAGTTCAGTGGAAGATGGGATGTTTGTGCACATATTTGAGTAGTGTGAGCACAGGAGATGGGAGTGGGCCACTTATTGTGTTTAAGATTTAAGTATCCCTGTTGGTGTTTGGATGGTGAACAAATATGAATACATTATTCAGCATCGCCCATACCGAGCCCTGAACAGATAACATCATCCAGTAATTTAGTTATTTTCCCCCACTGACCTCCCACAGTGGAACAATGATTGGCATAATTTACCACAAATATCACACCACTTCTTCTCAGAGTCATTACTCAGTCTAATCTAAACACTCAGACATCATACACACACTAATACACCCAGTGGAACTGGGCATTGTAAATCTGTCCATAATGCCGGCGATTGTTTTCTGTACTGTCTGAACAGGGACCGTTTTAAGCGGCTAATTATATATATGTATAATATTTACATATGAGGAGTGTAAATGAAACACAAAAAGACAAAAAGAAACAAGAAAACTATGTTAACTCACAAAAAGTAGGCAGTTTAGATGATTCGTTATCAATTTATGTTTTTATAAATTATATTCTGAAAGATTCTGTGTTTAAAATCACATACTAATGTACCTCACACATATTGAATACTACAGACTCAATGAGTATGTACTGCATACTGTCTGCTAAATAAACAATTAAGTATGATTTTACGAGCCGGGCCTGTCTGAGACATCCCTCCGGCCGATCCGTCACATATCTGAAAACGTCGCAGCACATTCCCAAAGTTATTTTCATAAACAGACCACATATTAACCAAGTTGGTACAAGCATCTGGAGTCAGACATACCTGCACCAGAAACTGTGACAATATTACAATCAAGTGTACAGAAAAAGATATTTCCATATACGTATTATATCCTGAATATGAAAAAACTGGACGGGACTCAGGACCAGGTTACGAGTGTGCATGTTAACATTAAAATTTTGGAGATTCTATATTTGGGTATGAAACCTCTCAGCTCATTTTCATCACAGTTTAGGTATAAAGGAATCTTCGGGAAAAGACTGAGCTCATGTTCTGTAATCCGTCTACAGCAAGAGTAGTCGGGTTGTTGGTAGGTGAGCGTGACTTACCATCGGAGCCTTTAAACTCTCCCTATCCCCCTGGGGTATTAACTGTCCTCATCCTTGTCCCCGGACTCTTTGAGAGCAGATGATCCTCATTAACAGTGCCCGGATGGAGGGCATGTGTCTCTGCAGCCTCCTCCTGTCCTCACACTGAGAAACCTAAACTGACAAATCCTCTTATAAAGATATCACTCTTCCACCGTCCCTTCCCTGCCCCCGTCCTCATCAGACATCGATGCCGGATTCGTCCTTCCTTATTTGCACGCGGCATTGATCAGGTGAAAGCAGCAGCGGGACCAGGACAGGAGAAGTTGTAATAAATGATGAATATCCTCCGCCGAGCTGTTTTGCCAGGACCTGACGCATGAGGTATGGCGATCACAGTTAATACCGTCTCGCCGGCATGCAGATGAAGGGTCAGGTTGCCATCCCATCAGCTACAATAATTGAACTGTCGTCCAAAACTGCTGCCTTTCCCAGTTCACTTCATGCGTTCCCCTTTCTTATATATTTCATGAAATTTTCATCAGCTCAAACGGGGACTTTTTCCCCGTCTTTGTTTACTCAGCTAACTTGTATGCTGTTGAGGACTTCGCTGACAGCGAACAAGATCTACAACCGTGTTTTATCAGATGTAAGTGGCATGTTGATGAAATAGCAGTTCAAGGGAGATCAAGGCACTCAACCTATGAAAGTGTGCAAATGACAACCCACCTCTTTTTTTTTGTCACTCGGTGCCATTTACACCCAACTCTTCTGCTCGGTTACTGATGTCTCACACAGATCACAGCTGCTCCATAATGTGGGCTCAGAGTGCAGATGACACCTCAAGGTAACAGATTCACTAGCTGCTGCTGTAGTAGATCAATTTAGTGTGATAACATCATGGTGCAAAGGTAGAATCTGAATTCCTCCGGAAAATATTCAATGTCGAGGAATTGTATTTCTATTGGTGTAGCAGCTCCATCCTCCTGTCTGTACACACTGTATCCCTGGACAAACACATTGCTAATGTGGATGTAAAACTGTAGATTACTGTGAGTCTGTGCTCTCATTCATCTCAGAAAAACAAAACCAATGCTGCAACTCAGTGGGCCTTTGTTTATTGGCTCCACCACTCAGTTTCCTTTCTCTTGAAGAACATTGGACTTTGTCTGAATAGATTTACTGCTATGTTGCACTATGGTCAGCAGGGAAAGCTGCAACTTGTGATTCAATCTCACAACTGTGTATAAAATCATATGTAAACGTGCAAAATAAACTGTTTTTCAAGCTACCACAAGATCACAAACGTTAAAGATGAATCTTAAATAGAGCACCAGAATATACATTTTCTTTATTTATTGTGTTTAATTAATATGCTCGGTATGCAAAATAGCTTTAGAATTTACATACTCAGTTCCAAATGCTGGATTGGGTCAGAGTTTGCTTAGAAGAATAAACAATACAGTATTTTGTATAAATATACACACACACAAAACAACATGGGCATTTTTATAACACAACATTTGGTTAAGGTGAACAAGAAATACTGCTTTGAGCAACAAACTATAACACCCATGAAAACATTCATAATATGCACACACATACAATTCAGTAATTCTAAATAATTCCGTGCTAAGGAATTGACTTAATGGCAAACCATGAAACACAAATGTACTTTTACACGGAGATGTGAAAGATCTTTCATCAGTGACTTGACTTTTCATGCAGAAGCATTAAAAAATGTTTGAGCACAAAAGTTCAGCTCAATTTTTAAAATGCATTTTATTTCATCTCTGTGCACATCCACTAGAGACTGCAGAGAGAGAAAAACAAATCAAGGTGAACTTCAAAACATCTATTCTGCATTGATGGTGATGATGTGAGAATAAACCTTGGGTTCTCACTTCATGACAGAGCTTGAATGTTTCGAAGGTAGGCTATGATTGAGAGTTTATATTCATCTGAAGATCTGTTTACTTATAACGCTGAACTCTCTGATTTCCATCACTCTAATGGTAACAGCCAACTTCATCATTATCAGAATGTCACAGACATTACACAAATAAGGCCAGTCATTTTTTAAACATTGTAAATCAATTAGTTTGAAGAAGAGATCCACCTGGAAGGTTGGGTGGATGGATGGATGAATGGGAAGGTTGGATGGATGGATGAATAGGAAGGTTGGGTGGATGGATGGATGGATGAATAGGAAGGTTGGGTGGATGGATGGATGGATGAATAGGAAGGTTGGGTGGATGGATGGGAAGGTTGGGTGGATGGATGGATGAATGGGAAGGTTGAGTGGATGGATGGGTGGATGGATGGATGGGAAGGTTGGGTGGATGGATGGATGAATGGGAAGGTTGGGTGGATGGATGGGTGGATGGATGGGAAGGTTGGGTGGATGGATGAATGGGAAGGTTGGGTGGATGGATGGGTGGATGGATGGATGAATGGGAAGGTTGGGTGGATGGATGGATGGCTCGTGGATATTGATCGATTGATATGAGTGGATCGTTGTACTTTTTTAACCCTAAACTGGGACATTAATGTGTCCCAGCAGGAGGTTATTAAGGCATTATGCAGTAACAGTAAATGAACAGTAAATATACATATCAACACTAGAGATATATATATATATATATATATATATATATATATATATATATATATATATATATATATATATATACAGTGCCCTCCAGAATTATTGGCACCCTTTAGTAAAAATCAGCAAAACGAGATGCAAAAAAATGTCTTTATTGTTTATCCTCATCATCTTTCATTCAAAATATTCACAAAAATCTAACCTTTAACTGAAGTAACATAATTGAAAGAAACATAAAATTTTTATCATGAAACAAATATTTTTCTCAAAAATATATGTGCCACAATTATTGGCACCCCTTCATTCAATATTTGGTGCAGCCTCCCTTTACCAAGATAACAGCTGTGAGTCTTCTCCTATATTGCGTGATGAGGTTGGTGACCACATGGCTCTGGATCTGAGACATTCCTCCATGCAGAATCTCTCCAGATCCTTCAGATTCAGAGGTCGACGCTTGTGGACTCTCCTCTTCAGCTCATCCCACAGATCTTCTCTGGGGTTTAGGTCGGGGGACTGTGATGGCCATGGCAAAACCTTTATTCTGTGGTCGGTGAACCATTTTTGTGTAGGTTTTGAGGTGTGCTTCGGATCATTGTCCTGCTGGAAGGTCCAACCACGGCCCATTTCAAGCTTCCTGGCAGAGGCTGTTAGGTTTTCATTTAGTATCTGCGGATGTTTGATGGAGTCCATGATACCATGTATCCTATCAAGATGTCCAGGGCCTCTGGAAGAAAAACAGCCCCACAACATCAAAGATCCACCACCATACTTCACAGTGGGTATGAGGTGCTTCTCTGTATGGCTATCTTTCTGTCTACACCAAACCCACCTTTGATGTTTGTTGCCCAAAAGCTCTATTTTGGTCTCATCTGACCGTATAACCCGGTCCCATTGAAAGTCCCAGTAACGTTTGGCAAACTGTAGGCGCTTTAGTTTGTTGTTGATTGACAGCAGAGGCTTTTTTCTGGCAACTCTCCCAAACAACTTGTGGTGATGTAGGTGGCATCTGATGGTAGTTTTGGAGACTTTCTGACCCCAAGACTCAACTAATCTCTGCAATTCTCCAGCTGTGATCCTTGGAGATTCTTTTGCCAGTCGAACCATCCTCCTCACGGTGTGTGGGGTCAATGTACACATACGTCCTCTTCCAGGCTGATTCTTAACATCTCCTGTCGCTTTAAACTTCTTAATTATCCCCTGATAGTGGAAATGGCTATTTTCAACTGTTTAGAGATTTTCTTATATCCATTTTCTGATTTGTGAAGCTCAACAACGTTTCGTCGCACATCGTCACTGTGTTCTCGGGTTTTTCCCATTGTGATGAATGACCAAGGGAATTTGGCCTGTATTATCTCATATTTATACCCCAGTGAAACTGGAAGTCATGGTTGACCACTTAAGAGTTCCTAATCAAACAGGTGAACTTATAAATGTAAAATATGACTGGAATTATACTTCAGTTAGATTTTAATCATGATATTTTCTAGGGGTGCCAATAATTGTGGCACACATGTTTTGGAGAAAAATATTTATTTAATGTCAACATTTTTTTTTTTTTTCAATAATTTTACTTCAATGAAAAGGTAAGATTTTTGTGAATATTTTGAGTGAAAGACCAAGAGGATAAACAGCAAAGACATTTTTTCACAGCCTGTTTTGCTCATATCTACTAAGGGTGCCAATGATTCTGGAGGGCACTGTATATATATATATATATATATATATATATATATATATATATATATATATATATATATATATATATATATATATATATATATATATATATATACATACACAATACATAGAATACAGGGTAAGTCTTTATCCACTGCTACAATCATTAAAAAGCAAAGCATAATTGTTATAAATTCAGAATACCTTCAGTCGCGTAGAATAGCCTGACTTGCTAACACTAATTATTGATGTGCTAACATACTCTGCTAATGTTAGCTCCACAGGTTTTTACGTAGAAACATAAAGTTTTAGAAACGTATATCTCCTTTTAACGTCTCTGACTAATGACTATCACTATTACAACGTTTCACCATGACTAGCTCCAATCCACTAAAGCTTCAACATGAAGAACATCTGAAGCATTTTTACTTGAGTCTGTGGAGCAGAGCTGGGTTATGAGTGTCTGACAACATTATGGAGAGGACCCTACTAAGAAATAAAGTGCTTATCTTAACCTTCATCCCGATCCAGTCTGTTTGTTATCTTTTCTTCTCGCTCAGACAGATAGCATAAGGGAAAGAAAACTTTTTTTATAGATCTGACGGGTCCTTTCCATATTGTCATACACTTTTAAGAAAAATCTGAGCCTGTGTGGCAAAAACAGGCACTTTTAGTGCACATACATTGACGATGCTCTGTTGCCCGGAAACATTACATTGCAGCCCGTTATCCATCAATACTGGACCAATTTAAAAAATGTTGTTCCCATTGGTCTCTTTAACACAGAAAGTAGGGTCAAGGTTGAAGAATACCAAAGTTACCCTTTCTCATGAGTTGCAGTATTACCTGAGTTCCTCTCTGAACTACAGGTCACATAAACACCCAAAGGTGGCAGTGGGCAGATTAACACAGAGAGAGAGAGTGAGAGAGAGAGAGAGAGAGAGAGAGCGAGAGAGAGAGAGAGAGAGATAATTAAACAGAGAGAAATATGCCTTCATATAAACATGTCATAAGTCATTTTAATGTCTACAGGCAACAGTTTTCTTGACATCCCCCAGCTCTCTGCTTTTTTTCATTAATCCTCAGCCCCTCAGTCTGAAATAAACTATCCAGGATGCTTAAACTGCCATCTGCTCAGATTCGCTTAATAAAAGCAACACCATCAAACTGTTAAATTATGCCCTTTTATGATTATGATGGGAGTCTCAGTAATTATTGCTGCAGACAGCCCTCTGGTGGACTATCACTCTCTGCCCCTGTTTAGATTTTTTTTTTTTTTTTTTTAATAACTATTACTTTTTAGCCCTCTCTGTGTCCTCGTCCACCATTTTCTGTCTAATTCTCTTTAGAAGAGTTCCTAACTGAGTGCTCTTGTTGGTTTTTCATCTCCTCTAAAATGCAGTTTCTTGCATCAGTTCTGTCAAATGTCTAAAACTGCAAGAACTTCAGTTTTTTTTTGTGAAGTAGATAATATACTCCTGTCGGAAGTTTCTTGAAGGGGATATACTGCGAGGGCTAAATTCAGGAGAGATGTCAGCATGATGGATGCCCACAGTCCGTCATTAAAAGACTTCAAAACTTGGCCAGGTCCCAGGGCTGGGCCACGTGTCTCCATAGCACCCAGCAAAGCCGCCCACATTACCCCAGCAACAAGTCAGGGTGGAAGATGGATGCGAGCGTCATGGCGTTCACCGTCGTACAGAGCATACCGGTTGACCGAGGAGGGGGGGGGGGGGGGGGGGGGGGGGGGGGGGTCAGTCCAGGTCTGGGCTGCCCACAGCTTTTGTATGTCTGTCTCATTTCACAATTCATCAGCCGAGCGTGACTGTCAGGCGAGCCTTCAGCTCCAGCGATCCATCAGGGCCTGTCACCAAGCCATCACAACAGAGAGATGAGGCCGCAGCGTTCAAATTCCATTAGCCCCATCAGCCCCGGCTGTACCGCCAAGCAGCCCAGTCAGCCGGCCGGCAACTTGTTCGAGACTCAAAGAGATAATAAAAACATATCTGTGAATCAGAAACAGCTCCCATTTCCCTGTCACCGCTGCCCCTCCCTCCGACGTCCCGTGGGATATGCTGCTGTATTAAAGCTACATTCACTGACATTACTTTTCTTCTCCTTCTCTTCCAAATGAAACATTTCTGCTTCTTCCAACTCTTTCCACCTCACATCAGCCGCTTTTCTTTGGTTCTGTGGAAGGAACGGACATAAATAAAGAGAAAGACGTGAGCTTTAGATTGGTAATCATCCCCAGATAGCTGACAGCTGCTCTTTGACGCTGGGTTTGTGATGATGGGTTACCTTTTCATTCCAAGATGTAATGAACAAAATTTCTGTAATCATGAACACATAGATGACTCTGAGTCCTGTGGAATTATAATGGTGTACCATAAGGTAAGGGATGAGCTCGCGCTGCATTATGTTAGGGCAGATATGGATTTATCTGTGTTGAAAGTTCTAATAGCTGATTTTTATTATTTTATTATTTAGTACATGATAAAACAATATATATCTTAATATGTTAGTGAGAATGTTTCTCATTATCAACATAATAATGTAGCAAATGTATACAAAATAAAGTAGTTAAATTCATTTTTCATGGAATAACTATGTCCATTGGTAAATTATGCTTATGATTAACTTAAAAATTATTAATGTCACTTTTAAGTTGTTTATATGAAGTAATTTGGACTGAAGATTTTTCTTTTGATTGATCAATTCATTGATTCATTCATTTTATCACAATATCCTTGTACAATATATATTAGGGCTGGGCAAGTTAACCATTATTATCGTGTTAATGCATAAATTAATTAACGCCAACAATTATATTATCGCGCGTTAACGCAGTTTTTATTATTATTATTAAGCAGACATTTTTAACACAAGTACGACAGCGAGCGGTGAACAGCTGTTTGTGTGGCGTCTCTCCCTTCTACACTGCCACCTTCGGTCCCTCCTGTCCAGGGACATGCAGTCAGGGGAGGCAGGTGAGGCAGAGCCTCAACTGTCATCATGACAAGTAAAAAACAAATAATGCTAAAATAAAATAAATATTTCTCTACTGATCTGTGCTATAAATGTAATTTCTGTATGATTCCAATCATTTCACGCATTTTTATAATCAAAATCGCTGAATTAGCGCATGTCCTGTTCAAACAGAGGAGACAGTGAGGTGAGGCAGGACGAGCTGCTCCTCACCTCAGACTGTGAATCCCTCACTAACTGGGTTGAGCGCGTGCCTTTTGCTTTCTCATTGTTTGTCACCACTATAATATTTGTAGACACTTTTATTATATGTCCTTTCTTTACATAGAATAGGTAATGTATTTCACGTCTGTGTAGAACATATTTAGTGTTGCTGATCTGACATTAAACCGCAGGGAAAAAGCACAGAGAAGCAAACATTACTCTGCCTCAAAGAAGAGGGCGTGCGGGTCGGGTTTATGATTGTTCTGTCGTTGCTCTTCTTCTACACTTTTCTTCTTCTTCTTCTTATATTTTGCTTTGACCACAACAATGTAGGATTATATATCCAAGCTTAAAAATGTCTCAAAAAACAAGGAAATATGAACAAATCAACAGCAATTCAACGTCGGACAGGTAAAGTAACCTTTTATGTGTTTGTTCTTCTCTTTATACATCCTGGTTGTTACGCAGATTTTCGCGGGTGGCGCCAGCGAGCGCTCCGCTTCTGAAACGCTCCCGGTGGAATCAAATATGTACCATACCTATGTGTGTGTAAATAATGCTGATATGAAAAACAACCAGTAGTCTATGTGCAAGCTGCCAATTTAATGGTGATTTAAGCTACTCTATTGGGTTCATATATTTGTAAATCTGATTTATGTAGTGTCAGTGCCTCACCAGACACGAAACTCACCGCACGTCACTGCTTGCTGTCTCACTCACTCGTCTCATTACAGGATCAAACGTGACAATATTAAAACACATATTGTCGTGTTTTTAAATAAACATAAGCATGTGAGAACAAACTGCTCTTAACTGCAACTCTTAGCATAACTTCCCAGGTTCCCATGCTTCACCTACATTCCTCTGGGTCCTAAGTCCCTCCAATTATAGTTTCTTATCGCCCTCTATGTACCAACGTACATTTATAACAAATACCACACATAGTACATGGTACTCAGTGTTGCATATGTGTCTGACCAAATTTGTTTAGACCTTTTAAAGTTTTTTGTTTGGTATATGTATAATAAGCATATCATTTAGTTAGAGAATTTAACAAACATAAAAAAAGAAGTAGATACGTTTGCGGTTTTCAAGGTGTATATTTCAAATTGCATCTATTACACACATGAAAATAAAGTGAACACCGGCTGAATATCTATGATCAGAATCATTATAACTGTATATATATATATATATATATATATATATATATATATATATATATATATATACATGGTATAAGGAATAATAATAATAATAATACTATACATAAAATGAGATGGTTATGTTATTTTTAAGTTTACATGCTCTGCAAGGCAGCATGACATATTAATGGTTGAGCACAGAGAAGCCTGACTAGGGAGAGAGATGCAGTGGTTTTTGTCAGCAGGACAAACAGACTGTAAGTATTATAGGCTTAATAGATTATTGAGACTGAGACCGACCCGCCGGAAGGATAATGATAACAGGTACAAGCCTGAAGTAATCACAGAATAAGCAACTAACGGAAAGGTAAGGGGACAAGAGTTTTAGTTTGGATTTAAAAGCCTCAGACTGTCTTAAATCAGCAGAGAGGTTATTTCAGAGGAAGAAGGGAACGATGGCCTGCAGCCTGCTGACTTCTGTTTCACTCTGGGGACAGACCCTAACCCTGCATTCTGAGAGAGGACAGCAATATTATCAAATCAAATGAGAGTTTAGTGACTAGCCAGACCTGTCATATAAACCGGTACTTCACTGGTTGTGGATTGTAGTCACTGACATGGAGAGAGGCAGGGAGAGATCTGTGTTTGGGCATCAGTGGGCAAAACCTTCGTTTTTCTTTCCAAAACAACATGAGGTCTAATTCATTTAAGGGAAACATTGCTAAGGTTACTTCCTTTTTTGGGGGGGAGTTCCCCCCCCCCTGTTTTTTCTGGACCGATGTGAGGGTCCCAGAACAGAGGATGTTGTATGTGTACAGATTGTAAATTGGCAATTTTGTGATTTTGGGCTTAATTTTTAACGGTCCAATTAAATGTGTAGGTTTTGATTTAAATCCCTCTTTAACTGTACTGCGCTGAAATATTTGGTTTTACTGTGAAATGCATTGCAGTTCAGAAGCTTAAAGGAACAGTGTGTACAATTTAGGGGGATTATTTGGCAGCAATGGAATATAATATTCATAACTATGTTTAAATCAGTGTATAATCACCTCAAATTAGGAATCCTAGTGTTTTCCTTAGTTTAGAAGAATCCATTTCCTACGTAGGGAGAAGGTCGTCTTCCATGGAGTCTGTCATCTTGCACCACCATGTTTCTACAGCAGCCCAGAACGGACACTGGCTCTGGTGAGTGCTGTTCTCTTTCTACGTTATCTGAAAGTAGTGATGCGTTCTAAAACTCGGTATTAACCAGAACCCGCTGCTAGATCTCCGGAGTATTGATGAGCCACAACGTTATTGGTGTTTTTATTTGAACTTTTTAATGTTTTGGTGTCATTTATGATCACAGCGCACATCTGCTCTGCTCCCTCTGTCGGGCTGAGCTCCTCCAACCACACACACATAGACACACACACACACACACACACACACACACACAGACACACACATAGACACAAACACACACACACAGACACACACACACACACACACACACACACACACACACACACACACACACACATACACACACACACATAGAAGCAAACACATACACACATACAACTTTCTTTAATTGATTTGACAGTCAGTTGTTGACTACGTACAAACGTTAAACAAATACTAAGCTGCTTCAATATGTATGGGACTAAAGCATAGCACAAGTTAGACATGATTGTGATGTTCCCGAACTTTGCATGAGGAAATTCTCTCTAACTGGACTTTGTTGAACATGAATTGAATACCCTTGTTATATATTGACTTTGTTGTTACTTTTGCTGCTCTAGAAACACTATTTAGATATGTTTTAAATATAAATTCTAATCATGTTCTATATTAATTTGTTTTTTAAATTCTATATATGTTTTTAAAAGCAATTATTTAGTCATGTAGAAGAGCAGAGTATTGATTAGAGTGGTCCCTAGTTGTACTACAATCCTAAAGATACCTATCCCTACCTGTAGGTCACCGTAGTTCTCTGACATGCTTAGAAAGGGAGGGGGGAGCTGAGGGGTAATTAGGTCATCACATCTCTTTAAAAGAGACTTTCTGTAAATGCGGAACAATCAATAAGGTTGTTGCTAGGCTTAGCTAGGCTAGGCGTGGATTTAAGCTAACAGGGCAGCAACAGATGCTTCCCACTAAAATTGTTTTGAAAAATAGCCTAATGTGAAGAGATTGACACAGTAAATGGAGTAAGTGTTGATCTCATATAGTAAAATGATGGCTTGTGTATTATAATGTATTCCTCATAACGTGCTTATCAAACACAGAACACAGAACTCAACAGTATTATGTCGAGTTCAGCCGCTGGTAAAATCTAAGAGTCTTCAGATTACAGTAGGACAGACAGAATATCTGGCAATCAATAACATGGAACAGTGTACATGATACAAGGTTATTGAAGACAATCCAAACTCAAAATTGAAGAGTGACTTTGTCTTGTAAATGACTTTGACTCACTTACTACTTCGTTCTACTTTTTATTGTAGCGTACGCTGACGAGTGATGTGCCCTCCCCATTTTCACCAACAATACCCCGAATCCCAGGATTATGTCATGTCACGCTGCCTTCTCTTTCTTTAGCTGCAGTATTTTCAAAGAACCCCGGGTTTTTTAGTAGGTAGAGAAGATGAGCAATGTTGTCTCATCTCCAGCATTGGCATCATTGCCTTTCTCCTTAATCCTTCAGGCAGTCAATTTGCAGCCAGCGAAGTGTGAAGCTCTATAATGATGGGTTATTGACCCGTTTGCTGTTTGGCAACGGGGACAGCGGCAAACTGAAAGGATAGTTCCTAGTTTTCCATGTGACATTCAGATGGCTCTTTGGCACTGAGGGTGACCTAACTCTAATTAGGTTCGGTTGTCCGATAATGGCCAGAAATATCAGCAAACGTTTGCCAGCAGTACTGCTTGGTAAAATGAGTGAATTGACATGCAGGTCTATCATCTCTTACATGTGGGGTTAATATACTCTCCCAGCAATGAAACACATGTTCTTGATTTAGGGCATGTTTTTGTTTTAATTCTAAATAGAATTATGGATTACTTCCGTTTTCTCACCACCCTGTAGCATGCAGTTAAACACACACAAGACAAAAGCAGTCACTTACCCTGGTAATATGCTTGAAACCAGAAATAAAGACACATTTGCAGAATTGTTGGGAACTCTAGAAGAATCAAAAAGGAAGACTGCTTTGAAGCCACACACACACACACACACACACACACACACACACACACACACACACACACACACACACACACACACACACAAAGAAAATAGCAAAAAAGTAAATAAATAAGTAAAGTAATAAAATGTCTGTTTTTAAGACTTTGCAAACAGCCTCATAGGTTTACTATCATTGCATTTTCCTCCGTTAGACTTTCTCATTCACTTAATAGATTAAAGCTTTTTTTATATGACAGGGGACGTGATTCTGGATACAAAGTCAAGGACACACTGACAGCTATTAAAAAAAGTTTCCATTTACTGTTGCTAGCACCATAAACTATCATATAATGCAAATACAATATTCCTATCTCTATATGTCCATCTTCAGTCCTCCCCAATGAAATTCGACTTTTTAAATTCATTTTAGCAGGAAATGACATTTGGGACACGATATCTCACCTAGTAATCGGGATATAATCTAGCCTTCCTGGAAAGAGAGGGCTTTGTTGTGTGTCACCGGTCTGTTTTTCTTTCTTTTTCTGTCTCTCTGCTTCCCATGAACTTCTAGTGGTTATCTATCTTGACATGAGGGAGTGGAAGCCTCGGGGTAGCGCTTGACAGGGATTCCTCTCCGTGATTCCTGGCAGCTCTCTCCATTCCCCCACTGTCACTGTAGGGGAACATAAGGGAGTTATAAAAGAATGCTGTCATGTCACTGTCACAAACTCTGTATGGAACCGAGACGTCCGGCACCAATCCCAACTGTGAGCTGCAGAAATGTGTTTTGTGTGTATCCTTGTGTGTTACCTGTATTTCTGTGTATACCTGCCAGGTTGAGTTTTCAGGCAGGTTCTGTTGTAAACTCGCCACAAGGTATTTAATCCAACTAATATCTAAATGTCTATTTTAATCCATTTAAATGACATTTTGTTATCATTCACAAAAATGTTGACATTGAACGTATCTGTACAATTTTCAGTGACAACATATATAATTTGTTTTCCACAAAATATTTTGCAATACCCATGACTTCTGCTTTATTAAACCTTTTTTATTGTTGTGTTTTTTAACTCACACACAAATTTCATTGGTTCATGTTTAATACAGAAACAAGCCATCATTTCAGCCAAATTATTTAAACCATTTTATTTAGTGACCATATCTGAAATGTCAAATCTGTCATAATCCTTAATTTAAAAAGAACTGTGTGCGCTCACAACTATGATCAGCACAGTGGGTCAAAGTTGGAATAACAGACAGTTTGGGCAATCCTTTTATAAATACCACATTTTTTGTGTTGTTGTCTATTTGCATCTAAAGTTGACCTAAATTCATCAAAAAGTTATTAACAATGCCTAATTTGCATATTTAAACATTACATTTCAGAAAACTTGTATTACAAAAAACAATAATCTTAATGTAAGGATTAGTGGGGAAGTTTCATGGACATTTCTCAGTGATGTAATGTTTTCACAGGTGCATTCTGGGTGCAGGTGACTGATAATTGAGTGTGGGATTTCAATGGCAGTAATAAGCAAATAACATAGTCAGGCTTTTACTTTTAAATGCTGTGTCTAGATGTGTGTTGTTTAGACTTTGAAGCTGACTCAGCATACCTGGTCTATAGTGTGCTTTCAATAACTGTGATACAGTTATTGTGTTTTGGCAATCGCAACAAAATGAAAAGGGATAATTTGGGTGTTTTGAAGTGTGGTTTTGTGAGGTACTTCTTTATAGTCACTGTATTACTACAGTAGATGGAATACGGGAACAATGCACTGCTGTAGACGGAGGCAGCAGCAAAACCTATTTCAGGCACGATATTCAGAATGTTTTTTTGCCGTGAGACAGCTGTACATTCTATGTTACCGATGGGGAGCTGAAGCCTTAGCTCTGACACAAAGCCACTAAACTCCACAGATTTTATTGAAATTTGACTTCACAGAACACAGGGGTAGCTCGTCTACCGCTGCATTGATCGGTTAGTTTGTCTGTATTACTGTGTGAGAGCATAGTCGGCTTCAGTTCCACGTCGTAAATGTCTGTCTGACAACAAGGTAAACCAAGGAAATGTTCACAGCACCCGTCCACAGCAGTACATTGCTTTGCTTCCCTGCAGTAACTCATGTCTGCTTCTCCAAGCTTTGGACATCCTGACCATCATTTTCTGTAGGCAATACACTGACTATGGATAGTTACCCCAAACCATCCCTCAGAGAGGCTCAGAGCAAACCAAGTGGCGCATAGGGAGCCGGTGGATTCATGAATAAAACTATGTCCCATTTCATATTTGAATATTTGTTTGGAATCAAAAAGCTGAGCACATTAAGCTACAGGGTATTGATGCATTCTGCTGTGGACTGTGTAGACATGAGAAATGTCTGATTTACAGTTGGTCGTTGTAATGAGGAGCTGTTATGTAAATGTTGAACAAAGACCATGCCTCGGGGCACGTTTCTTCATCTAACAGAATGCTTCTACAGTCATTTTGGTTGAATAGGGGAACAAAATGATCTGCTATTGGCAAAAACAGGAAAAGAGCAAATGTCATGGAGTACTGCTATGTTAATCTAGCGAAAGGAAGGGAGAAGCGAGACATTATCTTGACTCATTCAACAGCACACTGGTGTACAGCATTATATCAACATTTCCAACAGCTTTAAATAGTCTGAAAGATGTATTAGAGAGGGCAGACCTCTACTTCAGGAAATGATATGAGGTCTTCACCTGTCACAGTTTGTTTATACTCATCACTGAGTGTCATAATTAAACCTTTTTAACCGCCGCCTTTCTTTTCCAACAGCAGGCTACTTTTTTCTTCAGGGCCAAACACTCGATTTAATGATAAGGTGGAGGAGCTCACGGTTGCGTCCATCTGTTCTTACCTGTGTGAGTGCAGTCCCAGTGACCTTTGCGGCTCCAGGAGTTGTAACTTAGTACAGGTGACTTTCCTCTGCGGCTGCATTCAGCGATCCATCGCCGTAATAACAGCAACAGCCCTGATGACTTTCTGACAAGTTCTTCATCTGCGAAATGGCAGCCTGTGTTGCTATGCACCTTGAATGTGTAATTCTCTCTCTGTCACCTTGACTTAGCCACCTCCACTCTGCAGATGGTCTAATAACCGTGTACAGGGGGATCTGTTTCATGTAAATGGGCTTCTGCTCTGAGCTTAGATGACAGAGGAAGAGGCCGGACTGGGTAGCTATCATCAAACATCCAAACTCAATTAGCGACTGTGACTGTGGCGTTGGGATGTGTCTGGAGGGGACAAACGCTCACCTTGGATCCAAGGCTCGCCATGCTCAACCACCCAGCAACGTGTACTGGTCCACATCTCTCGTGCTGACGACATATTTCTCTTTGATCTCTTCAAAAGAAACCCTCAACATGCCCCGCTATGCAACAGAATTAAAAATCGTTTTCAGTAATGGAGAGCAAAAAAAGGTACAAGTCCAGCCCTGCAAAACACTTTCCAAAAGAGTGAGAATGAAGAAAAAATATTCAGCAGGAAGGTTAAATGGGTTTTCTAGTAATAGAGTGTAAGATATTGAGTTGTTTAACAATTTCTTCCTCAAGGGATACCCCCCCCTTAGTGACAGTTCTATCAGGGATCATGCCAGCTCAGTGACTTGGAAGGAGCTGTGATCAGCTCAGAAAAGACCAGCGTGATTATGAAACAAACTGTGGGGCATCGGACGTCACCTTGGGCTGACTTTGTTTTTGGATCGATTGCCGAGAGATTGCACATGACTTCATATTTTTAATTGAGCACCACCGTGACCTCACTCACCCCACTGGAAATGCCAAGAGCCAGCAAAGTAGGGAGAAAGAAATAAATTGGGCCAAGGTTATGGGAAAAAGAGCAAGTATTTAGCGTATTGAGAAAGTAGAGAGAGAGAGAGAGAGAGAGAGAGAGAGAGAGAGAGAGAGAGTTCTTCTGTTATAAAAGATAGATGTTGTGTGTGCGATGCCATTGAGCTTTGACAGCCGACGCTGGTTCCCTTGTCAAACAAGGATTGCAGTGTCTTTTTCTCCTCTTAAGCTGAAAATAAAAAGCCAAGCGTTGGGTATCGGTTGCATTATCACTGCCGGCGACAGCGAGGAAAGCTTGTTATTTCTGCAACATGTGTGACCTCCCTCAGGAAATTCACCCAGTAATGACTGCTGATGATGTGCAGTCGGGGTATTGAATTGCATCCTTGACAGTTCACAACATGTTTGCCAAATTATGGACAAACTAAATCCTTTTTGCTCTTTTTTCTCTCCCTCATTTGGTGCATAATGGGTTGAGCTTATTGGTTTCGGAGGAATGTGTAGTCCTTGGTAATGAGTAATTTAGTGAGTCTGTAAAAACGTCTTATGTGAGCTATTTGGTGGAGGATGATTGGTGGAACATACATATTTTTTATTACTTTTTTAATATATATTCAGCTTTTAAAAGATGCCTAGCAGAAACAAACTTGCATATGCATGCTCACTCAAATATGAGATACATGCAGTTCAGTATAATGTCCTTAATTATTTTTATTTATTTATGGATAGAAAACATTTGTCAATTTGTGTCTGTAAATTTATCCTAAATTTACCAAAAGTTACCATTAGATAATGACTCATTTGCATATTTAAACATTACACTTCAGAAAACAAAAAAGTAATTGTCTTAATGTAAGTAATTGACTGTGAAAGTGTCATGGTTATATCTATTTGATATGTCTTATTTATTATATAAAGTTTTTCTCTAAATTAGTTTTTTCTCAGACTCTGAGCCAGACATCTCCACTTCAGCTCTTACATCCACCAAACTTTACACTTTCATTATCTAGATTCTGAAGGTTTGTTAATATGTCATTCATAGCCTGATTTATACAATATTTTATTTCTAAAAAATGTGAGAAAATGGATTTGTTGTATGATTGATGAAGTGATACAAAGAGATATGACTCACAAAAAGGACTTAATTATCAAAATTAAATTTAATCCAATGTTCTGATTTATGTTTTGAACATTCATGTTAAATTAGGACATATTTAAGATTAAGTTTTAAATGAATACCTGATTTGCACATTTCAACAGAAAATCTCACAAAATTTGTCATATGAATGTAAGTAACTGGGGAAGTTTCATGTTGATATCTAATAGACACATGTGTACCTTATTCATGTAGTTATTTGCTCTGCTCTTTATTAGTCCTTGTCAGCATAATGTCAGCAGCAGCCATGATGTTGACATGCTTATAGTTACAACAATTATACAGTTTAATGGCTCCTTTGGCTCTTATCATCTCCCATTTACTGAGATCAAGTAACCAATACAGCCAAAAGTAGATTTGTTTAAACTGGCATGTAGTGCCATGCTGGCTGTATTCTGAGGAGAATATGGTTTAGAATGAAATATTGAATTTGTTTTGATTCTCCCCGTTGTGTCTGTGTGAACAGGTTATTATATTCAGCCCGCTGTGTAAGTAATGTGGGAATACTTCACTTTGTTCACCACAAAGACACAACTCGTATTATGAATTTTCAGACTGCAGATCTCACAGTAGATCTCATTCAATGAACAGTTGAATTCTGCTGAGCATTCAAATTTTCTACATCTGAACTCTCCAGTAACCTTTTAAAAATCATTCTCCAGGCCATTCCCGAAGCCTCATATCAAGTTCGGGTGGGTTATTTCAAGCTATTAATTCTTAACCACCACCATCAGGCTTTCTCACAGCTTTAATTATGGGGACATGTCCACAGGATAATAACACCAGACAAAGAATAGGGTCCATTCAGCAGCTGAATGTGGCCTTGTGGTGAGCCGAGTGAATGAGAACTGAAATGCATAAATTGAAATGAATCAAAGTAGCCATTGTACATTTTTACATCTGTGAAGTGAAATAAAATGAACAAAGGCCAATCAAAATGCTGAAATCAAATAGAAACAAAGTGTATAGGTTCAGTTCTTCATGTGCAGCAGTATTTCATACACCTGTATGACTGGAACTACTTTCTACTGTAAAGCAATGCCATCGCTCAGATGTGACCAACTGTTGATCCGATTCCAAAAACCATTTGTGAGAGCAGAACACAGAGGTTATGGAGTATTGGTCTAAATTAGCCATCTTACATCATACACTATGATGAGTAATAGTAGCGTTTAGACAGCAGTGAACACTAAACCTTAGAAAATGCCAGTATTGAGTTTGTCTTGAGGTGCTGTGAAGGAACGTGGCCCCACAGAGGCCCCTCATTATGCTCTGTGGCTGCAGCGGTGCAGGGAGGAAAATAGATTTGTTTGTCTACTTCTGTTTACTTAGTAGACTATTGGGAAACGTAACACTTGCTCGAAAAAAAGGCTACAATTGTATAAGTAGTCTCCAATCACAGAGCTATGACTTTAGAAACAAATCATACTTTAAATAGGAACATGATTCTTCTTACTTGTGGTAGACTGGACACAGTGACAGTGGCAGTATCCCTGTACATCTCGATACTAATTGGAGAGAGGTTGATCGCTTGGAATGTAGACTTTTACTTTTCAGGAGGGAAAACGGAGCAAAATAAAAATAAAAGTAGCTCATTCGCTCACTTAATCTGGCAGGAAAAGCATTCCCTAGGCAAAATCCAGGGTATAAATCAAAATGTTATTTTTACCCTGATATTCAGCAGCAGGGTTGCATCCTCAAAGGTATTTGTTTGATTGTACAAATGTGTACTGTCTGCCCGGAATGACAGTGATTGTTTTTCCTGGGGCAAAAACAACATTTAAATCCAACATCTCCCAGACTGTGCAGGTTTGGCCTGCCGTAGCTCGCACAGCAGAAAAGAAGCACTGAGCGCAGCAGAAGTCTGTGAAGAGGTTTGATGTGAACACTGGTTTCATAGTTTATCATTCCAGCCAGGCAGTAGACATATGTGGGGGTCACAAAACACAAAACACCCAGCTGCTGGATAAAAACAGTGAGTTCAGATGCTTCTATAAGAATTATGTGGGGAACGCAGAGTGCTGAGGTTGCACATTTAGCTGGAGTAGCAGTAGGTTAAATGTTAAAAAAAAGGCCTCAACTTACACATAAGAATCTGAGAACACACACAACAGAGTTCTCTTAAACAACACAGTAAACGGCTAAGGACATTAGTTTATTAATAAGTAATACTCAAGAAAGACAGACAACATATTGTAGCTGAAGAAATATCCACCGTGGCAGAGACGAGCAGAGAGACGACGGTGCTGAAGTGAACAAGGTGAAATGAGTTGACGGCAACTACGCTCGTTACTGTTACTGTTATACTTTATCAATACATCTGTTCAACAAACACGGACATGTGACTGACATGTAACGTGCTCTCATGTGTTTACACAAGCATGGCACGCACGATTGGCCGAAAGCTTTTTTTTCACAATGCTGAAACCGTCTGACTGAAGTTTTTCTTAGTTTGTTCTTGTAAACTTCTCTGCTGTCTGAGACAAAGAAGACAGGAGAAATGACTGATACTATCTGATGCCTGTGTCCTTTAATATCGATTATTATCATTCTCTCAAGAATGATATTTATTTTAATGACATTTTACATTTTTGTCCAGTGAGATATTAGTGACTTTGCTGTTGCTGCTCTAGAAACAATGTTTAGTTATATCTAAACTATTAATAACTTCTAATCCTGTTCTGAATGTAATTCTTTTTAAAATGCTGTATATGTTTTAAAAAGCAATCATTTAGTGATGAAAAGTATAGATAAGAGTAACTCCATGCAGTAATACAATCCTAAAGATATCTATCTCTACCTGTAGGCCACCGTAGTTCTCTGATAAGTTTGGAAAGGGGGGGGGGGGGGTGGGGGGGGGCGGTGGTTGCAATCTGAAACCTCATCACTAGATGCCACTAAATCTAAAGTCTGCATCACAGAGTTGATGTTTCAATGTATGTACTTAGAACTCTTATAATAAGAATCTCTGTTTATTACTTGCATCTTTTCCGTACTTTGAACATTGACACTGACTTCCTATAATTAACGGAATTGGACATTTCTTGCTTATAAGAAGCATTGTCATGCGGACGTGGACGATACTGCGTGGATGTAGTGACAGAGCATAGTCAGAGTTTGGGAACAATGTTTTCCCTACCGTTTCCTCAGTGCGGCCGGAGCAGAGACGGCATTCAAACACTCGTCGTTCCGCTTACTTCTCGCACTTGCTACCAATATTAGCTGCTTTGTTGTCAACAATGTTGAGCTGGAAACAAATGTGCACGCAGGCTGAAATTCAACTGAAGAGTTATGTTGGGAGATGCAGGGACTTAAATCAAGTGTAGTAGTAGTAAGAGTAGAGGAACTGTGAGGAAGGAAAACTCTGCTAGCCGCTACTATGCTGCGTAACGTGTTAGTAATGTTAGTAAGTGTTAGCAGTATAGATAATTGAGGATGTGATACATTGAGAATTGTAATCGAATCGTGAGGTCAGTGAAGTTTCACAACTGTAGCTAAGATGTTAGCATAGTTAGATGATTTTGGTGTCTGTAACCAACAGCATAACTTCCGTAAAACCTGCTTTTCTCTAAGCAGCTTTTGTACTGTGTGAGATAGATTACACCCATCTGTTGAGGGTTTGAGCCTTTTCACCCTCTTGTGCATCTTGGGCCGACATCAGACACGTTGTCAGAGCGGGAATGGCAGTGCACCAGGCTCTGCTGGCCATCCCCTGCCTCTGTGTCCATATCTGAGGGCAGATAGCTAGAAGAACAGTCTGGGACTGTTGTCCTCGCTGTCTGGCCTCTCTCTTCTGTGAGAGTGTATGTGTGTCACAGTTACCGCCAAGTAGGGCTCGCTTCAAAGGGGAACCATTGTGTTTATTTGCCAAATACATCAGAAGCTTTCTGTTTCATGACGGGCAATTATATAGAAAGTGTTTTTGCAATGCAGCTCTGGCCCTGAGAGACTTCAGAGATCTGGTCCAAAGTATGATTTAAAGTATAACTAACTTTTTAATGCCAGGTGCATCCTCATCAGAGACAGAGTCTTGGTCCTCTCCTGCCTTAAATCTGTGTGCTCCAATATATTCGGGCCTCTGAAGGCGCTCCAGATACAAGATTCACCAACTCTAAGAAGAAGAATCATTTTCTAAATATTCAGTGGAGGTTTTAGTAATATTAAAGTCTTGTCTGTTCGTTTGTGCTGCTGGTCACACAGTGGTGCTATCGGTCTGGCAACTGTTGCGCTTAAAGAAGCGGAAGTCTTGGTGATGTTTTTATTACTGAATTAATTTGTTTCAGTCGGCAGCAGTGTTGCTAGAGAACAGATGAGAATAGACCACACAGTTGATGTTACCAATAACAGCAGGAGGACAGATAAGCAATGCTGCCTTGTTGAACGGGAGCACCTGCAGACCAGCTCTCTCCTCTAAATCGAGTTCAGTGAGTCCCTCAGAGGATGCTGGAGACCTGTGACCTGCACTGTATTCTGGTATTAATCTTGTATTAATCCCCCCCGCCCCTCCACATTTCTGCTTCTTTTCCTTCAGAGTTTCCTGGGAAGCAAATGTAGATGGAGAAGAAGATATGGTTCATTAGTGCAAGATATTATGCCACTACCTCATGGTGAAGGTGTCTCTTTAAATTAATCTGTTCTTCCTGTAGGACTTCTGCATATTTCCTCATGCAAAAATTGACCTTTTCTTCCGAGCGTATATGTCTTTAGGTGCGAAGCTCAATTTTTCTCTGCACAGAATCCCCAATGAATGTTTGCTCCTTGTCCCAGTTGCATTTGAGAAAAGATGTCCCGGCCGGTAGCAGAGACAAGCACAGCTCCGTCTGAGAGCCCAGGTGTCACGCAATGGGAAACCACAGCGGTGCCCCGGGGGCAGCCACGACTTTCTCCTCTGTGACACACTCAGACCTAATTCCTCTTCTGCTTAACGAGCCACTTGATCATCCTGCCAACTTGTGTCGCCAGATCAATTTGAGCAGAAGCAGGAAAAAGCAAAAAGTAACGTTTCTCGCTGCTAGAGATTGTTTGAAGCTGCTTATCGTTAACGGGCAACGGAGCGAGGCGGGCACCGCTGACCCCGGTGGCCCCTGTGTAATATGGTGGACTCTAGTCTGAAATGAGGGCTTGTTTCTGGTAGGATTGGGGGGGGGGGGCGGGGGGGGGGGGGGTTGTGCTGTAGCTGAGTGAGCATGTCACAAGCCATTTTTCTTTCATAACAATACAGAATCTGCAGTGTTTGGTCTTGTTTTACCATCAGACCTAAAAATCCTCACAATATTAGTATTTGCCCACATTCTTTGCTTCATCACAATGTGCTAGAAACATACGCATTTTTATTGATAGGGCATTCCTTTTTGACACAATATCTACTGTTAAAATCTGGGCATTGTATTTTATTGAGTGATTTTAAATTAAACAAGTAGATGGATGAGGCTGTTAGCTGAGGTCAATCCTTTTTTAATTTTCAAGAGCTTAGGCCTTTACACACCGGAGCCGTGACGAATTAACGACAAAGAAATGCAAAATACTTGCAAATATTTTGCATCCATTCATTGTGGCAGCGAATCTGCAAAGGTCTGAATAGATTTGTGCAAGCGCAGGACCAACTACCTGGATACTATTGACCGTGAACTGTTGTAGCCTAAGGTACTGTCAGATATTTTAGTGAGTTTTGTTTTAGCAAAATGTTCTGAGTGAATTTGAGTTTCCTCTGGTAAACAGGTCACGGTGTGATGTATAGTTCTATGGCTTTTATTGTGAAAGGGAAGAACAGAAAGAGTGGATCTGGTGTGTGCAGCCTTTGTCAAGGTTGAAAAGAGTTGTTGTACAATATATACTGCACAACGGGATTGGTCGATGTCTTTATTCACGGAGCTAAAGCTCAGAAAAATCTACATTTTATTACGAATATAAAGATGTAGATTCACAGGAATAAAGAAATGGTATATAAAGGAGTTACACATTATTTTATCTTGACCTGAGTTGACCACTGTAATGGCCTTTACGTTGTCATAGCCAGACCTCCCTCTCACACTTGCAGCTGGTCCAGAATGCTGCAGCGCACTTTTAAATCTACACTTGTATACACATGCAGGTGAGAGCACATTTCCCCCGCACTGGCCTCCCTTCACTGACTCCCTGTACATTTAAGGATTCATTCTAAGAGTTTATTGTTTACCTGCAAATCCTTCAATGGGATAGCTCTGACCTTTAACAACCATTTGTCCCATCAACGTCATCAACGTGGTTCTTAGTGGTCCATATACTTATAGGTGTAGGTTGATGCACAGCGTTATCTCTGCTTTTGTTGTATTTACATTGCATTACATTACATTACATTACAGTCATTTAGTAGACGCTTTTATCCAAAGTGACTTACAATAAGTGCCTTCAACATTGGTAATCAAAAGAACTACTAGTCACCATTGCACAGCAGTAAATATGCTTTATAACTATAGAAATATTCTTTATACAGAAATACATCTGTAATATAATACTGCAATGTCGTGCCAGCATTCATGACTTTAGCGGTGAGGCCTTGAATCCTCTTTTATTCAGCTAGAAGCCATTCTGCTATCTCAGTGAAAATGCCCATCCTTGACCCAACTTGCAACTTGACTTGCAATAAGCACATCGGCACAACTCAGCACATCAGCATTTACCTTCAAAAACCAAGGTGAGCGTCTCAATGGGAAAGCTGTGTGATTCATTAGAATATAGAAGAATCCAGCGGGAGGTCAGTGGGAACTCAGAGGCTTTGCTTGAACTTTAAACAGAGAGACATGCATTAAGTTTACGCTCTCCTGCTCCTTTGCAGACATCTAAAGATGGTCTCTCGAGATGCCACTTTTGGCACAAAAAGGCATTTTTAATGAAGATTGATTTGGTTTGCTCTTACATCCAGCACTTTGCTCCACTTTACAAGGATAACATTGTGTATGTGTGCAGGTCCCTGGTATCTGCCATTTAACAAAGAGGCCCGTCTGTGTTTGTCAAGTTAATTCTTGTTTGCTGAGTTAATTAACATAAGGAGGTAGGTGAGAATGAAGAGAGGGACAGGGATTATTTGTGATCCATTTTGCATTACAAAACAGAGGAAAAACAAATGTGTAGATCACATAGTGGACAAATAAATAGCACATGACTTTATAATCTTCACTCAGGAACACTGCAGCACAATAGATCTTCCTGTCTGTCGCTACACATTTTTCATTAGTAATCTGTTCTTTTGTCTAGTCATGGAATAATGTGATCTATGGAAAATAAACTCCTGTCACATGCAGGGATTACGTTTTCCTAGAGAAACAAACCTATGCTTTAGTTTGAATCATGGTCTAGAATATGTCAGTAAAAGCTGCTACTGTGTTGTGGTTCAGGTTCCGAGTGCTAACAAAGATATCCTCTCTGCAGGTCGAATAACTTCTCCAATTTGTAAGTCATGTTCAAGATGGCCTAATTTAGCCCAACGATGGCAACCTCATTCCCCATCTCCATGTGCATATCTGACAGAAATATGCCATGGCAACCCTGCACCTTCACAGCTACATACCAAGGTCTGTTATATGGGGACTGCAGTGTTATATGACTTAGCTTCATTAGCTTGGCCTTATTTCTAAGACTTTTTATATTATTTTGTTGGCCTTTATTTGACAGAGGTCAGTGTAGAAATGGGGGAGAGAGAGACGTATGACATCCGACAAAGGTCCCGAGGCTGGAACCAAACCCAGGATTTTGCAGTTATTCGGCATGTGCTGTAACCACTTGGCCACCAAGGCACTCCCGACTAATGACCCTTTACTGCTTTTAGCTCTTTCCTCTCAACACCTGAGATGGGCCTTTCTTTGAGGAAATTGCCACAATCTGCACTTAATAACTGAGTATATGAATGGTGACAAAGTCTCTTTTCTCAAGCGTTAGACCCACTTAAGTGAGTGTTACAGCAGACCACAATTCTCAGGCTGCAGCTCCTTCTCTGCTAGTTTGCGTGCCAAAACCCGACACAAGTGCCAATGTCACAAATATTTGAGTGGATCTTTGGTTTTGGTCTTTGTTGCAGTCCCTTGTGTTAGCGCTCAGTCAGGATGAGTCTCTCTCCCTGGTCTCCAATCCTTGACACTGTGTGATCGACACCCATTCATTAAGAAATGGGTGCATCATTTGTGAAACGCAGTTCTTATGATAATAATATTACATAAGCTTTATTAGTTCTCTGCAAAAATCTATATTTTCAGTGAGAGTGCAATGCATTCCTCCATATACCTATTGCTGTCTGACAGCTTGGTGTTCATCTCCCCTGTCGATGCAAACCTTCTAATTATACAGCATCTGCTTACTTTACTCAAAAGAAATGGTAACATTGCCACTGCTCAGCAACCATCAGTGCCATTATCATGATGTGTTTGTATTGTTTATGCATAAATGGCGTCATGAGGGGGGATTGCCGACAGCTGATGGCTCTGTGGTTCAGATCAATTCAGGAATGCAGATACAATGTTAAGTTCATGTTCAGCTAGAGAGCCCTGGATCAATGAGATAATGAGAAGCAGCTCTGTCGACGTAGCAGAAAGGTAATTATGTGTAACTGCAGGAAGGTACGTCGCCATCACTTACAATTTGAAAGCACTGAGAGGTGTATCAAGCCTATTATAAACCTTGATGGCTATTGTGGCTTTTAACCTATATTTAACACAAAACATTCCTTTATTATGCTTTCACGAAAAACAAAAATCCAATTATGTCTTGATTTTTCACTAGTTCGCTAGATTAAAGTGGCCTCTTAAGGCATTTTAAAAATCACAAAATTGTTGTTCACTGTAAAAAAAACAAAAAACAGGATGGTTGCTATGATTGACATCCTTTTCCATCTCTACAAAGCATGGCTGAATGTCCCAGATATTCTACTGAATGATTTAATGGCACAAAACCGGAAAACAGAGCTGGTGATGAGGAGTGAATGAGTTAAATCTGTAAAGATCTGTTGCAGTGGCAGCTGGTGGAAGGATTAAAAACATGAGCACCACTTCTACAACAACCACCTCTTCAGAAGAAATAAAGAGAAAACCTTTGACCTCAGAAGCAAATCCTCTTTGAGACAGGAAGACTAGATATATTCAATGAAGTACAATTGCTAAGGGCAGATGAAGAAAGTTAGGAAATTCAGAAAAGACAGCCTGCCACATTAGACGACTCGATGAAAATGTAGACTCGGCTGCCCTATATTTTCAGGCAGTGATGTGAAGACTATTAAGAGCCTGCAGAAGAGAGGAGCAGCGGCTCTAGCGTGAACTGTAACAGCTTGAGCAAACTCTCCACAGAGAAACTAGGCCCACCATTACTGGATCTCTCTCAGCACTGTGCTTTTCTTTGGTATAAAGAATCAGTACAGCCAGGTTGGCGGAACATATCTGAGCTGAGTGAATGTTCTGTATGTTAATCTGACATAAGTGGATATAATTAAGATGATAATAGTAATAATAATAATAATATGAATACATAAACCATGAACGTGGTTACGAGGACTCCGTTGAAGCTCTATGGCTGAAGGGGCAGGTATATAGGTAGGCAGGTAGACTGGGGCTGAATGAGAGCCTTGAGAAGTCCTCGTGGAAGACCTCTATGGAGTCTGGTCCAAGTCGGTTTGGACCTTGATGGAATATGTTCTAATGCAGCCATTGGATGGATTGCGACATTGTTTTGCTTGAGAGGCTGATTCTTATTGACATCATAAGGTCATAATTTGAATGTGTCCAATACGTTGGTGCTGAACAAAGGGTGTTAGGTGTAATGATAATTCTGAGACTGTTCATTGTATTACTGAACTGTACAGCAAACCATGAGTAGCAGTACTGTTATTGAATGGTACAGATTGAATTAAAGAAACAAGACTACACTTTGAAATGAGACATTGTGTCTATATAACACGTTGGTCAAATACATGCCAAAAGACAAAAATGTTGAAATAACTTATAATATATAATTATAATAACTATATAATTAATAATTGAGTTTTTTTCATCTTGAAACTGAAGCATCATGGTCTTTTGTACTTGGCTAAAAATTACAAATCAAGTCCAGACTAGCTTTCTAAACTTAATAAGACATATATCACACTTTTGCAGTGAAGTTGCTCCAATTTCAAAGCATACAAAGCAGTCCAGTGCCGTTTTTAATTAGTTGATTTATTCCATGGTTTATAAAAAGATTGTTTTTTCCACATCTGAATTTCCTCTAGGCAAGACAGAAATCATGTGGCCCTTTGTTGGAAATCTCCTGAATCAATGGTATTTGATTGGAATATAATTGTAATGCACACATGCATATGAATTATGCATTCTGTGAATTGTAATGAATCCTATAGTCATTGACAATGACAACAATCTGTCATTGTTGCGTCGATTACCGCTGCTACTTCCTCTGTTTCCCCTCCCCCACTACCTTTGATGAAAAACCTCACACTTGTTTAGGCATTCAGTCTGCTTGAACAAACTGAGGTGAAACAGTTTTTAATCAATATCATGAATAATACACTCCTGGATGTTTTGTGATGGAGTTTGTCTCTCTTAATTCGATAAATATGGCTATTTTTGTTGGTCTTTTATCAGATGATGAAGGTAATAACATGCTTCACACTGCCGCATTCTTGTATACAGAGCAGATCTGATGATCATGCAGAATGTATCTCCGCTCCTCAAAGACACATTATCCCATAACCACAGATATTCTACCACTGTATATCTTGACTTGTTTTGATCGGCACTGACTGGGCTGTGAAAGCAGCTGAAATCATTTGGGTGGAGCTCACTGCTGACAGAGAAGTGAGATTGGATTGTTCAGTTCTGCCTGGCTGGGGGTGCAGACTTGGAGCTTCCTCTCTACATGGACACGTCAGAGGGCTTTAATACACGGACTCCAGCAGAGTGGATGTGTGTATCAATATAACGTAGATCAAGATGATGGATTGACGTCAACGTGAAGTTTGTTAAATATTTAATATGGTGTCTTTATAGTCTCAGAATTCCCAAAGTGGAGTGAAGACACTTTTATTGTGGAATCGACTGTGCAGCTTTATTTGACCTCCGCATGTTATTGCTCAGGGACAGAGGGGCGCCAGCCGTCTTAGATACTCATATTCAGATTGTATCTATTGGGCCAACGGAGAAATCTATACTTTTACAACTCTTGTGATGTACAGTTATTAATACAGTGTGGAATTATTTTATAGAGCTTTTTCACAGCTCGTCATGGTGGGAAAAACACATGTGCATTTAATACCATTCAGAATGAGTGCATTCCATTTAGGCGAGCTAGCGAGGTCCCGTTATTGTGCATGCTGGCTCACTGTCCTTGCCTACTGGGACACATAAAGGTTCTCTATACAATATTCAGAGCATCAATATGCAACTATATGCTCTGTAAGATACAGAGGAGTAATGTCTACTTGAGCAGAGAATGAAGTCGCTCTTCCTCTGTGTCTGTTGTTATCCTAGCTTCCCTGTGCTTTGTTGACGTAGCCACTCGCGCATGCTTTTACTGTTCATGTTAGCACATGTTAGCGTGCCTCACTGGCCAGCTAATGGACGGCGCTCTGATAACAGCTGATAACAACGTTCCGAAATGGTGAACACTGTTAGCTCTGCCAGCACCGTTGCAGTGTTGTAGCTTGCACGGTTAGGGATGTTTGCATTGTTAGCTGCAAGCCGCCGGCTCAGCCGTCACCATGCTGAGAGCTATATGGAGGCAATGAGTCATCGTTAGGAGATTTGAAATTTACTTTTCCTGGTATGAGTCAAGATCTCTGAAAGGTCTATTCCGAGCAGTTAATCGATCAGACACCAAGGTTGGCGATTTAACAAACTGATGAAAAGATGCATTTCCTGAATCACAGCTGTAGCAAAATACTGACAGTCACACACTTCCACGAGGATGGGTGAGGAGTAAGGAGGTGGGTGAGGTGTCGGAGTGCAGGTAAATCAAAAGAGGTCGCTGTGTGGATTTCCTAAACCAAACAAGTTGTTCCAAGCCGTGTGTAATTCACCCCACAGATGATGGGTTTTACAGCCTTTTCGCCTGTATTCTATCCAGTGGGGATCTGTAAATCTGTCAAGGAGCGAGTCAATTCCATTCCCCGTGCCGTAATCTCATTTGCCTCTGGTGCCAATGGTGCATCAAATGTCGTCGCTGGCTCCTGTGGTCGGGTGCAGTGCCTGGCTGCCGCACTGCCGCGTCGAGCCTGGGAGTAAATCCCACCTGTCCCACATGAGGTGCTCCATCAACCACAAAAATTCATTATCCCAGAATGTTTTAGGGGGCTAATGGAATCCTTATCTTTATCTTGCAAGGGACGAATTTAATTACATGCTGTAGTAAAAGTTCCCCCAGTTTATCAGCCCTACATGCATAGCTGTCTTTTTTTTTCAGGTCTCTGACTATTTGTTCCTGGGCTGATGTCTGTGTTGTACAGTACTGACTGTCAGTCACAGGATGCTGTCAGTGTACTACTTTCTATTTATAGCCTATACCAATAAGATAAGATTAAATTAAGGCAGTTAGAATGTCCTCATCCTCATAAACACACCTTTAGTTAACAACATGTGACAATTCCCCATACATCTGTGCTGTGTTATCAAGAAGACAGAAAAGGAGCTGATGCTGTACATGCATTATACTAATGTGTATAATGGATTATCATCAAACTGGCTGCTTTTACTTTGTCTCCTTTCCAGTTTAGCAATTTATAGCAAGCTTTCTAATACTCCCTCAATTGTAATTGTTTGGGATTGTGTGGGGGTAGGTGTGTGTGTGTGTGTGTGTGTGTGTGTGTGTGTGTGTGTGTGTGTGTGTGTGTGAGAGAGAGTGTGTGGATGGAGGGGGTTGCATGTCATAAGCAATCCGTAAAGGGTAAAAGAAAGCCAGAGAGGGGCTGCAAATGAAATAGAATACTTACTGTTGTCATATTCAGCTGCGATATGTTTTGTTTCCAAATTGTCTGGGAGAACAGCTTTGATGGCGAGTCTTTTTAAGTGGAAGCTGCAAATGTTGCAGTTGGAGCTTGTTAACGCTTAATACCTTACACTCCACAGTCGAGGGTCTCCGTGATTAGGGAGAGAGAAGGCGTTGCTGTGGCCTTTTGCTGCGGAACATTTCCTACCGTATCATTTAAGTCCACAGGAAGTTACTGCAAGGTAGTGATTATGGATCGTTTCAACAAATTGCGATGACGTAAGATAAATAAATAAAAGCCTGTAAGAGTCAGGAGCTGTTACTAGGGGGAGTTATTAGAAAAATACAACAAAGTTTACTTGTTGCAGAAGGAAACCAGTTAAACTATTTGGTAACACTTATTAATGTAAAACTCACCAAGACGCTGACAAAAGTTTTAAACTCCTGGCGAAGCATAAGCGCAGTCACACAATGCGCTTAGCTTCTCTGACAGTTTTAACAGTTATCACTCGTGTCCGCTGAACTCATTTGTAAAACAGATGGCGCTCGTTCACTTGAGTACTTCCTCACTGGGTAACATGTAACTTCTTCCTGGTAGATTGGGACTTTTTTTTCTTTCCTCAATCGGGATTCTGCATTTCCTGAAAGAACCAATGAAAAGCTTATCTAGGTAAAACTGCTGTTAAATAAGATTGAATTAAATGACATTAAAGACTTAAATTATCTGCCTGATTACATCACAAATAGAAAATAATCCTAAAAAATAAGGTACTTCAATGATTCTCAGCAGCCCACTGCTCCCAATAAACTAGGGATGGGTTAAATGCAGAAGTTACATTTCATGTATGTACCAAATGTATTTGACGACTATAATACAATTTCATTCATTTCATTATTTGGAATACGTGGAGAGACGTAGTGACCCCGGGTACGGCTTTGGTAGCAGCAGCGACCTGTCAATCACAGTAAGCCCGCCCTAAAGCATACCCTGCTATATGGTCTATTTATATACTAGAGATTGAGACCATAAACTCATGTTTACAATGTTTACTGAGGTAATAAATCTAGAGAGAAGTAGAGTCATTTTCTCATAGACTTCTATACAATCTGACTTCTTTTTGCAAGCGGAGGAGTCGCCCTCTGCTGGTCAGTAGAGAGAATGCAAGTTTTTTTCTGCTTCGCCCGGCAGAACCAAAGGTTGCCGCCTGGGCAGACCCGATCCAATCCAACCTAAGCCAATCAGAACAGACTTGGCTTTTTCAGGGGGGGTGCTTAAAGAGACAAGCACTTAATAGAGCGTGTCATGCGGAGGGTGAATACAGACAGCATGAGAACATTGAACATTAAAGCATGTAAACATGTTCAATTAGAAATCCAAAATAAAAGTATGACCCTGAACATGAACATGATGCGTCCCCTTTAAATCGGCCATTTTGTCTTTCAGGCACTCCTCCTCCATCCACTCTGCTTGTCAAGAAGCATACTTTTTAAATGCATTTGTTTATATACTGTTCACATTTCGGATATCAGTATTAGTTATGATGATGTTTATTTAGACGTATTTGTCTACCTGGTTTACTTAGCTTCAGGCCATCTGCTGAGCTATGTTATGCTTTCTATTTCAGTTACGTTATTATACTTACCAGCCTCTCCTCAGGGGTTTTCACTAGTAAGGGACTTTTTTCACAACTAGTTTTACATTGTTGGGAAACAGGGTTGGATTATATTACGTTTTTTGTTGTTGTTGTTGTTGTTATTTATCGTTCTTTTTTTTTATGAAACACTTTCCATTCACCTTGATAGAATTAAACCAAAACTGTGCAGCTATCACTAATGGTTACTGCTATTGGTGAACTCACCCTTTAAAGGTGAACTACATCATTGTTTTTTTAATTTACGTTTATAGGTGAGGAATGGCACATTGTAAAATACAAAAATAAATGCTAAATAGCTGCAGTACGTAAATATTGAACAACTCAAGACTTTAGTTTCAGCAGCTTCGTTATTCACAAGATGTCTAGTAAACATTGCAGACAAAGAGTATGTGGAGAGGAGAATGGTAGTGTGGGTGCAGGTATCAATAGAATTTTAAACACTGCAGTTCTGGTTTCTACTTCAGGCATTATACTTTGGAGCATGAGAAATGTCTTCTTGCAGAGGAATGTGCCCTGTTGAAGAGCCAATTCATGGATTTTTTTGTGTCTGCAGTCACAATGAAATTGACGATGGTCCTATGTAAATGTTGTTTCCTTAGTTCATATTTATTTAACTCACAGTTTCTTAGGCTAATGATTCAATGATGTTATAAATGTTTTGTGACACTTATAAAATTAGAAAACAGTCTTGACACACAGGAATAACTATTTGTTTAGGCATTTATATATTCAAATGTCAAGAGCAATATCTTACAAATCCCCATTCTGAATTTCCTCAAAATTACACTGACGGGCTCTAAAAGTATGGATTAAAAATAACATTTATTACTGCCTTGCCCTGAGGGGGTGACATCAGGGTGTGTCATGTTTACAGGTGCCTTGTTAAGGAAACACATTTAAGCATGCAGAGGTGTAACAGTTGGATGAGCTGCTGTTGATTTCTTTATCTTTGAAGCAAACTATGTCATTTCACACAGATGGCGTGTGAACACCCAAGGAAACCACAAAGCACAGATACATTTAGAGCCCATCGGACGACTGTAGAGAAGACATTTAAAGGGGCTGAAAGCATTAAGATAGCTGCCACAGCTAAGCATAAGTCACGTTAGTTTGTAAGTAGATAAATCAGTCAGCAGTGACAGTGAATCAGACAATTACTATAGTCTGGTGCTTTGTTTATCTTTCCAATAAAAACTTTCAGGCAATATAATCTCTGCTTGGTTCCTATGTATTTCCTGACGCTTATCTGAGTGTATGAGTACTGCGGTATTGTCTGGGTGCTGTGGCTTTCACCCTTGGCCTCTTCACTAGTTGTTTATAACATTGCTTATCTAGAAATTGAAGATTGTCTGCTGGAGCATCGTACGAGAACAGAATAAAAGCCCTAAATATATCTGTTTTAAAATAATCTCTGCAGCTTGCTATGTCTCTGTGGTGATGTACGTCATTGTAGTTAAAACATTGTTGGAATCCTTTTATTCGTACAATACTTTAGAAATAGCAAAATGTGTGAGAACTACTATTACTTTAATCATTTGTATGCAGTATAGAAACAGCTTTATGTGTGACGGAGATCATAAAACAGATTTTTTTTTTCCGGCTGCTAATGCAAATACGTGTCTTTCGGACATATTTTAATGACAGTGCTGTCAGCAGGAAGTGGGCCCTTCTTTAATCAACTTTGGCTAGTTTGAAAGAAAATGTCACCAATCCAGGCGCTGCCCTTCCTCTTGTTTTGGCTCCATTGATAACATCTGGTAGCAATGAAACCGCACTTTCAATTTTAGATTCTAAATGTCAAGGAAGCTGGAGAGCCATATGCACAAATACTGTTGCAGGTTTTAATTTGAAGGTTATTGTTTTAAATTGAAAAACTAATCTTCTTTTTGGACATTGTGGGGACAGACCGATAGATGAGCATGGGTTACTTTGTAATATGGTCTAGAAATATGAAATTAATGAGCAGTCGGTATATAAATAACAGAATTAAAGAGGGCATTATTCCCTGCATACATTTTAGGAAAGACAGTTCAGGCTTGAGGTAGCAACTGATTGAATGAGATGATGATTCAATTGCAACCATAGAAAACAAATCAAAAAGCCTTAATCAGGCTTGTTCGAGTATATCATTGCGTTATGGATGGGAATATTGCTCTGTCAGTCATAGGGTTCCACATTCTGACTGAACTATCTCAACAACTGTTTGATGGATTGCCATGGAATTTTGGACAGATGCTCATGGTTCCCAGAGGATTTGGTGATACCCAGAACTTTCCTCAAGTGCCACAATGAAATTGACATTTGTGGTCTGACTGAAATCTAATATAAAATAATAACAACACCCGGATGAATTGCCGCACAGTTAGTGGATAGATATTCAAGGTCCCTAGAGGATAGATTCTTATGACTTAGTTGATCTCCAGATTTGTTCTCATGCACCACCATCAGGTCAAAGTTATCATGCCTTTATTTGAATAGCTTGAACAGCATTTTGTGCAGACATTTTGGTTCTTTGAATCTTGACGATTCTCTGACTTTTCCTCCAGTGCCACCATTAGCTTCACATTTGTGGTTTTGAGTGAAATGTCCCAACAGTTGTTGGATGTATTGCTATGAGAGTTGCTATGTATATTGAAGGTCCCCAGAGGATGCATTCTTCTGACTTTGGTGATCCCTTAATGTTCTTTCTCTTTACATCCCGACAGCAATGAACAAATAAAAAAAAACCTGCCGACCTAACATGCACGTCTTCCACAAGCTACTATCTTGACAGCTGTGAGTTCTAACAATAGCCATGTTGCATAGCATTCATAGCATTCATAATGAAGGGATGAAGGGATGAATGAAGGGTCAGTGTGGACGACGTGGTTGCTTTCTTGCTATTTAGCTACTTTTAGTTTGGAAAATATATATAATCTAACATACTCTTGCTAGTTTCTCCAGATTACCAACCCTAGCTTTAATGTTTCATTGTCATCAGGTCAAGGCTTCAATTTGTCCAATATACTGTGGTTCATCACCAAATACCTGCCAAACTAATGACATTCCCATCAGCCTCAGCTGTACTTCTTCCTACATCAACATATAACATTGTCACTGTAATATGTCAACATGCTGGCTTTCGCATTTAGCTAAAAGTAGCGCTCTGTCTAAAAGTACAGCCTCACACATGTGTAGACTCTTAGCCTTACTCATTTTTAAAATCATGACATTTGGTGTTCTATCACTCCTGAATGGGGGAACTCTCCAAACTTTTATTCCACAGGGCAGGGAAGGGCAAAGACACACACACACACACACACACACACACACACACACAGTAAAGTAATGCACCACATATGTGCATCCCGACCTGACTGCCTAGGAGATGTCCTGGTGACCTTCACTGCTTGGCTGAGGAAGAGAATTATTTCTGCGGGTGTTCAGCGGGAGTTATATGGTGACAGCTGGCTGACACAGCAAAACGGGGGGGGATGACTATCTTTAAATACTGCGAAGAGACCATGACCCTTTCAACATATAGGAGCCCTAGATTTGAACATCTAATCAATCTTCTGTCCCTGTTTTTTACATTTCATAGCATAAGTACTCATCTAAATCTGTAAGACTTTGACAGAAATGATTTGAAACACATGAAAAAGGCTTTTTGGTTTCAAAGACGACCTGCATGATCCCCTTGTCAGTCAGTGAGATCAGTTTAACCTAACATTCAGCATACAAAACGGAGTCACATCTAAATATATGACTACAAATGAGGAAGAAATGTGTAGTATTGTTAAATAAGTGCTATAACTTGTGGGTCAGGTAAGAATGGATGGCTGAGAGAACATATTGCATCAATTGGGATTGATTAAACATACTTGTTGATTTAAAGCCCCTTAACCAGAATACTTCCATTTTAATTAACCACTTAATCTTACTGAGTACCTATACATGTCAAGCAACACTGAAAGGTCTAAAATGCTGGAGGAACATCTGCCCCGACTCCACACAACAAAGCCATCGTATTTGTTGGCAGGCTTAGGTGATCTGACGTGCTGCTTCTATTTCAGCACAATCCCTCACTCTCCCACTGCCTTGACAGGCCTCATCAACTAAGAGGCAGGTCTGAGGTTGGCATTTAATCTCAATGACCCCTCTGCCACGGCACAAGATGCAAGTAACACGGCAAGCTGTATCATCTTTAGATAGGAGAGAAGAATTGATGGGTAACCCAGAAGTGTCTAGGTTTTGTGTGAATGTGTGTGTGTGTGTGTGTGTGTGTGTGTGTGTGTGTGTGTGTGTGTGTGTGTGCGGTCCAGCGCTGCCGCCGTTCACCTACCATCATGTCGCTCCCAGTTTCTCTCTTGGCACTTCTTTTTCTTTTCACATCCAGTGTTCACAGAGGTTTGTAGAATGTGTCACTGCTGTTTGGATGCACATGTTCACATTCTGTCCAGTTGTCACTCGTCTACCAAAAATATCTTTGCAGCAGTTTATGGCGGAGCAGAGTGCTGAGCCAAGCCACGAGGCAAAACGGAATCCATAACCTTGACCTAGAGGTGTGTAGGCGCTGCAGCCCTCAAGCTGCCACTCATTTGATTTGTGCTCGCATCAACATTAACCAGTCAAGTAAAAGAAGAGGCCGTAACACACTGATCAGGCAGATCCTGTAGTTAAAGCGACAGATTTCATTAATGTGCAACTCTGTCTCCTAAAAAATGTCATTCCCATACAACTAAACTGCGCTCTCAATTACATTTTCGGCAAAACATTTTTTCTCTCGGAATACGGTCGCAGTTTTAAACAGTTTAAAACACGTGGTTAACGTTGTGAATTGAAAAATAAAGATTCAAAACTACTTATTTAGGTTTAGTGGTCGTGCTTTGGTTTAAAATGACTACGAAATAGAACAAAAACTCAACAAAAGTACTTATATACGACTACTAAAATATTTGCAGAGAATACAAGTATATAACAAAAAAAAAGAAACTGAGAAAACACAATGTTGAGAAGTGGAATCATCCATGGGTGTTAAATAGAAATGCAAGAATAATGTAAATACGACTTAAGTAATACTGTTTCTTGAAATGTAAAGTACAAATGCAGTACTAATGGCAGTGTGGCACTAGTTGAATTATTGTACAATTTATTGTACAGTTTAACCATTATTGCACATATAGAGTATCAGAAATGATGGGGTGAAATATGCCCAAGAGCAACTCTATTGACTCGGGTTGTCTGACTCTCCGAGTCAATAGAGTTTAGTAGGAGGGAGGCGTTTAAAAGTTTGGTGGCCATAGGCAGGAGCGACTTCCTGTGACGCTGTGCGGTGCTTCTTGGAGCACTGTAACTTAAGTTCTAGCTCCCTTTTCCTTCTCGCTCAGTTTCACTGGAAAGTAAGAGATTGAACTCCGCATATTCATTTAAACACTCTGTTTGATTGTCAGTGCTTGATGAAGCAAAATTGAAATCTGTGCCGCCGTTACATCATATAACAGTAAACAAGGTAGCTATTTCCATGAAGTATCACACGCTCTGTATTGGATCAAGAGGCAGTTTAGGTCGATCCATCTTGTTTTGTTTTGATGGCACATCGCATTTGGACTTAATTTCTCCTGCAACTATAGGCATTGGGTTTCAGGGACGATGACCTGGTCCTCAGTGAGTTGCTGCAGAAAATAAACAGTCGAATATATCATGTGCGAGGAAGGCATTGATAGCACGCAGTGTGTTATGTGGACTGTAGTCACGGTCAAAAACCACACACTCTACTGGCATCACAGCAGAGTATCGATCTCAGACTAGTGGGGGAAATAGTGAGAGCCTCGGATTCAACAGGAACAGATAACACTTTATCTGACCCTCCCTTTTTAACATTCCCAAGCAGCACATGAACAATAGACAGCTGAAGATCCAACAGGAAGTTAGCATCACACTGGTTCCCTGACATAAAGCCAATGGGATTTGGATTATTGCAGAAAATAATCTGTGTGTCACACAAAAGTGTATGATACTTATGTTTTGTTCAGTAAAATAATCTTCACAAATGAACAGCACTTTTTGGATTTTTTTAATACAATTATCAGATATAGGCAATTAAATATTAAATGAAGTCAATATACTATCTTAAATATGCCATTCATAGATTCAGAAAAGAAAACCTCAATACATATATTATACATACTAAATTGTACTTTACATTGCCGTAAATATTTGTCTTACTTCAAGCAAAACAACATAATTAAAAGACCTTTATTAGTTATAGGCATATTGAGATTTTAAAAAATACAACAGGAGAACGCCGATTGTTTTCGACCCACACTGGTTCTTCCTCAGGGCGTGGCTGGAAAGACTCTCTCTCCAGCCTAATAAAGGCTTTATTAAAGGCGTATAATGCACACACACACACACACACACACACACACACACACACACACACAATAAGATCATGTTTATAAACCACAGTCATCCTTTAAAGTACAATCCATACTGTAAGAAACCGTAAAAGTAACAGCAGGGTAACTGCAGACATAATGAAGCATGTCATTGATTAGTGCTGCCCCTTTATCTCTATATGCTAACTGAGTAAGATGATGGATGCAATAGTTTTGAGTCACAGCTCCTGCAGTCATTTTTCACCCATGTTTCAATAACATTCTTCACTGGAATATGAAATATATATTAATGAAAACCCTCCACGTAAAAAAAGTCAAGTCAAGTTTGTGTTGCCAGAAGGCTTTGCATATTCCTTTGCTTAATGTATTATTAGTCACAGTAAGCTCCCGGTTCCTTTCCTGTAGGAGAGCTCATAGAAGTTTGATTTTGTCAACAAAAAGAATACAACCACATAATAATTAGGTGTGTGCACCTTTCCACCTGAAGATGACATTTTTATAAAGCTGTACTGAAAAAAAGCCGGAGAGCAGCAGAAATTCGGTTTATTAAAGAATCTCTACTCGAGAGAAGCGGGGGGGGGGCAAATCTTTTAAAACAGCTGTTGTGTGTGTGTGTGTGTGTGTGTGTGTGTGTGTGTGTGTGTGTGTGTGTGTGTGTGTGTGTGTGTGTGTCCATTGAAAAAAAGTGCTGTGATGAATAAACAACAAAGCGCACTCCATTGCCATTAATGATTACTGAGCTGCTTTCCGGCTCTCTAGATTATTAAGACATGTGAAGATAAAGCGCTTTCTTCATATTGTGCGTTTATGCCTTATATTGCTTTGACCTGCATGAATTAGTGAGCGCATTGCCTGCAGCAAGTTTTTTTTTTAAACGTTGCTCTGGGCGACCACAGCTAGTTGTTTACATGGATATGTTGCCGTATGATATATGGCCTCAAATCACTTCCTTTCCACACACAGCTCTCACACGGAGGACAAAATGAGATGCTTGTGAGAATGCTGCCTCTCCTGTGGCGAGGTGTCGCTGAATAGAATGGGGTTTTCCGTCTCCGGCGGTGGGGGAAGGATAGCCGAGGATGTGTCACTGGCAAAACCGACAACTTTCTTTTCTTTCTTATTCATTTATTGCAAGACAAAAGATAATACACAAACAGAGAAAAAAGGGAATTTTGTCAGGGGATAAGAGAGCGAGGTGATCTTGAGTTAATTTGATTTGATTTGTGTGCGTGCGTATGTGTGTATGTGTGTGTGTGTGTGTGTGTGTGTGTGTGTGTGTGTGTGTGTGTGTGTGTGTGTGTGTGTGGAAAATACATTAATTAATTAATAAAAGAGAAAAAACATAAATGATTTAATATAATCATAATGATACCAATAACAATGATACAATGGTACACTGATACTGATACTAATTCTATTTCCTATCGTCAGATGTGTCTGCAACCACCACTACTGTAATCTTTGATTGGCTAACTGGCTATCCCCCCGTCTACACTGGAAGTGTGTCTCTAGCCACAGATCGGCGGCTAAGCAGTGGCGCTGCAGTCAGCTGTGTTTCACTTGATGCCCCCACCGGATGGGGGCCGCTTAAGAGTGTGTGAGGAGTCAGCAGGTGGTCTTTTAGTATCAAACAGGCAAATAAAAGATGTTTTGAGGAAGTGTTGAGTCTCCCCAACCATGATAGGTCCTACAGCAGGGGTGTGTAACTAAAATTCAGCGAGGTCCAGTTAGAGAGTCATTTCATCAAAAATGCAAAAATAAATACATAACAAAAATATATAAAAACATTGGTTGATGCGTGGATGGGTGACTGTCAGTGTTGGGGAAGTTGTTGATGTATGTTTACATTATTTTAATAATATATTGATGATGATAATAATAATAATAATAATAATCATACTACAATAGGAAGAAGATGAAAAATAATCACAATAACGCTTATATTTACAGTAATAACAATGACAAACCTAAAACATATTTAACAACAGAGGGAAAAAAGAATACATATTAAATATAATATAATACATGAAATTAACATGCCTCGCGGTCAGGAAGCCATTGCTAATGGGTGATGAGGACGACTTAGCCGGGATCACTTTCTCTATGGTCACTTTCTCTAGGGGATGTCTAACACCTAAGGGCCACTTTGGCATCGATCGCTGGAGGCCGTCGCGATTAAGATCTTGGCAAACGCTCGCTCTTGGTGAGTGTCGGCGATGGGGGGGTGGAGCGGAGTGCGGGCCTCCAGGCCAGATTGTCCTCTGATTCTGTGCCAACTGGAAACCTCTCCCAGACCACAACCAGCCGTCTTCACAGCCACTCAACCACAGAGTCCTCTCCCACAGCTGTTATCACCACTGTTTGTTCACTCTTAATTATTGTTTTTCTCCAAGAGCCCAAACCCCAAGTCAAGTACCTCATGTCCGCGCATCTGCAAGTCCTCCAGCACAGTTACTTAGACATGCAATCACTTGCATACAATGGGGAAATCACACAAAAACACATTCTCAATGTCTTTATTTTCCTCACCAGGCTCTCTTGAGATCCAATTATACTCTGAGCTTGATTCTACACTGGGAGGAATGTGCGTGATTAATGTGCGAACAATTTACCACACATTTTAAATCATCCAGATTTTCCAGAGGAACAGCAATTTCACATCATACAGTCGAGGTGTCCGGCTAACTTCCTCGTTCAGATCCTCCCACTGCATCGCTCCCTTCGGTCTGCCAGGTGATATTTCATTAATTGCCAATGACTAAGACCTCATTACCCCAGCTTCCCTTGTGGACAAAGAGAGTCTTTAAAGATGGAGGATGACCATCTGGAAGTCATCGAGAGGAATCGCAGTACAGAGCAGCAGAGATAACCGTTTAACTCGCTCTTCAGAACACCAGCGTGATCCATTTCATGCACATCTGGCCTGTGGCTCCCAACTTAAGTGTAATTTACACTGTGAAAGGTATTGCAGACTGCAGGTGATCAGGGGCGACTGTTGCTTTCTCTCTAGACAATCTAACAACCTCTTCTGGTTATATTGCCACTGGTTGTCAAAACAACCAATGGCAATATAATATATTGGCTATACAGCTAATTCAGTTCTCTATGATAATATGGTGTATGAAATGATTGCAAAGCACCTGTCATGTAAATGCATTTGCTATATCTGTGAATCGCTGTTATAATGCCAGACTGGCAGTGAAAATAAAGAGGACATTTGTTGTGTAAAATCCTAATTTCAGGTCAGGAAAAAAGGTTTGAACATTGAAAAGGAAAGCATCATGCTGCCTGAAGCATCAGGCTTATTAAACATGCAATTGTAGCAAATACGCTCTCAACTATTTTCCAGGAACTATATCCGGAGCTAGACGGGAATTGGATAAAAAGACAAATAGCACTTAATTATCAGTTTGCCTCACACAAAGGCTGATGATGTATGTGTGTCTATCTGGTGTTAGACTATGTGCCAACCCTGTCTCTTAGTAATTATCTTTGTGTGCTACTAAGTTGCTACAGCAAACATGTTTGGTGAGAAACATGATGATGCGCTGATTGAGTTTTTTTATCAGCGTAATGAGGAGATTAGTACATTGTGAATTTATCTGCAAAATGTTCAATGACAATGTTTTTCATTCATTGTACAATATCTGTTCACAGCTACTGAAGCATCATTAGTGTGTTTTTTGTTCTGCTTTTGCACTTAAGAAAAAGCTTGACAGTGACTTGAAGCGTGCGATAAGATGAGTTTACTGTATTAACTCTCCCTCATCTTAACCAAGTGATTTTGTTGCTTAAAAACCTTAACAGGGACAAGTTAACATGTGAACCCAAGTCTCCTTTGTGTCAAAGTCCATGATTTGTACAAATGTAGCACTTCCTTCACTCCAATAAAACATTGCGTCAAAGAGTTTCTGATTGCGAGCAGCCAACCAAGTTGCTAAAAAAAACAATAAATGTTGAAGTTTCTGAACCAACAATATGTTTATTACATATATTGAATATCAGCCTTGTATCACACGGTTAATGTTGTGAAACGATTGGGTGAGTTTGGGCAACAAAACTATTTGATTAAAGTTATAAAAAAAGATCTGGGCTTCTTTTAAAATGATAATGGAAGAGCATAAGAAAGTAAGAACACAACAACATATCAACTTAACAACGTAATGTAACTAAGTGACCAGCGTTAATAAATAAGTGGACTTCTCACGTGACATTACGAAACAAGCTAAAAATGACGTAATAGCCGTATACTCAGCGTTTACATTTAGTTTCACTCAGGACACAACCAGAAGTCTCCTGGGTGAAAGTCCTGTGTTCGTTTGACCTATCCACCCCATTACTGGACTTTGTCTCTTGTCATACTCTTTATCATACCAAGTAACTTTCAATAGCATCACTAGCTTTGGCCATATTAAAAAAAGGTGACATGCTACAGGTTTAGCTTAAGGACGGCTGACATATCACATGGAGGTAGGGTATGTGGGTGTGAAGGTTTGTGTTCATTGAGAGTCTATAGCAAAAAGATGCATTGCTTTGAAACGGCTTCACATACCATGGCCAAACTCATACGTCAGTTCTTTTTCAAGAGTTCCATTTTGCCATGGAGGTCAAGTGTTTGTGAGGTTCTTTGTGTGTATTTAAATGTGTGGATACATGCACGCAATTGGACTATCTTCCTATACAATAATGCACATACACTCATCTCTCTCTCCCACTCACTGGCATCTATTAGCAACACTTTTGGTAGTGTACGATCACCTATGCATACCTACATCACGTCTAATGGTCAGATAAATGCTGGTAAATGGACTGCATTTGTGGTCAGTCAGACCGGTTTTCATTATCTACTCTAATGGGTTTGATTTCTGTGACCCATCACTTGTCCTGCACTGAAGGTACACTGTTGTATCTACCATCCCAGTTTGATTGACATTTGTGGAGGATTGCCTAATGGTGGTCATTAAAGTGATTACTCTGATTAGCATGACATCATGACACACTAAACATCATGATGACATTCATCTGTCAGTCTTTCTCACTCAGTCTTTCTCCTCTGTCATTCATTCCAATTAACAACGGATCGGTCCTTTGTTGCCTTCAGGCGCATTGGGAATCTTGTGTTTTGTTTTTTTAAAGAGCCAAAATCTGCTCCACTAACAGAATGTCAGTTTACATTGAGGTTGAGAAGTGAAACTGTGCTGAGTAAATGTGTTTTTACAGCGATGCACGGCTTCATGCCGGGTCATGTCTGGAGGCGCCCGGTCTGCTCCGGCGGACTCGTCTGAGGTTAAGCACTTTGCTCGATGACATCTCAACAGTATTTGAAGCAAGAGGGTCGCTCGCTGCCTCCACCCAGCTTTTCCCCTGGGTCCTCTGATTCTAACAACCCAATTAAGGCTGCATGATTACTGTTAGTTTAGTTAAACACCGTCATCATCCCAGAGCGTCAAATACCGACTCTTTGTCAAGCTCCTCGACGTCTGTATGAGACACAGCAGGCATTCAACTCATCCGCCTCATTATTAGACTTGCCTCCTGATAACTGGTTTCAATTGACTTATCTGCTTAAATAAATATATGATATTGTGGATGTATCAAACAGATACAGGACTGTCAACCAGGAAACCCGTGTTTAAGACTTGTGTCCGTGCCCCAAAGTGTTATTGAGTTATTTTTGTTTTCTGTACCTATGTTACGTTGTTAGATACTTAGTTTACCTACTTATTTTAAGCCCAACTCAGATGATTTATTAAACATGAGTTTCTGTTTGAATTCACAACGTCAACCACCTGACCATAGTTAAGCATCATAGTTTGATGAGCTGGCACTAGCAAGTATGGTAATATGACTAATTTGCTTTGCCAAATACAGGTTGGAGGAAATGTAATGCATGGAAATTTTTCAGGACTGTGTAATCTGGGAAAGTGTAAAATCCTTATATACTGCTTAGAAGTCATCATAATCAAAACAACTTTTTTTTACAGGTACATAATACACAGGACTATTATGTACACAATTATTGAAAAATAGGTGTATATATAAATGTTGTACAAATATATATATATATATATATAAAAAGCAACAATGACTAACAATAAAATAAAAGTAGAACTACAAGTCAAGTGTTCTGTAAGTTGTGAACAATACAAATACTGCAAAGAAATAACTACTGAATGGATCTACATGGACTGGATTATTATGTACAATAAGTACATGCATGTGTCTACAGTGTGTAGGATTTATATTGACAGTGACACATACTATGTGCATATTAAAGACTGTGAAATGATAATGATAAAACAAGATACAGTTACCTGTTTACACAACCAGCAGACACAGAGCAACATTAGCATTCATTTGAAGATGTGCTTCTGGTCAAAACTAATGTTCACACTGAAGCTCTCTTTTGTTCTCCATTATCCCCAAAGACAAATGTTCCAGTTCAGTTTGTATTGCATATTTGGGAGAAGAAAAACATAACCATTACCAATGTGTTTAAACTCCAAAATATAAAAGAAGTAGTAATTAGTGATATTTCTATATCACATGAAGCCATAACTCAGATTTTATACATGAAATAAGGGAGGCTACTTAATGGTCAGGTCATCCTATGTTCAGATAATTGCCTCTTCTGTGTCTCTGGAACGTCATCAAAAAATTAGCAGGACTGTATTTCATGCTGGTTCAAAGGTTTATCAAGTGCACGTTTCGGTTTGTACATCATTGAACATTTTGTTTTTTACAATGGATTTTGCAGCCCTAATATTCACCAGCTAGTGTCTAACTAATCTTTCTACTGTTTGATGCTGGGAATCAAAAAATCAACATGTTTAATTGAGCTCTAGCTCTTGTGTCCCGTTTGTAGGTGGCATGCCATCCAGTAAAGTGACAGCCAATTTACTGACTGAGCATGCATCGATTCAAATGGTGATAGTGAGTGATTGACTCCACTGAAGGCGGTTTGGATGGAGAACATTAGATGTCACCAAAGGAGGCTTCACCTCGCTCATTCATTTACTTGACAACTTCATTCAGGTGAGATGCAGAGGGGCGCTGAGCTGTGGCATTTATAGTCCTACTACATGAGTGGATGTGGAACCTCCATTATGAGCTGCAGCGCTCCAAGCAAGTCACATGACGTGACTGTATAGCTTCCTGGGAATGTGCTGCCTGGAGGCTCCTTGTTCTGGATGGTGACATCTCATTCTGTCCCTTTCAAGATCTGGACTATAAAATAGCTCCAATGCAGTCAAGCCTGAAGCACAGCCTCTTCCTCTAGCCTCATAATGTAATGCTCAGAGATTTTGGGGTGGATTTGGTAAAGTATAATATCCATATTATCCATATGATATCGGCCAAATTAACTAAATATGAATTGTTTTCACATTTTGGGTCTGCAGTGGTGATTTTTTTTTTTACAAAATGATGGTCTTGCAGAAAGTGGTCGACGTGCTTTGAAGTCAGAGAGGCCTTGAATTCCATTCCATAATGAATGCATGCCCTCATATTCACATTTTTTAATGGATTTTGGCATTTATTGGCCAGGCAGCTGCGGCTTCTTGAGACCTTTCAGGCACAGACACAAATGACTAACTTGCACCTTGGGAGTCAAACTAATTAAAAGTCATTATCATTCTCGCTGTGTGGAAACCTCAACCAGAAGATGAGGAAACCCAGATATGAAGTGTATTATTTTAGACTTTTGATTGAATTTATGAAAATTGCATGTTCACTAGTAATATATTTTCGATTGCATTTGTATGACTTCATTACCTGCACTCTACAGTATGACAAATTGAGGTAAAAGTGCTGAGAAGCAAAATATTGGGTATGGGGAAGCACTGGTGAATGTCTGGATTAAAGAGTGAAAGCACTAGATGTTGTGAGCACAAACTGAATAATTGCATGCTGACTTTTTCCAGCGGGGTTGTCATATGTCATGCTGTGAATGGAAATAGGACACTGCTGACAGACCCACAGTAGGCTAAACTCACCATGCATGAATTTTAGTGATTATTAGAGAAGCTGTCTTTCCACCCTTTCCCATTTTATTAAACCAGGCATTATAACAATACAAACATCACGAAAAAACAAACAACTTTTGGTATTAAAGGTGTGGAATACTTCTCATCTGCTGTAAGCCTTCAGGCTGCTTCACTTACTTGTGGATGAAACTTTCATTGCACGTATATGTTTGTGACAAAGAACCTAGAGACTGTGACTCGCTGGTTTAGAATTGCCTGTTCACCTGCATGCTCATGAACCACACAACACAGTAGCTTTCTATTGCTCATGTCCGGCGTCACACTGCATATTTCACTATGGAGGTTTGTTTCTAAACTAAGATAATGTTTAAATCAAATGTTCTTTTGTAAATGCTGAAGTGCCCTCTCATGTCGTTAAACTCAATGTTGATATGACACAGTGATTAACAAGAAAAGGGAAAATGGCACTTGACATCAAAAAGGGTGCCGAGCTCTGTTGCAGAATGAACGCAGCTCTCAGGTCAAGAGAAGGAACCTCTGTTATTCATGTTGCTCTGGTTTCATGCAGACCGTCTGGATTCTGTGAACCACTTTGACACCCACGTTCTAAAAATGGGATGCTGTCTTTATCCAGTTGTCTGAAGCAAAGCATTCGACTTGTTTCCAGTTATTTAACCATTTTCATTCCAGTTTCCAGAGTTTATTTTTTTTTACGGCTTTCTTTATGAGCCGCAGGTGAAAGAATCCTCAGAGGTAGTTAAAATGAAATCAGAGTAATCGAGCATTGATTGCGCTGAGAAAGCCGGAGAGGGCCCGGTGTGCCGCGCACACAGCAGACGGCCAGCAGATATAAAAGGAGCTTGCGGCATGAATCAGTAAATGTTAAGCACAGGCTCACAAATGAAAACTCGCAGCTGCATCTCTTCCGAGCAGCATGGCTTCCGACTGAAATAAAATTGAATAGGAACTGGAAATAATAGTGGAATAATAATGGAATAGTGTGAATTTAAAACATGATGTGTGCGCAAATGCATCAAAGGTAGACAATTTTAGTTACTTAACGTTTGACTTAATTTCTACAAAACATCTTTTTATTTTTCACTGTAATCTGTTGCTCTATAATAATATAGAGATGTGAATTAACCGTATTGCTGCATCATCCACAACAATACAGTTTGGGTCATGTAGCTCTGTGATGGAGCTCTCTGACTGTAATGGCTGCTTTGATTAAATGACCACGCATCTTAAAGCAGCTAATAAAGCTTTTATGTTTTATCTTAAGAACACAGTGTTGCCTCAAGGTGATCTATCTATGGTGGCATATATAACTCACACTATATAGCTTCGTTTGACTTTATTACTATGTCTACTTTCTATTGGCAATATTTGAACATTGTCAGTGAAATTTCTTTGGTCACATGGTCCCACTTCTCTACATGCCTGTACAGGATCAAAGTTGTCACATGACCTTTTTCCCAGCAGGCATTTTGACTTGTCATAGTAGGAAAAGCACAGGCGTTACAATTCAAATGAATGATGGTTCCATTTTATTCAGTTGTTCCTGCACGAACAATACCAGGTCTGAAGCAGCTAAATAGATCGTAGATTTTATAATTTACACCCGAGCTTTTCCTGCCATCACGTGTCAGAAAGAAAGCTTGATGTTAATGTCAGCTGGTGAAGGCCTTTTGAAGAATGTATCTTATAGAAGGGGTTCACAGCCTCACATGACTTAAGGCCCACTTCTGATCGCTAAAAACATTCTGAGGACCTCCTTCCAAAACATATAATATAAAATCATAACATGACATGACTGGCTGCTTCCCCCAGTAACTCTCACACATATCTACAGCACTATAGGCAAGATATAGCTCCTCTGTGATCGTAAAGGCTTTCTTGCTACAAGCTTTACAAGCAGCAACCTAGCATAGCTAGCTCTCAAAGTGTTTTCAGACTCAGTTGCTAATGTTGTGATGACTAACTGTCTCTAGAGCTTCGATGGTTTCAGCGCCTCATTCGACAGGATTTCATCACGTTCACCACGCTGTGATGTCGGATCAGCGTCACTACCGCCATTATGAATCCACATTGAATGTATTCAGGGTCATATTTCCTCACCACTCGCCTTGGAGCTCTTACTGGCTCAGGGTTGTCTTGTCTCAAAAAAGATCTGTTTTCTTTCACTGCATATGAGAGAACGTTAGCTAACTATGAGTGTGTGATTGCCATGATGATTTTCAAACGTAACTGGTCATTAGCCACAATGGCCACTAGAGGCCATTTCAGGGATAATGGTGAATGCCTTGTTACAGTACAGAAGAGTCAGAAAGCTGACTGCATACATGGATGGATTACTGAACGGGCCTTCCCCTACAAAATGTAACTCAAAAAAGACGAGACTAAAAATAACTACAAAGAATTATGAAAGGACTACAATGAGAAATAAATTGACTACAAAGAGAGCAAAACAACCACAAAGAAATGCAAAACAGCTGCAAAGTGACACAAATAGACTCAAAATGACTATGAAAAGGAGCAAACAACCCTGAGGAGACACAGCAATTGAAAAGACTCAAAATGACCACAAAGACAAACAAAACAACCACAAAGAGACACAAATATATTACAAAGAGATCTACTACAAAGATACATAAAGTTGTCATGATGTATGTTTTGATTTAGTTTATTCCATTTTATTGAGGTGTTCCATGTGTCTTGCACTTTGTTTCCTGCCTTGTCTGTGTCTTACCCCTGTGATGGTCTGCCCTTCCCCTAATTATACACTGCTGCATTCAATCACCTGCACCTCCTCAGTCTCCTTCACTTCACTTTCTGCCCTTGTCTGCCCCACCCTTAATTGAAGCCTGCTGTGTCTAATCACCTGCACCTCCCCTGTGTATTTAAACCCTGTGTGTCCCTTGGCTCAGTGTTTGCTCATCTATGGTGTAACCTGGTCCGTCTGTTGTCTGCCTGCCATTTCCTCACGGTGTGTTTCGTGTCTGCTCCCCTTTGCCTTGTTCCCTGTTTCTTTGGATGTTTTATTTTCATGGATTAGTGATTCACATGTTTTTGTGTGGAATACCTTTTTGTTACAATTAAACCCACAATTATCCAACCCTCCATTTCCCGTGTCTCCCTGCATTTGGGTCCAGCCCTTTTATAAAACCTTACATAAAGTAAATATAAATATACACAAAACAACTATAACAATACATAAACTAAATAAACACAAAACAACTACAAATATATATAATGTAAGTATAAATATACACAAACAACTACAAATATATATATATATATATATATATATATATATATATATATATATATATATATATATATATATATATATATATATATATATATATATATATATATATATATATATATATATATATATATATATATATATATATATATATATATAAAGTAAATATAAATATACACAAAACTACAAAGATACATAAAGTAAATATACACAAAACAACTACAAAGAGACACTAAACAACAAACACATAAAGTCTGTGTCTTGCTCCTGTTTAGGAGAGGAGGCAGGCCCTTTTGCATGTCTGTACCCAGGGGCCGTTGTCTCATAATCCGCCCATGTCTCTGTAATGTCAGTTAAGTCCCTGATATATCACACAAAAGGGGTTTTCAGGCTCCAGCAATTCTCTACATTGTGTATTTGCATTCATGGACATGCTCCACACTAGAGCAGTTGACATGCTTGTACATACAGTGTTAATGTGATTTGGACGGTGCATGGACATGAGCACCTAACAGAGTTCATGCAGATAATCAGCAACCTTCTGTGTCTTCTATTGCTTATGAATTCATTACAAGAAGGAATGTGACGGGCTGGTTTTTTAATGCAGGTTTCAAATTATCCAAAAGAAAACAATCCCCACAGTAAAAAGATGTGAAGGTTTGTGTCTCTGGAGAAGTGGGTTGCATACTGAATTAGTTTGTCTTAGTTGTTTTTTAGATACATTGGTAATGGAAATAGTGTAGGGCTTATTGCAGCACAATTACAGACTATTTCTGTAATGGTTTATGATTCCATAGGTAATTGTTAACATATTATATGTATATAATATATTGCATTATAAGAAGATAATTGGTATGCAAAATAAAAACATGTTTTGTTTTTCACGAGGCTATATTTCTATATATATTCGATGCAGATGTGAATTGATTGTGCTCTCATCACCACTACAACAGCTGTCCGTCTCTGCAGCAGACAGGCAGGAGGTGCTGGTAATGCAGAGCACCGACAGAGAACTCATTGACAACCGATGCAAATCGCAAACTTGACATCTCTCTCCTCTCTTTTGAATATGACTCTCGTGTCTTTTAGTGGTCCGCCTAGTTTTTTAAGCGAAGATAAGCAGCAGGTTACCAGTTTAAATAGCGCCGTGAAGCAGGTAGGTTCTTTATGGCTGAAATAATACCACCGGCCGCTGAGAAGAAGGGATTCTTTTATTAGTTCCTGTCCTTCTAAGAAGCTACCAGTAAACAGTGGATGTGTTACAGTGCAGTCAGATAGGGACGTGTGTCTCCTCCCCTGCACACCGTGGCAACCCGGCGACAAGATTTGGATTAACACTGATGAACTGGGGGTAAATAATCTCCACGGGATCGTTTACGGGACGAAAAAGTGACTCATTGTCTCGCTGTGGGATTTTTTTTTTGTACACCTCTCGGCTGAAGGCGATGTCTGTCCGGGGATACTTTGTCGCGCTTTCCAAACGCACACTTCTTCTCTCTCTGAGGATGTTGCTTCTTGTGCCTGCAGGGTTGCCGGTCCGCAGCCAAGGGGATTCTCAATCCGACAACAAAGTGATGGACAACATCACCGTCCGACAAGGAGAGACGGTCTTTCTCAGGTGAGTCCGTGCTGCTTTTTTTATCCATATTATCCGCCGCCGCTGCTGCCGCTGCCTTTGAATTGTCTGCGCTGAAGTTGCACGCTGCCTGCAGTGTTTAGTGAGGGGAGAAACAGACGTGGCTCAAGTGTCTGTTTTATCATGTTCCCGCCGTTGGAAAAAAAGAAGGGGATTTCAGAGGATTAGTCTGTGGAAACACTTAATTCAGAAGCAATACTCTGCTAATCTGTGGCAGCTATTCACCAGGGACTTGGCGGTTTTAATTGTTGTGTGACGGTGCAGAACTAAAGGTGGAGGGGAGAAATAAAGTGCGCTTCTGGAAGAAGGGGAAGAGCAAAGGCAGTGTGTGTGTTGAGGAGGGAGGGAGGGAGGATGTGCGAGGTGGAAAGAAGAAGAAAACAAATCACACATACAGTAAATGCTGTGGGCGGAGAAATGGATTGACTAGCGATTCCTCAGGACGGGAGATTGTCTGCGGTGACCTTTCCCCTCCTCTGCGCCCTCAGAGGCTTACTGGACACAGACGGATTTATGTTGCTTTCAAGTGCTGTCGGGAAATGTGCTGCAATAATCGCAACGGCCAAAGGAAGGGTTTTATACAATAGTTGGTAAGATGTGATGTGTAGGAGGTGGAGGGCATGGGGGGCAGCGTTAACGGTTCAAGTGTTGAGGTTCTGCTTTCACATCGTGGCGACGGATGAGCCCGTAGCAACGAGTTTAAAGGAAGTGTGTTTGAGGCTGGCTCCACAACACACTTACATTTTCATGAGTTTCACTTTAGGTTGGACTTAAATGATGCAGGATATGTCTTAATGGCACAGGCCTGTGATAATAAAATAACATAATTAGTACATTTAAGACAACTTGATTACACAACCAGAGAGGTGCACTGCCTGCAACAACCACTGCTGTACATAGACCCTGAATAATAAGTATAGGCAAACTTCTTTTCCCCATACAGTCTATGGTTTTCTATTGTCTCTCGACGCAAAGCCGCAGCAGGGGGGTCGGAGACTCACTCAGCTGGGTTATCACTCAGGGTAGTGAGTGAGGAGTTGGCATGCGGTCAATGGCAGTATAAAACATGCAGTAAAAGGTATTTTAAGAAAGTGTGAGTCACCGCAACCACGAGAGGTCCTTGAGTATGCAGCCATAACTGGCCCCCCAAAATATGATGCAGTTTGCTGAAGCAGAATGCCAGATTAGCAGTGGACAGACAGAGGTGCACACTCACTCACTCACTCACTAATTTACATCCACTGAAAGGCTAAGATTGTCTGACAACATTATGGAAAGAAAAATAAAACGTTTTCTTGTTACCTTCTTATTGTGTTTAACTAAGTCTCGCTCAAGGGGAAATCTCGTTCTCAAATCTCACGAGAGGTGACTTGTTGATGGAAGACAATGGAGGAAACGTGAGTGAGAGTTGGAGAGAGGAGTGTTGTTTTGGAGTACAGACAGTGTGGCTTAGTGTATCTAAAATATTTTCAATGACATGTCTGAATATGTAGCTTATTTGGACAATGTGAATGAGTCCTGACCCTCTTGAATGATTTCATAACAAGACTTCAACCCCGAAAAACATCCTCATTAGTCGCTTAGTCTGAAAAACGTGGGAAAAGGGTTCAGGTTAAATAACTCAGAATTTACCCTGTAAGAATCATCCTCTTGGATGAGTATTTGTGTAATCTATACTCACCTATCATCTTCAGCGATACTATATATTTTTTATGAACTCATAATAAATAGAAATGTTATATCAGCACATTTTGTATTCTAAGCACACTAGGGACCATAGTACAGACTCCTGTTGAAGTACATGACGGTTTCAGTCGAGTACTGTGCTGCCCTGACTTTCAGCCTTTACTGCTGTCCTCCTTCAGGACCACGGACAGCGCACTGCCGGGTCCGCAGCAGCTGTCTGTAAGCTGTAGCAGAGAACGAATCAGCAACAATCCCATATGTCTGCTGTATTTTACACCGTCAAAGCTCATTATTTTTTCTGACCAGTTGCATGTTACTACTGTGTATGTAAGCCGGCGTACACCATAGAGCTCGTATTGTAGATGGAAGACTCGTCCCAGTTTTGCTCCTGTCCCTGTTGGCATACACTGTTCAGCCTTACTCAATGGGACCGGCCGGTCTGAACATCCCTCCTCCGGGCTGAGTAGTAATGGCCGTTTCAGTCCTACATTGATGGCTGTGCTTTGCTTTCATCTTGTTGGTGAGTGCCCCACTCATACCATCACCTGGGTTGAAAAGGCATTTGAATCTAAAGCGCATGCTGTTATGAGGCTGGATGTTCAACTTGTGATGCTGTCCAGCTGTCTAGTTGCCCATAAAGTAAGGCTCTTTTTATTTTCAAAGATGGAAGGGATCTTGACAATGGATAACAACTGCTGTTGTTGTGTTAGTAGGGATTTACAGGCTGAACTGTCTTTATTTTGGTGTGTGTCTGATGTTGATGTCAGTAATCGTACGCATCATGTTTGCATGGTGTTTGACTGCAGGTAATATTAGGTTTGTTTAATCCATAAAAATATTGGGATTTTCAACAGCACTGATACATTTCACTCAAAGATCTGTTGTCCTTTTTGTCCGTATTATTCCATATGCTCCTGGGACCAGCTGAAGCCAGGACAGTGGACTATCCAGTGTGATCAGGCTGCCTGCCAGCTAGTCAAGACTGGCTTCTAATACTTCACTGCAGACTCCTTTTCACTCTGTTAATATTTAGTCAGCTGACATCCTGATTGATGCCCACAATGACCTTTTAAGTCAGCTGTATTTAGCGCACACAAAACTGAGTGGTTTTCTACAGGGTGGTGGAGAGACCGAGCATGACATTTCAACAGCACACATGAAGCACATGGGATACACATAAGAGCAGGGTAAAAGCCTGAAGTATTCGCTGTAGCATACGTGCAGCTACAGGCCACCCTCCGCTAGCTCGCTCAGCCAATTTGTATTACCTTTACAGTCCCTGGATAATTAGGATGTATTGCATTGCTCTGTCACAATCGCTGACTGTTCCAGACATGAGACTCACTAGCCCTGTTGTGTTCTGTGCTAACAAGCTCCTGTTGCCCATTTTCACAACTGCCAAAGCTGAAGGCGGTATCACATTTTAAACGAAGGAAAGCCAGAGCTGCCTCTTTCCTTCCCGTCTGCGTGGTTTTCAGGGCTGTGGCCTAATTTGTGGAGTTGATGAATAAATATCACTAATTATCACTTTATATCTGTGTGATCTGAGCTCTCACTCCCCAGCTGATCCCCCAATAAAACCTCCTGTGGAGAGATTACAGCATCACAACATGGGCACATATTGTGCATATACAGGGTGCCATATTTGCTGGGGTGGGGGGGGGTCTATATATCCCTCCTCATAGTGATTAATGCTACTTCATCAATAGACTATACAATACCTAAAATAAAAGATATTTCTGAAATATATCTAAGTGAAGCGCTGCAAAGTGAAAAAAAGTTGCAGCCTATATTCATATAACAAAATTTGAATTTTATGCATTAGACAGTTTGTCCTAGCATTTTTCTGACAGAACTCGGAAACAATGCAACTGTATTCCTTTTTGTTGATTACATAGTGCACAGCCAGAAGCAGAGCGTGTCTGGAGAAGATTGTTTAACTGTGATGCCGTTTGATTGCACCCAGAACTCGATGAGGGAAGTGTTTCTGTCTGACGGGTTGAGCTGAGCTTTCTTCATAAAGACCATACCACAAAAGCAAACTACTAACTCTTTTTTTAAGTAGTGACTGTGAATCTCCATCCATAATAAATTGTCTACTATAAATGCACAGCATTGTTTGACATAAAACAGACTCTAACTGGATTCAATGAGAAGCACATTAATTTCCCAAGGCTATGTCCATTCAAATGGATTTAAGAAAGAGACATGCTGCCTCTCGAGACTGCGATTAATGAATGTCACCACAGTGGCCGAGGTGAGCCGCCAACCTCCTGAGACGCTTATCTACCTGCACAGACCATGCTGGTCTCAGAACCACATCATGTTAACATTTGTTCCTTTCTCTCCTTGTCGCCCGATGAATGCATTAAGGATTCAGGTTAAATGTTTCAGGAATGAGGCTTTGTTCCAAACAGGGAGATGCTTTTAAATGCTTTGATATTTAGTTTGCATGTATAAAAGTGTGTGAATGTGTATTCTCATATGCGTCTTCTAGCTTGTCGCATATAAGAATACATCGGTGTTGTGAATGGAACTATCACCAATGACGATTTTTTTCTATCCAGTCCATGTTTGGAGTTAACGCGGCTCTCTAGGGGACATTCATTTCATTCCTCAGATGCCATGGGCCAAGATTGGAAAGCTGATAATTTGATTTCACAGAGGGATGCTAACGATTCTCTCTGTAATTCCATTTTCTTTCACCTTGCACCGTCTAGCGAGGCTTTCATCCATCAGCCCCACGTTTTCACTTATTGTCTTCACGTTACTGTCCCAGAAAGGGCTTTTCAACGTCAAAATAAAAAGGCTCCGATAGCAAGAATGGCAGCAGAATAGGAACACTCTACGATTTCATCAGTTATAAAGTCCTTTCTAATAGAGTTGTAATATAGCTGAAAGCATTTTTCTCATTTGATTAAACGCATGTGAGGTTTTTTGTTGCCTTTTCTCTTAGTGCTTATCACTTAGCCTCAGGGTCTGAACAATCATCAATTTATATCATTCAGTATGAAGGGATTGTAGCACAATGCATTGTGGTTCTTCTGCTTGTTTGTGTACAACATGTGGATTTCACCATGATCTAAATGCGGTGCGTTATCGAGATATTTGTATAGTTTTTACTTGTTTTCTTGCTTATTTTAGCAGCAAAATGGCACCAATCTATTAATGCAGAATGTATAGATACATATGGCTGACAGGTCAGTCGAACAAAGTAGTGCCTACACATACAGAGCATTCACTGGAATTAAGAATATCAGTAAGTAGAACGTTATTCTTAAATGCATTTTGGCCTCTTGGGGGCAGCAGAAACAATTTGTTAACACAATCATTTTTAAAGGAGCAGTTCTTAGGATTAAGTTGCAAATAGTTGTGAAGTTGCAACTAACTGACTAAGAAAGTCACCATTGATTTATTTATCATGTAACATAAGTACTTAAGTAACACCACTTGCGTAGTTATTTTTTTATCCCGAACCACAATCTTTTCCAACTTTTTAAACTTAAATTTAAAAACAGGACGAGACATATTTACTATTAGACTTAATGCTGGTGTTGGAAGTACGGCCTGCAGTTTACGATTAATTGTTAAATGAATGGTAAATGGATGTACTAGTATAGCTCTTTTCTAGTCTTTGACCACTTTATTATAATGATTATTTGATTATTTCAGCTTAAAATGCTGAAAAATAGTTTTGAAGATGGCATAGACATTCATTTGAACCCATTGTAACATCGATGAGTGAGAACAATAGTTAATAGTCTTGGTTAGGGTTACTGTGCCATCGGGTTTATATACTTATTTGGAGATGGTTTTGTGACCAGCATTCAAGATACAGTTTTGTTACTTAAACAAGTTAAATCAATGTGAAGCCAGTTGAAAAGGCCAATCATTTCAGTGAGATTTGAAGTACCAGATAAGACGTGGATAATTAATCCAGCAGCTGAAAGACAGCAGGCTAAAAACTGTTATGTCATATGCTGCAATCGCACATTTAATCTACAAATCTTAATCAGAAAGACAGAGTGTTGTATTTCATGACATAGACTGGTGTAGATGCTCTGGGAAAGAGTTTGGCCTACATTTACAGACTCTCATGATGTTGATGAGAATAATCCCATACCTCAAGTGGATTACAGTACGAGGACTTTCTGAACAGTGCACAGTGGCAGTTCATCGTTAGTCATTTCTGGAAGATTTCTTCTTTTTCCCTTTTTCTATCAGTCTCCCCTCTCACACTTGTCTTCCTTTGAAGTGATTTAATTCTGCCTTGAATGCTGTCCAGGAAATTACAAAGCTTCTATAATGAAGTGTGACTGATTGGACAAGTGCCCTTGTGTGAACATTCATTTCTCGGCTATCCGGGAAGTTTGAAATGAGTGCTGGGAAGGTTGGATTGTGCAGATTGACTTTCATAGCATAAACGCCCAGCAATTTGAAGCTTTCTGGTACCCATTCTGAAAAGTTAATAATCCTCTGATAGGGTTGTTGCTCAAATAACCAAGATGTTCCAGTCTTTTCAAACAGCTCGAGCTTGCAATTGTGCCACAAATAAACTGCTCAGAGATAGTTAGAGCTGTCATCTCTACGTTTTATCAGCCATTGTGAAATAAAGCTCGCCCTGCATGGAGCCCCAACATGTTCACTATTAAATGGAGGGAGAGAGAGAATATGCAATAAAAGAATATACAAAAGAATCATTGTAATTGTACCATGTACCATTTTATAAAATAATTATTATTCCCTGTTACTTCATTATGTTGTTTTTCATGACAGTGGTCCGTTGTCATCAGTGCCCGCCCCCACACCTTTCAGCTAATCCCATGTGCCCTCAGCCTCACAATACACCGCCGTTAGCTCCTGTTAGCTTTACACTACAATACCAAAGTATTTCTGAAGGAACCATCTAGAGGCTGTTGCTGTTAAGAAAAAGTCACAGTAATTAACTTCTCCTTTAATTTACTCTACAACAAGGGTTGGCAACCTTTTGTGATGTGAAGGGCCATTTTTAAATTCCCTTGTTAATTCAGTGTGCCATGTCGACTTTCAGGTTAACAATATGTTTAATTATGATACAACAACCACATTTAAATCCCCTACGAATCTGTAATTATATTCCATCCATAGACACGTGCACAAAAAAAAAAAATACAAACATTTTTTCTACCATAATCAGGTTTGTAATTATATGCAAGATGGCTGCCATCCATATGACAACATCCACATCTGAGTTGAAATTATGAACCCTACCAACTGTTTTTTCATTGGTTGTTGTAGCCAACATGAGCAGCTCCACAATCACACACACTCTTTAAATTACCAGAGATGTGCTTGAAAAAAGCATAAAAAAACAACTAATTACCGAAAGAAATCTTAGTTTACTAAGACCAAAACAGCAATAGTCAATTAGTGTATAAATGTCAGATATTTTACAAAATAACATTTCATAATTATGAACATATTTATATGGTTTTGACTTATTATAGTCATATATCAAAATGTTGAATTAAATTTTTTAATATTGAACATTTTGGGGCTCCTGCTAGTACCACCAGCGTGATTAAACAACTCCTTTTGGTGTGTGATTGTAGTGAACCGACTGACCCGTGGACAGCACGAGCGGAGCTCTGCTGCAGCACGGCGTCGATTTCAGGAGGGCTCCAGTCCTGTCTGGGTATTAGAGGAGGAGATGGGTGGGAGAGAGGTGGAGACTTTGGGATTATGTGCTTAAGAGATTCTCAGCTCCACCTCCCCTTCAGCACCAAGATATCAATACTGCAGGGCACTATGCTTATGCTCACACACACACACACACACACACACACACACACACACACACACACACACACACACTGTTTACCAACACAGAGGTTTATTAGTTATGGACATACCTCACCATTGCTGTGGCGGATCAGACACAGGCACAGTGCAATATACAGAGCTCCCACAGAGGTCAGACAATCTGCAAAGGTATGAAAAAAAAATCTATGTCCTTTAAAGTACGGACAAACTAAGTTTGTTTGGGAAAAGGTAGTACAGAGTTCGATCAATAGTGTGAAAACACTGGACCAAAATTCACATTAATTGCACCGGAGACACAACGATAAGTAATGTTATCAGTTTCAAACACAAAAGATAATTAGGTTTTTAAAAGTATGGAATTCAACGAAGAAACTGAATAAAGAATTGAAGAGCTGAAACCATTATTTAATAGAAAATGTATGGTCAACTATTATAATAAAGTATTCATCTTAAAGTATTTTTACATGGAAAAATACCAAACATTTCTTTGTTTCAGCTCGTCAGTTGTGAGGATTTTTCATCTTTTCTTTGTCTTTACAGATAGTAAATTGAATGTGACTTTTGGACTGTTGGTGGGACAAAAGAAGCTGTTTGAAGACATCACCTTTAGCTTTAGGAAATTGTAACTTGCATGTTACTGTTTTTGGTCAAACGGTCCAAAAGATGAATCGATTAATCAAGAAAATGATCAGGGTATCGGCATTGAAAAATAAGTGTTTGTTGTTGCACCAATACAGTTTGCAAATAAAGTTTTCAGGACATGCAGGTTGTGCTTCTGTTCTACAACACCCACTGTAATACACTGAGCATATAGATCATCAGGGATGAGGTCAAATCAGATCCACTGATATTTTACGTTAAATACATTCTATGCCTCTCAGACAGGGCTGGATATGTGGTGGGAAGAAGCTCTCAAACAAAGGAAGGCCGCAGGTCTCTCTCTCTGCTGTCTCTTTTGTCAGCAGAGTCGTGGGGTCCAATTTACGATCCAAAAAGTATTTAATAATTAACAGAAGCTGAAACACTTACAAACTGAATTACACTATCGATAGAAATATGTTCCGCGGATCAGAGTTAACACACGTGTCATCCAATAGACCAGCAAGCTAGTTAGCTGTAAAACGATAACGGCGAGAACTGTGGAAAAACCCTTTGGAACAATATCTTTAATCCAGCATTAGCTTCAGTGATTGGCTGAAATCCAACTGTCCCCTCCAGGTTTCGGACAGTGTCCGCTTTTGGCTGACCTCATTGGCCGGGTCAGTCCCTCCTCTTCTGGAGCGGCCCCCCCTCGTTCCATAGAGCTGCATTTACCAACATCCCCGCTTGACCAGCGTGTCTCCTTCCCCCTCCTTCCTGTTGTCGCCTCTCTCCTAACCCATCTTATTACCATATTTGGTCATGGTCGAATCTGTAAAGCCTGTCTCGAGGGGTCCCTATTTCTCCCTTCTGGCTCGAAACATTCAGTAACTATACTTTTATGGTTTATTACTTCTATGAGTAAACATATGGTACACATATGCTATCCTCTTCAAGTAAATATACTGTAAACATGTAATACATTCATAAGTAAATATTTTGTGACATTTTAATTCAATGTGATATTTTAATACATTTCTTCAAGGTGTGCTTTTAATCATACTAAACATGCTTCTAAAGTTAAATTCCTCACAGATATCGAGCCTCAACACAACGGATGTCTGTGAGGTATTGACATTTGGTATTTGGTTTTCTGGTCTGATTTTCTTCATTTATTTAAAAATATATTTAGAATTATTATTAGCTAATTGTAGACTTAATTTCATTCACTTTTGGCTGCATTATATTTGACTATTTATTCAGTCAGTAATTTGTTTCTAGATGAACCCATTTGAGAAGTTTGAATTTCTTTGAGACAATCTTCAAGTGATACTTATCAGCACTAGAACTCATGGTAACATGTAACACATGATGTTAGCATGTTACCATGCTCACCTTTTTAGTTTAACGTGTTAGCATGCTAACATTTGCTGATTACACGATGTCTACTTGCATTATACACATACATACTGAACATTATCATACAGTCCATGTCCATTCAGTGTGTATTTATTAACTTACAGAAGTCTTGAGAGGAACCGTTAGAGGTTTTATTTTAATTTAATTGTTGGTAATTGGTGTTTTTATTTACTATTATTTTCATTTATTTACTATTCATATTTTCTTAATCTTTTTCTGTCCAGCTCTGATAGCTGTTACTCTATTTCTGTGTAAGTACATCAAGAGGGATGCAAGAAAAAAATTGTCAAATTCCTTGTATGTGCAAACATTCTTACCCAGTCTGTACGTCCTGTTGCAGACGCACAGACTCAGACAACAGCAGTCTGCAGCCGTCTGCAGCAGCCAAAGCTGAACAGAGCAGGCAGAATATTCAGGGTGCAGTGTTACTGCCCTTTGCTACTGGTTCACCACTGAAATGTCACAGACAGACCATGCAAGGCAGTAATCTGCAGCACGGGAACATCAACATCACTTCATGAGAGCCAAGGGGAGCGCACAGATCAGACTTGCAGCAGCATAACATACCATCCTCTCTGACATCAGTTTTACTACAGAATGAAGAGCTTATCCTGTATCCTAAGAAAGCAGAACAGTCTGCAGCTACAAACACACACATGTATATTTTACTTACCCGGATCTGTGTCTCTCAAAGACGAGATGTTCGACAAGATAATGATTTGTTTGGTTAAATACAAACAGCAAGCTCCATACAAGCTCATGTCCAGCTTTAGAACCTTCTGTGGTTTATACTGGTTAACCTGCCAATGACACAGAAAGCAAAAAGAAGCTTCTCTGACTCTGTGAACCAGTTTGATTTGATCTTTTTCTACTCAGCCATTTAGCTCTAGTAGACAAGTCCACCAAATCAGCAAAGCAAAACGAAGGTCCCAGGGCCCCGTCAGGGCGTACCAGACGCACAACACTATGAATGCAGCAGATGCATGGCCTACTGCGTGATATTAAATGTTGCCTTAAATACAGTAGTGAGTGTTTTAAATCAGAATAAACATTTAATTACATTCATTTCAAAAAAAGGAAAGAGGGATGTGATCTTATTGGCTCCTTTATGGGGCCCTTTGTGAGTGAAGGCTCACAGAATGTGTATCATTTTATATCTATATCCACAAGCAGTCATATAACAGTAGCCACCTCTCTGACTTTAACTCATGGTTCACAGCTTGATGCCAAAAGTAATGCAAGTTCAGAAAATGAATAGTCTGGCAGACACACTGTAAACAAAAAAAAGGTTGCTCTTCCAGATGCATATGTCCTTGCATCTGTGAAGGGTTCCATAAAACGTGTCATTGGATGATAAACTGCAGCATCAGCAGTAAACATACACTGTAGCTGCAGGATCTGGCATCTCTGTCCCATGAGCGACTGGTGAGAAGAAATGAGCAATCGAATGGGCACATCCGATCGATGGGAACACCTTACCTCTGTTTCCACTCAAAAGCCAGCTGGCGTTTAGGTGGAAAACAAACAGCTTTATTTATTTCCAGCCATGATTGTGCCCAACAAAATTGTCCTCTGGCTAAAATAAGTTTTTACTGACTTTACACTTCAAAGTGGAGAGACGGAAGAGTGCAGTTAGAACAGGCAGGGCTCCAGGCTAAAACTCCAACACACCCTTCATGGCTGATCAGAGACTGTGTGTGTGTGTGTGTGTGTGTGTGTGTGTGTGTGTGTGTGTGCGCATGTGCGTGTGTGTACGTGCACGTGCGTGTGTGTACGTGCACGTGCGTGTGTGCTATATCTCTGTGCTCACCCAGAAAAATGTCCCCACAAGAGAGGAAATTCAACAGAGTGGCAACATTTAGCCTTCCCCCCACTGCTCCAAGTGTTAGTTGAAGGTTGGGATTAAGATTTGGGTGTGTGACTGAATTTTAGAGTTAGGAAGTCGGATGAAGATGAACAGGTGGAACTGAAATATTCTGGCATCTTTGTTCAAAGCTATAGGAAGAATTAATCACTGGCACCCAGAACTGTAATTACTGGCTTTTACTTTATAGAGTATGCAGGAAAGCATACTTCATCTTAAATGGCCAGTGTGTAGCATTTCAGGGATCCCTTAGCAGAAATTAAATATAATATTCCATCACCTAAAACTATGAATTGTTGTGTTTTTGTAGGTTAAAATTAGCCCTTCATATCTGCATAGGGAGCTGGTCCTCTACACAGAGTCCTCCATGTTGCACCGCCAAGTGTCTGCAGCCCAGAACGGACAAACCAAACCCTGGCTATAGAGAGAGCCTACTAAGTTTTTTATGTCACCTGAAGGCCACCGTAGTTTCCTGACATACTTGTGTGCAAGGACGTAGTCGCCATCTTGGTTTGTTGCAGCCAGGGAACAGAAGAGACCATACATGGACTGCAGAGGAGTGACCTAGTGGTAGAGACGCCGTATACGGCTCTGGTAACGACCTGTCAGTCACTGTGTAGCCCCCCCCCCAAAAGCATCCCCTGCTTTATGGTCTGTTTGACTTTAAATGGACCATAATTTACTAAATGAACATCATGGTGTATTGAAGAAGACTTGAAACTAGAGATTGAGACCATAAACTCATGTTTATAATGTTTACTGAGGTAATAAATCAAGAGAGAAGTAGAGTCATTTTCTCATAGACTTCTATACAACCTGGTGGACACTAGAGAGAATGCAGCTTTAAGACACTTCTACATTGGCTTAACTTTTCAGGACTGGAGGTTTCTGCCTGAATAACACTTGCCGGCATCTGACTTCCGTTGCTCCTACAGTAGTGTTATTACGGTAACGTTCGTCTCTGAGCGATAGTAAAGTGAAATATTTTTTTCTTTCTAATCAGCATGTCCCCTCATACTCATCCTTCCAGCAGGAGACTGCAAGGTCTGATGTCAATTCATAACATTTCAATGAGAAGAAATGTGACAAACATGAGTGTCCTTTCTGTGTGAGTGTTTACTGTTTAACTTAACATTAAGGTCAATGGAGGAATTGGATGTGATGAACGCCCACTCTGTCCAGGGTTACGGGTGATGGGAAGAGGGGATAGAAGTGTGTTGGTGGGAGGGAGGCAAGGTCAACAACAGGCACCAAGTGTTATTTACATTATGAAACGGCAAGATTTATTTGACAGGCAATTTAACTATGAGTGCATAAATATGTAATACACTCTGTGTGTTCTAAATCACAGTGGAGAACATGGTTGTGAGGGTTTCACTCCATCAGAGAAATGTTTTTACACTGCTTTTGAAGGGGTGAATAATGGTTAAATTGATGGTTTATCTAGTCTTTTAATTTGGCTCTCAAAGTGCACCAGATTAATGCATTCAACTTCAAATTGTAGCCTACAAAATTGAGGGTCAATATTCCTGCATTTTCAAATTCAAATTGCAGAACTTTATTTTCAAATATTGTTGTGATTATTTTTCATCTGCATTTTTTTAATCTTGTCTTTTAGTTGATAATTTAACTGAGGTGAAGATGAGAATGTCAAGTTTGTTGAATTAGTCTATTACTGATGTTTTAGCCAAATATACATCAAAATATAGTTTCTACCCAGTGCACAAGGATTGTCAGCCTCACATGTGACTGAATAGACATGCCTGACAGTGTAGATGGTTGAGATGTGTCTCCTCTACCTGACTCTTCTTCAGGTATGGGTCACACTGCCTGTGTGAGCAGCGCGTGACGGCTGCCTCGCCAAAATGCTGTGCCTTTCACGCGTGTCCACAAAGAGAGTGCTGCTGCTGCCAGTCCTTCTTTCTACATAGCTTTTGACTTTAAACATGAACAGAATTTTTTAATTCATCTCATTATAAATATATAATTTGTATTTATTTTAGACAGAAAAAGGTTAGAAAAGGTGTGGTCATTCGTAAATAATGATATCAATCCAAAATGAAAAGCTGGTACTCCATTAACTTATGGAGTCGTGCAACTCACTGCATTTTCCACAACACCGTCCTGTTTACAAATGAAGAGATTCTGCCCAAAGAAAGATGCTAGAGGCTTTTATTTGGAAAACAGGAAGTGTAGAGTTAAACACCGGCTGAAAGGGGACATGATGAAGGTTGTTAATGTTTCCCCTTTTCCTTTTCAGTTTCGTTGTTATCAACATCAAGTTAAGAAGCATTTTTGTCATGGTGTACGTTTGCTTTTGATGTATCACAAGAAGGTTTTTAAAGTAATCTGTGCAGGTCGATGCATGGGGGAGTTCAGGGTGCTGGATGGTTCTGTAAATACAGGGCTTCACCCAGGAGACAGATGTTCTTGCCCATGTGAACCAACTAGTTTTATTGCCTCAACATAACCCAGTAGAGTTTTGGTAAAGCTAATAAACTAGTTTTGTAGCATATATATATATATATATATATATATATATATATATATATATATATATATATATATATATATATATATATATATATATATATATATATATATATATATATATATATATATATATACACACATTTTTTCAATTCACCAAATCCAAACTGTTTTAAACTGCAACCGTTATCCGATAGAAAAAACATTTCCCTCACAAGTGTAATTGAGGATGCAGAGGTGTAGCTGCAGAGGAGCTGCATCAGCGGTAGCTTCTAATAACCAGATCTCCTGTAAAGGTTCATGTCGCTCTGTTGAAAGATTTCATTCAGCAGGTCTCGTGTATCTTTGCTCAAGCCTCCTCAAAGATCCCTCCTCCACCCTTGCTCTTCGGAGCAGGAATAAGAAAGAGCATCGGAACGGCCTTCATTATGGTGTGCAGGATACCCAATTTCCGGGTCACCATCAAATAAGGGAGTTGGCATGTAACCATGGATACTCATGGGCACATCCTGACCTTTCCTCTCGTGCCACATTCGGACCACAAGAAAGCACATAATGAGCACAACACTCCACATGCTTTGCTCTTGTTCAGCTCTCTGGTCAAAATGTCAACTTTGCAGAGAAAATATCCCATAACCAGGTTATTAATGTGCCATCACATTTGCTGAGCATGTTGCTGATTGAGCTTGTACCGTTTATATTTGAATCATCCTCGGCCTTTCCTGGAAGGCCAAACATTTGTCTTTGTTTGTTTTTTTGATTCAACACAGTTACTGTGGTCTAATGAACGTTACACAAACAAGTGTGCCTTATCGATGAGAAGACAATTTTATTATGTCTCTGAATCACTTACTTACAGGTCAACATTTTTTTAGTTGTTTTGAACATTATGCCAAAATACATTTTTACCAGGTGTTTTTATTAATTTGCTGCTCCCATTGTTGTAATTTTTACTGTTTTGCTACAAATATGAGTAGTATATTCCATGAATACTAGATGACAGTGAATTTGTGTAGTAGTAAGCATAGATATGAGTATGAGTGCAGTATTACTCAATGCTTAGGGAAAAATTACCGAAAAATATACATTTTCTGTTCTTTTTTCAATTGATGGTTTCCACATGCCAGGCTTGTTGCAGATGTAACCATGCACAAAGTGCCTCTATTAACAATGCCCTGGGTGCCTTATTACATTTAGGGCAGTTCATAAGTTGATGATTTGTTTCCAAGCTGTGAGTCGGTCTGCAACTGGAATACCTTCTATTCCTCCTGGGCATCGCTGCTCCATTAACCACTGAGAGAGGACATGCTAGGTCTCTTCTTGAGGATAATGTGAAATCAGGTGGTATTCAAAGCAGATTATCTTCCCCCGAGCAGCGGTTCACCTCACGTACCTAAAGCGCTCACATGTCTGATTCCATAGTGGGAGCAGAGATCTACTATACTAGAGATTAGGGAATTCTTCGCCGTTAATGCACCGGGGAGCCTTAAAGAGGAGGAAAGGCAGGGATGTTCCTGCTCACCACTGCTTCTCTTCACAGACTCCGAGAGCGTCTGAATCACGGTGAAACACAATATACTGCTGCAAGTACAGAGCTTCAGCAGCTTTCTGTTCATCCACTGAGAGATGCACTCCTGGTGTCTCCATTCATCCCTATAATATAGAATGGAGAAGAAATGGAATACAGGGAGTCCTAGAGGGCAGCATTTAATTAGGGCCCGAGCACCGACAACGTCGGGCCGCGAGGTCCCTATTGAAACTGTAGGAATTATTATTATTAGGGCCCGAGCACCGACAACGTTGGGCCGCGAGGTCCCTATTGAAACTGTAGGAATTATTATTAGGGCCCGAGCACTGACAACGTCGGGCCGCGATGTCCCGATTGAAACTGTAGGAATTATTATTATTATTATTAGGGCCCGAGCACCGACGAAGTCGGGCGAAGGCCCTATTGTAATTCAAAGAATTATTATTAGGGCCCGAGCAACCGACAACGTCGGGCCAGCGAAGGCCCTATTGAGATTGTATGGGGTATTATTAGGGCCCGAGCCACCGACAACGTTGGGCCAGCGAAGGCCCTATTAAAATTCGAATGTTTTTAGGGCCCGAGCACCGACGAAGTCGGGCGAAGGCCCTATTGTAATTCAAAGAATTATTATTATTAGGGCCCGAGCCACCGACAACGTCGGGCCAGCGAAGGCCCCATTGAGATTCTAATTAGGGCCCGAGCCACCGACAACGTCGGGCCAGCGAAGGCCCTATTGAGATTGTATGGGGTATTATTAGGGCCCGAGCCACCGACAACGTTGGGCCAGCGAAGGCCCTATTAAAATTCGAATGTTTTTAGGGCCCGAGCACCGACGAAGTCGGGCGAAGGCCCTATTGTAATTCAAAGAATTATTATTATTATTAGGGCCCGAGCCACCGACAACGTCGGGCCAGCGAAGGCCCCATTGAGATTCTAATTAGGGCCCGAGCCACCGACAACGTCGGGCCAGCGAAGGCCCTATTGAGATTGTATGGGGTATTATTAGGGCCCGAGCCACCGACAACGTTGGGCCAGCGAAGGCCCTATTAAAATTCGAATGTTTTTAGGGCCCGAGCACCGACGAAGTCGGGCGAAGGCCCTATTGTAATTCAAAGAATTATTATTATTAGGGCCCGAGCCACCGACAACGTCGGGCCAGCGAAGGCCCCATTGAGATTCTAATTAGGGCCCGAGCCACCGACAACGTCGGGCCAGCGAAGGCTCTATTGAAATTCTATGGGGTATTATTATTAGGGCCCGAGCCACCGACAACGTCGGGCCAGCGAAGGCCCTATTGAGTTTCTAAGGGGTTTTATTAGGGCCCGAGCAACCGACAACGTCGGGCCAGCGAAGGCCCTATTGAAATTCTATGGGGTATTATTATTAGGGCCCGAGCAACCGACAACGTCGGACCAGCGAAGGCCCTATTGAAATTCTATGGGGTATTATTAGGGCCCGAGCCACCGACAACGTCGGGCCAGGGAAGGCCCTTTTGAGATTGTATGGGGTATTATTAGGGCCCGAGCCACCGACAACGTCGGGCCAGCGAAGGCCCTATTGAAATTCTATGGGGTATTATTATTATTATTATTATTCTGATTTTTATTTTTGTACTTTGGGCGCATATTTGGGATACTTGCCATGCATGAAAACTCACCAAATTTTGCAGACTTGTCAGGCCTGGTGAAAATAGAGGTATGATATAGGTTTCATATATGTGTGAAAAGAAATGTCTCTCTAGCGCCCCCTCAAAGTTGGACCGGCGACGCCCCTCGGCCAGTAAGACCGATTTACTCGAAATTCGACACACATGTCCAGATCCACTAGCTCTAAAAAAAAGCCTCTCAGACCCCTAATCTCCGCCTGGAAACATTTTCCGCCATCTTGAATTTTGTGAAAAACACATTTTTGAGAACTCCTCCTACACACTTGGTCCGATTGCTACCAAATTTTCTGTGGATCATTATTGGATCAAGATCACATGAAGTTATCAAAAGCTTGTTGATATCTTAAAGCGTTAAGAAGATACGGACCAATGAACTTCTTGGGGCGTGGCTTGTTTTTCAATACACATAACTTCTCAACCGTGTATCCTAAAATCACCAAATTTGCAGTATTTGTGCATATTGCATGGTGGAACATACCCTGCAATTTGCATTCCATTCAACCCATAGGGGGCGCTACAGTAATTCACTCAATTTCAGTTTTTTGGTGATTTTTCGCTTTTTCAGCCTTTGTATTTGAACAAACTCCTCCTAGAGAATTCATGCAATCGACTTCAAATTTGGTCGGGATGCTCTTAAGACCTTTGTGATGAAAAGTTATCAAAAGCTAGAGTTTTCGGCCATTTTGCCTCATTGGCCGGGAAGAAAGAAGTTATTATAACTCCAAGGTACATTATTCAATCTGCACGAAATTTCGTATGCATGATGGTACTTCAACTCTTAGCACATTTCAATTGAAAAATGTTCAATAACTCATAGTGCCACCTACTGGCAAAAGGAAATGTCATATTTTATACTTTTATTTACTCCTCCTAGCCAGTTCACCAGATCAGTCTGAAATTTTGTAAAGATAGTCTTAACACGTTGATGATGCACCATCATGAATATTGGGAGTTTTCGTTGAACGCTGTTGCCGCGGCAACGCATCATTCGCCATGAAAAAGTAGGCTGATGGATCAGTGGCTTGCGATGCTCAAAAACTCATGGAACTTTATACATGTGTTATAGGTAATGGGAGGACATATTTTATATGGGTGTTTGGCTTGGCCGTTTTAAATTGCCTCCATAGCGCCCCCTACAATATTTCAAAAGAGCAGCCCCAGCGCTAAGTTTGAGGTACCTGTATGAAACTTGGTAGGATTATGTATCTACAAATAAGTCTCTTGGGACCATGCTCTAAACCGTATCGGAAGTCGGCCATTTTTATTTTTGTGTCATTTTTCAATGGATTTAGGCTCATTTCTAGTCGCTATACTTTAACAAACTCCTCCTAGGCACTTTGTCGGATCCACCTCAAATTTGGTCGGTACAGTCTCAAGACCTTTGTGATTAAAAGTTATCAAAAGCTTTACGTTTGACGGAATGGCTTAGCCGTAGCGTGCAGCTATTTTACGTGATTCCCCACAAAAGAAGCTGATGTAACTCAGCCGGACTTGTTCCAAACAGTCCCAAACTTCACATGGTTGATAACACTCATGGCCTGAGGATGTCTACAAGCTAATTTTCACTAATACTCACAGCGCCACCTGCTGGCCAAAGTAATTCTGCGTTTTTTGACAACTGGCATCCGATTTACATGACTTTTACACTATGTCGTCTACAGTTGTTATAGAACAACATAATACATGTTTGTGCATGCTCTGTAGCACCACACAGTGGATACAAGATGCTGTGGACTATTTGCATTGCATCATTTCCTGCGTCACGCGGTCCAAGCAGAAAAAAAGCATCCGACTCCTATGCGCGTTGTCCGACTGTCGCAGACGATCTCGGCTGCATACGTTGGAGTCCCGCCGGCACCCCCTACGTTATTTCTCCTCTAAAATCGCATTTTTCAGGGCTTTATCATACTCTAAAACGCTTCAAATTTGGCAGGCGGATCAGGACTGCGTGAAAATTTGAGATTTTATGGGTCGCATGCTCATGTATGACAAAATGGCTCACTAGCGCCCCCTACAGTTTCACAGGCCACGGCCTTCACCCAACATGTCTGATTAACATGAACTTTGACACACATATTCAGCTCCATCTGCTCTACAATCATTACACTCAAATTTTTTAGCTCCGCCCATTCAGATTTCCACCATTTTCATTTTTGTGAAAAACACATTTTTGCAAACTGCTCCTAAACGCTCTGTCAGATTGCTACCAAATTTGCTGTGGATCATTATTCATTCAATTTCATCAAAACCCCCCCAAAAGTTTTTTGATAACTTATCGCGTTATCAAGTTATGGGCCAATGAACTTATCAGGGGCGTGGCTCTATACATCAATCAACCTCACTTTAAAACCATTGTGCCTATCATCACAAAATTTGAGGCAAATGTCCATCTAGCAATCTGTAACGTACCCTCACATTTTCATTTCCTTCAGCCACTAGGGGACGCTACAGTAGTTAGCTCTTTTTGGCCATTTTTCCCGTTTTCAGGCTTTGTATTTTCACAAACTCCTCCTACAGTATTTATGCGATCGGCTTCAAATTTGGTCAGCACGATCTTAAGACTTTTATAATGAAAAGTTATCAAAATCATGAGTTTTCATGCAACAACCTTGGTGTGGCGTGGCATCCATTTTGGTCAATTTTTCATGAAAATTGAAGTTGTTGTAACTCCAAGGTACATTGTCAAATCTGCCCAAAATTTCTTATGCAGGATGCTAGTCCAGGCCTAAAAACATTCCCATGCCTCAATTTTCACATAATCATAGCGCCACCTACTGGCAAAGGGAAATGACAAGTTTTACACTTTGATGTACTCCGCCTAGCCATTTCACCAAATCAACCTCACATTCTAGAAAGAAAGCCTTTAGACATTGATGATAGTTCATCATGAATATTGTGAGGTTTTGTATAACTCTGTTGCCGTGGCAACGCTTTGTTCGCCATGAAAAAGCAAGCTGATTTTTCATGAAACTTTGTACATATGTCGTAGGTGATGAAATTAAAGATCTCATGTGGATTTTTGGCTTGGTCGCTATAAATTGTCTCGATAGCGCCCCCTGCAGATTTTCAACAAAGCAGCCCCAGCGCCTCGTTTAACCTACATGTATGAAATTTGGTTGGCACATGTATCCTATGGAGACTTAAAAAAAAGTCTCTTGGGACCATGCTCTAAAATCAACCAAAAGTCGTCCATTTTGATTTCTATGTGAATTTTCCCTCGATTTCTAGTTGCTATACTTTAACGAACTCCTCCTAGGGACTTTGTCAGAGCCACTTCACATTTGGACAGTACAATCCAAAGACCTTTGTGATTAAAAGTTATCAAAAGCTTTGTTTGATGGAATGGCGTAGCTGTGGCGTTCATTTTATGCGACTCCCATTAAACTACGTTTTCAGGCTTTCAGGTATTTTGACAAACTCCTCCTACAGAGTTTATGCGATCAACATCAAATTTGGTCAGGACAATTTAAAGACCTTTGTGATGAAAATGTATCAAAATGGTGAGTTTTCATTGAACGACCTTGACATGGCGTGCGCCCACTTCGCTCACATTTTGTGCCATTCGCTATGAAAGAGGGAGTTGTTGTAACTCAGAGGTACATTGTCCAATCTGCCCAAAATTTGTTATGCATAATGCTATTTCAGGCTTGAGCACATTTCCATGCCAAAATGTTCTCAAAGTCATAGCGCCACCTACTGGCAAAAGGAAATTGTAATGGAGGGAGACCTCTGCTCGCAGGAGGCCGCGGACCTCTCGCTCTTTCGTTGTTGTTTGAGCAACGAAGTCACGCTAAGAAAAATCAGCTGGATCCGGCTTACAATGAAAAAGTATTTATAATTCACAAATGCTAAAAAGACAATTACAAACTGAATTACACTGTCGACAGTAAGGAATCGCGAAACCGAGTTCAAACACTCTTCCCCCCTAACCGGCCAACAAACGCCAGTTTACAGTAAAGAAGATCGCCAAGAACTGAATAGCGTCTCTCCGAACAATGTTTTTATACCCAAAAGTCAACGGTTTACATTCAAAATCTAGTAACAACTTCAGTGGCTGGCTAAGATTCAATTGTCTCCTCCTGGCCTCAGACAATGCTCTCCATTGGTCCATTTGATGATCCTGGTAATGTCCGTTGGTCCACCTCCTCGTAAAAGCTTCGTCCATCCGACCCCCGCTTGACCACCGTCCTGTCTCCCGCGGCGCCGATTCACCTCCGACCCATCACATCTCCATATATGGTCATGAAAAACTCTGAAACTCTCGCCCTTCCTCTCCTTGCCCTCTCTCTACTCAAACAGTCAACTACTATACTTCTAGTCTAATACATTCAATTGATTAAGATTGTGTGGTTTAACACTTTTGTAAGTAATATATGTTACACTTATACCATCTTTTACAAGTGAATATACTGTAAACCTATTATACATTTCATAAGTGAATATTTTGTGAACATATGATATTTTATACTTTCTTTTGGTGTGCTTTAAATCAAACTATTGTACTTCTAAACTTAAATTCCTCACAAATTGACACGTTTTATACTTTGATGTACTCCTCCTAGCCAGTTGATCTGATGGACCTCACATTTTCTGAGGAAAGCCTTGAGACATTGATGATACTAGTTATATGATAATAGTTTTCTGTGGCTTAGGATGAACAAATAGTCATGGAACTTTGCACATGTGTCAAAGGTGATAAACATAAATAACTAATATGGGGTTTTGCCTTTTCTTTTAGAAATTGCCTTGACAGCGCCCCCTACCAATATTCAAAAGAGCAGCCCCAGCAGTACATTTCACTTAGATGTATGAAATTTAGTAGACACATGTATCACATTGAGACTTAAAAAAAAGTCTCTTGAGACTATGCTCTAAATTACACTGGAAGTCTGCTATTTTGATTTTTGTTTGAATTTTCCATTCATTTTTGACCATTTCTAGGCGCTATACTTTAACGAACTCCTCCTAGGGAATTTTGCGGATCCAATTCAAATTTGGTCAGTACTATCTAAAGACCTTTGTGATTAAAAGTTATCAAATTCTTTACGTTTGATTGAATGGTGTTGAATGTGTTCAAATCTGTCCCAAACTTGCCATGCTTGATACCAGTTATGGCCTGAGGATGTCTACAAGCCAATTTTCCATATAAGTCAAAGCGCCACCTCATGGCGAAAGGAAATCTGCGTTATTTGACAAACAATATCCGATTCACATGTAATTTACATGATGTTGTCTACACTTGATATAGACCCTAAAAGAGCACTTGTTGTAGAGCAACATAATGCATGTTTGCATGTGTTCTCTAGCGCCACATAGTGGATTCAGGAACTAGTAGAATATTGGTGTAGCCCTTGTTAAAAATTAATTCAGACATCAGGATATAAATAGTTTTCTAAAACCAAGTTAAAACTGTACAAGTATGGGTAAAAATAGATATGGGTGGATAAAATGTATTTCAATAAGAGACTCATAAGCTTTACAGTTCAAAAGTTGCAGTTCATGCAAATGAGCATAGTTTGTTTGATAAGTACATGATTCAGAACGTGTGTTCTCCCTAACAGCCTAACTTGTGTAGCAGTATGATATGTCAATCTTTGTTTTGACTTTGTTTAATTGGCTTGTCCTGAAACTAACAGCCAATCCAAGCCCATTCTCATGTAGAGGGGTGGGGCTTAGTCGTATGCGGCCAGGTTCAGTGTGTTGGAGAAATGGAGAAGCGAATTATCACCATCAAGTGAATAGTGACTATTGTGAGAGTGCAATAATGTTCATAACTTAATGGCCGACGACCAGTTATCCTATGGTTTGGACTGTTGTGATGTACAAGAGGTAAATACAAGTTTGTGAATTGTTTTCTATACTGTGACTAAATGTTATAGTGTAAAACAAGTTGTGTTACTAATCGCGATTAGCCGTTAGCATTAGCATAATAACCGTTAGCTTTGCTTTCATACTGTTAGCTGTGCTTTTATACTGTTAGCTGTGCAATTGAAACCAGTTGTTAAGCCCCAGCCTATTTCTAGGCCTCAGCTCGAAAATAGCATATCCATACTACAATGAGTGTAGTGTTGCAACTGTAAGGGCTATTTTAATACGTTTGGTAATAAAATAACCCTAACACTTGTGAGATGTGTTTATATGTGTAAATATCAGTAGATATGTTACTGGTTAAGAGTAAATTAAGATGGCACACAGCACAAATTGAAAATTCTAACTTTCGCCTGAAAAAAAAGCAATTTCAGGATATTCTTTTTTAGAAATCATGTAGATCCAAGCTTTCAAGCAGTCCCAGATCATAGAACTATATGTCTTTATTCACATTTTCACTTAGATAAAGTGAAGCATTCATAAGCTAGAGAGGATACAGTACAGAAATTTCAGGCGAGGATTCCAATATTTACACATGTTGCACAATGTGTGTTATTTTAACTTTATGATGTACCAAACTATATATTTCACTTGTGTATATATCACTAATGGTGTTCACTACATCTAAATAGAGCAGTTTGGGCTTTATTTGAAGGCCCTAAGCCCTTTCTAAGCTCTTTCTGAGTCTCTGTGTTCATTCAACTTTTTTCAGATCCAGCCCTCTCTCTCTGTTCAGGGCTGCAGCTCAGCCCCCCTTTCTCCGATTTTCGCCATTGAGCCCTCCTATAAGCCAATAGAATTGCAGGGAATTGAAAGTTAGATGATTGACAGCACTAATAGCCAATCAGAATAAAAAACGTCCCATCTGATGTCAGATCTGAAATCCAATTTGCTGAGACTACATCCCTCCCCAGAAGCCGACCAGTATCGGAGAGACACGAATCGAACGGATTCACACGGAGCACATGCAGCTGGACATACAGAGACGTGGAAGTACGGAAATATTAAATTTTTTCGCTGTGATTCGACCAAAAGTGAGTACAATATTCGATAAAGCTGTGTGACTTTTTTGTGCTTGATGCTGAATATCTCTGCGATGGTTTACCGGGGAGAGAAATGGAGCATATCTCCGTAATCTGCGTCAAGCGGTCATGCTTTTTCATGCAGCATTTTTGTAGCTAGCATGTAGCAGCTGTTTTCTCTGGTCAGGTCCAGTGATATTGAGTTATGATTTATGATATTTTGTTATTTGTTTGCTTGGCTGATGGGAGTTGTGGCTTGGTTCATGTTGTTCCCAAGTTTCTGATGTTTTTCCAGAACTATAACATCATTATATTCGTTCTTCGTGGGTTCTTTGGCAGTCACTTTGTACACTAAACTCTGTACGTTTTATGTACACTTGCGTCCAAATGGGGGACCTAGGGGCTTAAGCTATTGCTAGATCGCCATGAAGAAGTGTATGGACTTGTTGCTTAGATGATTTATTTGATTCAGGAGACGGACGTTGGACTGTGACTAAATGTTACAGTGTAAAACAAGTTGTGTTGCTAATCGCGATTAGCCGTTAGCATTAGCATACTAATCGTTAGCTTTGCTTTCATACTGTTAGCTGTGCTTTCATACCGTTAGCTGTGCATTTGAAACCAGTGGTTCAGACAAGCTATTGCTAGATCACCATGAAGTAGTGTATGGACTTGTTGCTTAGATGATTTATTTGATTCAGGAGACGGACGTTTGACTGTACGAGAGAATCGGGAATGCTCATTTGGATAGATTTATTTGTAACTTGGGATACTCAACTCATGGAACTTTGTACATATGTCATAGGTGATGCAAATACAGATTTCATGTGGATTTTTGGCTTGGCCGTTATAAATTGCCTCGATAGTGCCCCCTGCAAATTTTCAACAAAGCAGCCCCAGCCCCATGTATGAAATTTAGTAGGCACATGTACCACATGTAGATTTAAAAAAAGTCTCTTGAGACTATGCTGTAAACCATACTGGAAGTCTGGTCTGATCTTTGTGTGCATTTTCCATTCATTTTTGACCATTTCTAGGTGCTATACTTTAACAAACTCCTCCTAGGGAGTTTTTCAGATCCACTACTTATTATTATTAGGGGCCGAGCACCGACGTAGTCGGAGCGGAGGACCTATTGTTATTCTAATGTTTTTTATTATTATTAGGGCCCGAGCACCGACGTAGTCGGAGCGGAGGACCTATTGTTATTCTAATGTTTTTTATTAGGGCCCGAGCACCGACGTAGTCGGAGCGGAGGACCTATTGTTATTCTAATGTTTTTTATTAGGGCCCGAGCACCGACGTAGTCGGAGCGGAGGACTTATTGTTATTCTAATGTTTTTTATTATTAGGGCCCGAGCACCGACGTAGTCGGAGCGGAGGACCTATTGTTATTCTAATGTTTTTTATTATTAGGGCCCGAGCACCGACGTAGTCGGAGCGGAGGACCTATTGTTATTCTAATGTTTTTTATTATTATTATTATTATTATTATTATTATTATTATTATCGTACCAGTTTCATCGCAAAAAGGAGGTGCTTGGGATACTGGGAATCTTTTGAAATTTGGCACAAAATTCAATCGTGGTGAAAATTCCAGTATTATTGGGGTGTCCAGCTGCGGCATGACATTTTGGCTCGATAGCGCCCCCTACAGAGTAGCCCCAACTTTGGGTTTCACCTAGCTGTATGAAATTTGGTAGGTATGTGGAACGTGATGGGACGTACAAAAAAGTCAAAAGGAGGTATATCCTAAACCAAACAGGAAGTCGGCCATTTTGAATTTTATGACGTTTTTGGACCGTTTCAAGGCACCGTACTTTAACGAACTCCTCCTAGAGATTAAACCCGATTGCCTTCAGATTTGGTCAGTATGCTCTTGAGACCTTGGCAGTGAAACGATACTCAAAGATCAAAAAGTTATCAAACTATGTGTCCGTGGCATGGCGGCAAAAAAACACCATTCGCCATGAAACAGGAAGTTGTTGTAACTCGGCTGTACATTGCCTAATCTGCTCCAAATTTCTCATATGTCATAACATCCTGACCCTGAACACATGTATATGACAATTTTGAATCATAGTAATAGCGCCCCCTAGTGGCAACAGGAAGTCATAGGTTGTGTACTTTGACACCCTACTGCTCACAGATTAATCGGATCCCTCTCAAATTTTGTCACAAAAGCCTTAAGACCTTGATAATGCTTCATTGTGAAAATTGTAGGAAGTTGTCGAAGCGTGGCGATGTGGCGGCTCTGCGAATTTCAATCCTTCGCCATGAACGAATAAACTGATGTAACTCGACTCCGCATCATCAGATCTTTACCAGATTTCACATGTTTGATTAAACTCCAGGCCTGAAGACATCTGCAAGCCAATTTTGGATCATAGTCATAGCGCCACCTACTGGCAACAGTAAGTTAAAGTCTTTATACTTTGGCTTGTTTCTCTTAGTTGGAAAATCAGATCAACATCAAATTTGTTCCACACAAATGTAAGAAGTTCATAACGCCAGTTCTCTAAGCTTTTGATGTTTCGTCGAACGCCGTTGCCGTGGTAACGCAGTCTTCGCCGTGAAAAACGATGGTCATTTGGGGAGGTTAAAAAAGCTCGAAACACAAGCAAACTTGACACACAGATCACAAGGCCAAAATGTAGTTCTATAATATGATTTTATTCAATCAGAGTGTTAAATCGGCTCAATAGCGCCCCCTACAAAATTTCGACGAAGCAGCCCTCGCAGTACGTTTCACATAGATTAACAAAATTTGGTAGGCACATGTATCACATGTGGACTTAAATAAAAGTCTCTTGGGGCCATGCCCTAAACCCAACCGGAAGTCAGCCATTTTGAATTTAGTCTGAATTTCTAGTGTCGTTTTTTCAATTTCCAGGCGCTCTACTTTAACGAACTCCTCCCAGGGAACTAATCAGATCAACTTAGAATTTGGTCAGAACAATCTAAAGACCTTTGTGATTAAAAGGTACTCAAAGCTTGTTGTTTCGTGAAATGCCGTTGCCGTGGCGATGCATTCCTCGCCATGAAAAACAAAGGTGTTTTTGAGGGGCTAAAAATACTCAAAACAAAATCAAACTTGTCACACACATTTAAAATCCTGAATGTAGTTATCTGATGTGATTTTAATGCTTCAGAGTGGCAACTCGGCTCGATAGCGCCCCCTACAATATTTTGACGATGCAGCCTTCGCAGTACGTTTCACCTAGATGTATGAAATTAAGTAAGCAGGTGTATCACATGTAGACTTAAAAAAAAGTCTTAGGGGTCTATGCTCTAAACCCAACCGGAAGTCAGCTAATTTGAATTTTGTATGAATTTCTTGTGGTTTTATTTCCTTTTCCAGGTGCTGCACTACAAACTCCTCCTAGGGAAATAATCCGATCAGCTTAGAATTTGGTCAGAACAACCTAAAGACCTTAACGATTAAAAGTTACTAAAAGCTTGATGTTTCATCGGATAACATGGACTTGGTGTCGCGGCAATTTTACATGATTCGCCATCATCCATCAAGCTGTTGTAACTCAACCTTACTTTGTCAAAACTGCCCCAAACTTGACATGCTTGATTGCTGTCGTGATTTTAGGTCTTCTGCATGCCAATATTAACTCATAGTCATAGCGCCACCTACTGGCAACCACGGACGTAAACAGAATTCTATAATAACAGCGGCCCAAACAGGGTTTGTGGGCACACCATGAGAAAAAGACTTCTCTGATCTAAATATGTGCAAACTAAGATGCTTGGAGAACAAAAGTTAATCAACAGTGTTTTTCAAACCATGTCAGTGGGCATTAGTATAAATGATCTGTCTAGAGCTTCTACATGAGAATCAGGTTAAATGTTACAATGAATGCTTCACACTACAATCTAAAGTTACAGAAGAGCTTAAAATGAAAACAGTGTCAAATTAAAGTGTTGAAGTAAAAACAAATGACACTGTTGTTCTGTTAACTTTCATGTAAGTCCAAATACAATCAGTAGGACACTGCAGGGAGTTGAACTCCATCCCAGTAACCTGACAGTCTGTTATGTTACAAATACTGAAGCACATTCACACGTTCATTTTCTTAATGATCTTAACAGGCTTACATTTATGATTGTATCGGAGGTACACTCAAAACATTTGAGCCTTAAGACCTGGCAACATGGTTTTGCTATGCTGCTGGTCGACGCAGGAAATATCATCTAACTTGTGCATGCAGTGTATGATGGTCACAGAAATGCATTGCCGCATCAACCAGAGTCCTGCCAGTACCCTCGACGTGTGTGACGTTGCGAGGGCCCGATCAATGCTGCTTGCAGCTTTAATTATTATTATTATTCTTTTTCTCTCAAATTAATTGCCTTTTTGGGGGCTTTATCATATCCCAAAACTCCCCATATTTGGGAAGCATACCAGAATTGCGGGAAAATTTTATAATTTATGGGTCCCATACTTAAGTTTTAAAAAATGGCTCGCTAGCGCCCCCTAGAAATCCGACTGGCAACACCTTGCGGCAACTCTTACCCATTGTGTCCGATTTACTTGAAATTCGACACATATGTTCATCTCCACCTACTCTACAAAAAAGCCAATCAGACCCCTAAGCTCCGCCTGCCAATATTTTCTGCCATTTTGAATTTTGTGAAAAACACATTTTTACAAACTCCTCCTACAAGCTGGGTCTGATTGGTACCAAATTTGCTGTGGATCATTATTGGATCTATATCATCAAAAGTTACTAAAAGCTTGTTGATAAGCCATTGCAATAGGAATATATGGACCAATGAATTTCATTGGGGCGTGGCTTTCTACGGCAATACATATAACTTCAAAACCATGTGGCCTATCATCCCGAAATCTGTAGTGTATGTCCACATTGTTTTCTGTAACATTCACTCCAATTTTCATTCCATACAACCACTAGGGGGTGATACAGTAATACTCCCATTTTTTGCATTTTTAGGCATTTTTCATCGTTTTCAGGCGTTGTACTTTAACAAACTTCTCCCACAGAATTTATGCGATCAACTTCAAATTTGGTCAGGGTGATCTAAAGACTTTAATGATGAAAAATTGTAAAAATGGTCTACTGACATTGAACGACCTTCGTTTTATGTGGCGCCCATGTCACGCACATTTCGTGCCGTTCGCCATGAAAGAGGAAGTTGTTGTAACTCCAAGGTACTTTATTCAATCTGCCCCAAACTTGTTATGCATGATGCTGGTCCAGTCTTGAGCACATTCCCATGCCAACATTTTCAAAAAGTCATAGCGCCACCTACTGGCAAAAGGAAATGACAAGTTTTATACTTTGATATACTCTGACTAGGAAGTTACCCAGATCAGTGTTTGTTTTGGTCGGGTAAGCCATAAGACATTGATGATGCTTCATCATGAATATTGTGAGTTGATGCAAAACGCTGTTGCCGTGGCAACGCGTCATTCGCCATGAAAAATTAAGCTTATTTTTATGTGGCTTAGGATGCTCAACAAGCCTTGGAACTTTACACAGGTGTCATAGGTGATGTAAATAAATATTTCATTTGGCTTTTTGGCTTGACTGTTTAAAATTGCCTCGATAGCGCCCCCTACAAATATTCAAAAACGCAGCCCCAGTGCTACGTTTAACCTACATGTATGAAATTTGATAGGGACATGTATCACATGGAGACTTACAAAAAAGTCTCTCGGGACCATGCTCTAAAATTAACAGATTATCAGATTAACTGATTTTTGTGTGACTTTTCCCTTGATTTCTAGTCGCTATACTTTAACAAACTCCTCCTAGGGAATTAATCAGATCGACTTCAAATTTGGTCAGTACAGTCTGAAGACCCTTGTGATGAAAAGTTACTCAAAGATTGTTATTTCGTGAAAGCCTGTAGCCGTGGCGATGCATTCTTCGCCATGAAAAACGATGGTGTTTTTGAGCGGCTAAACATGCTCCAACCAGAACCAAACATGGCACACACATTTAAAATCATGAATGTAGTTTTCTAATGTGATGTTAATGTTTCAGATTGACAAGTCGGCTCAATAGCGCCCCCTACAAAATTTTGCCGATGCAGCCCTCAAAATGTGTTTGACCTAGATGTATGACATTTTGTAGGCACATGTATCACATATAGACTTAAAAAAAAGTCTCTTGGGACCATACTCTAAAATCAACCAGAAGTCGGCCATTTTGATTTTTGTGTGAATTTTCCCTTGATTTCTATTCGCTATACTTTAACAAACTCCTTCTAGGGACTTTGTCAAATCCACTCCAAATTTGGTCAGTACAATCTAAAGACCGTTGCAATTAAAAGTTACTCAAAGCTTTACGTTTGATGGAATGACATAGCCGTGGTGTGGCGGCCATTTTACGTGATTCGCCATTAAACAACAAGCTGATGTAACTCCACTGGACTTACTTAAATCTTGTCCCAAAGTTGCCATACTTGATAACAGTCATTGCCTGAGGATGTCTACAAGCCAATTTTCACTCAAAGTCGCAGTGCCACCTACTGGCAACAGGAAGTCAGCGTTATGTGACAGACGGAATCCGATTTACATGACATTTACATGATGTGGTCTGCACTTGATGTAGAGCAACACAATGCATGTTTAAGAATGTTCTCTAGCGCCACATAGTGGATGCAGGAACTGGTGGAATATTTGCACCACATAATTTCCAGCATCGCCAAGTCCAGCGGGAAAAATATATTAAACTCCGGGACGCGTTGTCCAATGGTCAAAGACATTCGCGGCCGCGTCTGCCAGTGTCCTGCCAGTACTCTCGAGACGCGGGAAGGTGCGAGGGCCCGTCCATCGCTGCTTGCAGCTTTAATTGTCATTGTTTTTCTGGATTAGTTAATGCATACTGCATAGTTGTCTAGACTTTTAGACTCCTTATTTGTTTTGTTCAACCAACAATCCAAAACTCAAAGATATTCAGTTTACAATGACATAAAACAATGAAGAATACATTTAGTTCCATGTATTGTTTAAGTATCTGTAGGCAGGAGGTCCTAGCACCATTATAGTCTCATGTTGCCATCTCTCTGTCACTGTAGAACTGAAAAGAACGTAGATCGTAGAAACTCTTGCGTCATGTTCCTCCTGTAGAGTAATTAGTGTAGAGTCATTAGCGTTGGCTGCAGCTTATGATTACTTTTGAGACTTTTCCTATTTTAAGCTCATCAGTTTTCTATCCGCTGTCAAGTCACCAAGGTCCCTGGCTTCAGTATCTGTGGCTGAGGGGATAGAACGAGTCATCCAGGTTTCACAAGGTTGGCAGTACGATCCTCAGCTCCTCCTGTCCAGGTGATAGTGTCCCTGAGCACTGAAGAACCTTGCAAGGTGCTGGCCTTACCATTGGGCTCACCGACATCACTGTGTGTGAATGGGTAAATAAGCTGCAAAATTCTAAAGAGCTTTGGATGAAGATAGTATGCAGACGATACCATTTAATGTCAGATCAAGAGATACAAAGAAACCTGCTCTGTCCTGCCACAGCAACCTGTGTTTTTAGTTCTCAGTGCTTCAGCAACTGGATTCTAATTTGAGGGAACACATGAAGCAATGTGTGTTCATGAGCTGTGGATTTCAAATGAATGGTTTCTGCTCATAACATATTCCAAAAAAATCTACCTGTCCAGCTCTGTAGCTTTGATAGAGTTAACAAAACATATTTTAAATCAACACACTTTTAATTTGGTGGCAGAAAAGGCGACTGTGATTCAGATCTTCACACGGGGAACAGACATGAAATGCAAAGTGCAGGCTGATGCATGTTGGTAGAGGTACTGGGGCATGAAGTTCTTCATATTTGTAATTAATATGAATAATTGATAACGTCCACAGGGTAGATCAGGGACCAGCTCTGTGTCTCAGCCAGTGCTGTATCCCATAATGCATTCTGATTCACCACTTTTGCATGCTGGGCTGATTGCAAAGTGTTTCCTCTCAGACCCAGTCCACAGTTTGACAAGCTGTCAATGTCAATGGAGTGGAGGCATGTCTCTGATGTCTGGGATGGCTGTACCTGTGTGTGTGTGTGTGTGTGTGTGTGTGTGTGTGTGTGTGTGTGTGTGTGTGTGTGTGTGTGTGTGTGTGTGTGGGTGTGTGTGTGTGTGTGGGTGTGTGTGTGTGGGTATCGGTGAGACAGAGAGAGAGACACAAAGAGCCTGAGAAAAGCTGACTTTGAAATGCTGGTTCTTGTGTTTTTTTCCCGTGCTCCTATTTGAATGCCACTTGTGATTTCTATTACGATCTGTTTAAGAAGACAGGAATTTTTTCTGGTTTAAGTCAGGTTTGTAATTTTTGCACTTGTCAGAACATCATTTTGAGAGGGTGATTTTTATTTTCCCATGGCAACATAAGCAGTTAACTGTGACATGATTTTGAATTAATTCAAAAACACAGATTCTGGCCTATTTTGTCATTATCAGTGGTGAATCTAAAGGTGGAAGAGTCACTTTAAATTATGGACAAAATGTTAAATGTTCTTTGAATATCCTTCCAATAACTTTCCAATTTACAGTTATATTTTAAAGATAACATTTTAAATGATTTTGCTTTCTTGATCAAACCTGTTTCAAGGGTGTTGCATATATTACTGACGATGACTGACTGCAACTATAGCTAATTAGCACTATCAGTAAAAAGTGTAATTTATACTAAGAATGCTCAGCTCCAGGTTGTTCTGACCCCACCAGAGGACCTGCTGTTCACCCTCCCGCCTGCATGCAGACACATCACCATGCCAGATGAGGCTGATGACCTCTGTGTTGACTGTAAACTTCAGGAGTTGAACAGACGCGTTCCTTGAGGTGCAGTCCTTGGGTGTAGAGGGAGAAGAGCAGTGGTGAGAGCACACATCCCTGGGGGATGCCAGAGTTGATGGTCCAAGTGCTGGATGTGATTTTTCCCACTGTCACCGGCTGCTTCCGGTCTGTCAGGAAGTTTGTGATCCACTGACACAGTGAGCTGGGTGAGGTTGGAGGATGTCTGGGATGATGTTGTTGAACACCAAGCTGAAGTTTAACCTGTTTGCCCGGCAGTCAAACTGCAAGGGGTCCCGCAGGGGTCCTGTGATATCCTTCAGGTTGTCTGAAAAAGTTACGAAGAGCGAAACACAAAGGCTGTACAACGAGACAATCGGACTTGGTGTCAGTACGCCATGCTACCATTGGCTAGTCAGAGCTGGGGGCGGGATAGGGAGGCGACTGCAGATGCGGAGTGATTGATGCTTAATTCATGATGCTTAAAGAACGCCTAAGCTAACGAGACTGCAGTTACTGCTAGTGGTTACTCTGTGATGCTGGCCTACACTTAGGCCGCCCTTGTCGTAGTGCTGCCCTGGGCAATTTTTAGTTTGCCTTTATCGACACGAGTTTGCAGTCTACCACCAAAGATTGTGTGAATGTTAAACTGACACACGTTAATTGTAAATTAGTGTAAGATAGCTGTACCATACGTACACTAACCATATGGCAAAACATCCAAACAGCAATAAAACATGCACATTTATATCATGTGCCTCCTACCACTCTGATCAATTCCACACCTACTGCTTGTGGAACATTTGATTGAATGTCAAGCGCTGTACAGTTTCATGAAAGTCAGTAAAGTTTGTGAAGAGCGAGGACACTTCAGATTGACTCAATGATCCCCAACATAATTGGTTAAGAACATCTTTATTGCCACTCCGGCTAACGAGGCCCTCAGCTCTAAGGACCATGCATGTCTTTTGTTGAGTCAAGCATCTCTCAAGAAGGTGGCGGTGAAAAGGGAGAGTTAACAAGTGAAAAAAAAATGTAATAAGTCAAAATCTAGGCATTTCTGCATCACGGAAACTCTTGAGACAACAACTTAACACACTGAGAGTCTGATGAAGCTGATGTTGATGGTCCAGATGCCCCAGCAGAATGCCTCTCATCACTGGTGCCCTCACTGGAGAAGCATTCTGTCCTGTTCCTCATTAACTTGTGATAAAAGGCCGTCTTTGTTCGCTTATTGTTGTCAGGACATCTCACTTCTGCAAACTCTGCACTCTTTCTCATTTGCTGCAATAACGGTTAATTACGTGAGTGGTCCAACCTACACACCTCCTCTGGGGAAATTCATCAAAAACAATCTGCTGGCCTTGCAGTATTTGAGTTTTGAGTTTGATATGGCTGATGTTTTATGGTATAAAAATAACAAATACATCACAACACATTAATTTGAAGGAAGTTAAGTAGCATAATATTAGTTGATCTGGACCTTTTCTTATTGTAGGGCCGGTAAAAAAGTGGCACAAGCCAGTGGGAGCAGCCACTGTAGTTTAGCCTAAGCAGCTACAGTGTACACTCACCTACTAAGCTTATAATGTTCTGTTGATATTTTCAGAAATATGCAAATTTAAATATATGTTTATTACACATATATTTCACAATTTTTTTCAATGAACAAAAGTTGTCAAAGTTCAAACATCAAGAACTTCAAAATAAAAGTAACTCTTGTAGTTATAACTATATCATAGTTAAAGGTGGTGTTGTAATGGACTACATTATATTGAAGTGTTTTCTAATATTTTGCCATGTTTACTAACATGAGGAGTTCAGAAAATAAACACCTTTCAGTATAATGTCGTCCAATACAGAACCATAGGATTGTCAAACGTATCGATTTTTCGATATATATATATATTCTGAATCTTATTCTGTTGAGGAAAGCCAGCCAGTGGGTTTCGTTGTTGCTCTGTGACTGCTCCTCCGTTCTCAGCATGTTTCATTATATAAATATTTTCTGAGCAGGAGCCTTATATTATTTGGTATAATTTGGGATCCACCAGAGGCTTAGCTCTCACCTCTTGTTCTCTCCATTCTACCTATATTTAAATATGTATGAGGCATCTGTCTTTGTAGAGAATACTTTTTTTCTCCCTCTGCTTCACCAAGGTACAGCTTGCAGTTCTTGGAACCATTTATCAGTTGGAAAGTGTAATTCAGGCAGGCAAGCTCCAAGTGTACATCTGGCACCCCGGTGAGAATTACTTATCGTCAGTAGGACTGTTGTTGGCGGGCAACAAAGTCAAACATGGTGCCATTTTCATGTGAGCAATACCTGATCTCATCCTCAAGGTCAAGTGCTATCTCCATGCTAAATGCCAGTGTTTCAACAGGACGACGGTTCCATCAGTTGAATGCAGGTAAACAATCTGTGAGGAGAGTAAAAGAGGGTTAGGTTTGGGTTTGGTTCAAAGACTGGTTTGGATGCTACCTCACTACTTATCAATAAAAGAGCTAAGCTACTGAAAAACTCTTTGATTCAGAAAACAACAATGCTACCGTTACGCTTCTAATAAATGTAGTTAAACTAGCAACGCCCAACTGCCCAACACTGGTTGAATCCCACAATAAAGAATGTCGAGGTTTCCATAAAGGAAATATAGTTTATTCAGATATAAATTAGAACAAATCCAATGAAAATGAACGTTTCTAACAGTTCATCAAGATTTGCAGAATTGCGGAATACAGTAGAATACTTTTACTTGTTTGCAGGATACAAACAAAGCTGATACCCAAAAGGCCATTTTGATTTCATTATTTTCTGCTTATTAACCTGTTTACTTAGACATACAGTGTGTGCATATCTTTGGATTGAACCTAAACTTCATACCAACCCAAAACATATACCCTGCAGTTTGTATTTAGATTCACTTTGTTTGAGGCTAAAAAAATAATGAGCTCCAGGGTTTTCCCCAGGATTGGTTAGCAGAGGTGCTCCCTATTTTAATAGGAATTACTTACAAACATTGATTTGAACAAGGTCCCAACTTTTGGTTCTGAAAAGTGAAACCAATTTGGTTAAACTTGCATTCTTTCAAATAGCCAATAGGGGACGACTCCTCAGGTTGAAAAAATCAAGTCTGATTGTATAGAAGTCTATGACCTTTATAATATTCAAGATGAAAAGTTGAATAATAACGAAAACATTTTTGCCTAAAAATGTCTTAATTAGCATTGGGTTGTACTTAGCTCCAACCTCTCGTCACTTCTGGTTACATAAAAACCAAGATGACGACGGCCAAAATGCCAAACTTCAAAATCATAAACCAATGTGTGACTTCACAGTGATTCCGTCAACTTCTTATTTACAGTCTAATGATGTAAACTGATGGCATGTCCATGTAGCCCGTTAAAATGATGCATCAGCCCACCTCTGGGTGTGTGGCGACTGTGGCTCAGTGTGAGAGCGAGTCCGTCAATCAGAGGATTGGTGGTTTGATCCCCGGCTCCGCTAGTCCATGTTGTTTTGTCCATGGGCAAGACACTTGACCCCAAATAACTCCAAATGAATGGGTGTGAATGTTAGATAGTCCTGATGAGTAGGGGGCACCTTTCATGGTAGCCCCTGTCATCAGTGTATGAATGGGTGAATGATAATGACATTATTACCATTTAGAGACACCAGCTGTACACTGGTTAAAATCACTGGATGTTCATATGCTCTGTATCAGTGATTGGATTTAGTAAGCTGTAAAAGCTAACAAGCCTTAGTAATACTATAACATGAATGATTTAATGAACAATAATTGAAAAATAACACAAATGAATGATTTCATCAGTGACAAAAATCTATCAATGCAGATGTACAGACATTAAAGTGGTCGACCTAACACAGAAGAGTACATTAGTCTGTGATAATTTCAACTCAAATATTATAATGTTTCTCCTCTCTGGGTTCCCTGATATGAATTCATTAATAGATCCATCAGTGTCCAATGACGCTGTGTCTCCGTGGGTTTGTAGCAGCCGTGCTGTTCAACTACTTTGAGCTGCTGCTGCCAGATGTCAGATTCCAGAAAAGACCACCTACCAGTGAATGCAGTGACCAGAGATAAAAACAGTCATATATCTAGAGAAGCTGGGAAACATGAAAGAGCAATGAACACGTTGTCATTTCTTAAGGCTGCCAGAATGACCAATGGGTTGCTCATGGTGACATTTGGAGCCTGCAACCCATCCAGCATGGTGTTAGGCTGTTAGGCTGAACTGTCAGCAGTCCGGCAGTACTCTGTGAACGTTTTACCACAAATGTTTAAACGCTTTATCTTGTGAACTTCCTACCTGAAAATGTTTCAAGTAATACAATGTCATGCTACTTACGCTTTAGTCTGACTTACTGGAACTGTGAGTATTAGGCTGCATTTACTCCAAACCAGGCATTGCGGTGAATGTGCCAAACATCCTATTCATTTGAATGTGGGTTGTGCCTTTAACAACAAAAAAGCTAAGCTACTGATGGAGCAGAAAAGTCTGCTCACCGATTCATCTGTGCCTGATGTTTGTGGTTCTTGACAACACAAGTGTGATAACTGCAAACACAGCTAGCTAGCGTTAGCTACCCAGCAAATGGAGGCAGACTGACTCTGCACACAGTTCAGTTGACTCATGTGGCTTCACCTTTTACAAACAGAGATACGTTGTCAACAAACACAAACCAAAACCTCAGATCAGTGTAAGGTCTTTTTTTGTTTTTTCTCCACCAGGGGGATATGCGATAGGTCACATATGTATTGTCTGTGAGTGACTGTGTCTGTCCATGGTTACTCTCATATTCTGCTGCAGCAAACTGCATAGTATTTTGGGTGTCCAGTTATGGCTGCAAGGACCTCAAGTCCTTCTGCATTCAAATACCTAGAAAATCAAAAAGTGATCCTCCAGTCTTTTTCCTACATAATTCCCTCTTTGTTTTAGTATTTCTTCACTCCAGCTAAACTGCTGAAGGGGGTACAAAAAAGTGTGTTTTGTAATGGAGACAACCAGACTGACAATGCAAAGTTGCTCCTCAGTTGCTCTTCCTCAGGTTTCTGCCATTTTTCCGTGTGAAAGTTTTTAGGGGGGTAGTTTTTCCTTATGCAAAGCGAGGAACAAAGTCAAGTCCATTTTATTTATAGCACCAAATCACAACAGAGGTTATCTCATGACACTAACAGAGCAGGTCCAGACTGTACTGTTTAATTCACAGAGATCCAACATTTCCCCACGGGCAAGCACTGGAGCGACAGAGCGTGTCGTATGCTGCACAGATTGTGAAGCCCATAGAAGCAAATTGTTATTTATGAAATTGGGCTATATAAATAAAATTAACTTGACTTGAAAGATTCCTGTGACAACAGTTCAATAAGAATAAGAGAAATCACCATCCATCGGTAAAATAAAAAAACAGAATACTCTTTGAATCTATGCTGAAAATCATGATCCATATCTGTCTACTGCACAAAGCAGAGATCCAACATATGCAGTACTCTTTTACATCACAGACTTGAATGTGTGTATAGATTATAAGGTGCACAATGACTTCAGATGCATTTGTGTTTGCCTCCTGTGTGTCAGTGAGCCAGGGGCCTTGGTAGCTACTCACAATGATAATGTGTCGTGGCACTTTTTTGTTGCTGATGGAAATCTCATCATTGGCGTGAGTATTGAGTTTTGCGCTCTCTGTGAAATGGATAGCATGGCCATTCCACATTGCAGTAACATTCCACTGAGGCCACAACTTTAATGAAAGAGAAGCTCGGCATCATGTCTGAAGACACCCATTGGAATCATTACGATTGTTTTGCTAAGCCAAAGTGAATACTTTTAAAAAATCCTCTAAATCTTCATCCCTCCAATTTTTGTTTGCTAAACATGTCTTGTCATATTATCAGAATGCTGTACACTCACAAGACCATGGGTGAATTTGATTCGTTATGAGGCGTGGACATGACAAAAAGAGCCATAATTTGCAAGACCCCATTCATGGATCATTACCTTTGAATGAGAGTCTAAATAAGAGCGCTGGCTTGGACTCATTTGTTCTTCTGTCTTCGTTTGGGAAGTCATTTCAGGTGACATGTTGAAATAGAGAGTGCTTTATTGCTCTGGATGTCTCATGGGAGCTGTTGTTAGTTGGAGCAGGCATTGACTAAATGAAGAATTAACTTAGTGTTATTCCGTCACCGTTATGTGTTTTTCTTCTCTTTGAAGTTATTTAGGGCCTCTGCATGTGTGTATTCAAAGCTGTAAGCTGACATCAGGTTCAGGGATTCTCCTGTCATCTTATTGTTTCCTCTGTAGCATTTCTCCAGAATTACCTTATAGATTACTCATTTTCCTGAGCTTTTTCCTTTTTTTGTGCAAGTGGCCTACTTGTAAGTAACGCCGTAACAATTATGGAAAATTGTTATTCACAAATGTCAAGATTAAAATTAGATGCAACTGTAAACAATCGGTTCTTCAGGGTAGACAAGACATGAAGCAGCCTGTACACTTAAAGAAAGGCCTCAGAAATATAAACATCATGAACAGTATTCAAAGGTTTCTTGTGCCTCATTTACTAATACCTTCTTAAGTTTATTCTTGTGAATGTGTTCTTAAGAAAAGTCTCAAGAGAAGTCGATATCTTAAACCACAGAATTGTTCGCATCTGTGAGAAGAGAGTGTATTGGAACTACACATACATAATGTTAAAACTAGTGCTGGGCAATGATTACAACTTTTAATTGCGATTAATCTCATTGTTATGGCCAAATTCAATAATGAATTCAAAAGTAGTGTATTACGCACTTTTATTTTAAAAGTACTGCTATATGAACAAAAGTGCAATAATATTTGGTTTGAAACACTTAAGGTATAAATCAGGTTATTTTTAACAGCAGCATTCCCTTTACACAGCAGCAGTTAAAATACAGTTATAATGATTCTGATCATAGATATTCAGCCGGTGTTCACTTTATTTTCATGTGTGTAATAGATGCAATTTGAAATATACACCTTGAAAACTGCAAACCTATCTACTTCATGTTTAGTGATAACTAAATTATATGCTTATTATACATATTCCAAACCAAAAACTTTAAAAACTCTAAAAAAAGTATTTAAATGATTAATTTCTTTTTTGCTTTTTTTGGTATTTTTGGTCAGACAGCAACGCTGATTACCATGTAATATGTGTGGTATTTGTTATAAATATACGTTGGTACATAGAGGGTGATAAGAAGCTGTAATTGGAGGGACTTCGGACCCAGAGGAATGGAGGTGAAGCATGTGAACCTGGAGGGAGTCTGTACCGTGGCAGTAATGTGCACGTGAAGTTATGCTAATAAAGAGTTGCAGTTAAGAGCAGTTTGTTCTCACGTGCTTATATGTTTATTTAAAAACACGATAAAACACAAATGTCTAAAACCATTACATAAAACTAAGGGTATGTTGAATCAGAACTCACTGTATCTGCTGTATTGTTCTTGATGTACTAAACATTTGTGAATTTCAGAATCTTTGTTGAAACTGTAATCGGGCAGTGTACAGTAGTATTTTCTTTGTGGAGCTGCTGATGCGCTGTCCTGGCTTTCTATAACCATGATGACCTCATGTGGGCGGCTGTGGCTCAGAGGTAGAGTTGGTTCTCCAGCAGATCAGCAGTTCAGTCCCCCGGCTCCTCCAGTCTGCATGTCCTTGGGCAAGATACCAAACCCCAAACTGCCTCCTGAATTGTGCCATTTGTGTGCGAATGTGTGAGACGGAGCATTTTAGTTTAGATGTGTGAATGTGCTTTTCAGTTTAGATCCTGATCCTGGGGGGCAGGTAGCAGCCTGTGTCGCAGCCTCTGCCATCAGTGTATGACGTGTATGAATCTGCGTGTGAATTGGTGAAAGTTGTAAATTGCTTTCAGTAATCGTAAGATTACAATAATATATAAATATATGTGCTATTTATATATGCTATATAAATGCAGGCTATTTACCATTAACCATGCATGACTGCGGCCATCATTTTGTGCCACTGTAGAACAAGCTAGTCCTCCAGCAAGCAAACATAATCAATCAGTAAGCTAATGGCGATACTCCGATTTGTGAGGGTTGAAGGACAGAGGGTGTTGTATGCTCTACAGATTGTGAAGCCCCCTGTAACATATTTGTGATGTGTGATATTGCGTTATATTAGTAAAATTTACTGTGATGTCACATTTCATGCTGACAAATAACTTGCATATGGACTGCTACCTCCATTTCTGTGTGATTCTTACAGCTGCTCTGGGGTCAGGGGCCACACTGTACTTTAAATGTTTTGTCTTTAGTTGCAGAGATTTTGTTTTGCGAATACACAAGATCACTCTTGTGTGAGAACTGCACTGCATTTGTATTATTTTTATTCCTCCCTATTTTATGTATTTCAATGTTTTACTACCTACACCCTTAAAACCTCTTAAACCCGAGAGCCCCCATGCAAAAATGCCAAACAAGTGCACTCATCAGTAACGAATATAATGATGTCGCATACCAGATTAAACGGCAGAGCCTGGGCTACAAGGTCATGTAAGCCATTTGTACACACTCCAAACACTACTCAATAACTAACTAAAGTTATTACCAAATATCAAAATCCATATAGCGCCACCTAGGCAACCCACTCGCCACATTTCTGGCTCTACCGCTGTGCTAGTTCATGCAGTGCTGACACACGATAGCTCTAAAGATGTCTCAGAGCCTGAGGATTACGCAGATATGAGTCATATTCCTCTACAACAAACCATCACCGAGCTATGAGCAAACAAACATCAGCAAAACAAACCGCGATATCGATTATGATCAGAAAATGCACCTTACTTTTGTTGTTTTGTAAAGAAAAAAGCAATAACTCCGCTCATTTTCGCCATGCTACATGTTCACCGGATATCCTGTGTCTCACGAGAGAGATTTCAGCTATTTCCGTGACTTCAGAAGGACGTGGGGTGCGATTCAGATTTTACGCTTAACAATGGATGGCACTTTTTTGATTCTGATTGACTAACAGTGCTGTCAATCATTTCCACGTGGGTCTGGCTCAATTCTATTGGCTCTAACGCGTCCAAAGAGGTGTCAATCACTGAAATCGACCAATGGTACGCTGAGCTGGGGCTCTGTGTAGTGGGGGAAGGGCTGGAATCTGAAAAATCTTGACAGGGAAAAAGACTCGTAGTGGGCCCACAGAGGATTTTGGCTTTCAAATAAAGCCCAAACTGCTGTATTTGGATGTATTGAACACCTTTAGTGATATATACAAGTGAAATATATAGTTTGATACATGAGCAAATTAAAATGGCACACATTGTGCCAAAAGGAGCATTTTGGAGATCTTGTCTGAACTCTCTGGACTGAAACCTCTCTAATTTTCTTGTGCTTCACTTTATCAAAGTCAAACTTTGCAGAGAGACTGTTCACATATTGTGCTATGATCTGGGAGAGGTTTAAACCTTCAGCTACATCATTCCTAAGAAATAATCATCCTGAAAGTGCTTTTTTTTTTTTAGGCGAACCTGAACATTTTCAATTTGTGCTGTGTGCCATCTTCATTTACTCTTAACCAGTAACATATATATACTGATATTTACACATCTGAACAAATCTCACAAGTGCTCCCTTTATTATACCACCAACATTATTAAAATACACCTTGTAGTTGCAGAAATATACTATTTATAGTATGGGTATGCAATTTTCGAGCAGAGGCCTAAAAATAGGGTTAGGGTTCAAGAGGTTTTAAACATCTGTTAGCTGTTATAAAGCACCTACATAAATCGATCTAGATCAATTTGCCACGGCGACTGTCACTCAGAAGGTAGAGCGGGTCGTCCCTCAATCAGATCGGCGGTTCGATCCCTAGCTCCTCTTGACCTTGAGCAGGACACTTAACCCCACATTGCTCGCGAAGGCTAAGCCATCACTGTGTGAATGTTAGTTAGTCCTGGTGGCAGGTGGCACCTTGCATGGTAGCCCCTGTCATCAGTGTATGAATGGTTGTGAATGATGACATGTAGTGTTAAAGAGCTTTGAGTGGTCGAAGACTAGAAAAGAACTATACAAGTACATCTATCAATTCACAATGTTACTGTTTTCTTACATTACTGTAAAAACAAGTAGAAAACATAAGAACACAAATCAATACAACATTGCTGTAGTTTTTTACAAGTCCTCAATAACTTGTGCAGCTGACTTTGTAAAACATAATATTTGTAACATTTGTATTACAAAACTGACAAGGTACTGCATTACCATGTTTAAAAGGCTTAGCTGAACTTATGAGCATAACCTCAGATTCTGAATCATAATGGAATCAAGAACAATGTACCAGAACTGCACCACAGTCTAGCGAGAAAACAAGTCGTTTGCAGATGTAGATGTGGACAGCATGATCTGCTGACATTGAAAGTGAAAACGAGAAAGAGAATAGGAGACAAAATAAAAATAAAAAATTGTGCAACACAATGTCAATGGTAAAATATGAAAATATGGAACCAGAGCGATAACACAAGTTCAGGGAGAGACAGAAATGGTTACAGACACGATAAAAAGTACAAAGAACAGAGAACAGTAAGAGACGGAAAGGAGAAAGAAGTTGGTTAGTTGTTGGTTAAAGTCAGAAGTGGTTGTATGTTGGAAAGCTAAGCAGAGATAGAGGGAGGAACAGAGCCAAGCAGGAACTTTGGATCAACTTCTGTGTTAGCTTCAGCTTGAAAAGTAGACCATTTATGTATTTTAAACAGTACTTCATGCAGTTGAAGCAGTAGTTGAAATAGCTGAAGCAGTACTTCATGTATTTTAAGAAGTTTTAAGAGCAGGCCTAACGATGCTCTCATAAATCATAGTGAAATCAGAAGCATCCTGATGCTTTTTTAAAACATTTTTATTCACCTCCGTTTGAAGAGCACAGGGATTCAGCCCATACCAGTTTGAGCCTTATTTAAATTTATTAGCCAGTGATTTAAATGTGTTGAACTGTTTTCATGCTACTGATTATGATCTTACCAGTTCGTATTTCTTAACCTATTGTTTTGGCGAGGCTGTTCTTAATTCTCTGCAGCTGAAGAGCAGCTGATTACATCAAGATATCGGGAATGGGTGCAGATCATTTCATCTGGTTGTCAACATTGATCAGAATAGCTGTCTAATTTCACTATAATTAATGAGAGCATCAGTCTGCTCTTTAAGCAGTTATTTAAGTAATTGAGGATGTAGTTGAAGTACGTGAGGGAGTTGCTTGAGTAGATAAAGCAGTAATTGAATTAACTGAAGTTGAGGTATTTGAAGCAGTATGAACAGTAGTTAAAGCAATAGTTGGTTGATAGGTGTGGTAGGTTGGCTTGAGCGCTTGCTATGGTTTCCTACATGGTTTCTAGTGTGTTGCTATGGTGTTCTAAGATGGGGCTTTAGCAAGCACATTATTAAGTCTGTTCTTGTACTGGAGCTGAAGACAGCTGTGACCTACCTATGAAGTCCCACTCAAAGTCCAGCAAGTTCTACAACAGTGAAGGAACATCTTTGTTTGCACTCTTCTGAACCAACTTTGCAGGTCCTCTTGAATATAACGTTTCCAGACTGTATGTAGTCTCCATGAGTTTTATTACCTCTGCCCTCTGTCCCCCATTCAAGTCCTGCTGCTTCTAAATGTTTCCCATTCCATAGCTATTCTCTTTCAATGTGTCAGCAGTATGATGGGGGCTCTGGCTGGAATCTTATGTAGCCATAAGTATCAGTCAGCCCACACTGAGCTCCCCTGCTGGATCCCACCGAGTCCTGCCGATACTGTTCCAGTTCCAGTTGATGTTTTTACTTGCTGAAGATGTGAGGTAAAGCCTCCAGCAATAAGGACTTCTTTCATGGTCATGTCGCCAATACTTTTTGGGTACTGCATAACGATGGTCTGATAAACTGTGCTGCAGCACTGGAAGTGACTTGTAACACCTGGGTCAGACCATTTGTGATGGTTTCCATTTTGTCCCATGGCACCTTAAACACAATATTTTGTGTGGAGGCACACCACTGGCACCTCTTGGTCGTGGCTGTGGTGATGAGCTGGAGCAGGGGGGCAGCTGGTGATTGAGGACGAGATGGATGAGAGTCAGGAGCTGGGAGTGATGGTCTTGTTTTCTGAAACAACAAAGACATGAGTGAATGTTAAAGATGAAAATCTCAATAATTATCGATTAAAATGTATTGTCATTATTGGTATGCACCTTAAACAGTAATGATTTCACTTTATTGAAAGAAAATCAATTTGCATGGCTGAATAATTATGAATTACCTACCTACCTACTTACTTACTTACTTACTTACTTACTTACTTACTTACCAAGATCAGTCTTGTACAGCCAGGGGGAGTATTTCCCCTCTGACAGCCAAGCTGGGTCAAAACCTGTCATCTGGCGGTGACTGGACTCTAGCTGCTGGGGGTGGGGGGGTACTTGGACCCGGAGCAGGAGAGCTACACCCCGGCTGCTACTCGCAGGAGAGGGAGTGTTGCCATCTTCACCACATGGGAGCGTTTCAAAAATGCAGATATTGTCTGCTTTTCACCTGGTTAACGCAACATATTTTCCGACGCACGCTCTCTGTCCGCTGGTGGGAGTGTGCTCACCTGTGTGTGTGTGTGTGTGTGTGTGTGTGTGTGTGTGTGTGTGTGTGTGTGTGTGTGTATATGCGCGCACGCACGTGTCTGTGTGCGTGTGCACATCGGGGCGGAGTTCCGAGATCAGAGGAGAATTGTAAACGCGCGACCATGTAGAGACAGAAATGACATGCCGTCTGTAAATAAGATAAATGACATAAGGCTATTTAGTTTGTTTAATAAGAGAACAATGTGTAGACCTGTTCTATAGGAAAGGGAACCTTAAATGACTTCTGTTGTGATCTGGCGCTATATAGAAAATAAAATTAAAGACAATTGACTCGACCTTCAAGGGGGGCGGAGGGTGCCGTTGGGGGTGCGGGCGGGGCCCCTAATCTGAGAGTAGCACTCCGTAGTTTTTCCTCATACCAAATATGTCCCTGGGATGAAGAGAGAACAATAGATGTTGCAGCTGAGAGACACAGAGAACATCCAGCCCTGTATTCTGGCAGTTCATGAAATGGTCACAAAATGCAATCTATTGGTTTGTGTACAGGGACATAAATTGTCTGTTTTTTTGTGTCGTACAGGACGAAAATAATGCCAATGGAAAGTCGAAAGTTAAAACCTCTTGGAGCCGAGCGCCCCCATCGGCGGGGGCGGAGCATGCATCCAAAAATAAATCCACTCATAACGTGCGCTCATCAGTAACGAATATAATGATGCCGCATACCTGCTCAAACTGCAGCTCCTGCCCTACAAAGTCATCTCAGCTGTTTGTAGACACTCCAAACACAACATATGACAAAGCTACGTATAATACCAAGTAACACAATTAATATAGCGCCCCCTAGGCAGTCCCACTCGCCACATTTATGCCAATAACGTTTTGAAAAATGAATTCAATGTTAACACCCGTTAGCTCAGGAGATCGCTAGTGACCAGACGGCCGCAGCCATTTTGTCACATTCCACTACGACACAGCCTCGCAGTTTTACTTACAAAACAAAGCCATCATCATAATCCGCATAATCAATCACATCATAAACCAGCTCCTTACTTTGAGATGTTCTGCAGCAAAAAAAATAAATTAATCCGTTCATGTTTACTGTCTATCTGCGCAGCTCATCCGTCTCTCTGTGAATTCAAAGCTGGCGCTGCCGTCGTGTGCCTCGTGTGCCTGCTAGCGGAAGGGGCAGGGTTATACGTCTCAGCAAATCGGATTTGAGAAATTTGACACTCGGGTAGTTTTTATTTTCTCATTGGCTAACGGATTCTGTCATTCAAAGTCACGTTAGGTTGTTTCAACAGAGCAGGCTGTGACGCATCTATGGAACGTTCATTGGGTCAAATCGGCCCTTTGGTTGACCTCGTTTGACCTCTCCGTACTAGATCAAAATGTACTAGATAAAGCTTCACTTTATCAAAGTAAAAATTTGTTTAGAGACCCTCAACATATAGTTCTATGATCTGGGAGAGCTGGATAGCTTGGACCTACATGATTTCTAATAAAGAAATATCCTGAAATTGCTTTTTTTCCATTCGAAAATTAGAATTTTCAGTTTGTGCTGTGTTCCATCTTAATCTACTCTTAACCAGTAACATATATACTGATATTTACACATATCAACACATCTCACAAGTGTTAGGGTTATTTTACTACCAAAAGTATTAAAATAGCCCTTATAGTTGCAACGCTACATTCATTATCGTATGGGTATGCTATTTTAGAGCTGAGGGCCTAAAAATCAGTCTAGGCTCCAAAAGGTTAAAGAAAGGCTTCTTTTTTATTGCCAAGGCAATTTGTTTTCTTCAAATTGAACAATATATTAACTGTTTGAAGTATACTATAAATATAAATAAATACAAAACACTTGGCTTCAAACTACAGCTTCAAACTTTTTTAACTTCAAACTATGAACAATATATTAACTGTTAACAACAGTTTACAGTACACTTAAATAAATATAAATAAACTTCAGCAATTCTTTTGCAGAAATATGAGCATATTTGCCTTGGCACCGAAAGGCACCGAAAGGAAGCACCGAACGCATTTCAGTTGGCTCAGGCACCGAAAGGAAGCACCGAACGTATTTCAATCGGCTCAGGCACCGAAAGGAAGCACTGAAATCTGCGTTGCGTTTCGGTCCGCTAGGCACCGGTCGTATAGTGAGGTGATGCTTATGTTGGCTGTAACGTCTGTTTTAGGCCACCAGTGGCAGGTATAGGAACATATTGGCACTGGTTTTCAGTAACCAACCCTAGTTGTCAGTCAACCACGATGGTAACCACAACCCTAATTAAGTAATTTTGTTGCCTAAACCTAACTTCCTGAAAAGACACTATGCGTGTAATGAGCATATAATGACACGCCATCCCTGACACGTCCAAAACTGTCACTAGAGTGGTACTTAGAGTGTCATAGGACCACAGACCAAGCTGCCATGTTTGACGAGATGGGAGTGAGGATGTGTTGTGTAGATAGTGGTTTCTAAATTAGGATTAATCAGTTTTATGAATCCTGAAGGAATGATCAGGGTGGAATGATTGGCGGAGGCAATCGAGCACTATAAGACGGCTATCAGGGATAATTTTTGTAATTCCCACGTGACCGACCAAGAACTTATTCTCTATGTAAGAGAGACAGAAGGTTAATGGAAAAGTCCTAATCATATCCCTGTATAATTGAAAGAGCGGAAGGTATCACTTCTAGTATAATAAGTAAGTATGATAATGGAGACCGGACATGCAGCTGAGTCCCAGGTGACCTTCTCACCACTCTGTTTGTATCACCTCTACTGTGGTTAAGGTTACAACCGTGGTCCACCAGGAGGAGCAGCTCAACCCTGCACTGTGATTGGCCTTTCAGCACAGCCCTCCAGCAGCACAATGTTTCTGTCTGAGGAAAATGTAAGCCTCCAAAAAAATATTCCTCAATCTTGTTTTACATGTTTACGGTCATAATCTGTATTTACTGTCCCCTTGTATATCATTGTCAGGGTCTGATTCAGAGTGTGCCATTGTGACCATGACGCCAACATAAAAAGTTCTATCAATGTGACCTCACTGCACCCACTTGTCCCATAAAAAATCAAGTGCAGGATCAATGCTGTTAGCTGGCTTCCACATTTTCTAGATTTTATGAGGTGATCAACATTTATTTTGTGTCATTTTTGGCCTGTTATCAAACTAGAGAGCAGGGAAGCTCTGTCTGTCTGTGTTCTTCACAGAAAGTGTTCATCTGATCTTCTTCACAATTGGCAGGTGTATTGTTGGGGACCAAAGGGCATGTAGTGACAAAGTTGCTCAATATTAATAAGCTTTAGATAAACAAGAGATATGGCTCCATGCATGCTCTGAGTTGAGCGTGTCGTCCGCAACAGGCCTTTACTGTAACGGGTGTAGTAAGGAAGCTTTATTCTCTTCGGAACACACAACAGGTAGAACATACACAGGAATACAGTGGCAGGCTCTCGTGGCCAGGGACAGAAGGATGAGTGAATTACAGGGGCAGAGGCAAAGCGGGGTAGTCACTAACAGGCAGGGTCGGTATCTCGGGGTCGGGGACAGAAGACTGAGTGAATTACTGGGGCAGAGGCATAGAACTCCTCCGATGCTTCCGAGTCAGAGTCCCCAGCCGGGTGGGTGGAGGAGGTCTGGCGGTAGGGTTCCTTTGCCCCGGAGGAAGGGCCCTCATAGTCCGCACCGGGAACCTGCTGGGTCTTTCTGGCAGGCGTCTTGGTCCTGGACGGTTGTTCTGGGTGCTGCTGAGGGGCCAAGCCATCAGCTAACTCTGCACGGCCACGCACACCGAGCAGCCACGCCCCGAACAGAGCGCTGCAGTAGTCTGGTCAAAGTGTAAACTTGAGAGCAACAGATGTGATTTTTAAGTTTTTTAAAGTTTATTTCAAGCAAAATACAACCTCAAAATGTATTCAGTGGTACAGTACAGCCCTGGTGAAATAAAAATATGTTGATATTTTATTCCATCTTTTCAATTTGATTTGTTGAGTTTGACCAACTGCTGTGTTTTTTATATTTACCGTTTCACCTGTCATCAGCTATCATTTGTTTTTACTCATTTTAACACTTTGTATATCTCTGTTATTGGAAAGTGATATTACTATTCTTACTGTGAATCATATTAAGAATAATGATAATACTAGTAATGTGTAGTAAGGAGTGACATTATTTTAATAGCAGGCTATGCTACTTAAACTATAAACAAATACTACAGTAAATACTCAGTTGGAAATTAAAGTTCTGAGACATTTGTCTGTCCTCCTTGTTCTTTTCTGCTTCAGGGGTAAATGTCAAATGTGGACACAGTATTAAATACAATTGTTTTTGTCGCTCCACAATAGGAGTCTGAATACATATCAGGCTTGTGTCTGTGCAGGGAATTGAATTGTAAACTCTTGTACCGTTCCCAGCATAGTGTTAATCAAGGCTAAATATACATGGAACAACCTGTAGCCTTGGATAAAATCTAATCTACATTTGTCATGGAAAAAATGCAGCAGTGCATTTTTCAAAGGGAAGCATAACGAAGCATAACATCTCTCATTTATAATTATTTGATTATCTCTCTGGCTGCTTCGTCTCTGTTATGCACCGCTGGGCTTTTACACAGCTGCTACAGCAGAACATGCTGGAATTCAGATTGGACAGAAAAGCAATGTGCAAATAATGATATTGCTCTAAAAATATTGTGATTCAAGAGTCCTTCAGACTTAACAAGACCCCAAAGTCAATATCTATATATGTTAGATGTTGTTTGGCTTACAAATATACTTTCATCGCCTTAAGTGTTTTAAATCAGGTTATGTGGAAATGTATTACATTTTTGTTAATTTAATTTACAGAAGATGATTTCATTATTAGGTGCTACAAGGAGTGTGCAAAAGCAAAGGCTGAAAATGAGCATTACTCCAAAAGCACACAAGTTTCCAGCACAGCACTTCCAAAAAAAAAAAAAACTTTACCTGGGAGTTAAGCTGCCCAGTGGGTATATATCAGGTGTCTGTAATGAGGTGCTGTCTATATCAGAGTGTGTTAGGAGTTGTGTGTTTGCTTGTGTGAAAATTGCTTTGGCATTTGTTTTTCTGTTGGAGCAGCCAGCCCTGTTAGGCACTAAGCACTTCAGTTAACTTTGAGTTCTCCAAATGTTCACTGTAGAAAAAGAGAAGTTTTTACTTGACATGTAAAACACTTTGAAACATTATTTCAAAATCGTAAAATAATGTTAAATATTCCTCATTTGCATGCAAATTAATATCGTCAATCGTCGTTTTGTGTGTTTGTTTTTTTTAAGTATCAGTTCAGGCACCGTTTAGGCACTGGTATCGGAAAAAACCCAAACGATACCCATCCCTACTGACAACTCACAAGACTACCAAGTGACTAACGATACTCAAGTCACATGCTCAACGACTGACGTGAACAAATATGTTGATTTTTTGTTTGACTGCAAACACTTCCACTAGGGGTGTCAAAATGGGATAAAAAGGACGTTTGAATAGTATTAATATATTCAACTTTTACCCTGTTTATATTTATTCCTGTTGCTCAGTTTGAATGGGCCGCTATGCCTAATGAACGACTGATTGGTGAAGTTGAAATGAGAAGTTATCTATACTATACTGACTCGCTACAAAAACCTTAACAGAATTATTCCTCGTTCAGCTCGACCTCACGTTACATATTAAGTGACGTGTGACTCCGGTCATGCGAAGCATTCAATGCACGTGAGGCAGACAGCCGCGGTAGTGCTGCTTCAAATATTGCTTTTCATATTTTAATTCTTTCTATCTTCATTTTTACTATTCAAACATATATTCAAAATGAAATCACTCTTCACTCTCTTAAAACCACGCCAGTTTCTCTGAGTGCCTACTAATGATGTGGATGTGTACATTGGTGTGTTTACATTGGAGTTAGTTGGAAGCCTGGACATTAAAGGGTGCCTCGGTGTGTTGGTCTCAGACACTTAGGAGCACTGACCAAGCATCAGTGCTTGATGATGGGGAGAAAGAACGTGCTCCTTTACTATACTGTGTAATATTGTGGACTGTAGAGCCTTATCTTTGGTTTTTAATGAATACACTGTGACATGCATGAAATGCACACCCACCCATTACAAATGATTTTGTCAGCAGCCTCATGTGCTGCTTGTCCGTGTTTGCCCTTTTTGTCCCTTTGTAATTTCCCTGCAACACAGCTGTCATGGTGGAGGCCAAATCTTTACTTTACTTTCATTCAGAAATGAAAGTTGCTCTAATTGGCTCCAACTCAGGTATCTTGCTGCTACAGAACACTTAAAATAAATGTCACAGCACTAAGATATTGACTTCTTATGCTAATATACGGTGCCTGGAATCATTCATTGAAGTAGCACTTAAGATCAAAGCTAATATGCCTTTTGGTGGTGTCGATATTTTATCTTTGGAGCAGAGTATCAAGGTTTTCCTGAGCTGTATTTTATGACGCGTCTTAAATCTGGCACATGTATATCCACTGAATAACAGTACCTTTACAACATTATCCGTTATCATCTTATTTCATGGTATGTTGGGTCATTATCCCGCCGTTATCAACAGTTCACTGGATGACAACATTCCGACAGTGGACTGAACATGAAAACGGAAGCAGGAGTGAAAACAGCATTACAGTAATCAAATTATTTTATCGCCCTTATCACATTCTGTGGTCAAACTATTTTTTATCAGCAGCTTTTACCTGAATATCAACTCCGCCGCAGTAATGAGTTGAAAAGAAAGGACTAAGTAAAACTTTAAATAAATTCGAGCACAGTACAAAAAGTCCAAATAGCCTCAGAAAACGAGGCTATCAAAGTGACGATGGGGCATTATTGCTGTTTAGACAGAACGAGTTATCTGTTTTTAAAATGTCAAGCTACAGAAAATGATAAATACAATGGGAAACAAATGAGCTATATTTAAACTAAATGATAAGAATACAGAAAAACGTTCCTGCTTATGACTTTGCAAAGAATTAGTTTAATGTGAAGTGGGACAATTAACATCTACAATGCTTACAGTGTATGTTTTTCACGTTACTGTTCAGCTATCAGTCTGGGTATTCTGTAATAGTGAGGAGAAATTTAAATTTAATATAACTGACACAGCTATGTTCCCTTTGTAGTGAAGTTCTGTAAACCAAATGTCTTGATTCAGATTTAGAAATATGTAAATAATAGAACACTGACAGCATAAGTTGGATGATACAGCCTTACCTGTTATACATACAGTGTGTATTATGCATACTTTTGCTCATGTGGACTTGAGTTTGAAACAATACTGTGGTTATTGTTGTCTAGCTTTGTGATCTAAGCTTTGGTGTAGTTATAGAAGGCTGTTACATTTACTCTGAATAAAGAGAAAACAAATACCCTATCCAACACTACTTCTTTAAGTCTGTCTCTTTATTCTGAGCAGAAGGATCCTCTCGGAAACTAAATAAACCCTTTCATTTCAATTTAATTTAATTTCATATTAAAAATTGTCATTTAAATGTAAACATGTACATTTTACATGAATACAAAATGTTTTATTTGTGAACATCACAAAATATGATCTTGTAATAATCTGCTTCATGCTGAAGGGCCTGTTCCTTCTGTAAAAGTTATAGCAATGCAAATATGGCATTGGAAATGCACTACAGCTAGATGCTAGATGTGAAAAGGAGGGACTAGCACAGTAGTGACCCCTAAACCGAGATGTGAACAAACCGTGACTCCTAAACCGGGGTGTGGAGAAACCGTGACTCCTAAATCGGGGCGTGAACTGAACAGTGACTCCTAAACCGGGGAGTTGAACCATGACTCCTAAACCAGGGTGTGAACTGAACCGTGACTCCTAAACCGGGGTGTGAACTGAACCGTGACTCCTAAACCGGGGAGTGAACTGAACCGTGACTCCTAAACCGGGGTGTGAACTGAACCGTGACTCCTAAACCGGGGCGTGAACTGAACCGTGACTCCAGGGCATGAACTGAACCGTGACTCCTAAACCGGGGTGTGAACTGAACCGTGACTCCTAAACCGGGGTGTGAACTGAACCGTGACTCCTAAACCGGAGAGTGAACTGAACCGTGACTTCTAAACCGGGGCGTGAACTGAACCGTGACTCCAGGGCATGAACTGAACCGTGACTCCTAAACCGGGGCGTGAACTGAATTGTGACCCCTAAACCGGGATGTGAACAAACCGTGACTCCTAAACCGGGGTGTGAACAAACCGTGACTCCTAAACTGGGGCGTGAACTGAAACGTGACTCCTAAACTGGGGCGTGAACTGAACCGTGACTCCTAAACTGGGGCGTGAACTGAACCGTGACTCCTAAACCGGGCCGTGAACTGAATTGTGACCCCTAAACCGGGATGTGAACAAACCGTGACTCCTAAACCGGGGTGTGAACAAACCGTGACTCCTAAACTGGGGCGTGAACTGAATTGTGACCCCTAAACCGGGATGTGAACAAACCGTGACTCCTAAACCGGGGTGTGAACAAACCGTGACTCCTAAACTGGGGCGTGAACTGAAACGTGACTCCTAAACTGGGGCGTGAACTGAACCGTGACTCCTAAACTGGGGCGTGAACTGAACTGTGACTCCTAAACCGGGCCGTGAACTGAACCGTGACTCTTAAACCAGGGTGTGAACAAACAGTGACACAAATTGTGCAGAGTTTGAAAATGAATATGGAATGGAAAATGTGGTGGTATACTTTATGAGGGCAGATGCTGTAGCCAGTGTGAGACATCAAATCAACATCTAGTTAAACTCAGGTTCAGTCCTCATACCCACAGTGTGGCTTTATACCTTCGGCTTTGATATGGCTGTTGTTTGATGTAACCCCCTGACTCGTTTTTCTTCACATTGTTGGGCCTTATCATCTCTCCTGTAAAAAGGGGCAGCATGTGCTGCTGCTTTAATTTCAAGCTTATTAAAACAGAGTGATGAAACTGAGGGAGAAGTATTAAAGGGTAGAATTAGCATGTGGAGAAAATCCTCTGTGAAATTACTGCAGACGAGGGCAGCTGAAGTTACCTTCCAACGTGCACTGTGTCAAGCAGATTCATTGTGTTTACCTGTTTCCCCGGAGCCTTAATTAACCCATCACTCACTTCTCAACCACTTGTAATCATCGAGAAATCAGACAAGCCATGAATTTACATGTGTAATTGTGAAAAATCATTTCATTTAGGCTGATTATTCTGCAAAGAGTTATAGGGGCAATGTGAGCACTAAATCTTCCATATAATATTTCTAAATAAGTGATTTGTATAATTTTGAAATGGAGGGAAATCTATTCCTCGTCCAAGCTCACAGGCAGCAAACATCACACTGCCAGCTGTGCTTGCTAATGCACTTGCTAAACTGCTCCCACAGGAGCTGTGCTTTAGTGTATGGGCTCTACTTTCAGGATGGGGAATGGAGAGACTTAATGCCAGCCTGGGGGCATGTTGTACACTCAGTTTGTATTATTATCGTGCATGTTTGATGCTTTAATGACTCCTGAAATTTCACTTTGCTCAAGTGACTCATTAAGTGATGTGCACATGGTATCGTCATATCAAATTCAAAAGCTTGGAAACCTTTATTGTAGATGATATGTTGGCAATACATTTTTGATACGAGTCCCTCAAGTAAGAGAAATTATTATGTTTTACACTTGTGACAGACTGTATGTAATGAGGAGTCTCAGATGACACCACACACTAAAGTGATCGATGCAGCACTTCAAGCTTGGTGTGTTGAAGCTACTGTGATCATCAGACTTCTTTGGATAAGACACACTGTAAAGATAAGGGAAATGACTAAGGTTCCACCAATCCAATCTCTTGGATCTGTATTGGCTCCAACACTAACCTTATAAAGCAGACGGGGTATCAGCCAGATGTCACTGCTTCAATGATTTTTTTTTTTTGCTCTGATGAGCAAATGATGCTTCATGCTACTGCTGATACTGTTCTACCTCTTGCATGTGCTTCACAATACATGTATTTAAGTATGAAAGCAGTGGTAGACTGCTGATGATGTTCCATAAATGACTCTGACGTAAGGCTTCATCTTACTAACTGTGATTTAGCAACTGTCTTTTTTAAATCACCAGAACTCTGGGAAATGAAACCCTAAAAAGGATTTTACATCTCGGATTTAAAATGTTTTGGTAGTCAACGCTACCACTGGTCTCAAAAGTCCCTATTGACATTCAAGATAAAAATTATACTGGTAAGTCTTGTTGAATTGTCTTTGTGGGCAATACAATCTCTTGTTTTGTATTATTGATTTTAAGATTAAGTAATTGTATATCTATACAGCTAAATATATCTGTATCTATATTTGATCTGTTATACTGTATATTGTTCTGTAGTTATTAAATTACAACAAATATAAATAATATATATCTCTCAATAAAATCATTTTGTAGATTTTGTTTTGCGCTGAGCTACTCTGCATCCATACAGATTCCTTAGTGTTTTCATCATCTTCATATTTGGTTTATAATATCTTTTAATAACATCAGTAGATGTAGTTAGGGATCCTTGCATGTTAAATATGTTCTTATCAAATCTCAAAACATTGCTTGAGTTGGATGTCATCTTTAATTACATTTCTATGCCAAACACAATGAGTCACAAAGTTCCAACCATTGTATCAGCTTGTTTCTAATCAGTTATTAAATGGTCAATGCACAGTACCTGTATAGACCTTTTCTAGTCTTCGACCACTCAAAGAGCTTTAACACTACATGTCGTTATACACCCATTCACACCTATTCACACACTGATGGCAGGGGCTACCATGCAAGGTGCCACCTGCCCATCAGGACTAACCAACATTCACACACCGTAGGATTTAAGTGTCTTGCCCAAGGACACATAGACATGGACTGGCGGAGCCGGGGATCAAACCGCCGATCCCCTGATTGAACGACGACCCTGCTCTACTACTGATCCACAGCCGCCCTATGTGCTGTAAGGCACTCTTTTTATAATTTACTTTTATCAAAATAATAACAATAACTGTTCTACAACCTTGGAGCAGGGTATTTTAATCACAGTACAGCACTCTGATCTTTTGTTGTCATTAATAGAGGAGTTTATTTACATTTAAAATGCTCATGGCTTACAGTATAATAAGCTCTACCCAGAGCTTGGAGGAAGCATGTGGAATGATAAATGATTCTTTCATTTTCCAGCAGAGCACTGAGTATTATAGATGAGGAACATCCTGTTAAATTCCACAACTATGTCTCGATCCCTTCATTTACACGAGTGGATATCAACCCAGGTGACTTTTATGAGTTTGGACAGTGAATTATGTGTTGCTGTTCAACTGAATAACTACTTGATTGAATATGATGTTAATCTCATAAAATGCTTTGGAGGATCCCTGAGGGACGATGAGAAAAGTGCTCTGTAGTTCTGTTCATGCTTTGTGCCATTAAAGGACATCAAAAGCTGACAGCCTTGCACTCACCACCTTACTGTGACTGTCATTCCGCTTTCATCGTTGTTTTAGAATCTTATGGAAGCAGAAAACCAAACTCCTAATGTGTATGGCCCTTCCATTGTAGGAATAAAGTGCGTTTAACGGCAAATGTGACCCCACACTAGTGGATGATTGGGCAGATTTGGGGGCAGATTTGCCCCTCCCCATAATTGTGGGGGTGTTCCCGATTTGAGGCTTTTCTGAACAGATTATCTGCCCAAATGATCCTGTAGTTTGGTGGTTTACACATATAATGTTATCATTACCCATTGGATTAGAGCAGGGGTAAGTAAGAACACACAGCTAACTGGTGTGTGTGTGTGTTCTTACTATTAACATAAGCAAACTGTTAAATCTTTCGTTATGTCGGTTGGCTTCCCACCTTTAAAATAAATTAAGATTTGAAAATCCTCTAGTGCTCAGCAAGTATGAGACAGTTGTGTCAACAACACCAACTACAAAAGTATCCTAAGATGAAGTATACAGAAAATCTTCGATTTTAATACGAACTCAATAATGTGGACCTTTCCTATCCAGACTGTATGAATATGGAAATACTCTTTATGTTCACAGATTAATTGTTGGACAAAAGATGTCTCCTATTTAACCGACAGTCCATTGTTATTGTGTGTGCACTGGATAATTCAAGTTTCCACATCACCCTTGTGTTAGTTGCATACTCCACCATAATTGGCCTTCAAACTGTTATGTCACAAAATCATATTTGTATGTCCTAATATTTAAGGTGAGCACAGAGAAACTTTATTCCTTCAGCAGATGCATGTGAAAACATCTTTCCAGTGTAGAATAACAATAAACAAAAGATATGTTATATATTTATGTCAGAAATAGCAATCACTATTAAAGCTGAGGAAAAACAACTTTAGGTATTAATTACTTGTATTATAATGTAAATAATACAATTCATTAATTACATGATCTGCTTCATCAGGATCATGCTGGAGTGCTTTGAATATATTGGAACAAACGACCCCACAACATCTGTATTCAAGTATTGATCGGTTGTACATGGGATCACTATTTCTGTAGTTAATATATGAACACAATACAAAGCATGCGTCAACAGATCAATCAAACTGTGGTTTTCCAGCACAACTGTCATTACCAAATGTGATCATTTTCATTTGAATATCTTGCCAGGATTTAGTGTCCCTACAGCTATTGTAACACCATACAATGTATTTGAATTTGTCTTGCTACCTTGTTCCTTGTCTATGCATTTTGTAGTCACATTTGAAAAGCGGTACGGAAACAGCCACATTTACTTTGGGTACTTAGAAAAGCGCTATATAATTTTTTTTTATTATCATTACTTGGTTTTTGCTTTTTTGAAAAAGAGTTGATGCATTAAATGAGATATGGAACCACCTTTTCAGAATTAATTCTTATGTGGTGAACATTTAACTCACATGACTGATCGGCAGTTTCTGCTCTGTGGTCCTTACGGAATAATTTTTCTATCATACATGGGTTCACTAGGCAAGGAGCCTTGTTTGGGTTTGCGGTTCACAACCTCTACTTCTTCTGTTTACTGACAAATTAGCGTATGGACAACTTCTAGAAGAGTTTATTCGCTCCAAACCAGTCGATGGAGTGTCTAACAGCTTCACAACCAAGTGATTTTCTTGGTGATTTTATACTAAAACACTGCTTAAAATGTCTACTAATAGTTTTCTAACCACAAATCAAAAATGTGTGTGAAAACACAACTCTTGTTTTCTCAATCAAAATGTCATTTGAAGTCTGTCACCGACTTTAAGAGAGAAAAAAATCTGTGACAAAGCTTTGGAAACTGATGAAACCTTGTAAGTTAAAAATAAGTGCTCATGTGAGCTCTGTTCATCAATCAATGAGACGGTGAGTATTGTGAAACGTTAGCGTTGGATCAGTGAAGTGGAACTGCTGGGACACAGGACGCTGCACTGTGGAGTCGGGCAGAAGAAAGAGATACGGCAGCAGTGACACCCCCATCTGCATTGTAGATTACCATATCACTGGGCGTCACATAGTCTCACACGGTGAGACATAAATTGTTCAAATGTGTGTTCCAATGTGGTAAAATCCCTCAACAGTGCTTCCTTCCTGTGTGTCTGCGAGAGCGTGTTTTGCTGAGCTCTGTGAGTTCAACGCACCGGCAATCATGATTTAATTATGTCTTAATTTTACCCTACATCGTAGCAGTGACAAGTGGGATGTAGCAAAATGGATGCCAGAGCTGTGTTTCCCCATCGGCAAATAAACCACGCACATGACTAAAGAGTAGCGATTCAATTATGAGCGTAGTGGGGGAGCCTCTGAATGGTGAAAGCCATTCAGAGGCTCGTAAACGCGACAATTTACGAGCATCGGTTTCTCCTTCCTTAATCTTCAACCATTGCCAGGGAAACAGAAAACTCCCCAACTCACATGTCTGTTGACCACCTTTTGCCTGAAATACAGTGTTAGCTAATAACTGCATGAGCTGAGGAACAGGAGCTGATGATATTTATTAAAAGAGTGTGGTGACGGTTCAGAGAGAGACAAATAAGGCTGGCAGTGCTTGGTAGTTAACATACTGTGCTGTAACAGTGGACCAAAACTCCACCAACGTACCAGGCTCAGCATTGCACATCAACATCAGTAATGCAATATTTTAAGTGCAGGTTATAGGAAACATCTTTGTTTGGTTGTCTCTACCCTCAAGTTCTCCTCTTCCTCTCTTTATCTTACTGTACAGCTGCTGTCAGCTGTCATGTTGTAGTTACACACCTCATGAAAAATAAAGCAGGCTTTTCTCATATAACCACATAGGAATATCATCCAAGCTGCACACTCTATTTTCTCTACAGTAAGACTCTGCAGTTTACCTAACATCCCGTTAAATCGGATGGAAATCATCTTTTACTGAGCTTTGTGCAGTGCAACACAGTTCATGTGGAAATTCGATATTTTAGTCACAACTTCCTCCAGAATGTGTTTACTGTGAAAATACAGTATTTGGCATTGGAAGCCATGATAAAGAAGATGGTTTTGATCTGACGGTGGATGATGGTGGAATATTCTCAGGTTGTATATCAGAGCTACTAATTGTAAAGTCTAAAAACGTTGCTGTCAAGGGTAAATGTTGTTCCTTAGGAAACAAGGGTTAGACGTTTATTGAGCTCATTGCTCATTCTATTTCCTCTTTTGTCTCTTTATTTCCACTTGCTGTTGCCAGCCATTGACCTCGTGCAGCTCACCCCTTTGTTTTTTGTTGCCGATTCTGTCTCTTAATTTTTGGTTGCTATTGCTGACAAAAAGTCTTCATCCCAATCGCTTCATACACCCTGCTATATGTTCCTTAAAGTTGGGAACACATGACCTGACACCACCACAGATACCAAAGATAGCAAAGTTCCGTTCATTCAATGATTGTCCTTAATGCTACATGTGGTATTGTAAAATTGGTCAAATATTTCCTCAAATTTAGGCAGAAGGTGATCACAAGCAGCAGAAGTCATCCTAACTGACATATTTCAAATGTTTTCAAACAATTAACATTTCTGCAATTTAATATAACAATATCTGCTCATACGAACTAAACCATCCATTAGTATCTTTCATGGTTGTGGTTAGGCCAGGCAACAACCTCCGGGACTGAAAAGTGAAGTCAAAGCGTCATTTCTGATTGGTTGCCCCGTCGCTCAGAGGTCCCTGCGGCCGATCGACCCGGTCTCGGCTGTTTTCTGTCCTGGCCCCACAGTGGTGGAATGAACTTCCCACTGATGTCAGGACAGCAGAGTCGCTGCCCATCTTTCGGCGCAGGCTGAAAACCCACCTCTTCGGGAAGTGCTACCCTGAGCCTTCCACTTCGCACTTATTGTATTCATACTAGCTTGTTGCACTTATTGTATTCGTATTACTTATAGCACTTACTGTTTTTCTTGTTTCTGCACTGTACTTTGGCTCTGAGTTATGCTCTGCTTCATGCTCTTAGATGCTTGTTTGGAAAAGGAAATGTACTTATGACTTCTGGTGACTAGTAGTTCTTTTGATTACCTATGTTGAATGCACTTATTGTAAGTCGCTTTGGATAAAAGCGTCTGCTAAATGACTGTAATGTAATGTAATGTAATATAATGTGTTAAAGCTGCTTTCTCTCTAGTGTCCATCAGGGGGCGACTCCTCTTGTTGTATAGAAGTCTATGAGAAAATGACTCTACTTCTCTCTTGATTTATTACCTCAGTAAACATTGTAAACATGAGTTCATGGTCTCAATCTCTAGTTTCAAGTCTTCTTCAATACAGCATGATGTTCATTTATTACATTATGGTCCATTTAGAGTCAAACAGACCATAAAGCAGGGGATGCTTTAGGACGGGGCTAACTTGTGATTGACAGGTCATTACCACAGCATTCTCCAGCCTGAGAGTTGTCTGAGTTTTCGTCTCAGAGCTTTAATCCTGTCACAGTGTGTTTTGATATCATGGAAGTTAATTGTAACATTTGTGTGGCCTTGATATGTCTTATTCAGCCTTGGGATCTTGCTCCACCCTCTGTCACTTCTGGTTACAGAAACCCAAGACGGTGACGGCCACAATGCCAAACTCAAGGCATCGAAACTGTGGTCCACAAACCAATAGGGGACTTAATGGCGGCTACCTCCACTACAGTCGGTGGTTTAGGCATGCGCAGCACTTGGTTAAGGAATGATTGTGTCTCGCAATGACTTGTCTATGTCCTGATTGGACAATTGGGAACAATAGAAACTTTGGAGATCTTTAATGTTCCCCAGCATTGGCAAATCTTACTTTAAAGTCCTCATGGTGTTTGTAATGCTCCAAAAGCACACAGCACAGTTTCAGAACTGTTTATTTGTTGCTGCTGGCAGATATCGTGACTCCAGGATAGCAGGCCCTCTGTGGGTTCAGGAAGTCCTCAGACCCCCCTTGGGTTTATACAAAAAAAAAATAACAATGAATTGACTGAAAAATGAAAGGTTGACAAGTTGTCACAGCTGCTTATTTCTTATTCTTGAGGACATGTCATCTGTGGAGATACGAGGATTTCCTCCTGCAGCAGTGAATGTAAACCCACCCTTGCCTGAGAGGATTTAATAACATCATTTCATTGACAGGGGCAGTTTTTTATTATGTTGACATTCAGGATTTTTTAAAGAGCCTCCTCCAGACAGCATAAATACTTTGATCAGTGTGATGTGGATTGATATAAAATCATAAAAATAAAATAACACATCACCCTGTGTTTCGACCTTCGTTTTAATTCGTTGTTGTTGTGAACAGCCATTCGTTCAGATGGATCCAGCTGCTCCAACACATTGCCACAGGAGTCCTGGGGAAGTTATCAAATGTGACATATTAATCTTTGTATCTGTTGATGATGCTGCTTCACATTTCAAGATATTCCTAATATTGTCAGCTGTCCATTGTTTTATCTACTTCATAAATGTTATATTCTTAATGGATGTAAATCTCTTTTAGGATCTACACCAAATTACCCTTAATAAATATTGATAAAAAAAGATCAGTAACGAATGAGACATCTGCACTAAATGATGAATCATGAATGAATCACAATATTCATTTTTTACAGACTTTCCTTTACTCTGTTGTCACTTCGTTAAACAAGAAGTTACAGTGTGAGAGCTGGAAGAGGGAGACAATAGCTGAAAGCAGCAGCTGAAACAAAACAAATCATATCCCCATGGAATATTTGTAGTGATTTACCTGCAGGTAATGCAGCACAAACTGGTTTTAGTCAGTGAAGAGTCTGATGGGAGTGAGCCACACTGGTGTTTCTGAAAGTGATTGACTGCAATGTGTCAAAAAGCACAGCATCCTCCTCCACCGTAACAAATGCTTTGTCATTTCTAAGGTGTCGTCTGCCTTCCAGGGAGTCGTTCCTCCGCATGCTTTGCATTTAGCAAAGTTAGCTGTCACATGAAGTCAAACTTGAAGGCGCTTCCTGTCAGCTGCTCCACGGTCAGCCGTCATTCTGTCTGGATGGAGCAGAGTGAAGTGAGGAGTTCTTCATCACTCGCTGCAGGATGTGACAGATGATGCAACTAAAGCTCAGGAAACCTATTCTGGAGGGAAGATTTAGGATGAGCAGATGTATAATGAACGTGTCTGAATCATGCTCTAAGCTTCAACATAATGGTTTTATTGATATTGAAACACATGTTGTTGCACCATTTGCGTTGTTTAAAGGTGCTCACTGAACCCCCAGCGGCCATAGCCAAAAATACATATAGTGATTGAAATATATTCAATGTTTATTATTAATAACACAGAACTAATAATTTACTGTGATAATAATTATTATCAACCTTGTTTTGTTCTCTTATTGACTGAATAAGAAACCAACAAGATAATTTTTTGAGTTCCTTTTCCTTATTTATAATATCGGATGATCTCTGTCACCACCGGACTGGAGACGTAACACACATATGATGGTACTTCCTGTCTTCCTCTTCCTACGTTTGTTATCTTTAAACAGGAAACAAGTTTTATATTGTGAAATTCACTAGAAATGACATACAACCAGCAGGAAGTAAACTTTTTTGTTTTGTTGTAAAGAGGATTCACATACGAGACCTTGTCAGTGTGCAAAATACCTGTTGGCAATCGGGGGGTCCCGTTCAACACCTTCAACATGGGCGGCAGGAATGAACAGCCTTCTTCTACTACTTTTTCTACTACTCTAGAGTTTGCAGGTCTGGAAGCTAAATGGAATTATTAATAAGACTAGCTCAATTCCTGTGTGTGCGTGCGTGTGTGTGTAGGAGAGAGAGTCAGGTTAGCAGTGAGCCATTAATATAACAGTGAATGTTCAGTGTGAGCTACTGCTTGTCACAAAAGCAAATGCTCCAGCTGAAAAAGCAAGTAGCAGAAGAGTAAAGTGGCAGGGGTTCACCCACAAGTCATAGCAGCAAACTCAGCAGTGGAGACTCAGGGTACATCCCAAGTCTCTTAATTGCTTCCCTGTTTCCCTCACTTGGGTCCTTTCCTTGTGTCTTAGTCCCTCCCACCAGGGATGCATGGAGGAAACCATGCGAGGAGAGAGGAAACGAGGAAACAAGGAAATCTGTTTTAAGAGACATGTGACATCCTTTCCTCTGTTGGTCACGTGAAGTGACGTCTGTTTCTGATGATGGCGGATGAGCTGTCATCAGCTGTCAGTCGGCTTTAACAGCTGGAGATCTTTTGATAGTTTGTGTCTACACACATGAACACTGTACTTAATAATAGTAACTAATAATACTAATAACTAATAAAGACACACAGTAATCATCACTGTAGAGGTGGTTTCTCTGTTACCTCTTTAATAAACTGTGTTCTGTTTATGAGCACAGGATCGATTTCTACGGCAGAATGCGTTTTGTCATATTTATGACTTATTTGCATCTGTACGTTTTAAATTGTGACGTGATTATTAAATAACCCAGAATATGATTATGGTTTCTCTTAAATGATATAACTCAATAATGATCAGCCTCACGTGATTGAATGAAATGATGGTAAATTATGTAAAAAGTGTTTCATCTCTCTGACTTTAATTGTATCCATAATAAAAGTTATTGAGGGAAATATCAGATCATGAAAAGACAAATCTTTCTAATAAATGAAGAAAGTTGTTTGTGGTCCTTTTGTTGTTTAGTCTACAATGAACATATATTTAAACCAGATGGTGAATCAGAAAACAAATCAAATATAAAGCTTGAGTTTAATCTGCGATCTCGCTTTGCTGTTTACATGTTGAAAAAAATTGTATCAGTCCAATCGGCTGCAGCGTCCAATCACATAACTGATGAACAAAGAGGGGGCGTGTCTGCTGTTAAAACACTTCCTGGAAGCCTGTTCTCGTGGGTCCTCGCTCATGGCTCCTCCGAGATCCCGCCTCTCTCCTCGCTCCTCGCTCCTCCGAGCTAAATAAGAGCTTTGGGACAGCCGTCAATATGGCGGAGCAGAACAACTTCCGGTTCAAGCAAGGATCGAGGAGCGAGGAAATGACAATTAAGAGACTTGAGATGTACCCGTAGTCTTTAGACAGAAGCAGGATCAGTGAACACGTTGTAGTTACAGCAGTCCTGCAGGTGGAATTAACAGAAGCCATGCAGTGTTGTTAAAGTCTATTTGTTGTATCACTCATTTTGATGGTCAAGAGCTGGGAGATGAAGAGACTAACCTACTGAATCTGTTAAATAAATGTTACTCAAAAATGAACACTGCAAGGACAGACAATCTTGTGTTGAGGTGTATTTGGTAACATTGTGTCATTGTCTGTTACTGAGGTAAACGTGACAATAAATAGTGATACTGAGTATGGGATTTATTGCCCAGCCATAGGACAAACCCTCTTTCATTTTACAATTCTGTTACATTCTCTTACTTTAGTTTGTTTAAGAGAATATAATGTATGTCTCTTCAATAAGAAGAAAACAAAACATACATAGACCGTAAAGGCGCTGTGAGAAGGTTACAGAGAGTAATAAATCATTGTCACATCATTTTGAGATAGGACTGTAATTACCATAAACAAACAGGACCATCTCTCAGAGGAGTGGCAGGCTTCATGTGTATTTTATATTGTGATCCACAAAGTCAGCTTTGGCTGAATCAGGGTCAGCTGGAGCGGTTTACAGCACAGAGACAATAGCAGGGAGCTGGTTCTGTAGCCCACACTGAGATGCAGACGGCCGAGCTTCATCTACTGGTGGATGTTTGTGAGGGGAATCACAATCAGAACCAGAACCGTGTATTTGTTGTTATATGTTGCACATACAAGGAATTTGACCTGGTGGATAGTGCGTAACATTAAATGATCAACCACAATCAACAAGGTTTATGGGAAATGTAGTCTTTTTAATATTTTGCTACATTTTTCAACTCTGTCCTTTGTTTAAAAATGTGTATACTGTATATGATATCAAAAAGCTAAATGTAATGTATATATTTTTTTGTAGAATCGTTCTGAAGCGTATGACATCATTTGGTCTTTTGTGTCCTCAATCTGGTGCACACTATCATCTGTCTGCACGCTCTGGCCCTCTGGACCATCCTTATCTCAATCTCAGTGGCCAGAACAACAGCTTTCTCTTCATGGGCGGATCCAATGACCCTGGGGCACCGAGTGTAACCTGCCTCCATATCATAATCAATCCTTCACGGTGAGAGCAGTGCCCCAGGACACGTGGGATATGGAGTTCAGATAAATGTTGGCTTTTACTTAGCGGGTGGACAAAAAACACAATAACAAATTGTTCACCTCTCAAAGGGCAAAGCTTTGGCATATTGAAAACAGATCAAGAAATTAGTCATGTTTACAATATAAATGGTAGTGCCAATTGTGGAGCTTCTGCTTGCCAAAGTGATTCATGGAAGAACAGCTGCTCCATGTTGCACTGGTTAAATGAGTAACAGCAGCAGCAAGCAATCAAACAACCACTCTGGATTGGTTTTAATCAGCGTCGCAGTGTGGCATGCATCAATAGGTTTACATAAAATACAATACTGCAGCATATTATTGTATTATATTACTACCAATACATGCTATAGTTGTGTACTAGGTTATAAAGATTATAAAATAATATAATATGAATAATATAAAGTATTGAATATAAAACCAATATTTCTATAGCTATACATTAGTTTTCCTGAGAAACATAAAAAACAAAAGTAGGATTAAATATAGGTGTATACAGACCTGAGTGAGGTTGAATAGCTGAACTGCACATCTCATGTCTCAGTTTCCCACTGACCTGAGTCAGTTCTACCTTCTTGAGAATGACAGACTGTTTATGAAAAATAGGTAACAAGTGAGCAGAGAAGTCAAAACGCACGGCTCAGTTGAAATGACGACTGAGCATCTGGAGTGGCAGATGTGGTGGTAGAATGTATGCTAACTTTACTAATGTGCCGAGAAGAAAAGAGAGAGACCAAGCCTAAAGGGTAGCTGTGTCGTTTTGTACACGTGTTTAACAACTTCTCTCGGGGTGTCTATTCATTTAGGCCATGTCCACACTACTCCATCCACACAGCGTTTCAGCATCGTTTTAGAAATGATCTCCGTCCAGACTAACACGCCTCAAAACAAATATCACGTGTTTGATACTTAAGATCTTCTCTAAAATCTTCCTCTATAAACTCAAACAGACACAGATCGTGTACAGTTTTAGAAGTTTTATTTTTCAGACTTAACGTTGGTTACAGCGCTGCGGGTCTCTCTCTCTCTCCCCCTCTGTCTCTCTATCTCTGTCTGTCTCTCTCCGTCTCTCCCTCTCTGCCTCTCTCTCTCTCTCTCTCTCTCTCTCTCTTTCTTTCTCTCACATCAAATTTACTTTAAAAAAACACACACTTACACTTACACATAAAAGTTTATTAGATTATGGTCCATAAATGTGGTCAACACACGTCTCTCACTCGTTCCCTCGGTGTCGTTGTTGTCTGTTCTCACTCGTAGCTCTGCTGGTGGCTGAAGTCTCTGTCTCTAAAGAGCATTTACTGCTTTTGATCCTTTATATTTTATCTGTGGACTTCACAATAGTTGTGCAGAACACAATAAGCATTAATAAGGACAGGGAAGTCCTCCGTTTTGTGTCCATTGTCTCCCTAAAGCCGCTAACCGTGACTTCAGACAGCCGCTCCGTAGGTCTGATAACGCCGGTGTAGTCTGGACGCTCAGTGTAAACGTAACAAAACATATGCGTTTTCAAATGGAAACGGAGTAGTGTGGACGTGGCCTCAGATATTATCAGTTGTCTGCCATAAGAATGGATGGAATGCTTTAGTGGTGCTCACAGCATTGAAAGACATTTAGGAAATTCAACAGCAAGAGTGTTTTCTGGGCAATCCACAGAACACACTGTGAACAGCTTTCAGAGGGTCTATTTAAATGAGATGGTTCAATGCTCTGAGCACCACCTCCTTTGTATTGGGGTGGAGGCAAAAATCTCAAATACAACCAAAACATGGCTTGATAGCGCAAAATATATTTTCTTTGGGGTGATTTGGGCGAACCTTTAATTAAAAAGGCCCAGAATGATGGAAGTATCAGCCTGCTCCTCCTCATCGTTAATGTGGAACGTGCAGAGATGATCAGCGGCACATGGACAGCCCTCGGCTCTGTGATGTGGTATCTAGAGCCCGGGCATGATAAGATTCACTCATGGCATTAATTACTCCTATTGTATGCCACTCGTTTCATTCTGCTTCCACCACAGACGACATGTTTGTATCAATATTTGCCAGATAAAGTAACAATAAACTGAAGTTATTAACCCACTAAACAGAGCCACCCACTTCTTTAGTGCGTCGGCTTAGAAAGCTGCCCGTCTCTGCAGCTGTCGGCTTACTTTTGATTCTCCTAATAATGGAACACACTGGTGTAAGACAGATAAATACACACACTCTTCTCAAACCTGACATGTTTATTCTCTGGGAGTTTTGTTTACCTGCCCCAGATACCACTGCTCCTCTCCTTCGGATTTTAGGTCCACTTAACTCTGAATCGATGTTCATCAGCTGGGGCCAGGGGTGACTGTAAAGGCCTGACAATTGTGCTTTATTGATTCGCACCCACCCAGACTTATTTAAACTGCATATGGCATTATCAATAGCTGGTACTGGCTCAGATTCTGTATTACTATTCAGAGAGCGTTCGTCATGGGAAGTGGATAGGTGGAGCAGTGTGTGAGACAGCTGAATGCTGGGTAATTACAACGGAGAGTTTTGGAATCCCTGACGATATCGTTTGCCAACAGCCCTTTTGTTCTTGTGTTTGCTTGTTTGTTTAAACTCTCCCTCCATGGTGGACTTCTGGGTAAAGAGGTTGTGATGTAAAACATAAGGATAAATGTGGATCAGTAGCATTAATTATTCTTTATGTCTCTATTATTAAGTCACCCTCGGGCTTCTCGTGATAGTGAGGTGGTCCATATTTTGACTTTTGATGACATTTGGGGATTTGCAAAACAAAACTAGGTGTAGGCAGAGCTATTCCTTGATTCCTGTTATGACACTTAGTTAATTGAATTGTTGGGAGGGTTGTTTTATTGAGATAATAAAACAGTACCCCTGTATAGGTAGGAAGGTAGGTCGATAGATGGTCTTTATTGTCCACAAAGGAAACCCCGTTCTGCTCAGGTGAGTAGCATACTAACAGACAATACATTGATCGCATAAAAATACACATCACAGTAAAAAAACGTGAACATTAAAAGAAAAGCAATGCCTTCTACTTACTATGTGAATGTGTGTGTGTGTGCGTGTGTGTGCACACGTGCCTGCATGGGGAATGTTAGCACAGCATGTCCACTTCTCCCAGGCAACAGGGTTCCGGGGGGTCGTGTTTGTGAAGGAGCCTGTTAGCAGAGGGGATGACGCTGGCCCTCACCGTGTTTTTGAGTTGAGTGATCCTTACACCACTGGTGCAGCGTCTCTACTTCCTCCTCAAAATGGGCGGGGCTGCTGGAGGAACAACCAACGCAGTGTTATCTGCAAACTTCACAGCAATGCTCGTCCTGTCTGTATATAGTGACAACAGGACTGGGGAAATCATGTGACCGTGATAGAAGAGGCGGAGCGGTTGATCTTATATGTTAGTACCTTTGCAATGTATTATACATATTGTGGAGAATATGCAGCTGAGCAGCAAAACAGTGTGAGGTGCCTACAGTTGGATCTAAATGTGAAGTGTTAGTCAGAGCAGAATGCTATATGGCAATTATCAGAGTGAATTCAGAGTGATCCAAAGGCTCGACATTGCTTATAATCCTCTTTAAACGTTCCACTACCACTTATACGGCGGCCCATTGTGTTTACTTTAATGCTTCTCTCATCTTTTTTTTCTCTGGCTGATTTAAAGTTGGAAAGGTGAAAATAAATTAGAACAAGGTCACAGACGTGACAACTGAGTGATAACCACTTCTCTCACCTATAATGAAGCTCCTACTATATCAATACCTTTTAATACTTGCCTCTTGTTCCTTCCATAAATGATACGTTTGCGTGTATTGAAGGCAAGCTGGTGTATATTTCTTCAGCGTTTAGGTAAGTTGCATGAATGCTGCAGATCTCCTAATATTGCCGTGTGTCACTTTACACTTGTTTACTTTGCAGAGAATCAAAGCACACATAACTGAAGAAGCTTATAGGTTATCACATTGCAAAAGACCTTTTGTTGTCTGAGTCCGAACAGAAACACTCACACATTGTGCTTGATGAATCCAAGAGAGCACAGAAGATCTGAATGTGGATTGAGTGTTGTTCATTGACGTTTGGCTGACCTATATAATATTCAGCGACCAATGTCAGGGTCTGCTGCTCTGGGTTTGTTTCCAGGAGATGAAAAGCCTAAAGCTGTCTTTAGATGTGCTTTTAACATTTGTAAAATATATCACATGGGTAACTGAGAGTTCATATTCCAGAGTGTGTTTTTGAGAAGAACTGAGAAGTAATCTTAATTAACTCTTGTAAGATTATATCTCTGCTGTAGTTTAGAGATTAACCTTTAACATTCAGGTTCCCCCTTTGGTTTCTGACAGTATCACATGTACTGTGTTTCTTGTATTAGATTACTCTTCATTAAAGCTATATGATGTGTGCACTAAGTGCAAATTTCAAACCAAATAATCCCAAAATTCATCATCACAGAATTGTAGGCTGTCCTCATAAGCTGTTAGAATATATACCTATGAAAAGTTATGCACTGGATTATATATAATGTATTTGTGTATACCCCACAAAAATCAATCCATATGTAATCTGTTGTGTTTCAATGAAGAACTCCCGGAGGAACAAAGGACGTCTTGGATCAAAAGTTATAATAAAGTGTATTTAATAAAGTAAAAAAGCTGAGGATTCGCCGGCTGCAATCCAGTCTGCTGAGCAGTTAGACTGTCTCTTGCTCCACCCGCGAATCCCGAACAGAGTACAAACACAGGTATATATACACAAACAGAAAAGGTGCGATTTCATCCCATTGGAGCTCTTCTTGATAGGATTAAGTTGGTGCGGAAGGCAGTGTCCACGCCCCTGGGCACATGTAAACTGTCAATGTAACTGGATATTTTGAGTTTCTCTCCGCCAATGAACGTGGCGGTACCATCAAGTATTACACTGCATGCATTTCTTTATTAATTACATAGTTTTAAATTCCTGGTGGTACACTGGTATTACACATTAATAGTAAGATTGAATGAGCCGGGTTGTAAGTTTGTTTATAATATCCTTCAAATCCATGAACCAGGAAGGACTGTAAACATATTACGAGCAGACATTGACATGTGTTGCTGGACTTACGTTGGAGAGCACACAAAAAATGAGGGGAAATGTATTTGTAAGATATCATACAAACCGTTGAACATACGGTGCAGAATTGGTATCCATGGAAACATTAAAGAATTGAAAATGACTAATGTGGGTTTGACCAATCCTTAAGGCTGCACAGTTTGTGGCTGAACAGTGATTTAGAAATGCTCTCCCCTCCCACAGTGCATCAGGAGGTGTACCTTATGCCACTAACAGGGAATATGCATAACTTAACGAGTACGAGAGAGAGAGAGAGAGAGAGAGAGAGAGAGAGAGAGAGAGAGAGAGAGAGAGAGAGAGAGAGAGAGAGAGAGAGAGAGAGAGAGAGAGAGAGAGAGAGAGAGAGGTGTCCTTGGCAGAACCTCCACATATGAATCTGTTTATGAAACATTGAGCAGTGAGGATGAAATGGTATACTGGTAATGTTGCACATGCACATGATTGGCCTCATACTCACAGGAAAGAGGATCCAGCTACAGACTGGTAGCTCCTGGCCATGACGTGAATACAATACTACAGTCTGGTTAACAGCACACTATTCAATAAGTCAGAGGTAACATACTAAATCATCACTGTAACATATTGTGTTTTAACGTTAATGCACTGCTTTAAATGTGCAAAAGTCAAAGCACATTCATTTGACATATACGTGTTATTTAAATGAACATAAAAAGTGAGTCTGGCCTCCTTTCAATCAGACAGTATAAAGTCACGCTGTAGAAATGGTATGAACATAGACATGGTCAACCATCTTTCTTAATATCTTTTGTTATTACGCAGACAAATGACTGTTTGCAACGCATGCGGCATGTGACGTTATTTAATAATAAGAATAATGATTTGGCACGGGAAGCCGATTGAAAGCAGTTATTTATGTGTGAGCTGCATAATGGAGAAGTCTCAAGAAACGTTTACACTCTCTCCGCTGCATTATTCTCCAAAACGCATGAGGGCGTACAAACAAAACGTTCTGTGAGAAATAAAAAAAACGAGTGTAACTCAGAGATATGCCCATAGACTGTAGGTGTAACCGGCAAAAATCCATAAACCAACCTTCACAATGGAGGGATTGTAATTATCTGCAAACTCATATCTCATATTCATAACCCACTGTATTGCCTTTGTACAAGCCCTGTAAAGATAGAAGTCAATATTAAATGCATTATAAGGAAACAATGGTTGAATATCCTGTAAACATTTTGATTTGGCTGCAAAACATATACTCCTGTTTCTAAAGCATTTAAAAGTGAATTGACCTTCATTGTATAATCCCTACACATGTAGATAGTGGGATCACATGCACCAAGTTTTCAGAGGTGCGCGACCAAGCGCTGCGACCTACGTGGGAGGCGGCTAGTGTCCGCCTCCCACGTAGGTCCACCAAATGTTGGACACTCTTTGCATTGACCCAACACCTGACCCCGCAGATCAAATTGTGAGCACTCATTCTAAATATGGGATTCTTAAATAAACGATAAATGAGATTGCAGCCCTGTCAAGTCTGAATGGCGATGGGACATTATGAGCCTCAGAATTGTTAAAAAAGATCAACACGAAAAATGTTAATTTGAGCATATTGTTTGACTCCCATTGTAATTCTTTGTCTTACCTTTCTTTGTGGGATAATCATGCTCATGCAATCATGCAGTTTTGGAAATAAAGTTCCCATAATGTTGGTGCTTGTTTGTGTGTTATATAAAGGATATATGAGAAAGACACCTCGGCAAGATAAGGAGGGCTGTGTGAGGGTTGTTCTATAGACTCCTCACACCAACTTACTCAGTTGAGAGTAACTCATAGACTGTACTACTCCTGTACTCTGTACTCTGTACTCTGTACTCTATACTCTGTACTATATACTCTGTACTCTGTACTCTATACTCTGTACTATATACTCTGTACTCTGTACTCTATACTCTATACTCTATACTCTGTACTATATACTCTGTACTCTGTACTCTATACTCTATACTCTATACTCTGTACTATATACTCTATACTCTGTACTATATACTCTGTACTCTGTACTATATACTCTGTACTCTATACTATGTACTATATACTCTGTACTATATACTCTATACTCTGTACTATATACTCTATACTCTGTACTATATACTCTGTACTCTGTACTATATACTCTGTACTCTATACTCTGTACTATATACTCTGTACTATATACTCTGTTCTATATACTCTACTCTGTACTCTATACTCTGTACTATATACTCTATACTCTATACTCTGTACTCTATACTCTGTACTCTATACTCTATACTCTGTACTCTGTACTCTATACTCTGTACTATATACTCTATACTCTTTACTATATACTCTATAATCTGTACTATATACTTTGTACTCTGTACTCTATACTCTGTATTATATACTCTATACTCTATACTCTGTACTCTATACTCTATACTCTGTACTCTATACTTTGTACTCTGTACTCTGTACTCTATACTCTGTACTCTGAACTCTGTACTCTGTACTCTGTACTTTGTACTCTGTACTCTATAATCTGTACTCTATACTTTATACTATGTACTCTGTACTCTATACTCTGTACTCTGTACTCTATACTCTGTACTATATACTCTATACTCTATACTCTGAACTCTGTTCTCTGTACTCTGTACTCCGTACTCCATACTCTATACTCTGTACTCTGTACTTTGTACTCTGTACTCTGTACTCTATAATTTGTACGCTATACTCTGCACTCTATACTCTGTACTCTATACTCTGTACTCTGTACTCTGTACTCTGTACTCTATACTCTGTACTCTATACTCTATACTCTATACTCTACACTCTGTACTCTTATCTTTCTGTTTTTCCCAATTTGCCCAAAATGTAAATCAGCAGAGTTCACTTTGGGCATGTTCTTGCCCCAAGCTAAACACGTTTTTATCTGATATTAGTGTGTTCTTTTTGTAATGGATATAACTGTGATTTTACACCTGACCCATCATCTGTTAACTCTTATTGTTAACTCATCTTATGTGCATCAAAACACAATACAATATGGCATGACTCGATTGAATGTGGCAACCAATTCTGTCTTGCCTATGTATGCATGTATGTATGTATGTATGTATGTGCATATGTGTGTGAGTGTGTATACAGTATAGATGTATATGTACTGTATATATGTAATATATTTTTCTCTGTCAAGGACACATATTGTAGATATCTATTTATTGGCTAACTGTTTTGCTATAATCACATTGCTTTATATTCTTTATATATATAGTTTGTTTTTGGTTTTTTTGATGGTGGGGTTGGGTGATTCCTTTGTTGCTGTGTCACTAGTTTACAAAACTGAAAAATTGCAGCAATCTGGCATTATTAAGTACCGTAGCCTGCACAAGCTTTGTGTCGAAGCTACTGCTGCACCTCCAACCAGTGTGTTGTGAAACGAGGGAATCAGCTGCAACACTACAATAACTAACTTCCTGTTGTTTTTAGAGCGCCTCTGTCTCAGAGATTTGGTGACTTTTGAAATAACTTCTATTTTGGCATTGAGCATTTTCGTATTGCTTTTTGTTCCAATTAAGAAAGAAAAAGAAATGCAAATGTTCTTTTCAGTGTCTGGATGTATCTGGAGAACAACCCCCCCTCTGGACAGGATTCTTGGTTCATTCCAGCGCTACATACCAGACTAGCACAGTTATATACAGTCTGTGTACAGCAGGCAGTTCAGGGTGTCAGGTGTGAAAAAGCAATTTAAAGTTTCGCCATGAAAACAGTTTATTGGACTCCATCCATCCATCCATCCATTTTCATCCTCTTATCCGGGGCCGGGTCGCGGGGGGGGGGGCAGCAGGCTGAGCGAAGCATTCCAGGCCTCCCTCTCCCCAGCTACGTTTTCCAGCCCTTCCAAGGGAACCCCGAGGTGTTCCCAGGCCAGGCGAGATATATAACTTCGCACCCAGAACACGTTAATGTTTATTGGACTGAATCTGGTAATTCAGAAATGACACCCCCCACAGTTAGAGTGACCTTAGAATCCCAGTGGGTGGACACGGTAGTCTGAGATTACTCTCAGTGAGGGTGTTTTTCCATAAGTGTATAGCATGAAGTAGGTTATGATTGAGCAACGTAGCGGGCTACCCTGGAGTTAAAGGAGCACACAGAGAGAGATAGTGACTTAGAGAGATCGACGGTCTTTTACATTGTTGACGGTGTTCACACTGGATTGTTTTTTAATCGGTGACGTCACATGGCTTTATCTCTCTGTTATCATTTTACCAGTATGTACTGGGTTATCGTTACACCTTTTACTTATATTTGGTTTTAACTAGTTTGGCTTCCATTTGAACACTCGTAGTAACTTGTATTGCTTTAAAAATAAGCATTGCTTCAAACACAATAACAGCAATGAGAGGGTTAGGGAAACAAAACTTGTTCCTTCAAAGTGTTTTGTCGCAGAAGAATCTTTGATGACCAAGCGTAACAAAAATAATATTTAATATTTATTTGATGTTAAATATTGATTTGAAGTCATTTCTTTCTTCTTCTGTGATGTGTGACACAGATACGTAGATAATTCATATTAATATTCCACTTTCTTTTGGTGTGAGATCTTCACCACAGTCATGCCCTGCTGCGCTCTGCCCACTGTGAAGGACACACACTGTGGTACTTAAGATGAGTATGCAGCCTTTGCCCTTCTGTCTCCTCAACACTGCTGATTTTCAAATGGGAATCAGCAGACCAAGGATAGATTGGTGGAGGGCCTCTGACCCCGACATCCGACCCGGTTGACTAAATTAAGATGGCAGATCGGTGAAAACCTGATGAATGAACTGGTTTAATGAAAGTCAGTCAGAAAGGGATATTTTTTGTGTATCGGGCCTGAACCGCTCATGTTAAACGGTTCGCTAGGAAATACGCTTTATTCACACAGTTTTGAGGCCAAGAAACTTTTTTAGAGATTTAGTAGTGGAGTTAGTTAACCTTGTCCAGAGTCAGTCCTTTCCCCCACTTCCACGCTCGCCTTAAGTGATGGGCCTCTCATAGCAGCCAATTAGGCTGTGTCATTCCTCGAGGTGCACAGGCCCCATTTGATAGATCATGCACCACAAGCATGTGGAGGGAGAGGCAGCCAAGCATGCTCTTAGATCAGCTCCATCCAACATACACCAACCCCCACTATCAGTCAGCCAAGGCTGTGTGATCAATGGGGAGGAAACTGTGTAGCTATTATTTATAGGATCACCACACCATTAGACCCAACTATCCACTTAGCCTTTGCCACTGACTGTTTCTGTGTGCCAGGCGAGAGAGACTTGGAGATTGAGGACCTCTAGCCAGCCCATATTGTAGGAATCGTTCTTTCCATTTATCTCCATCCACACTAAATTTACTCTGGGCTCATGATACAGCCGGCACCTGCATTTTGAGGCAGGTAATAGCACACCATTAGCAAACCACACTCAGTGATGTAGAACGTCTTTGTACACCCAAAATAATGCACACATGTTGACTGCTTACAATTTTTTATTATATTTAATTTTTTGTTTGTAAATTGCATCATTTGCACATTGTAAGGTTGACAAACCTAAGAAATGTGGACTCAATATTTGGTTGTTATACTGTAATACTACATATATTATATAATATACAACATATGTATAATATAATATATAGTAAATAGCTATTTAAATGTACCATTCCATTTGTAGAGCATTTGTGAAATAGCAAAAAGAAAAGGACGACACAAATGGAATGTCATGATGTTCCTCATTAGTCCATCGCTGAAGGCCTTCATGAATGAACTCCTGCTGACCTCAGCGTGCTGAAGGATTTTCACTTGACTTTGGCAAACAGCCTTTTCTTTTTTCTTTTTTTTTATAAAACAAAAGAGGGCATTTGATTTATTTTTTTCCTATTTTCTTTGTATTGTGCCACTTCTGGGCATCTATACATTATGGAAATAGAGACCCGGTTATTCACCAAAATCTGCTCTTGATGAACTGCTCTAGCTAGCAAGCTACCGGCTAACCCAGCCAGCTGAGCTAGCACAAGTCAGTCACAAGCGGGCCATTGTCTACATAGATCAGCCAAAAAGTATAATAATAATAATACAAAACAAAATTGCAACTCATTGTGATTATGAGTCTGACTCTGCACAGTAATAACCTCAGCACTATATTGTCATACACACCCATGTTACCAAGGAAATTAAAAACATAAGAAATAGGATAGGTAAATAATAAAACATATGCATATCCAAACACATCCTTATGCACACACATACTGTACATACACACACATAAAATAACTCTCAATTACCGCTATAAATCCTGGGAATAAGAGAGATATATTCTTAAGAAGTAAATATGTTTAAATTGTGTCAAAACCTTCAACCCTAAATCACGGCTAAATATAGTGTTTCAGAAGTGCATTTCTCATCCCCCCTTATTTCCTGATTACAAATAGAGATTGAGTGCACTGTGCTTTTCCTGGAGGGATCGTGCAGCAAACATGCTGTAAGAGGTAAATGCGAGTGCGACTGAGTGTACATAACCTCTTAAGGAGCACATCTAGGCTGCAAGTGCCCCACTCTTCACTTGAGAAAATGATTGTTTGTTGTAAGCAGATGCATCATCTCTTATCTTTCCATGTTCCTAATGGCACCTTTTCATTATTTAGGATGATTGAATCCGAGCTGGAGTCTCGACTAAAGCTCATATCCAGATATTTCTCTGTCCGATCTTTGCTGCTGTCTGGATTGTGTCCACATGCTGTCCACACCTCACTGAGATCTGAGATCTACGTGAGCCAGGTCACCTCAGCATGTGGTCTGGCTGATGGGATCCCAAAGAGAGCAACATCTGACCTCAGAGTGTACACACCTGACAGTTAGTGTGTCCTGATGGGATCAGATCTAGTGAAACCATGGCCTAACCGGTGTATCAGAACTACTTGATTCAGACAGTAGTAGCCTTTGCACCTCCTGCCCATCAACCTAATGTTGAACATATGATTGCCATGTCATACTGCTTCATTTCCATACCATTCATACATGTATCCCAATAATAATTTTGGGATAATAAAGTTGTTGTTCTTCTGTTCTGAGGGCAGAGGACAGAACTACAGAGCCATCAGCAGCAGTCACATTTGAGCTGGATGATATTTGACATGTGCTCTTGACAAACCAGTCGGGCTATGAGGAACTTTGGAGGTCTACAATGCCCCAGCGTGACAAGTGAACTGCACTAAGCTTCATTTTTTCTCCCAGCCACACAACCCTCCTTGAACTGTGTGACATACGTTGATGAGAGGCCAGTGGGTATTATTTGCCAAAGGCACCTTCATTCGTATGTGTCTGTGCAGCTGTCCAGAGTCTGATGATTTAGAACTAAAGCATTCATCTCACTGTTTTTTTATCCCTCTGTGTCTGGATTCAGAGCATAGCAATTTATATTTTTTTCAATTATTTACAGTTTGTTTTGACTTCTATCAAGGTTTTAAAGCTGAATTACATAAATATGCATGTTTGGCTGCTGTCAACTGGTCCAGTAGGAAAAGAGAGAGACAACAGTTTATTTTGACACGTGATGGTACAAAAGCAAGCATTCTGCTGCTCAGGATAGTTTTATTATCTTAATTAAAGCAACACAACTACTGAAGTGTGCATCTTCTGTGTTATAGTTGTCAATATGGGCTGTTGCTCATATGGCTAGATACATGAAGATAAATGGATCATCATCAAGATAAATGGATCATTTGTGGTATTGGTGCCGGAAACTCAACATGGTGTATTTGCAGTTCAATACTATGCTATTAATTGCTCCTGTGTTGTTCCTTTACTGAGATCTTGGTTGGTTCGGGGCTCTGGGTTTGACAACAGTTTGGCATCGTTTTGTCACACAAAAAAAGGCCTAAATATGGAAAACTCCTCTCCCCTGAGTGTTGCCTGTGAAGTGTGACTGACAGTCAGCAACCTCTTTTGTGACGACAGGAGGGAACTTCCAGACTCCTGTGAAGTGTTGGACAGTACAGTATTATTGACAAAGACATGTGTTTGTGTGCGGTGCAGATTTCTGCACCCAGAAATCTGCACCGCACACAAACTGGGTTTTCTGCACCCAGTTTGTTTTGTGGATACAAAACAAACTGGCATCGCACTAAATGCACATTTCCATGCACTTAAGTAGCTGTGTTACAGCTGTTTTTCTCCAGTTAGCTGATTTTCTTAAAAGTCATGTAAATGAGAAACCTGGTTTGCATAATCAGGGGAGGTGATTAGAGAAGCTGGATTTCATGTACATAGTTTACTGGTTACCTCATCAGCTTTTTACAAGTATGCATGCGCAAGACCTCATACGGAGAAAGTAACAGCATATTTACATGAAGCGATCTGTACTGTATTTGAAATAATTCATCCAAAGTGAATGGACAAGTATGATCTAGAAGTGTGAAGAGTCCGTTTCTACAGCTGAATGTTTGTAAAACATACACACTTTTGCTCTTTAAAGAACTTCTCCAGTCTGTCTGATCATCCTGTCACTACACACACATTATTTTGTCTGTCGGGGAAAAATCTTATTAATTCAATTAAATTTTTCAATTCAATTTCATTTGTTCTGCCCAATATCACGAATCACAAATTTTTGTGAATGAAAGAGAGGGCTTTACAATCTGTACAACATACAACGTCCTCTGTCCTTGCTGCATTTATACCAAGTCAACACATTCTCACTCCCAACTCGTCAAACACTGAAGCCTGGTCAGCGCTTCAGACTATGACATGACAGCGACGATATGTAATACTATTTTTATTATCACAGTGTAAAATAAACTTCCGTCTTCATAGGATGCAACAAAAATGGAAACTAGTTAGGTTTAGGGAAAGAGTGTTGACTTGACTAAAGACTGACATAACTAGCGAGTAACTGTTATCTTACAAGACTCACGCATGCGCCAGGATTTGAAGTTCATTTTACATTGTGACCAAAACGTGGAATTACAACTTCCAGGTCAGTCACATGACGCCATGGTGCCAATAACAACGTCTGCCATGTGGTTATGTTGTTACTGTGGTTGTCATTGATTTTATTTGCATCTAATTATGACGCTAGTTATAAACCCTAACCCGAACCCAAAGTCTCACAAGAAAAGTGTGAATAAACTTCTACAGATACAGAAGAAATGTGAGTCTAAATCTAAACGTTTTCTATACCATAAACATAAAAGATAGAAGATCAGAATTCAGACTGACAACCAAAATACATCAATTCATATAGTTATGTGTTTTAGTATAGGCAGGTCAGTCAGTATGTATAAATAAACTTGACTTTGTCCCTAAGCTATGAACCAAAGAACAAAGTCCTCTGATAATATCAAAAGACACAAGTTCCTCTGCTGATACTTAAGTTTTGAAATTAAAGAATGGATGAAAGGTAATTTAGAAGTTATAATATCCTATTGGACATTGTCTACTGTACATTACATTAACTGCCTTTGCAGCAAGAGGATGTTTTTTTGTCGATGACATTGTGAGTCTTTGCCTCACGTCTCCTATTTGAAAGTTTTGTTTCTGTTCATCAAACGAGACCGAGCTATCCGAGAGATAAGCATCGCAGCCTTTAATGAAATGGCCAGAGTGGACTGATGAATGAGTGACTTCTGTACATGGGCCGGCTACTCGCTCAATCTCCCGAGACTGAAAAATGTCTTTGACGTTCAAGCCATTAGCAAACTTAATACTTTATGAGCCCCTTTAATTTTCTGTAGTTTTGTTGCGGGGGGGGGGGGGGGCATGGAAGCACAGGAGTCCTCCGGTCTGTGGCGTCTGATTTATTGCCTCTACTGTATGCTGTGCGAAATAAAACAGAGTGGAAGAGCTCCAGCAGATTTGGCCTGATGTGTAGAGCTGTGAGTGTGTTAATATTATTCACAGGGGGGCTTTTATCCCCAGCTTAGCTTTGTGTCCAGCTCAATTAAGCAAAGCTCATACACTTTCTCAGACACTGAGCCTCGATTATCATCAGAGGAGCCGCTGGCCACGTCCCACCAGCTGGTGTCCTCGCTCTCTTTTAGGTTTGTGGAAACGTGTAGCCCCCCCCAGGACAAGAACAAGCTAAATGTGCTTCTGCCACATCAACCATGAGTGACCACTTCAAACTATGGGGAGATAGACTGCAGCAGCGACATGGTCATGGTGGAATTATGAAACAACAATGTTCCCTTGGGCATGAATAGACTCCGATACTCTGATACAACCGTCCGTCTATTCGTTTTTATTTATTTTTTTTTTCAACTCAAACGTTTTTCAACACACACATCTCTATTTGTATTAATCTTTCCTCTCCCTCTCTTCTTTTTATACCTTTTGTTCAGTGCAATTGTAAATAGGACATTGTGATAAAAGAGCGAGGGTACTGCGCCAGCTCACTCTGTATAAATAACGCTTAAAAGTGGAAATTAGCTCGCAAAAGCGTATCTGTCAAGAAGATGATAACAGGCTTGCTTAGCAGCATCATCTGCAATTTAAATAACATGTCTTTATTTGTTCAAAGGGCGGGTCCAAATCTAATACTGATATAAGAGAATGTATTTGTTCCAGCTCAGGCTCGGCACTTGCAGTGTTGGTGTGCAGGTGACACTACACTACGAAACAAAGCAGGTTATTATCTCACATGCAATGATTGAATATGCAAACAGTAAGGCATTTGTTCTTATAAGCCATTGCATGATGTAGCCACTTCATAAGAGAAACAAGATTAATAGTTCTGATTAATTCATCATGGTTTTATCAAAATAAACAAGAATCACACCTGATGTGGATGCTTCAGCAGGCAGAGGTGGGCCACGGAAATATGATATCCAGTTGCACTATGGGAAATGTAAAATCCAGAGCTTCTGAAGCTTCACCCATAAAAGTCCGACTCTGCTTATTATCATATTTATTTATTTCTAAATGTCTCACAAATCCTTCAGCTTTAAGTAAATCCATAGAGTATTCCTTTAAGGAGTTTTGAAAAATGTGAAATTGTTTTTAAATGCATACTTGCACACATTATTGAACCTGAAAAAATATATAAAAATAGGAGTGCAATCTCATAACACTGCAGCTAGTTAGACAGCTCAGCTGTTGCTGTGAATAATGATCTATCACATCAGTCTGATGCAGCTGATGTCCACACTTCCCCAACTGCTCATATTTTTACTTGCAAGCTTTTTCAGCAGTATATATAGTGAGAGGTAGTGCTGGGCGGTATGACCAAACATTAGTATCACAGTATTTTTTAAGATTCTGGCGGTTTCACGGTATATCACGGTATTTTATTTCTCCCTTAACTGTGTTTTTATATAGGTTTATAGTGGCTTACTCTACTGTCAGTAGTACATAGAATATAAAAACATTTTAATGTCATCATGTATAAAGGCTTTGATTACTAGAGGGTTTGCTTTGCCCAACAACATGTTACAATATATGAAGGAATCCGAATTCATGAAACAGTTGCAGAATGTAAAAACAATTTTTATTGTGCAAACTGCAGCGTAGTAAAAACAGATCTTAAAAATAAATAGATATGCCAACAACTTGAACATGGCTTCCTTTTCAAAACAAAATATTGTAAGATAGTTGTATAAACACTATAAACTGACCCAAAATACTTAAAGTTTTTAAGTATTCAAAGAGATATTCTCAAACGTTCTATTGCACAAGTAAGAAACAAGCCTAATATTAATTCACATCCTTCAACCCAAGGTATTCAAGAATTGAAATGTCTGTTGCTCAGTTACAATTCCCTTGGTTCTCCATTAATAAAACATTCCAAATTTTTATTTGCATTAATATTAGAAAAGTGGGCGACTGTACGTAGCTCTGCTTCCAGCTTGCTTCGGTGTTGTTTGTATAATGTTGGGATCGCAGTTTGACTGAAGTATTTTTGCCCCGGTAAGATGTACCTTGAATCCAGTGTTTTATGTCCTTGCAGAGGTGGATCGTTAATGCGTTCATAATGTCGCTCCACCTCTTGCTTTTCTTGTCACATGCAGTGCCTCGAGCAAATGCCTCTTCAAGCATGTCTGACCCTTTGGCTTCACCGTTTCACTGGCGCTAACGTTGCTGTTTGACGGCCTCGAATCCGATGACTGTAATCGCATACACTCTTGGTATTCCAACACATGTTTTCTGCTGAGGTGATGGAGTAAGTTGCTTGTGTTTCCACCAGCGGCAACAACAGTGACTCGACAAACTTTGCAATATATAGTCTTTAGGTCTACGTTGGATTTTTTTCAACTTTTTAAAAAAACAACAGACACAGCTCCTCTCTTGGGCACAGACTCTGTTGGTGCATCTCTGGTCTCTCTTTGTTCATCCTGCATCGCTCTTTTCTGTTCTTTAATGTAACGTTACTGTAGCGACGGAGCCTCTCCCAGCTGTTAACAGACTAGCTAACGGGCTAGCTAACGAATTATTAGTGTTACAAATTGTTTATGTGTCAAAAACTGTTGTGCTGAGGTGTGTTGCCCTGTTAAAGAAAGTTAGTTGTGGGTTATTAATTGTTGTGTTATAAAGTTATAACCATTAGGGGTCCATCTCAATACACTCTACGCAACTAGCTCCGACCGTAGTGCTTTTCGCGGCGAACAATACATTTTGCTGCCTGTTGAAGAGTGACAGCAGTTGTTTCGGCTATGCCGGTGTATGAAAAATTAATATCATACGGGAAATTAGAACCGGTATACCGGATTAACCGGTATACCGTCCAGCACTAGTGAGAGGATTATTCAAATACTGGACATGCAAACATTACTCATACATTTAGCTGTGTACTGTACAATTTGAAGAAGGCCCTCTGATGGTCCACAAGGCAATACTTCAAATGATTATAGTTTGTAAATTTTCAGGAACAGTTTGAATATTAAAGTGTTCCCACAGTCAAATGAATGAATGAATGTGTCAGCTCCCCCTGCCGACATGAATGTCTGAACCGAAATTCATGACAATCCAGCAGAAAGTGGTTTGACTCACAAATGAGTCTCTAAATGTTTCGCTCAAAAGAGACTGAAGAGGATCTTCCTGGTTTCAATGCTAAAACTGGGTGAAAACAGTTACACAGTTTAAAAAATCCCTGCATCGCAGAACCAATAAGTAGTCTTTAGGACGGCCCTTTATATTGGTGGGATAACACCTTGCACTGCTAGCGTGCTAACAGACACGGGTCACTCTGGCGCTGCTGTTCAAAGTTCAAAGAGTAGAAATAATCCCGGAGCTCTCCACAGCAGTCAGCGACTCCAGAACGTAACTCGTGGGTTTTATTCCTCCAGAATCTACGGCTCCATCCTGGCTTTCTCCCCCAGAGCCGCGTCCTAGATGACGTTGACCAATAACAGAGCGTTATCCCCGTGCGGCACTGTACATCCCCACTGATGTAATTCAAATGTTGCGTTGTGATTGGCCTCTCTGAATCCAGGACTTGCTGCCATTTTAACAACAACTCCCCAGACTCCGATTGTCTGGTTGAAGTGGTGGACTGTAGAGTAACACCACTAGCATGGATCAAAAAGAGCATTGAGGATTGATACCTAATAAGAGTGTGAGATAGTGTTCATTTCTTTCTTGCATCACTGTCAGGGAGCCTATTTCTTCCACTCCCCATATGTAATGCACTTGAGTTAATGGTTAACTGGTTGGTCTGTGTTTATCACTCTTCAGGAAAATGGAGGAAGGCAGTGTTGTGTGAACCTGAAGACTTTTCCTCATTAAAAGTCTTCAGAGGACCTAAAGTGATAAACTGAAATGAAATGGTTTATGATTTTCCTTTTTGTTGCTCATTTGAAAATTGTTCTGGTCCATTCTACCCAGTCAGACTGCCGACCATCCTCAAGTACAGCAATCTTACCAAATGATACGTTGCAAATATGTTTAAGAAACAACAGACCTTAAGGTGAATCTCAAAATACCTCCACAAACGGCACACAAACAACAAAGAAGAATCACGTTGTGCTGCCGTAACATCCTACAGATCTCAGTCAGCCGATCTGATGGAAAAGTAAATCAACAATGCAAGCAAAAGGTAATTCAACTTGTAGCCGCGTTCATCACAATAGTCTCTTTTTGCATCCTGCCTCTTTGCTCGATCACTGCAGTGAGCTGAACTGACACAGGCAACTAGCTACAAATCTGTGGCAACTGGCAACGTGGGGCAACTGGCAACGTGGGGCAACGCAGCGGTCGTACAAACGGCTCAGCAGTTTCTCTACAAGGACGCAATGATGAGATGACTGAAAGAGATACGCTCCCAAGCTTATATATTACAACTATTTACTACTCTCTAGTGTCCGACTCTTAATCACGCCTGTGTAGACTACATACATACACATATTATTCAATGCATACACTTATATTACATACATAACGACATGCAGGCTCCAAACCGAGAATAAACTTTATTACTCTTTTCAACCTTGACAAAGAAAGTACGGACCAGATCCACTCATCTGGTCTTACCTTTCACAATAAAAGCCCTATAGTAACTGTTTAGAGGGAACACAACATTCACACAGTAGCTTAGACTACACAGCAGTTCACCTCAGACGCTGCTCTGGGTCAGTAGGATTCTGGTAGTCGGTCCTCTGCCTGCACCAATCAATTGGAACCTTTTATTAAAAAGTGTCGCAACTGTCGAAAATTTGCATCACCACTGGTATGAATAGTTTTTATATGAAATAATCACGCCGCCGGTTTGTTAAGATCCTGCAATGGTTTCTCAGACCAAAGCTGCTGCCAGAAATATAACATTTCATCAGAAAAGAAAATGACCAACTCTGTGTTCTTTTAATGACCTTGCAGCAGTTTGAATAGTGTGTTTAATCAACCAGCAGCATAGATGAGCAATCCAACAATGAATGTTTGTGATAATGCCAATGATTAATACTGAAGCAGAAGTAATGCGCCGTGTGTAAGGTGCTGATCAAGCTCAGTTCAGAAATAATTTAAAAGAAATCCATGTCAGTAAAAGGGGGGTTGATTTTAAAATGTTTGGTATAACACAGAAATTCACAACACATTTTGATTACTTTGTTTATATATCTTAATCATGTTGCATTGTGAGAAGAGTAGCCTGAGTATGAGCCTCTCTGTTTCCGGCCATTGCTATAATCTCTTCTGACACTGATTTATTCTTGGTGCACTTTTGTTTTTTTCCTAATTTATCTAAATAAACTCACAGACTGAGATCAAGAAGACAAAGAAAAGGTTAACCTGATTGCCATTTGTCATTCCCTCCATCTGTTTTTTGTTTTTTTGGAAGGTGGTTCAGATGCCCTCAGTCTGAAACAAAGTCGTCCTTGTTCATTCCCTGAGCCGATGTTCAGCTAAAGAGATGGGCGATAAGCCAGGGAGAGTTAAAGCAATCTTTTTAATGTATCTCACACTGCGTGTCCTTCACACTGTTATGATGTAATTCACTTTAGCTCCGCTGCTTCATACTGTACAGTATACATGACGTCATCTTATTACAAGGATTCAAGGATCATTTATTGTTGTTATGCAGCACAGGGATGCACAAAGAAACACATCCGTAACACAATAAATACAAAGCTCAAAACCAACACTCACTAATGCAAGATGGAAAGCAACAGATTGACATGGTCTATTTATTAAATATTGATTTTTAAATGTTGAATAGCTGGTCATACTGGGCAATATGGATGCACATCTCTCAGTAAATAATAACCAGCAAAGCCAAGTATGAATAGTATTTTATATTAGAACATTAATAAAAGGAATTCTAGAGGAGCCGGTTTGAATGGGCCTGATGCAGCTGATAAAATGAATAATTACATTGTTATCTATAATGTACAGGTGCTATACAGCCATAGCTATAGACTTATGTTCACATTGTTTAGCCAGAGGCTCATTGCATCATATTATGAGGACTAGCTACCAGACAGCAGAGCCACAGCTCAGTGTTATATTTGATTATTTTCTACAATTGCTAATTAGGGCCCGAGCACCGACGTAGTCGGAGCGGAGGACCTATTGTTATTCTAATGTTTTTTATTATTATTATTATTATTATTATTATTATTATTATTATTATTATTATCGTACCAGTTTCATCGCAAAAAGGAGGTGCTTGGGATACTGGGAATCTTTTGAAATTTGGCACAAAATTCAATCGTGGTGAAAATTCCAGTATTATTGTGGTGTCCAGCTGCGGCATGACATTTTGGCTCGATAGCGCCCCCTACAGAGTAGCCCCAACTTTGGGTTTCACCTAGCTGTATGAAATTTGGTAGGTATGTGGAACGTGATGGGACGCACAAAAAAGTCAAAAGGAGGTATATCCTAAACCAAACAGGAAGTCGGCCATTTTGAATTTTATGACGTTTTTGGACCGTTTCAAGGCACCGTACTTTAACGAACTCCTCCTAGAGATTAAACCCGATTGCCTTCAGATTTGGTCAGTATGCTCTTGAGACCTTGACAGTGAAACGATACTCAAAGATCAAAAAGTTATCGAACTATGTGTCTGTGGCGTGGCGGCAAAAAAACACCATTCGCCATGAAACAGGAAGTTGTTGTAACTCGGCTGTACATTGCCTAATCTGCTCCAAATTTCTCATATGTCATAACATCCTGACCCTGAACACATGTATATGACCATTTTGAATCATAGTAATAGCGCCACCTAGTGGCAACAGGAAGTCATAGGTTGTGTACTTTGACACCCTACTGCTCACAGATTAATCGGATTCCTCTCAAATTTTGTCACAAAAGCCTTAAGACCTTGATAATGCTTCATTGTGAAAATTGTAGGAAGTTGTCGAAGCGTGGCGACGTGGCGGCTCTGCGAATTTCGATCCTTCGCCATGAACGAATAAACTGATGTAACTCGACTCCGCATCATCAGATCTTTACCAGATTTCACATGTTTGATTAAACTCCAGGCCTGAAGACATCTGCAAGCCAATTTTGAATCATAGTCATAGCGCCACCTACTGGCAACAGTAAGTTAAAGTCTTTATACTTTGGCTTGTTTCTCTAAGTTGGAAAATCAGATCAACATCAAATTTGTTCCACACAAATGTAAGAAGTTCATAATGCCAGTTCTCTAAGCTTTTGATGTTTCGTTGAACGCCGTTGCCGTGGTAACGCAGTCTTCGCCGTGAAAAACGATGGTCATTTGGAGAGGTTAAAAAAGCTCGAAACACAAGCAAACTTGACACACAGATCACAAGGCCAAAATGTAGTTCTATACTGTGATTTTATTCAATCAGAGTGTTAAATCGGCTCAATAGCGCCCCCTACAAAATTTCGACGAAGCAGCCCTCGCAGTACGTTTCACATAGATTAACAAAATTTGGTAGGCACATGTATCACATGTGGACTTAAATAAAAGTCTCTTGGGGCCATGCCCTAAACCCAACCGGAAGTCAGCCATTTTTAAATTTGTATGAATTTCTAGTGTCGTTTTAGACATTTCCAGGGGCTCTACTTTAACGAACTCCTCCTAGGGAATTAATCAGATCGACTTCAAATTTGGTCAGTACGATCTAAAGATCTTTGTGATGAAAAGTTACTCAAAGGTTGTTGTTTCGTGAAAGGCCGTTGCCGTGGCGACGCATTCTTCGCCACGAAAAACAAAAGTGTTTTTGAGGGGCTAAAAATGCTCAAAACGTAACCAAACTTGTCAAACACATTTAAAATCCTGAATGTAGTTATCTGATGTGATTTTAATGCTTCAGAGCGGCAAGTTGGCTCGATAGCGCCCCCTACAATTTTTTGACGATGCAGCCCTCGCAGTACGTTTCACCTAGCTGTATAAAATTTGGTAAGCAGATGTATCACATGTAGACTTAACAAAAAGTCTTAGGGGTTCATGCTCTAAACCCAACCGGAAGTCAGCCATTTTGAATTTTGTATGAATTTCTCCTGTTTTTTTTCCATTTCCATGTGCTGTACTACGAACTCCTCCTAGGGAATTAATCCAATCAACTTAGAATTTGGTCAGAACAATCTAAAGACCGTAGCGATTAAAAGTTACTAAAAGCTTGAGGTTTCATCAAACAACATGGACTTGGTGTAGCAGCCATTTTACATGGTTCGCCATCATCCACCAAGCTGTTGTAACTCAACTGTACTTTGACAAAACTGTCCCAAACTTGACATGCTTGATTACCGTCATGATTTTAGGACTTTTGCATGCCAATATTAACTCATAGTCATAGCACCACCTACTGGCAACCACAGAAGTAAGCAGGATTCTTTAATTACAGCAGCCCAAACACTGAATTTATTTAAAGGGTTCGTGTGCACACCATGAGAAAAAGACTTCTCTGATCTAAATATGTGCAAACTAAGATGCTTGGAGAGCAAAAGTTAGACAACAGTGGTTCTCAAACCATGTCAGTGGGCATTAGTATAAATGATCTGTCCAGAGCTTCTACATGAAAATCACGTTAAATGTTACAATGAATGATTCACACTACAATCTAAAGTTATAGAAGAGCTTAAAATGAAAACAGTGTTAAATTAAAGTGTTGGAGTAAAAGCAAATGACAATACTGTTCTGTTAACTTTCATGTAAGTTCAAATACAATCAGCAGGACACTGCAGGGAGTTGAACCCCATCCCAGTAAACTGACGGTCTGTTATTTTATAAACACTGAAACACATTCACACATATTCATTTTCTTAATGATCTTAACAGGCTTACATTTATGATTGTATCGGAGGTACACTCAAAACATTTGAGGCTTAAGACCTGGCAACATGATCTTGGTACGCTGCTGGTTGAGGCAGGAAATACTGTTTAACTCGTGCACGCAATGTATGATGGTCACAGAAATGCACGGCCGCGTCAACCAGAGTCCTGCCAGTACCCTCGACGTGCTTGAAGTTGCGAGGGCCCGATCAATGCTGCTTGCAGCTTTAATTAAATGTTAATATTCACTTATCTAAAGATTCTTTCGGAGTCCTCTTAATAAATGTGTGTACCTCATTCTGCACCAGGTCTATTTGTTCTTCGACTGACAGGTGGAGCACACTGGTTTAAAGGAGGAGGATTGTAGTGGGAGCACTGGGGTGTCAGGTTTGACATTAATGGTTTACATGGCTCAGGGGTCAGGACCGACTCATTACGCTACTGAGTCTCTCTCCGCCTACATGTGCATGTGTTGATATGAGTAAAGCAGATCCGCTCATTCCTTCACCTTGTCAGAGGCCCAGTCATTCCTGTGAGCTGGCCTGCCTGTACCTCCGTAAAAGCAGCTACATGAAGCCTGCAGGTGATCATTTCTGTGATTTGTGCGGTTAACTGTGCAAAAGAGACTTTTGCTCCATGACTTTAGCCTTTAAGGCACTGGAAACATAAGTACCTCCTCAAGATGGCACCAGGCTTACAGAGTAAGGCTGCTTTAGCAGGCAGCCTTGTAAACATACGGTCTAAAGTCAGCTGAGTACTAAGGAGTCAGGCTCAGTGATTACTCTTCCCTCAAACTGGTTTTACTAATGACGTGTCCATTCACCGTCTCACACCCCGTGATGCATGTCACGGCGCTGTCATAACGTGTAGAGCATGTCCCGGTGATGGTACCGCCATGGTGCTTCAAGATGCAGCGAGCAGATTAATTCCTCCCACATGTTACACAGAGACAAGTATGTTGACACAGAAATGTTTCTCTAATGAATGCATGGGTTGGGTTAATTAATGGCCCCATCAGCGTAACTGGTGAGGCTTAATATATCATTGTGATTATGGGGAGACATTAGGCAGCTCAAGTGGCTCTTTTTCCATCAGGTCATGTCAGCGCTTGTTTATCCGCTTTGTTCAACATAGAGATGGGAAACATGAATACGTACTCATAGCACGGAGGGCACGCACTTATTAATCTCTGGTGTAAACGTTCATCTGCTTTCTATGTGGCAATATTTGCCTTTAGAAAATCATGAAAGAAGTGGATTTCTGTTGCCTATGAACTATGGAATAAAAGACAAATGGAATACTTCACAGTCAGGGTCATGTGGCCTTTTTAGACATCATTCTTGTAAAGTGCTAGATGTTGCTGAATGTGATTCCATGTTAGTTGGTGCTACACAAAACCTGCTGTATCATGAAGAGAACATCATTATCTTGAGGTATGTTACAGTAAGATTAATTGTACTTCTATTTTTACTGAGTTCCTCCTTTTAAAGACAACCAGGAGACTCTGCAGTAAACATTATAAAGAGGTTTGTTTAAGAGGTAATATTGCTGTTATTTAGGATTTATAGTACACTGTTTGGTAGCCTTTCTCAAATTATGAAGCTTGATTCAAGGATTTTATGGCTGAATGAATCACTTGTACATCTTTAATGTAGACGAAGATGGATTCATAAACATTGCTCAAGTCGGATGTTCATTAGTGAATTAAATGTTTTAATTCCTGTGTTCTAGACTCAGTCTGGAATATTCTAGCATTTTACTGGAGACCACTTAATACATCACCTTCTCATTGAATTCAGTGTAGCATACAGTTCCGCATTTATTTAATTGCAGTGGTGTAACCCCATCGATTACTGTTGGTTTATTTATTTTTTTAGGTTTCCACTTTCCTAAATAAATGTCTGCCAGAAAAGTATAGTGTAAAAGTGTAAAATCTGGCAAAACTGGAGCATGACAACATTTAACACACCGCATACTCGCAACAGAGCAACTCACATAAAGTTAAATCTTTTCCGGCTGCTGCCACAATCATTCACAGACCATTCTATCCTGTATTCACATCTGTATTCTTTACATTACATCCTGGGTCAAATGCAATCATAAAACAGTCAATAAACAACATTTCACATTTCATTCTCCAACGCTATAAAACTTCAGGACTCCAAAAGCCCTGAACTGTCTGATGAGCTTTGGCCAGTCATTGGAATGGAAACAGGCTATGAGACATCTGACATGTTTCTGACATCAAGCACCAAAGCTTGGGCTTGAGTTGCGAGCAGAACCCTTGCTGTGTTGCCCGTCCCTGGATCTCAGTCCTGGTCCTTATGACCCAGAGTGACCCATAACACTGCTGGTAACAGATATTTCAATATCGAATTTACACTGACTAACATTTGGATGTTTTTATTAGTCATTTGCTCTGTTTTATTGTTGCCTTCATTAACATTAACTTATTCACAGAATGTAATGTGAACGCCTTTATTTATCTGTCTGTCTGTCTATCATCCATCCATCTCTCTATCATCCATCCATCTATCCATCTATATCACATTTTGTTGGTGTCAGTTAAAGCACTAAAATATACAAAGTTAATGCATCTAAATCCTTCCGTATGATAAATGATTGCGAGATTGGAGGAATGACTTCACAGTCAGACATTAAAGCTGTGAAGTCAAGTGTCTCCATCTGGAGCTTGAATTCTCACAATTTGATCTCAGCTGTATTTTTTTACAAACGATGCACGTTTTTTCAATAGTGCACCACATATACATGTAAACCCGCTCACTTGAAGCCTGTTTGACGACATGTTTCTATGATAGTGTGCTTTGTGCATCATCAAATGATGCCATGTGGTCAGTGGGGGATAAAGGATGGAGTGCCACTTCCGGCAACTATCAGGTGCAGAGAAGTGACGCAGACAGAGGCACATGACTAGTTGTTGACGAGCTCTTTAAATCTTGGTACAGGCTAAAAGACAGCAGAACAAAATCATCCAAGACAGGTGGGACATTTTCTGAGCTCCTAAAACACACAGAATATTTAAAAAAGCCTTTATGTCTGTTTAAGAGTAATCTGATTATTTAGACCCAAAATATATACACATTGACATTTTGTTTTATCTTCTGAAAAGGGTTACAATTTCCATCACCCTCTTTGTATTTTGTCATCCGAGCTCACAGCCCATTAGGATATGCATTACATGGGAAACATTTCTTTTGGTGTAGTGTTAAAAAAGCCCACTTTGATGAACATCTTCAGTTCAAGTTCATTAGCGGGTGATGCTGATGTATTCAGTGACTGAGTGTTGAAAGAGATGAGGGTTGTACTCCTGGAAGCATTAAACATTAACCCAATAGATCCACAGTGTAAACAAAGTCTAATGGCGGCATCTAATTGTGGAGCAACACGTGTCATGTATTTTTAATGATGCACACATTACTGTCAGGAGGAGAGCACATGGCTGTTTGCTTACGGTTACAGTTTCACCTCCCGATCTCACATCTCCCCTTCCCTTCCTCCTTTCATGCTTTTCAGAGGATTGACAATTTTATTTTGGATTAAATTTTGTTTGCCATCTGTGCAGAAGCGATAAGAGGAGAAAATATGCTATGTAAAATATTTATCCCTTCGTTTTTCTTCTTGCTGCTCTCTAGGGGATTTAGCTGCTGAGGCATAGTGTTTATAACAATAAGAGCCTACTTCAAACCAGATATTCTTTTTAATAAAGCTCTTTAAATATGTATTCAAGAGGATCATTCCAATCAGACTTCTAGGGTTATGACAGCAATTGATTTAAAGGCCCAGTGTGTATGATTAGGAGGATGTATTGGAAAAATGTTTTCATTAGAGTACAATCATCTAGATGAATATTCATTTTTTTTTTTCACTTAGAATGAGTTTCATATCTACATATGGAGCAGGTCCTCTGCACTGAGTCCACCGTGTTGCACCGCCATGTTTCTACAGAAGCCCAGAACGGACAAACCAAAAACTGTCTGAGCCTTGACTTTTTACGTTACTTGAAGGCAGCTGTTACACTCCAGCACAAGTGGTATTCAGTTGGTTGCAATCTGCAATCTCACCACTCACTGCATCCTACACACATGGCAGTGAATACAGAAAGTGCAGTTTGCACTGGGGCTGTAGAGAGAACGGATCTGCCAATCAAACGATAGAAGCGGATCCGACCCATAACAGGTTGGCTGCTTTGTAAATACATCTGTGTTTAAAGAACTCACGTTGAATAGCATTTTATATTAAATCGTCAGTAGCCATCTATAACAAAACTATATATATTCTGCATAAACTATAAAAACTACAGGTAAACTCTTAAAAACTATTACATTAAATGAATATGTTCTTATTTTCTTTGGTGTTTTTTGTTGTTAGATATGTATTGATGATTGCTTGGTAATGTGTATGTTGATGTTGTCCAATGTCAAGTCTCATGTGTATTTTTGTATCATGTGATTAGAGGATAGGACATACGATAGCTACTTTAGGTGCAACAAATGACGCGACTGACTTAAGTTAAGCACATGGTGTGCCTAATGGTGTGTTTGTGTGTGTGTGTGCTTTATTCTAGTAACTAGCATGCACTGGGGCCCGTTGAACCTACCTTACGCCACTGCTTTGTATAGTGTAAAGTGTGAAGTATAGTGATGATTAAACCTGCATGTAGAAGTGAATGAGACGGTCTGCACATGTTTTGAGACTTTGCTATGCTCTGCAAAAGTCCACACAAGAGGCACTGCAGCTGGTTTTACTCTCTAGTTCCTCCTCATTGGATGACTAAAGATCATCAACTTCAATTTCATATCTTGTGACGTCTTTCATTGCAGTGTAAACACTGTGCCAGGAAACCGTCAACCGTGTCACCGACCCTCTTAAATTAAACACAAACCACTGAGAACTGAACACAGTCGGCCTGTAAACAAGAGGATTACTGGATTATTGAACAACATGATCAGGATGTTGTGTTAGATATTGTTCACTAATTACTTCCTAGTTTCTATTACACTTTAGCCTTTGTCATGAGTCCATCTAGCTCAGCGGTTAGAATGATGCACGATAACTTCAGGACAAAGTTTCTCCCCTTTTTCAGAAATATGATGTATTTTTGAAAAGGAATGAAAATTATGGTTTCATACTTATTTTGTACTGTTGCCATGGCGAAACAAAAGTATCCCAAACAAACGTTGGGAAAAAGTAGCAAGAATATAAATTGTAGTCATCTCGATATAATATTGAATATCAATGAAATGTGAGAATCAAAATGGACAAGTGACACAATCTAAATAATTAGTAAGTCCACATGCCTTAATCTTACCTTTCACAAATGTTTTTTAAACATGTAAACAAACCTGACATCGCCCCTCGATGATGTCGTTCAACATTATATTCTTAAAACTTACTATTTTCAGAGAGCCTTTCCTGATTTTACTTGAGTTTTAGTTTCTACAGTTTTTATTATTTTGTATTTTTGCTGTGTTAGTTTTTCTTTAATAGTTTTATGTTTTCTTTAAACGTGAAATATGAATTATGTCTGTTTTCATTTAGCTGTGAAACACTTTGTAACTTGTATTAAATAAAGTTTATTATTATCATTACATATACACTTAAATTATAGTAGTTTCTGCTTTGAGAGACCAATGATTAAATAGTTTCCTTACCAAAAATAAAGATTAATGATTATTTATCTTCTGTCTCCAAACATTACATCCATTCTCAAAATGTACACAATGAAGACAATTTGCATTCCGCTTTCTTCTGGAAATAGGGAGAGCTTGAGTTCTTGTGGACATTGAGGCCCACAGTAGACCTGGACCTACTCCAGGAAAAGTTTCATGCTTCCGTTTTTACACTTGAGTGAACATCCATGTACTTTAAGCACATGTCCTTGTAAGTGTGCAGGTCACCTTAAAGAGTGACACCAGGAGAGGGAAACGGTGTTTCTGTCTGTGGTTCAACTGTGTGCTCTGTTGAACCTATAACCACACCCAGCAGTGACGTCACTGCAGCAAGGTGAGACGTAAAACCACTGGAGGTGACGTTTAGGGGATGTTAACTCACTCTTTAAATTCTTATATCCTGATATGATCAGGCAAACCAGAGGTAAGCTCATTGTAAAGGAATGTTACAAGAAAAGCAGAGTTCAGCTCCTGCTGTTGTACAAGTTATTTATAAAGGTTACCATTTAACAGTGGGGAATACATTTGCAGCTCAGAGAAATTAATTTGCCGGAGCCATTAGAAATGAAAACCCTACTTTGAATCCACTTTGTCATAGTAAATTGATCCTTCGCCATCTCACATACACTGTGATCCATTATTTTTGAAAACCTTATTGATTACACACATGCACAAACAAATGCCATTTTTTTCTTCGTTCTCTAACATAGCACCACAAATGCCCTAAGGATGCCACTGACCCTACTGCCGCCACTGAAGTGGAAGTGACTGATGCTGTAACAAAAGCTGTGACAGCGTTAATGGAGCCGAGAGTCTCTCAGCTGCAAAGTCTTCTGCTCCCGTTACATCGCCGCCATTTTAAACAGTTTCTTCTCAAATGCCCTTCTGTAGGTCAGAAAATTAGGCCACAGAAAGTTAAATGAACCCAGACAATGAACAGCCAAAAAGCACAGGTTGTACAAATTATGAATTTCTTCTTCCTTTGGCAGACTCCCTCGTAAGTGAGACTTGTTTTCCCTGCAGCCTTGGCGGTGCTTTCTCAGCGGGATCTGGAGATTTGTAATGATGTGTGTTGCAGCAGATGTGTTGCTCTGTGGAAACAGTGAAAGATCAGTGACCCGGGACCTGTATCAAAGCAGCATTTTGTGATGCTGAAGCCAATCTGTTGTGATTGCAACAGTGCTCGGCGGTGCAGTCTTCCGCTCATTGTCTCAATCACTTCTGAATGTCACCAGTGTGTGGGCAGATTAACAACAGAAACCTGGAAACTGCTCCAGAGCTGCGTTTGCATATGCACAACAGGTTGTTACCAAGCTTTTTGAAAAATTGTCAGTATTCCAAGCAAGCTGTTAAGATAATTGCTCATAGCTCACATGCTATTAATATTTCCATGTTGATGTTGTATATCATTATTCATTCTAACGGAATTGGAAACTGCAACTATGGTACCAATGTTGTATCATGACCGTTATGACAGGATCATTTGGTTTTGAAAGAAAAGACAAAACGGTGTGTCTCCCCCACTTATTGGAAAGGGATTTAAAAAATGATTATTTCATTATTATGTTTTTTTCAATTATAACCAACCATTATCTACTTATTGCACCTGTTCCATGCAGAGTATTCTCACTCAGAGTAAAGGCCTTTACAGATTGGGGAAGTGTCAAATAAATGACACGTAAATAACGTAATACTCAACTGCAAAAGAGGAGTAAAGTTTATTATTTCCATTTTCTTCTACAATGTGATTGGCAGATGCTTTCATTTGTGGTGCAAAAGCTCAGAAAAATCCAACCTTGCTAAATCAGCAATTCAATTTTTTTATATTCACGTTCTGTGTGAATTAATTAATTGAATTAATTGCACAAAAAAACAACATGGTTCTTGTGTGTAAAGGCCTTAAGCCTGTACAGATTGAGCTGATCCATGCCCTATTCTCTGTTATGTCGAGCAGTGCAGTTTCAGCCTCTATTGAAGGTTTGCTGATCATTGGGATGATCGTCCACCTCGGCTAGACGGAAGGAAAAAAAAATCATTCCGAAATGTGCAATGAATAATACAGAAGATACCAATGATTGTGTATTGCATTCTGATTTGCAGATGAGCCAACAGTGGCAGGCATGATGAAGAATGGAGATGAATCATGGCTGAGGTGGGGGCCTAGCGGAGTGGAGCAGGGCCAACAAGCTGGTGCTAAACATCGCTAAGACAAAATAAATTATACTGAAATTATACGTCAGTCATCATTGACCAGACAGAGGAGAGGGTCGACACATTTAAAATCTTGGTTCTACCACATGCCACACTCTAAAGTGGGAGACCAACACCAACCGTGTAATTAACAAGAGCCACCAGAGGCTTCACCTCTTCCAGCTTAAACAGTTTGGTGTGACTGGGGAGGCGATGCTGACGCCAGCGACGGAGAGTTGAGAGTTTCAGGTGTTGGACATCTCACCTCAGGAATAGCACACACCCTGAGGCTGTTTGATACCTGAACTCTGATGCACAGGCGCTTGCGGTCGTGGAGCGAGCATCTCCGAGCACTTTAAAGAGTAGGTGGTTGACGGCACAAAGCAATGAGCACTTGAAAACTAATGTGACAGCAGAAAGCACTTAAGGCCTGTATTATATTGTTTATGTTTGAATGTATAAATGTGGTGCTCTTATTTTACATAATCTATTATGTAGTGTGTGTTGACATGGAGATTAAGTATTGAATTAAATTGTGTCCTTGTACTGTATGACAATTGATGTCTGTGACAAACGTGGAATTTGATTTTTTTTACTTGGTTTGATTGTCAAGTAGGAATACTGAATGTACATTTCATATATAGGTGTATTCAATGAGTACTTCATCTTAAAATAACCACCGTGGTAAAATGCTTATTTTAAGTTCTTTCTTTTTATCTCTTCACAGGTGTGCACAGGGGGACGTGGTCACACACACAGCATGGCTAAACCGGTCAAGTATCCTGTATGCCGGAGAAGACAAATGGTCGGTGGATCCCCGAGTGAGTCTGGTGACCCTTAATCAAGAGGAGTTTACCATCAAGATTGAAAACGTGGACATGACAGATGAGGGGCAGTATGTGTGCGCAGTTCAGACAAGCAGTCGACCGAGAACAACCTCAGTGCACATCCTCGTCCAAGGTAACACACACATACTACTGCTGCAGCTACTGCTGCTACTATTTCACTACTAAATGATAATAACATTAAGCGTTTCTCTTTAAAAAATACATTTTATAAAGATGTCTTTTCAAACATCTATCAGCAATGTATTTGCATTTTGTTTTAGTTCAGCAGGCGTCTAATGTAACCCTGTAAAAAACCCTCCCTGTTGACTTTCAGCACATCCAAACCCTCCAATGAAAATGTGATTATACACATTTGTTTTTATTTTTCTACACTGTATGATTGATGGTCATGTTATTCCTGAGCATCAGCACATGAGGGCATAAGTGAACAAAGCACAGAGTACAAACAGACGTGTGCGCTCTCCTTTTGAATCTCACTTCCTCATTCATTGCTCCACTGGAGCGATTAGGGGCTAAATGCCTTGCTCGAGGAGAGGGAGGGGAGCGCGTTCCTCTTTCACGACGCCAGGTGAGGTTAATGGGGAAGTACCAGATGTTGAGATCCGTCAGCTAAAATGATGTGTGGAGTGCGATAAATGTCCTCACAGAGATGCAAGGCACAGTGAGGTGAACACATAGGATCATGGTTCTGAGAAATGATCTTCTAAAGAAGACGAAAAGATAATTTTAGACAAGTTTGGATTTCTCTGGCTCTGAATTGTCTCCATAAACAACAGGAATGTAACAAGAAAGACACGTGTTAGTTGAAGTAACACCACCTGTGTGTTCAAATGTTCAAACCACATTTCTGTTAATTGACTTCAGTTGTCTTTTATTTATGGACTTATTTAAATTGCTTTTTATTGACGTAGGGATGTAGAAAGGATCAAAAATGCTCACTTATCATTTAAGTTTTCTTCAAAGTGTGTATTCATTTCATCAAATTTGACACTGTTAAAATCATGCTCATTGTCAGCACCCTGTCGTTTGAAGATTGTTTGTAATCCTATAGCATCCTTGGAGATAGACAGCACCTCTAATCTTCATGCAGCACCTTTGATTTGAGAAAACAGAGAAGAGACTTTGTTTTCAGGGTTATAATAGTGCCCACCTAAACTACTCTACATCTTTTGAAGAAAGTGATAACGCTGTTATATTTCAGAGCTCCTTACAAACAAAATGTAAGCTTGTAAATACAACTTTTGACAGGAACACGCGTTTCTCATATTGTGTTGCACTGTGCATGATTCACCACATATGTGAAATTAAGAAGACTCATCTGAGTTGTCATCGTGACATAATGCAAAAAAAAATGACAAACTGTTATTGTCCTGAAAAAGCTGAAGCAAGTTGTGCCTCATTTAAATATAACTTTAAAAAAACTCCTAGTCTGTTTGACATTCATGAGATGTATGGGCCAGTATCACAACAGTCCCATGAACTGTATAGAAATAGATGCTGGGTACATTATCCAGTCAAAGGACCAGACATTAGTTTAAATGGTGGATGAAACTTCTTGACCAAACGTACACACACACACACACACACACACACACACACACACACACAATAATAGGTGGCACTTTGCATGTTAGCCTCTGTCATTGTTACATCCCTGAAAAATGGGGATTAATAATCACAAGAGTGATGTGGCATTGTTTCCTCAGCAAGAACTTTACTGCAATGATTGCAGTAAATTTATGCAAAACACAACAATTGAAGCCCCCCTAAAATATCTGATATTTGCTGATATTTGGTGATGTCATTAAATTAAACTATTGTTAAACTATTGTTTCTCACATGGACAAGTTATTTATAACTCTAACATGTGCGTACAGTTCTGGTTTGTATGTTTTCTCTTCAAATTACAATCCAACACCCATTATCATACTGAACTATTAGCCTGGGCACTAGGACCTTGGGGAGGCTGCTGCGCTGGCTTTCTCACTCTGCCAAGTAACGTCTCTCATCAACGACAGCCAGGATTATAGCCAAAGAGTTTAGCTCAAAGTAAATGATGCACGGAGTGAAATTGTAAGTACAGGTAGTTACAGAATGTGGCTATCTGTAGTTGTTAACGATTGTTACCTGCTTACATTTAGGTTTACTTGAGGCAAATGAAAAGGAATATTGTAGTGGGCTATGTTAACACTAAGCTAGCTAGCTAGCTAGCTATTTTGTTAGAAACTGTCTCCAGTGAGCAAGAGTGAACGAGCAAATTCAAAATACATGAAATGACTATCGACATCTCTATTCTTTGCATTAATATATCTCTCTAGTTTTTTGAAACAATAATATCAGTCCCTATATAATGTTGTTTATAATCAGTTAATGGTATATTTGACACTGAACTAGTTCATCTTTATCTCAGTGATAGTGTCCAAATGAGCATAAAATATCACTGGTATGTAAAAACTACGCACTGCGCGCGCAAACATGCCCCTCCCCTTGGGGCTAAGCCCCCCCTTTCTTTGAATACTAGAAATGCCCCTGCTATCGAGCACTCACTTAAAATGCATAAAAGGTATTATACAGAAAATAAATAAAATATTGCTACTAAATATTACTATCTGTGTACAAAATGACAGCTACACTTGACACAGCTACAACTATACTGTCAACACGCGGGAACTCACGTACACACACTTGAGTACTCTCGGCAAAACTCAACTGTAAAGTACACAAAATGAAAGAACAACGTTCTCTTAAACATATGACATGTTAGCAGATTCATACCGACATGTTAACTAAAAGATGGTGGTTTCTCGGAGCTATGTGGGTGGAGACCAAAGCAATTGATCATGACCACTATGTAGATCAGATTTAACACTATTATATCCTAAATTACACAATAAAGATCAAAGTAAACAATGTAAGAGAAGCACCGTTTTCATTTTCAACATGTGATGAATTTGAACTCTTTCATAACTTTATGGTTTAAGTAAATCCACATTATGTTATTTGTAGTGCTGGGAAACGATTACAATTTTTAATCGTGATTAATCACATTGTTATGCACAAAGTTTAATAATTAATTCAAAAGTAGTGTATTCCACACTTTTATTTTAAAAGTACTGCTATATGAACAAAAGTACAATAACATTTGGTTTGAAACACTTTAAACAGATCAGGTTCTTTTTAACAGCAGTATTCTTTACACAGTAGCAGTTATATTTCTTCACTATCTGTGCTCAGTGTGCTGACTTTATTTAAATGTTCCACTGCTGTACAACATGAATAAAATGTTCCACACACGTTTCATCAAAATATGTGTCTCTGTTTTCATGACAGTCAGAGCATGTGAACGCAGCTCCCACTGTTCATCAATATAATGCACTGTAACTCTGAGGTGATGATGGTTACCCGGCGATGTCCGGTAGTCTCCAGTGAGAGCAACAGCTGGTGCACGTTGTAACGCCGTCTCTTTTGTAGTCCTCTCCTTTTCATACAACTCATGTGTTCTTCTTGTGACGGTGCGTCTTGAGGGAGGCTTATACGTGCCGTCATTCGTTGATCCTAAGAACGTTCCTCAGACCGACATCTTCACAACACTAGTCGTCCTGCAGTTTGTATCTATTCACTTCTCTGTGGCATTTGTTAGCTTGTCTTGCTTTTGTTTATCTATACTTCTCCCACACGCTGTATCACGTAGTCTGATGAAGACTCCCTCCACCGTTTGTTTGGGTGATTTGCTGGCATCAACGGTGTGTATTGCATTTAAAAAAAACTGCGTTAGTGCGCGATAAAATAGTTGTCGGCGTTAATTAATTAATGTGTTAACGCGATAATAACGCGTTAACTTGCCCAGCACTAGTTATTTGTGAATTATCTTTTTAACCACAGATCACAGATTTTAACATAACAGAATTTACCATTTTTTTTATCTTATGAAAGCACATTTTCCAACTTCATCGTGTCACACCATCAGTGTATTAATGTGTGTGAATGGGTGAATGACGACATGTAGTGGTAAAGCGCTTCGAGTGGTCGGAAGCCTAAAAAGGCGCTTTACAAATGCAAGTGAATTTACCACGCGTGTGTTGGCTTGAACCAATTGAACCAGAGGATACCATCACAGGGCCACGGGCAATGGATTTAAATGAAGCAGTAATCACTGTTAAGCACTGCCATGACCCTCATCCCACATCAGAGCTTTTCGGTGCTATGTAGTTCTGTTGCAAAGCGGGGGGTCTGGAGACTCTGCCCAAGGAGAGCAGCTGGCACTTAGGGCTCAACACACAAGTGGGGTTACCCATTATCTCCGCTTCTCATGTCATTACTGATCGTATTTGAACTACCTGCGCTGTCTGTCATTTTCAATTGGATGGAAATTAGGACTTGCTGTATCTTCAATATCACTGAACACACTGTCAAGAGCTATTCTTAATTCTACTGCAGTTTCTAATGTGTTTCTATGTGTACTTCTTTAAGATTTTCTGATACAATTTTTTTCCCCCAATACCAATTCAGATACATAATAAATATATTTGCTTGAATGCATCATAATGTTACTTAATGCAACCTTCCTTACAGCTGTAAGCCAAGCAGGACTGTACTGACCACCGACTGCTAACAGCTAAAAGTTAACGTTAACTATCTCTCCTCCTGCCCATTTCAACACAGAAATGTAGCATGGTCAGGGAAAGATGTGTAGAACTAGTTTGCGCATGTGCAGTAGCGATCGGGCAGGATGTATGGATCTGGTAGTGAGTGACTTGTGTAGTTGTTGTTCTTGTGTAGCGTAAATGAGCTGATACATGATAAAGGGATGTCAGATCAGTGCATAGACTCACATACTCGTTGATATCTGACCCAGCATTGTAGGCTGTATCTGAGGCATCTCTGATATTGGTATCAGTAGCGGAACAACTCTCTTTAAGTCGTGCACACACATATATACATACATATGCAATGTAGCAGGTAGGTCAGGTCACAAAGGCGGGAGTGAGCGGATGCACATCCCTGCAGGCTTTGTGTGTCTTGCCATAGAGCATGTTGACCGGACATTAGTTCAAAGTGAGGTATCTTCAACCTTCCTCTACATTCAGGATGGTGACTTACATTATGTTACGGCTAAGTACAGTCTCGTCTTTTCTTTCTTCTTCTGAAAACTTACTTACAGAGTCCTGAAAAATATATATATTTCCATCTTTAAACTTATCAGAAAATTGAACCCGGAAACTGGGGAACCAAAGTCTATCACAATTGCCGCACTCTGGCATACTTGTAATGATTACTAGTACTTGGGCACTGGAACCCAATAGTACGACACAGAGACACAGTTACAACTATAGTTTGATTTACTTGTGTTCAGGGTCAAAACCGAGAGATCAGTCAAATCCAAAAAGGGGCAGGAAGGGAATCCATGGTCAAAAACAGGCAGATCAGATATTGGAACGAGGATAACACTGGAGAGCTTGATAGTAACACAAAAGACAATCTGGTAGGGATCAAGTGCAAGTGAACGGGCCTAAATAGTGAGGGACTAATGAGGGAATGGGCTGCTGGTGAGATGGGCGTGTAAGACCAGGTGAAGGGGTGAGTGATGACAGGGTGTGAGTGGCAGGACCTGAAACAACAGGAGAGTTTGAAAAACAGGCAGGCAGGATGAAAACATGAGAACACAAGATGAAGTGGATACTGAAGCCTCTGCTGATTATAAATGGAAGTCTATGAAATCTGTCTATGAATTCCCATCACTCTCAATGTCTCAGCTTGTGTTCGGACATTGTTTGTGTGACATTAATCAATGCGTTCTATCCAATACAACAACACCTTTGTAATAGTCTTCGTAGGGTTATTTTCATGTACACCTGAGAAGTTGAAAATTAGGAAATGCTAATGCCACTGGGCTGTCATTTATCACATGGCAGTTAATTCACAACAACAAAACAGTCAAGGTTATTTGTATTTTTTTTGTAATGTAGGCCCATATGCAATATGATTTAAATGTGTTCAAACAAACTAGATCCCTGTACGTGTGTGTGCATTGCCGTTTAAAGCCGTGAGCTCCCTGTGCTGTCAGCGCTCTATGCAAAGTCATTATGTTGCTGTAACAGAATTTAAATTACACAGCACCTCTAATAACATGATCAGTGAAACCGGCTTCATAAGCACAGTGGTGTCAAGTTTTGTGAACGAGATAAGCACTTGTTTGTGGTTCTAAAGAGAGCTCATTATATAGAACTGGCTCTCCTCCCCTCCTTTGGCATATTTGATCAGAGGGTCTTGATGGCTCTCCAGCATGAGCTGTCGGTCTCTGGAACCATGCCCCATCACAACGGCTGTGTCTGATTCAGATGGCTTCATCGATTATTTACAACATGTAAGATCTCAGTAGAGAGTTTACCCACAGTAGTTCAGAGAACCTTCAGCTGGAGTGTTTAAAGTCTGATCACAGATTAGTCCTAGACCCTAGATTTTAGGCAAGGGAACAATAAACATGCACCAGTGCATTCTAGGACAATTATGGGCCTCATTATCTCCGCTGGGAGCATCATTCGATCGGCGACGTGTGTGTGTGTTTGTGTGTGTGTGTGTGTGTGTGTGTGTGTGTGTGTGCATGAAAGAGTGAGTGAGTGAGTGTCTGTCTGTCTGTCCACAGTTAATCACGCAGTCTGCTGCAGCAAACTGCATAATATTTGCCCAGAGTGAAGGGGATAACAGTTTGTGATAGACGTTGTGTTTGGCTAACAGCCAACAGAACAACCAGTACACACACTGCGTTCATTTTGCATTTGCCACGATGGTATGAAGCGTATTGTAAGTGTCACGGCTTCAAGCTGATCGCGTGCATGCATCTCCTCTTGTTATAGAGTTTGAATGACATGTGTTTCACAACACTTTAAGCCCACTAGTAGCGTACATCACTGGTTGTTAGCTGGCTCACTTTTATTGTTGTGTACGGTGGGTTGGACTAAATGCTAACAGCTAATGGAACTACCAGTATACCCACACTGCTGTAACTCTCCACATCTCAGCCGGTGCTACGCAGGCAGACACCTTGGTGAGTTTAATTTTGTTTTTGGCAAGATCTTATGATGTCTCAAATGAGGTGTGTTTTATGACACCTGTCTAGACACATATTGCTGTCTAGACACCAATAGGTGTCTAGACAGGGGCTTAGCCAATTGTGGGTTGTATTCACTCAATCACACAATACAGCAGTGGTCATTGTAGACTGACCTGGTGGAGATCGTCATTCTGACTGCACCTTTCTAGTTTATGAATGTTTTCATTTTTTTTTTAATCTTTCACATTTTAATTAAAACTGAAAAAATAAGACCTCTGATTTGTTTATTCCCATGTGAAAACCTGTCAGGATTGTTCTTAAAATGGATGTCAGTCTTTAGCATGAGGAAATACCCAAATAAGAAAGTAGCACATTTGCTTTTATATATAAACCTCCCACATCAGAACTGAACATGCTTCACAATAAAAGACAAATTAAATAGAAGACACAAAATAGGGACACCATATAAAAGTCATCTATGAAATAGAGATAAGAATAAATTAATACATTAAATGTAATACAGGCAAGTTTTAGCTGCTGGTGTTTGTATTGCAACTACAGTGAACCTGGTTTGCAGAAGCATTATGAACCACTTGTAAATGACCCGGTGAACAGTCAAGACGGATTTTAAAACGTATAGATGGGATGAAATAAAAGCATGAATAATTATCACATTACACGTATGGTTTTATTTTACTTCTGGGTAACTAATATTTGTTGCACCTTGCTGTGCTCCTTTTGAAAATAAAAGCAGTTTTCAAAGCATTCTCCTTCCCAACTCGTCACATACGGACGCTTGGTCAGGACCCCTTGGCATCACTTTTTAACGCACTTTGATTTGATTTTGGGTAAATAAAACAAACTTTTTTAAACATGTGAGTTTGATAGGCATAAACATGTGGTTAACTTTTCATTAAGCAATTTCAGTACGTTACTACTTGTTTAGGAAATGATCATGGTTTTGAGTTAAAAGAAGATGGGTTTGTAACTTAAGTTAAGAAAATAAGTTCACTATGGTACGTACAGTGCATGACATATGTTAAGTATGGTGCATTATGTAACTAAAAATAAGTGAACTTTGAGTTTTGCACGGGACATGGTGGTCTCCTTGGTGAATGTCTGTTTGTTTGGCTCAGTCATCCACCCCATCCTCCTTATATACAGATTTGTCCCATTTAATACTAAGTCACCTGACTGTCCTCCTTTACACCTATCATAAATACTATGGCCACGAGAGGCAGCCCTGCATGTCCAAACTGACTCTAGAGGGGTACGTGGAGAGCATCATCGTTTGACGCATTGGACCGTTGACGAGCTGTGAATAAGAACGGGTTGAAAAACACACCTGGATGCTTGTAACAGTTCACCTTATTATATAAACCTAAAAAGGGAAAATTACATATGCTAAAATTAAAGGGCACGGGCGGATCTGAATTGGGGGTATACAGACACTGCATCTGACTGCATAACACAAAAACACGCTGAAAGGCTCTCTCTATTATTCACTATGACAGACCCCATCAGACACAAAAGAAACCACACAGCCAGTTAAAGATAACACCATATATCAATATAAAGCAAATCCATTTGGCATACGGGTTGCAGCAAACAAAACAAAGTCAACAACAGGTGGAAGCATGGCGAGACGCCGCGGTTCCTTTGTCCACAGAACTTACGCTACCTCACCACCGTTTAGCTGGTGGTGCTCTGTGCCGTTTTCCATTGAAGTCTCCCGCTTGTAATCCATGAAAAGGATCCTTTTGCCGAGCAATCGCCCGAAAAAGTCGTGCTCTCTGAGTCCACTAAACATCGCTTGCTTCCCCCTGTCTGCGCGCACCGTCTCCTCTTGCGTCACCATTTATACAAGCCAGGTAAAATAAATCCTGTGTAATCATTACAAGCAACTGATAAGATTCATAAGTACAGCACTTTAAATATGTGAAGGAAAGTAATAATCAATAGGTTCCTCATTCACAATTGCCGGACACAAAGGCAGACTTCTTTACATGCTGCCAAATCACACTGTTCTTATTAGAAGAACAACACATTTTGTTGTTCTCAGTCACACTTTTATTTTTGTTCTGTTTCCCGGACTAGAATTTGACACAAACCCTGAGAATCTTTAGAATAACTTTGTCTTTCCTTCAAACATTTTGGAAATTAGAAACACATTGGTTGCAGAATAAGTAAGTGGCTGAAGAGAGGTAGCAAGGGTGGATTTTAATGTTTTCTGACCTTTTTTGTGGTGGTGCAAAAACCAGCAAGCAGCACTCTGGCAGTTTGGTATGTTCTTAGATTTTAAATTCTCTTTGCCTGTCTGTGTGCTATTTAATTCACAGTGCACAGCTGCTTTTGTACTGTATACTGTATACCGACAGCTTCATTAAAATGAAAAGTGACATGACTGTCATCACGGTTTGATTTTGAAGAGCTAGCATTTGTTGAGGGTGACACAACACACAAAAGAGTTTCCCTTTTGACAGTTCTGCATTGGATGCACTGTGAAATAATGAGAGAGAAGTTTGTCCAGTGCATTGCTAAATCCTCCTTTAATCCCAGCGACAGGATTTTCAGTCATTTACAGCAGGGTACCGCTGTGCTGTTTGGTATGTTTTTGGATTTTAAATTCTCTTTGCCTGTCTGTGTGGTATTTAGTTCACAGTGCACAGCTGCTGTACACTGTATTAAAAGCTTCTCCTTTAGTTCATTGTGTCCACTGTGTTTACCTCGATTAAACACTGACTGCTACAAAATAAACCTACACTACTTTACAGACCTCAGACTATAACTCAGACTACTGAGACGCCCACAGTCTGTGCTTTAGCATTTTTGTGCCATATTTTCAAATTACTTAAAAATGCAGCACTTTTTGGAGATGCACTACAGCACATGCATTGGGATATTGGGTACATTACCCGACCATAGCTATGTGAAGAGGGTCAAAGCTGTTTTTCTTCTCATATGTATCATAGGCTTTCGGTGCCAGAGAGAGCACATTACTTGTTTGGTTGAATGCACAGAGAAGTCTTATGACAGAAGTTAGAGGCTTCCTGCTGCCCCTGAGTAAACATCTTCCCACTATGAAGCTTTAGGTGAAAAACAAAACTTCAATATACAGTAGTCTTAGCTTACTGTTGCCTTGGTGACTGCAAAAGCAGGATAAAAGTGGGTTCATTGAGGCAGCCAACAAATACTCATACAGTAAAGGTCAGAATATAATGTGTGGGGTTACTGTATATGTAGCAAACAACACAGGGAATGAAAGTATTTGCCACCTGACTGAAGCCCATCTTCCACTTATCCAGTCTTGTAGCAGGTGGTGTAGAAAGAAAACCCTAATAGTCTATTACAAGTTTCCTTTTTTCTATTTTTATAGAAGCCCACACAGAAGGCTTGTCTATCAAAACACTGAGTGTATTGTAGAGTATGGTCTTCAAATAGGTCTCGCCAACAAAAAGTTCTTGTGCCAGAACATGAGGACGATGATGTCGGTCTGTTGGTTAAGTTCGAAGCAGATATATAAACCAACAAAACAGGTTGCCATGTTGCTCACTCAGTCTACCGGTCTGGTCCAGACTGAAATGAATCTAAAACAATGTTCCCATGAAATTTGGTTCAGATAACCGTGGGGTCCAGAGACAAAGCACGGTTATTATCCTACTGGTTAGTACCTTACTTTTAAGGAACTTCCATTCTGTACACACCAGTGTAACACCAGTCACGTGACAAAATTATTTATTTTACTTAACAAATGAAATAAATAAACTGAAAATGTTAAATAAACCTACCCTAAAGAGACTGTATGCATGTAATGAGAGGTGTACTTTTCCTGTAAACACGGAAGTTTATTTTGAAAAGACACTATGCATGTACCAAGCGGAAAACTGACAGGCCGTCCCCAACACCACCAACACTGACACTAGAGTGATAGCTAGAGCGTTATAGTGTGAAGCGTAGGGCCACTGACCAAGGGGCGATGTTGGGAGTGAGAATGGGTTATTTCGGGGCCATAATTATTGCAAATTTGTACAATATTTTGGTTTATGACTCCACTTAGCCTCAGCTGCACTTTGTTTTTAGTTTAGTTAACAAAGGTTAGCATGGTAACATGTTAAACTATGATAATGAACATGCTAATCATATCAGCTAAACATTGGCATGTTAGCATTTTCATTATGAGTGCAACATTCAGCTCAAAGCACCTCTAGTTCAACCTCAAAGAGCTGCTAGTTGTTTGTCTTGTTAGCCTCGAAACTAATAAGCAACAATAGAAGGAATGCCAGTGTGGCAATAAGTGATCTTCCCTCTAACCCTGTCATTTTGATGGAAAATGAACTCAGATTATTTTGCTATTTAGCTGTTTTTACTAAAAATTATATTTACATATGTCTCAAAGCAACAGGAGCTTCTTGTGTTCCCTGCTGCAAAAGAACACACAGTATCCCTGCAGTTTACAGATGGTTGCTTACATAGTTCTACAGGCGACTGCAGCTCTGTGGTAGAGCAGGGTCGTCCTTCAGAGTACCGGCGCTTCCATCCCCGGCTCCGCTAGTCTATGTCGATGTGTCCTTGGGCAAGACACTTAACCCGTAGCTGTTCCTGCGGTGTATGATTAGATAGTCCACTGTCATCAGTGTATGAATGGGTGAATGATGACATGTAGTGTTAAAGAGCTTTGAGTATAAGACTAGAAAAGAGATATACAAGTACAGTCCATTTACCATTCAGTGCATTCATAAACATTCATCAGGTAATATTAAGATCATATTCATTTTCTAGCTATGTTACTGACAATTCAGATCATCCATATACTGCCATTAGGTTTACTATATTTTAAAGCAAATATGTTGATTTATCTACATTCTCATGTAATCTTGCTTCATGTACTGCTAGGCAACCCAGCTAGAGATTACTGGAGATGTGTTTGTATATATATATATATATATATATATATATATATATATATATATATATATATATATATATATGTGTGTGTATATATATATATATATATATATGTATATATATATATATGTATGTATATATATATATGTATGTATATATATATATATATGTATATACATATATATATATATATATATATATATATATATGTATATACATATATATATATGTATATATATATATATATATATATATATATATGTATATATATATATATGTGTGTGTGAACCATCAGATCCTCCTCTCCACCCTCGAGGGGATGGGCGTCTCAGGCTCTGCACTCTCCCTGTTTGCATCCTCCCTGACAGGTCGATCCTACCAGGTGACCTGGAGGGGGCGTGTCGGAACCACGCATGCTGACTATGGGGGTTCCGCAAGGTTCAGTCCTGGGCCCCCTTCTCTTCTCGCTCTACACAACATCTCTGGGTTCTGTTATTCGCTCGCATGACTTCTCTTACCATTGTTATGCCGATGACACCCAGCTGGTCTTGTCATTTCCCCCCGGTGACACCCAAGTGGAGACACGCATCGTTGCGTGTTTGGCTGACATCTCGAAGTGGATGATGACACACCACCTCAAGCTCAACCTAGACAAAACTGAGCTACTGTTCCTCCCGGGGAAGGGTTGCCCGCACCGAGACCTGTTCATCACCATTGATGATACCGTGGTGACGCCAACTCGGACTGCGAGGAACCTGGGTGTGACCCTGGATGACCAACTGTCATTCTCGGCAAACATTTCATCCGTTACACGCTCCTGCAGATTCCTGCTCTACAACATCAGGAGGATTCACCCCTTCCTCACTGACGAGACGGCGCAGGTTCTCATCCAGGCTCTTGTCATCTCCCGCCTGGACTACTGCAACTCTTTACTCGCCGGAGCCCCAGCGACGGCCATCAGACCTCTGGAGCTTGTCCAGAAAGCCGCAGCTCGCCTGGTGTTCAGTCGCCCCAAGTTCTCCCACACAACTTCCTTTCTCTGTTCTCTACACTGGCTACCTGTAAGAGCTCGCATCCAGTTTAAGACTCTGGTGCTAGCCTACAGGGCAGTGAAAGGAACAGCTCCTTCCTATCTCCAGGCCATGGTCAAGCCTTACACCCCCGCCCGACCACTTCGCTCTGCTGCCTCGGGGCGATTGGTTGCCCCGTCGCTCAGAGGTCCCGGCGGCCGATCGACCCGGTCACGGCTGTTTTCTGTCCTGGCCCCACAGTGGTGGAATGAACTTCCCACTGACGTCAGGACAGCAGAGTCGCTGCCCATCTTTCGGCGCAGCCTGAAAACCCACCTCTTCAGGAAGTGCTACCCTGAGCCTTCCACTTTGCACTTATTGTATTCGCATTACTTATAGCACTAACTGTTTTTCTTGTTTCTGCACTGTACTTTGGCTCTGAGTTATGCTCTGCTTCATGCTCTTAGATGCTTGTTTGGAAAAGGAAATGTACTTATGACTTCTGGTGACTAGTAGTTCTTTTGATTACCAATGTTGAATGCACTTATTGTAAGTCGCTTTGGATAAAAGTGTCTGCTAAATGACTGTAATGTAATGTAATGTAATGTAATAAAACGTATATATGTTTTCAGTGAAACACAGAGATGTGACTACATCAAGTGCCTAAAAGAGGAAAACTTGAATCACATTACAGTCACTCTTTTAATGTCCACCAAGTTTAAACAAACAGTTGACAGTGTGATATGATTTGTTTACTGTTAAAGGGCCAGCGTATATCATTTGGCATCTAGCGGTAAGTTTGCAGATTGCAACAAACTAAAACTTCCCACGTGTGCCAAGAAAACTATGCGGGCCGACGCAAAAACACAAATGTCTTGTAGAAACATGGTGACCGACTCTTTGAGAGGACCAACACTGTATGTAGATGTAACTGACTCTTCTAAGTGGTCGAAAATACAACAATTCTTATTTTCAGGTGATTATGCACTAAAGAAAACTTTCTGCCAGTAGGGGCAACTGCGACTCAGTGGTAGAGCAGAGTCGCAGTTGCTTAAGTAAAAAGCATAATATTGGTTACTTTTACTGAAATTCCAATATCATTGCAGCTTTTAATGTAAACTCTCTTGACAGCTTCATTAAAATGAAAAGTGACATGACTGTCATCACGGTTTGATTTTGAAGAGCTAGCCTTTGTTGAGGGTGACACAACACACAAAATAGTTTCCCTTTTGACAGTTCTGCATTGGATGCACTGTGAAATAATGAGAGAGAAGTTTGTCCAGTGCATTGCTAAATCCTCCTTTTATCCCAGCGACAGGATTCTCAGTCATGTACAGCAGGGTACCGCTGTGCTGTTTGGATAAACTCTGATCCATGTGGACAGTAAGCGTCGTTCTTACTGTTAATATGTGAGGCTCACAATCCCCATGAACATCTTCAGCTCACACCCCCTGTATGTGAGGTCAAGGGTCAGAGTTTACTTCAGAGCAGCAGCCCCGATGCCAATAGAGATTTAGTTCTGAGTTCAGCTCAGCAGGGTTGGGTTACACAGGGATTTGAACTCTGGTTATCCAGCTGAAAGATGAGTGACCACAACACAAGTGATAAGACTCTGATCCCTCCGTTCACCTTATCGCTCCTATCAAAGATGGCAGTGAGCAGCTCTTTATCTGGCTGTTTTGTCTCACAGGGTAATGAAAATGTGTCTCTGTGTCCCATGACTATTTGGGAACACCCGAGAGAGATCTAGTGCTTTACTCTCTAATGTACAGCAATAGACTGGCCGTGTCACTGACAAATGATAACAGTGGGTGGTTGGAGCTTTCTGTCTGCTTTCTCTTCCTCAGTCTTCACATACACACAAAGCTGTAGCTCTACAGGAGTAGATCTTGTGTAAACTGCATCCTCTGTGGGCAGCACGGCGGTGCAGTGGTTAGCACTGTCTCCTACAGTCCAAAGACATGCACGTTAGGGTAATTGCCCGTAGGTGGTAATGTGGCTCACTGGGTTAAGAAAGTCGTCTGGTAACCTTTTGGTTACCAGACGACGTCCTCGGCTGGTACGTGTCCTATGTCAAAGTGTCCCTGAGCAAGATTCCGGGATGAATACAGTGTATAAAAAAAATAATAATAATGGTCAGACATGTCGAAAGTGTCTAGGAAAGTGTCTAGGATCAAATTTAAATGTGGAATGTACTCAAAGGAAAAAGCTCCCACAGGCACGAGGTGAAAGGGGCAGGTGCATGCTGGGAAGTTAGTTACTGTAGTTAGGTCAGCTGATTTGGCCCACCGCAGCAGCAGAGGCCATAACACATAACTCAGGGAGGCTACTGAGGTACTTTAATTAGTATTTATTGCCGTAATATGCGTCATAATTCATATTATGAGTCATAACTCAGTCAAATCTGAACACTTAGACATAGTGTACATATTTTAACATGCAGTGTGACGCACACGTCATTATCTTCCATCAGAAATACAGTTTTTAAATCTTAAGGTCTCAGAAGGGTGACATAGTTTCAGATTTTAAAGATCCCTACACTGAAACATACATAACAAGATAACAAATGTAGTGGTGTCATATGTTTATTTCTTATTGTTTAGTTTTTTTAAATGAAAATGACGTTCATCTATTGACTGACAGGTGAAACACAAATCATCAACAGCAACAAAGAATTCGGCTTCTAATTACTGCAAAAATGTTTTCAATCGGAGGCGCTTTATTGTTATTATATTATATGTATTACTGCTCAGCATATTTGTTTTCATGATGCAAAATGATTGTATTACTGCATTATTTTTCCAAATAGCTCTGCAATGCTCTCTCTCAGAGATGATGTGAGTTCACACCTCTATTGAAATCGTACATGTTTTATATGAACCAAGGGCCAGAGAATACCAATGTGGCTCAACACACACACACACACACACACACACACACACACACACACACACACACACACACACACACACACACTCACTCTCTCTCTTAACAACAGTTAAACACCTTCTATATGCACTCAGACATTTTATTGGCAGTTAAAAACGCCTGACAATGAAAATGTATTAGGGGATTCAGTTCAAAAGTTCAGTTGTTTTTTTCAAACAAACATTTTCAAATTCTGTTGATTGCGGCAGCCCCGCTGTAGCTAATGAACACCTCCAGTGACACGATGTTTGCCACACTTGTCTTGGTTTTCAATAGCCTCGTTTGCCTTAAAACCATCAAGCTGTCAAAGCAAACAAGGATAACATTTTATTCAGAGTGTATCATTATTATTAGCAACATCAGCCCAAAAATGTTGAAGAATTTCATAACCTGACAGCTTGTATTGAATACATCTGAAAGTCAACCTTTTGTATTGATTCCAAAAACAGAGGTTCGGCTTTGGCCTCTTGCTCCACAGCTAAACAGAAGCAACGCTGACACACTTGCTGTATGCTTTTGTCATTCATGAAGGGTAAATGGGGATTAAGCTGACATCCAATACATTATTCATAGAGATTTCGTCTTACAAACAAGTCTGATGTGACTGAAACAAGTTAAAGCACTAGTGATGCTCTATTCAAGGGATTGTAGTTGATGATCCTCAAATGTCAAAACGGAGATGTGTCCTTGTTGCTTTGAAATGGAAATGACAAAAAGAGAGCTTTGACTGATCTGTCTGGAATTTAAAAAAGGATAAAACAACATTTATTCAGGAAAACTTAATAAGTGTGAGGCATCCAGAAGAAATCATCACAGTCATATGCAGTCAACTATATCTTCAGATGTGTGCTGAGACATGTGTTATTTATATGTCTTGAGACATCAGAGACGTCTTCAGATGTGTTTTTATGATAAGAGTAGTGTGAGTCCACACAAAAACAGCTCTCATTTAAATGCACCCATATAGTTAGTCACATCAGAATGCTGCTGGATAAGGACATTGTATTGTATTGGGACATATTTAATACAGGGTCTGATTAATGGACAAGTTAATATAAGCACTTAATGTAATACACAAATATTTGAGATGCAAGTCTTTTCTTTCTTTCTTTTACTGTTCTAGCTGGCAAGATTAACTATAACCTCATGGTGTGGCTTAAAATAAGTATGCTTGTCACGTTATTTAAAGTTACAGACGTTTATAATATATACATGAATGTTGACTTTATCAACAGTGGTCTACTGGGTGAAAGTCCTGTGTTTAAAATATGTTTCCCTCAAAATGTATCTACATCCCGCTTTTGTTGTATTGTTTGTAATATGTTTAAGAGACCAAGCTGGACTGACGCAAGGCCACACGTATGCACATATTGGAGGGTTCTACACCTTATGCAATGCTAACGTTTAGAGCCAGTGAACATCCTTTGGCCCAAACCAACCGTTACAAATGTTTACGTTGCCTAACCATGACAGAGTTTGACTGCCATAAGATCAAACCTTTACCATACTCTAGTTGCCATGCACAGACATGCACAGACTCTTAAAATGTTGCCATTTGACGTACAAAAAAACACTGTCATTGAATGTAATCAGGGGTTTTGCAAAATGTGGACACAGATGAGCAGGTGGGAGGGGAAGCCAGAGGGTAAGGGGAGGCTTGATGTGAATCATTAATAACCCATAATATTCTGAGTGAGGACATTCCGCCATTCACGTAATGCAGGTCTGATTTTTCTTTCTCCAAACAAATGTCTCAGTGATGAATCAACAATAATTCATATTAAATCAACAGTGTAAATATATGTATGAAAATGATGTTTAAATATACCACTGGCAGCACAAGCACATTGTGATTAAACCATTTATGTTGTTACCCTGAGGAACTCTGGCGATACTAAGCAGCTCATTGGTGGGAGGTTTTGTTTTCTATTTTTTTCATATTCTATTATGTAAAGTGTATTCTGAGCTGTGCACAAGAGGACCTTGTTTGTTATAAACTGCAATGTAATGTCTCCTTGCAGCAGAAATCACAACAACTTTTGGATCAGTGGGGACATTATATTCACATGGAGCTCTGCTGCTTTTGAAAATCATTTTTCTGTGAAATGGTGTTGTCTAATTCAGGAGAGCTGTAGGCTGCTGTGTATCGCCCCCCACCATGTGTAAATACTGTAAGTTGGGGGTAATGTAACCTGTGAGTATTTTAACACATTTAACAACTCACAATGTTTCTACACTACGTCCTCAGACTTCCATGATCGTTGTTTTTTCTTGATAGAGACGTAGGTGCCATCTGTGTGGATATTTTTGACTTACAATTAGCATCTTTTATCTCTTTATTAGAGCATTTCAGCTGTTCTTTTGAATGAACTATAAAAAATGTAAATGGCATAAGAAGGCTGGAATCCACACATGCAGGTTTACACTCCTGTTTGTATAAAAGCATCTGTTTTCACCTTGGGGCAGCACTCTCAATGGAGTTGGTAATATCTTTTCTGAACAGAGTGCTGTGTATTATATATGTATCCTTTGCTTGTTATGGGTGATTTGCTCTGTGCTCCTTTTGAAATCAGCGTATACAGTTTAGCACTGAGCGCTGTTTATTTGACACCATCTACAGTAGCTACTGGAAATCAGTGTGTTGTGTTACTTCCACTTTTATTTATGTGAAATGATTTCAAAAATGGTTATCCTTTTACTCAGTTGGTGCTGTAGGTAGTAGTAGTTGTAGTCACTCTCTTCAAATATATGTTTGAAGGAACACAACGTTGCTCTTGTTGTTTTTTAAGTGTGGTTCTGGGTGATAGTTCTCAGAGGCTAACGTTAGCCCTGTGCAGGGTGACATCAAATCTGAGCGCCAGGAACAGAGCCAGCAGTGCTGTCCATCATTCTCATTCAAGCTAATGAGATATACCCATAAACAAACAATTTTTTAAAGAAACTATATCACTACGACCCCTTTTCTGCTCTAGAATACCCATTTTTCAAAACTCCTGAGGTAGAATGAGTAATAGCAAGTTAAAGAGGTGCAAGCCCTCAGCAGGGTCCAGAAACCAGCTCACCCTCGCCTTCATCCGTTCACACCCAAGGGCGTAGAATTTGGTACTGAGGGTGAGGACATGTCCCTACCAATATCCAGTGACTAGTGAACTATATATTCACTAATATTTTATAATATATAGGGACAATATATATATATATATATATATATATATATATATATATATATATATAATAAAAAACAATAATACAAAAATAAATAAATTCAATAGTAATTTTGACCACATATCCTTTACTAACAGGTCTGTGAACAAAATACTCGACAAAACGCTTCGTATTGGTTTTGGCTTTCCAAAATATTGTGACTTTATTCTCATTAAATCATGAGTTTATTTTCATTCAAGTCTTTTTCTTGAAATATTGAACATGAGCCGAAATCTTTCTTAACCTTTATGAGCTATTAAAGTCCAGGGGCTATTAACGTATCATTTAGGTGAATAGTTGCCGCATTCACATTTAAAGGAGGTTAAAAACACCAAAGAGGAGGGAAGAGTAAATCATGCCTACATATGTGTTAAAAATAAATCAATATTTTAAAGCACTACAGAATGTCTGAGAGCCTTACTGCATTCCATTATATTTTGAATTGTCATCTGGTTCCTGGATTTTGTGTTTTCCACCTCATCTGTATTTTTACTAAATGTATATTAAGCTACAATAAACCCTGACCCACATAACTGTTGTTTGTTGTTCACATAAGGTGCTTGAATTGCACTTTCCTATCCATATTGTATTTATGCCGATGATTTAATTAGTTATATCAGTGATCTTGTGAAAAAGTATTCTTGTATTCAATTTCTATCTTGAGAAGGTGAACTTTGGGCCATCCTTAACATCCAGTGCTCCCCCACCACCACCTCTCCCTCCTTTTGATGTACCCTATGAAGGTTTTTTTGTATTGTATCATCTTATCTGAGTCTTGCTGCAAAAGCCAATTGCCCTTTGGGGACAAATAAAAGTTGAAAGTTAAAGAAAGTCTGTGGAAGCCCCTGAGCTTTCAGTAGGCAGTCGGGAATGACGAACTGCTAGCGAACCAGTTTCACGGACTTCCAGTGGAGTAGAGCAGGAAGGAACATATCTCACTCTCTATGTTTGTTTCAAGCTCAGAAACAAAAAGCTGTACTTGTCCATGGGGAATAAAAAATGTCTAAGACAAAGCAGAGGGAATTAAACATTACAATGATTCCATTTGCACATAAACATAATTTCATTTTATTGATTTGTGTGCCACAAAAGAGGATATTGACTTCAAATAAATCTGTTTTGTTGCAGGGTATAATTCATATCTTCATGTTAAAAAACAACTGCTCTGGTGAAGCGCTTGCATTATTTATTAGAAGCTGTTTCATCAGTGGGAAAAGGAATGGGAAATGTCTCATAAATGAATGTGACTGACGCTTCTTCCTCGTTGTATCAAATGTTAACCGCACAACTAAAGTGTGAATCATTCCACCTCTACGCATCTAATGCACTCGTCAATGATTCTTCACATTTAAACAGGCGGGTGGCTTTTAGCATCTGCAGCGTGAAACTAGCTCCTGGATCCTTCAAACTATCCCTCTCTCACCTCTAAAGTACGGTCTAGACCAGCTCTCTATGAAGAGTATCATGAGACAACCTCTGATGATTTGGTACTATATTAATAAAAATGGACTTGACCTGAGCTACACAACCTCCTCTCCACCCACGAGTAGAAGACTGGATGTGTAGTCAGTGTTTACATTTGAAGTAAGCAGAAGCAAACTTCAACAAAAGGAATCAGAATGGAATGTTCAAACTTCTCTAGTTATGAATGCATTAAAAAATGGTTTTACAACAATTAAAAAAAAGGATAGTGATTTTGAACAATTTCAGTTTATAATCTGGAAAAGAAGAAGAGGAATTTCTTGTATTTGCTAAAATATACCCTGACATAGACAGACCATATGCAAATGTGAATTAGTCTGGAGTCTCTCTATCAACAGCTGTAGTCCAAAATGCCTCTGGATGCAATTAATAGACTTACAACCAATGAGCAACGAAATGTGACGTAGCGCTGAAAATATTGTAAACGGACCGCGTCTTGCAGAGATGAGCTGTGACGGTGTAGAATCAATACGTCTGTGAACGAGTATTATTAAGGTAGCTTCCATATTTACCGGTAGCCAGACATCCGATTCATATGGCTTCTAGTTAACATAATTCACGGCGGTTTGGCGTGACACCATTTAGTAGCCATCACTTAACATTTGTATGCAGTGTGAACTTCATTCAAGACAATCGCCATATGCTTTTCTTGCCTGTGGCTGCCAACATGTGCCTCCACTGGCTGTTCAGCAGCCGGGACTCCGAACTGCGTCCACTTTAAGAGATGTGCCATCCTGCAGCACAGTTAATATAAATACACCATTTCTTCTGACCGGATAAACAAATAATTCAACCTTCATACATTTTTTTGATATTAATGGTCATTATTCATCCTCCTACTAAAATGTTTTTAATGCATTAAAACAGTTTGTATTAAATATGTCCCAATGAAAAACAATGGCAGCGCACTTAAAGTTTTTAAAATTAAAAAAAACAATCAAAACAAAAGCACAAAAGACACAAACCTGATGTGTAAAATGTTCTCATTTATTCCCTTTCAACCTTCTTCAACATTTGCTATTTGCTTTTACAGTACCACCGAAAATCATCAACCTGTCGAGAGATATTGTGGTAAATGAAGGCTCCAATGTCACCCTGATGTGCCAGGCCAGCGGTAAACCAGAGCCTTCCGTCAGCTGGAAACTCATCTACTCATCAGGTAACTTGTTTGTCCTGTAAATAAGTGCATTAAGTACACACCAGAGTTCTGCTATGTTCAAACCTTCCTCTCACATGTAACACGTTCTCTGTGCTTCCTACTTCATTCTCCTCTCGTCCTCCTCTCTTCCCCTCATCCCTCTCCGTTTATCGCCCCATCTTTGACTTTGTTTGACCCCCGGTGGATTTCTCGCCTCACTTATTACCCATCATTACCTGCTTCCAGATCATCATTACACTGAATTGTTCGCAGGAAAGTAAACTGACCCTGTTGTTATTGGACTAATTAATTAGGATAATAGGATGGATGTAAATGTTCTGGAGGCACTTTGAATGACATTATTAATTAATACAGAGAGCATTACTACTGTGTGGAGAATTATTCATTCACAAGTACGCCATGGCAAGTATGTCCAGAATCGGGGTTGTTGCATTGTGTATGCTCAATGGCATTTATGCCATTATGCCTCACTGAAGAATGAATGAACCATATCACAGTGGGCCCATGCTTCACTTAATCAGGCAAGATGTTTGCATTCATAATGAGTTACTTTTGTGCTTTTGTCTGTGCTGTCCTTTGTGCTGATGCTGGGATCTGGGAATAGAAATGTAAATATGACACTAGTGTGACTGACCTGCCTGAAAGGAGATAAGCAGGGAGAGGGAACATCGGTTGGCTCCTATTTGTGAAATGCTATGCTTGTGCATACGTTACTGTGCAGGCTGTGTAGAGCAGACTGCTGTTGGACTTCTTTGTCTTCCTGCTTTTTTTTAAAGGAGAGAAAGCAGATACCTGCTGCCCATAACACTAGTCGGGTCAAATGGTGAAAAGTCTGGGGACTTTGATATTGACAACAACTGTGACACCTTTGAGCAAGATGTTGCACAGATTAAAGTATCTTCTTGTTGACTCATGTTGACATTCTGTGGTTAGGGACCCATGAGCTCCTCCGTAATCTGTGCAGCATTTATCACCAACAGAACCTCACTGCCTCTGTATGGAGACTGAGTCAGTCCACCACATGAGCATCGGCATTTGTATCACACATGTTGTTGTTCATCGTAAATTCTTGGTGTTCAAAAATTTAATAACATTGTACACTTTGGTTTGAGTGACATAGAGTTTCTAGCTACCAACAAACCATTATGTTTAATGAGTGTTGAAACATATTGTTCAGTGCTGTCTCTGGGTTCTAGACTGCGGCTGTATGCCGAGCATACTAAGAGAACACAGTACACTTCCTCTGGTATACAAGCTTAGGATAGAGGAAAAGCTGCCGGACCTGGTGGGAAGATTTAACAGAGAGTTCTTGCAGGATGCAAACACATAGCAGCAGAATACATTTACCGTATTTTTCGGACTATAAGGCGCACTTAAAATCCTTAAATTTTCTCAAAAATTGACAGTGCGCCTTATAATCCAGCGCGCCTTATGTATGGTTACTTGTTGTGCTTATTGATCGATTTTATGTGGTACAATGCGCTCAAAAATCTTACGGTATGGTAATTACGGTACGCTGTGTCACTACCTGATCGGCCCCGTAACAGGAATGTAATGTCTAAACTAAAAGTCAAAATCGATCAATAAGCACAACAAGTAACCATCGGTCGCAACTGTCGTCCGAGCTTTCACGAAAGCTGGAATCATCACTGAACAGCCAAGTACCGATAACGGCAACAAGACTGACTCGGAAAATGACGAGAGGGATTCGGGCATTCTTGATGCCGAAATCGCACAGCTGTTTCACTCAGACACTGAAGATGAAGAATTCGATGGATTTGTGGAAGAGGAATGAATCGATAAGTGAGTGTATTTTTCTGTACCGGTATTTGTTGTTACAACTGAGTTGAATAAAGTTTGATTTACCGGACTGTGTTGTTTTGCTTAATGCGCCTTATAATCCGGTGCGGTTTATGTGTGAACATAGACACGTTAATTCACAGTGCGCCCTATAATCCGGTGCGCCTTATAGTCCGAAAAATACGGTACTTAAACACAACACTGCTAAGGAATGCACAAGGAATGTTATATTCTTAGTATTGCAGTATTAGCGCTAACACTGTTAAATGTCAAGGAGAAAAAGAAGAGAACACATTATATTTGGCCCTCTGTTATATGTAAATCAATCAAGCTTGTTAAATATATAATAAATGACAGATTGCAAATATATTTTTCTACAACCCCAACACTACCTTGCTCCTTATCGTAAATTACCTTTTATTGATGTCCAACAGATAAACCTAGAACATCCTGGACCAAACATAAAGCTTAGTTGACTTAGAGGATCTTTTCTCTATTCCCATATTATCTTATTTATAAATATGATGACAGAAAGAACATTACGGATAACAGAAAGACATCACATATTTTACTCAGTTCCTCTGACTTAGGCCAGACACATCGCTAGAGAAAAGTACAGTAGTGAATTCATGACACCAAGACGACCGAAAGACTTTCCACACCGTCAAACCGCATTAATGACACTCAGAAAAGCATACTGTGTCTTAAGCAGTGGACTGGAATGGATCTTAGCTGGGGATGGTCAGTCAGTTTGTATTGTCTTCGATTATCTGGCAGATTGTGGCCCTATGAGGACCGAGCTAATGTTTGTAAAGCTGTAAACAGAGGTGAGCTGACATTACAGCAGGAACTGGATCTGTATAAGGAGCCTGCACTGAAAGTTAAATACTCAACATAGCTGCAGCCCTGTCTCCTAAAAACTATGTTCCCCCAAAACTAAAATGCATTCTCAATTATGTTTGACTAGAAACATATTTTCTCCCTGATTACGTTTGTGTTTGACATATTATTTTTCTAATCAACATTTTATCACTTCACCACCTCTCCACCACCGCCTCTCTTTCGCACTGATTTGAAGCGGAGCATTAAAGCCGATTACGCGGTCAGAATACTGCCGCAACACGCCGCCTGTCTCCGCGCTCATCCAGGCCGAGCAATGAGGAACATTACGCATCTACAATACCTCCACAAAGGCCCGCGGATAAGATCCGGGAGAAACCGTGGCTCTTGGTTTGGGTGTGGACGTGGCTTCCTGGTGGAAGTTATGGTTATGGTTATCAAATAAATTAAATATACCTCCACAACACCCCTCCACTCTCGCCTCGTTCCTCCCCAGCAACGAGACACATCACCTGGCCACAACACCTCCAGAACGTCCCCCGGGTAAAATCCGGGACTTGGTTTTATGGTTTCGAGTGGGGGCGCTCACCCGTTGGCGCCGGACGTGCAGCCTCCAGCCGTCAGCCCTCGGAACAGGCCGCGGGGCACCAACTCGTGGGTAGAGGCAAGGCAGATCACAGAAAAAGAATAAAGACTAGAGTACGGCAAAGATATGTTGATTAGAAACATATTTGTAATACGTCAGACACAAACGTAATCAGGGAGAAAAGAGAGAAAATACATTTCTAGTCAAACGTAATTGAGAATGCATTTTAGTTTTGGGGGAACATCATTTTTAGGAGACAGGGCTGAACATAGGTGCCATTGACTTCAATAGTTTTGAATGATCGCAGGCAACTGTAAATCAAGTGATTTAGAATGGTATTCAATTTGAACATGTTTCGTTGGAGATGAGAGTAACAATGCTGTCAGGAGGCATGTGGTTTTCAGGTTCAATTCAAGTTCAAAAGTTCACATTTCTAAATGTCATAAAACAAGAGTAACAGTCAACAAATTAAAAGTCTGAACGAATGATGGTGCTAGATGGAAGAATTCACAAATAACATAAATGGCCGCTCCAAATTGAATAGTTGTCATTCTGACCCATAATTGTGAAACTGCTGATGGCGCTTGAGGGAAAGTCAGGGGAGCACTAACGTCTTCAGGATTCAACCTCTGGGCATCATGAATGTCTATTCATGGTGATCCTTTAGCAGCATTGACTTAAACATAGGTAGTGTTACAAACAATAGAAAAGTGCAGCCTTTTAACCAGGTCATATGAGTTCACTCCACCAGAGAGCTCAAATGCATTGAACATGAAGTAGTCCATCTGCACTTAAAGTCCAGGGTGAATAGTACTCCCAACCAGGCGGCAACCTCCGGTTCTAAAAAGGGAATTCAATGCAGAACCTGCATCCTCTCTACCGGCCATGAAGGTTGTATAATAATCTATGAGAAAATGACTCTACTTCTCTCTTGATTTATTACCTCAGTAAACATTGTAAACATGAGTTTATGGTCTCAATCTCTAGTTTCAAGTCTTCTTCAATACAGCATGATGTTCACTTAGTAAATTATGGTCCATTTAGAGTCAAACAGACCATAAAGCAGAGTAGGCTACCTTTTGATTGACAGATCGCTACCATAGCGTTGTCCGGTTTGGGAGTTGTCCGTGTTTTGGTCTTACAACTTTAAAAATCCTAAACCTTAACCTTTATTGCATTTGCCATACATGAAATTCGACCATTGTAAGGAATTAGGAGCAGTGGGCTACTGGGAGCAACTTGGGCTTCAAGGACGCATACGGACAGTAGGTGCCAGGGATCAAATCACCAACCTTACAGTTAGAACACAACCCGCTCTAACCACTGAGCCACAGCTGCCCCTAACCTCTATCACAGTTTGTTTTTCAGTTCATGAAAGTTATCTGGAACATTTTTGGTAGCCTGTCTTATTCAAATTTGGCGGTAGCTCCACCCTCTCGTGTCACTTCTGGTTGTAAAAAAGACAAGATGGCAACAATGTTTGGCATCCCCTCTGTTACTGTAGGTTCTTAGCAACTCAGATCACGACTGTTGTTGTTGTATTGCATAACTTTCTGGCCTAAAAACCGGCTTCCTGCACACATAGTCACCTATTTCTGTGCTTTGTTATCTCTAACCACTGCCTCTCCCGCTAGACTGTTGATCTTATAGATGCTGAAGACACCCTGTCATTGTCCTGTCATGTCATGAAAACATTGCTTAAGTTTCTCTAGTAGGTGAAGGAGGTTAACAACCTTTCTCTCTCAGTACTTGTGATGATTTTAAATTCCAATAAAAGTGCACTAGTTTGAAGGGCAAGCCTCAAAGCGAAAGGCAATTAGCCATTATGTTTTCTTCCTCTGTGTGACCTCTCCAACAGCCCAAGATGGGTTCAGTGACATCCGTATATCAATGACTCAAATCTGCATACTCTTCAGCCATGGTTCAAACTGAATACCACTGTAATGTTGGAGTCACACTAAATGCACTGTTGTCTATGTTCAGTTTGGCCATAGAACCAATAGATCATTCCAGTTTTGTCCAAAAGGTGACTTTTTACCAAATACTGTTTGTTCCTGTTTTCTGGAATCTGGGTCAGCTCAGCCCTGCTGCCTTTTCTGTGCATTCAGCAGAGCAATACTCACAACTCACACTGGGTATGTGGCAACTTAATGGGTGTGGTGGCCTTGCCAACTACACCTTCTAGAATGAGTCACTGTATGTGAGCATGGCCAATTTAACTCATTCTGACATTCTGTCATATACTCGGCTGTAAGAATGGCTTGATGAAGAGATGCGTGTGATGTGATGTTTGATGAGTGTTTCCCAGCAGAGGAGTGAAGGCCGCTGACTCATTGAAAGGCGATGACGCTTTAAGTCTCTGGAGAATTCCGGCTTGCTGCTTTATGTTAATAAACATAACATTAGCTTGTGCATTAGAAACCATTGTCTCTTACTGTAGTGGATGTGGTTCACATTGCCCCTTTATTGTATGCTCTCAACCTTTTAGAACATCAGTACTTTAAAATGGCATGATAGCCTACATCATTACTAGTTTGCTTGAATGTCATAGTTCACATATGAACATTGTTCATATTGTAGCTGATATTATATTTGATGTGGTGTGATTGGTGTTATGCATTCCAGATGTTTGTTTTTAGACATTTCAGGGACTTTTTTGGGTTTGGTTTGGAAAAAAGGCTCAAAAGTTAAACAAGTCGCTATCAACCACATACTGCCACTGTACCAGGCCGACCAAGGATCTCTGTGTCATTCAGTTCTGGGGTTGTGACCTAATCATGGTGTCTGGTATTGGATGGAGCATACTGAACAAACAGCTTCACCAAGCCCCCATCCTTTTCTGCAGGAGGCTCCAATCTGTGGTGTCCCAGCTGGTCCTATGTAATTTTGGCTAAGCTTGGCTGTCATCTCTAGGGAGTGCCGCAAGGCCCTAAAGGCATCATTACGCTTCAACAGAGGTGCTTGTCAGATGGTCGAATAGCATTTGAACCCCATTTACTCCCACACCTTTACAACGTTGAAATTGAGGGGACTGCAAACGTCAATTTCTCTAACTTTCCAAAACCCCCAATCTGACATTCACACCCACTTCATGCAGCAACAGGCCAGTTGAATAAAGAAAAATGCTGTGGATAAATGTAAGAAATCTCAGGATGACAGAAATATGGAATTATTGTAAACATATGAAGCATACCCCTATTAAATCCTCCCATGATGTTGTGATCGCATGAGTTTGCGGTCATTGTTTCAAAGTTGACTCATTTCTTTTTCTCACTAAGGCACAGATCTCCTCATTGTCCATTGCTCCAAACTTTCTTGGTTTGAAAAATACCTTAATGATGATGCTTGTTTCGCACACAGGTAGGGTCCAATTCATCTGTCCATCCATCTACCTTATTTGGGACAAATACACCTTTGCTTCTCCTGACAGATCAAACATACAGCTTATCACATTATCTCCTGTGTGGTATTGAAATTGAATGAACTTGGTATTTCTGAAGGTCCAAATCAATGATCTGAGCGATGGTTCACTGAGTTCAGTCACCTGGTGCTTGACTGTATCTACTTTCTGTTTCACTCCTGTCAGGAGGATTTGGACAGTTTGACAAATTAACATGGCATTACTCAGAAATGTAATGACTGTGTCAAACAGTGGGAGCCAAGTGTGAGTGGTCCATACCGTTGCCAAGAGAAAAATCTGACAACTTCAATACAACAGACCAACCCATAATCTATTTACCAATGTATGAGTATCTATGTGATGGCATGATGTCTAATGGAAATGATTAATGAATTAAATGATTTGAATGAAGTTTAATCTCAGTTCTCAGGTGTTCTAGCTGAGAGTATATGAACGTAAAAATACTGCCGATGAGGAAAAGCTGCTCACTTCTTTTTACTCTTGAGCAGCCAATCAATAACCTCATTTCAATATGATCATGAACCAAATTGGACCAGCGCACCTAAAGAGATTTTACATAAGAGAAAGCAGTCTCCTCACCCTTTTGTAATGTTCACTCTTAATCAGACCAATAGTGAATTAGTGAGTAAAGCAGAGGGGAGAGTGGTCTGACAGAATTGACTGCAGGGTGAGAGGGGGCCACACGTGTTGCCAAGGTGTGGGACTGAACCACTCGGCTATCTCTGGGAACTATTGCTGTGAAATCTCATTAACTGGATCCAACAGCTGGTTTCGTTGCTGCTTTAACTTATTGGCTCCAACGTGAACAACAGAGCTGTTTTCTCTTTAGACCTCCTATAATTGGCTATAAATACATTTTCATGTGGGAGGGGAATGAGGAAGCTGAGTCATCCGATGGCCAAATTAGTTTGATTTCACCATGCTGGGCTGGAAACTGTTTGTGTATATTACTTTACCTTCTGCTTGGAGTTTGCATGTTCTCCCTGTGCATGTGTGGGTTTTCTCCAGGTGCTCCAAATTTCTGCTACGGTCCGAAGTCATGCAGTTTTGCTTAACTAACAGTGACTCCACACGTAGGTGTGCACGTGAGCGTGAATGGTTGTCCAGGGTGCACATGTCTAAACTGCTGTATAGATCGTCTTTCCGTTTTATGTAGAAGAAGAGAAAACCAAACAACGTAACTCTTTTGTTACTATGTTTTATAAATGTGGACTACAATCTGTAATCATAGGACGCCGCAGCGGTTTACCACCCTGGGGTGCCCACCATATATTTGTGACATCAATGGTTTAAAATGAGGTTTCTTTGCATCTCTCTGGCGTCTTTCATGTGTTTTCCAATACAGCAAAGGCCTTAAAACTAATCTTTGATAGAGACCGTTCAGATCTCAAACTCTGATCTCTGCTGTGCATGTGTATGCTGCAAGACAGCTGTGGAAGTGTGTGTGTGTGTGTGTGTGTGTGTGTGTGTGTGTGTGTGTGTGTGTGTGTGTGTGTGTGTGCCCCTGCATTTGGCTTTACTTTCACCAAGTCTGACTTTTGTTAACTGATTGAGAATCTGTATGTAAAACAAGCCATTTTTCAGAGCAGCAGGCCCATTGAAAGGCATTCTTTATTCTTTGCTCATCTCAGCACTCTTCATGATCAAATGTATGCATGGGACTGGTTGCTTATGTTTATTTATCTGTTTAAAGTCCATATCAGAGGTAGAACATTGATATTCATCATGAAGAATTCTTTTTTTTTGCAGGCACCAACAAAACTACAATTCAGAGATGGCGATTGGCTTTTAGTTTAGTGTGAGATGAAAATGTAAATAGACTAGCGTTAGCTCGAGAAGCTGTCGTTTTGATTTTCCTCACGCAAGATAAAAGAAAATAGTGATTCAGTCTTTTTGTGGTTGTTTTTCTCTCAGATTGTTCACTTCCAATGTGCTGAATTCTAGCTTCTATTTTTCAGTAGCCTTTTTCTTATCAATTTCATCTCCAGTATTTGACTGAGGGCCTGATAAGCAAGCGTTACAAAAATACAGAGTCGCACGGCATAGTCGTCCCCCTGACTCAGACAGAGAGCAGCAGAGCAGAGCAGAAAAATGTCCCGGTACTTTCTAAAGTCCAAACTTGTGTTCCAATATTTCCAAGCTGCAGAGCAACTCTCCTCCTGCCCGGGGCCATTCAGTGTGAGCCCAGCTATTGCAAGCACTCCGGGGTGTTAAAAAGAGTGAATTAAATAAATAAAGATTGTGCGTGTGTGTGTGTGTGCGTGCGTGTGTGTGTGTGCATAAAGATTGATGATTTCAGGCTGGGGCCGGGGCTCTCACACAGCCATGACCCAGCTCCCCCTCACCTTTGATAGATAGATGGCTTTAGGGGCTTGTGGCGGATCAGAAGTGATCCTCGGTATCTCCCACAGACCACACAACCTGACTGCAAAGTTTGTCAGCCCATGCGGCCAGCCGACACCCCGGTGCATTAAGGCGGCCGGAATGAACATGCACACTGAATTTGAATTTGGCCTAGGAGCAATAAAGGTTTTCTAAATTTGCACAGGCCTGGATGCATGGAAAGATTCATTTGAAGTTGATGGAGTTGGTAGTCATAGTAGATTGGTCCCTTTTTGACCTCTTTGAAGGTGAAGGAAATAACTTAATGCTGTTATACCATATCAATACCATTTTAGATGTTCATGGCAGCATTAATTCTAGCACCTGCTTAGCTTTAGTGTTACTTTTTTGATGCATTTTCTATTCAATTTTTTTCTTATCTATAGGAAAGCAAATACCTTTAGTATAGCAATTCCACTTTTATTTAACTTCAGCATTCTGAGGCTACAGTTAACATATTAGCAGAAAAGACACTGTTTAGCTATTTGTAGATGGTTGCAATGACTCACTCATGCAACTATAACTGACACTCCCTACTGGTTGTTATTCCTAAACTCTGCTGTTTGAACACTTTGCCGTTGGTGTTCACTTGTCATTATTGCAACTACTTGTTTTCTCCACTGCAGAGCATCCTGATTATTCTGAATTCGCTTACCTGTTCACTAAAATAATGTTCACTGTTTGGGTTTAGCTTGAGACTAGCAGCTAAATCAAATAACATCAGATAACATTAGCACAGTAATATTCCTTGAGTGACAATCTAGAGGATGCTCCCATCCTCCATGATAGCCAATAAACAAAGAATATAGCCAACTAAAAGGAACCTTCATTCAGTGTGATTTAAGATTCATTTAGAATGTGTTATGTTTTTGTAATTGTAATTGATGCATTCGTAAACAGCAGCAAGTGAAATAATCATCAGGGTAGCAGCACATTGTCAGACATTTTGAATTATACCAAAGCCCTTCCAGTATTGAGCTACACTACCTTTTCTGACCATCTACATGGCAGCTATGAGACAGCTTGGAAATCTAAACTTCTCCCCTACATCCAGGGTTGCCAGGTTTGTGTGACAAAAAGCAGCCCAACAGCCGAACAACACCAGCTGAACCATCTGAACGGCCAATCAAAACCACCTAAAAAAAGACCAACAGTCTATACAAACAGCCCAATAGTTTCTTTGCAGATGATGTCACACATCGGCGTGCTTTCTAGATGGAGGGCAGGCAACTGGAGGCAGGTTCAATACTGCAGCAATAATACAGTTTGCTCTGATTACGGCTGTTCCAACTGATCAAATCGGGGGGGGGGGACAAGGGCTTCTTTCGAGCCCCAAAAATAGTTGTACACAAAGATGAGAAGATTAAAAAACTCACAAAGAAACAGCGACAGACATACAGTAGATAAACAACCTCCGTCTAAGGTCTGGAGAAGCGGAGTCATTTTGCTAACTACATAGCTAGCTAGCTAAAACTGACCAAAAACACAGACTAGGAGAGTCTAAAGGCTTACAACTATTTCGTGAGCGGTTGGGTCCACGACCTCGGAACCAAAGTAGCATTGAACAAATGCCGTTGTGTTTTTGCCAGGGTAGCTAGCATAGCTAAAAATCTACCGGTGGATAGCTAACTATCAGACAATGGTGGTGAGATTGCTGGAAACATAGCCAGTCATATCTGCAATACTGTCACCCGTTGGTCACATTATCGTGAGAAAACTAGTTAGCTATCTACCGGGAGATTTGTTTTTAGCGATGCTAGCGGGGTCCTAAAATTGCTTTGTCGAATTAGACACAGTATATTATCATAAATAAAATATATCTCTCTGAACGTGCAGACCAATTCACTGATGCTTAAATTAACCTATTGCTTCTTTGTCTGTGGACTGTTTTTACATCATATATGTACTGTGGTTAATGCAATAGTTTATTTCAACTAAAACATCTCATCATGTTGCTTAACTATATTTAAATCATACACTTTTAATAAATACATGTGTAAATAGGTTATGAATTTGCTGTTAGTATCCGTGTTCACTGTATTTCAACTAATAAGACTTGTTGTTTTGATTCACTACATTTTAATAATATAGGCCTACTCACAATACATAGTTGGGATTGAGAGGTGGGGGGCCGGCGGGCTGAGTGTATGTATGTGTATGTGCATGTGGGTATTTGATGTGACCCATCATCTTCATGTGTATATGTGCTGATATGGAGTCAGTTTGGAAGGATTGGGGTATAAATGCATTATTTCATTTAAAAAGTAGATTTTTATGTATAGATAGTATTCATGTCATTTGCATGCAAAATAGGTCTACTCAATCAGCGGAAAAAAAATTCAACCCGCGGCAACACTTCAAAAGTAGCCCAATTCTGCGGCAATACTGCCGACATCTACTGCACCCTTTTATACAGATTTAATGGGGACATTATAATGCATCATTTCTTATAGCACATGCTGCGGGCTGTATGGTGGTAGTACTGCTAATATTAATGATAACTCCACCATTAAGATTGGTCATTTTGTGTCGCCTGGTAGATTGTTTGGGGAACAGGATTTGTTTTTTATTCATTTATCTTTTATATTTTTGTTCAAATTCTTGTTAAAAATCCTTTGAGATGAAGGTTTTTAGGATTTTGAAAGGTACTTTCCATCTGCTGTCCTTGGGCAGACAGACACTACTACTTAAACATACAATGCATGCAAATACAAGTTTCAATATAATAATAATAATAATATTTATATTGCTACTTTAGGAATCAACTAATTGTCAACAGTTCTTTTTATTGAGTCAGCTCCACATAAATTCACTTTGCTCAGTAGGTGTGTTTTTTTTCCCTTTAATTTAGCGTGCAGAAGCAGAAACAGAGGTGTGATTCATCCTTCATATTCACTTACATATTTTTCATATCTTTAACTCACATGCTGTATCCTTCCCTTACACAGCTGCTTCTCCTATAGACTAACTGAGATACAATAGGACTTGTGGCCTGAGAGATTAGTAGCAGCCACGGTTTTCATTTTTCTTTGTATGCTCCAAAATATGTATGCTATTGACGGGTCAAATCTAAACCGTACTGTCACAACAGATTATCTCCGCTGGCAAACCTCTTCAATAGAAGTAAAGCTGCCTTATTGCATCTCAGTAATACATGGAACCCCAAGCTACTATATTTCTATGATTCTTTTTTTCCGCTCACCCCTTTTATGTTTGTTTCCTTCAAAGGGGATGATGCATCAAAGGCACTTTAAGAAATTCCATATGCCAAAGGCTGATAATCAGTGACAAAATAACTATCTATATATTCACCTTGCACAGCGGCAGCAGCAGCAGAGGCACAGTTTAAGACTGGAGCTGCAGAGCAGCAGCAGTCGGTCGCTCTCTTTCATTGTCTTCGCGGACATCTTTTAAATGAACGTTCTTTCTGACTGTTTGTCTGAGTAACAAAAGCTTTTGTTCCTTCTCCGTCAACACATTTCTCTCCGACTTCCTTTCCCCCAAGACAACACTGATATCACCATCCCCACTCCCACTCTTGCTTTGGTTTATGTGTCCTCTTCTGTCTGCCATTCTGCTTCTATTTATTTCCCTCCCATTGCTTGGATTCATCAATTTAAATCCTGCCTCACCATATACCCTTCTTAAATGCCTATATCCCTCAAGCATCTGCTCTCCTGTTCTGCCCCCTCCCTTCAAAGTTGTTCACCTTGCCCTGCGCACAAATATCTCTCTCTTTCCATTTTCTACCCTATTTTCTTCGTTGCCCTTGAGTTCGAGGTTGGCATTTCAGGGACACAGAAAGGGTACATTATCTTCTGCGGGCCTCTCCCGAGACTTCCTGGCTCTTTTTTGCTTTCTTTTCCCCACCACCTTCTCCTGCCTGGTCTCCCCGATGTCCTGCCATGTCACCTTGATGGCAGTACTATCTCACTAATGACTTGGTCACAAACCCAGCAGTCCTCTTTGAAACAGACTGCGACACTAGAAAAGGCAGCTCACTTCTAGAGTTCAGGCGGACACTTGAAGAAGTAGTCAAATACCAGTAGTCATGCTATTGTAAAAGCTGTTCTTTGTAAACACATACCCATTGAAATGAAATATAATGAGGGTCTATATCTGTATTTTCAGAGCCTGGGTAGGGTTGTGTAGTGGGTACGGAAGTGTCCTAAGAACTCTTTGTTTCTGCTGAGACAACATTTGTTCTCTCTCTGGTGCACATAAAGAGAAACACTTTAAGCACATTGTGCCGGTTGTTATCAATGGCTTCACTTGCACAGTTTGGTGACTGGCGGTCAAACTAAGAGGCTCAGAAGTGCTACAGGACTTTTTATAATGCAGAATAATTTGGCAAACATGTAACATTTAAATGAGCGATGGTGCAGGTAAGTTTATGTGAATGAGATGATGGATTTGGAGAGTTGCAACCTCTGATGCTTTGCCAGCCGAGAGCCTGGAGGCTGGTGGAGCATTGTGTGTAATGAAAGACAACAATAATATAATGATAGGGGGGATGTTTAACACAGAGGTCATGATTTATTACAGAGTGGCCTTAGGGAAAAAATATAAGTGAAGGGACTGCTTACATGATTTAGGAATAATAACGGAGAAAGAGGCCAATATATTTACTGGTTTGAAAATACATGTGAGAAGAGTGCTGAGTATACTGAGTGGATAATGACAAGGCAATGCATGGTTGTCAGTAGTACTCTTTATATACTTGCTTGCAATTCATTTGTTTGAAGATTGATTTCAAATGTAAATGTTTGGTAGTTGACTTTAAAGCATGAAATCTTCATCCTAATGGAATCAAGTTAGGTAACGCTGTCCATATTTGTATGTAACCACAGTTATATGTACATGATGCTTCAAAGATTCAAGGTGTGTGATCACTGTTTGTTGGCTCATAGGGCACAACTCTTTAGAATGATAGAACCTAAACATGAGGTGGACTGCAGGAGGTTTGAACTGTTAAAACAAATAAACACATTGCTATGATATGCATGATGTTTAGCTGAGAGATACAACTGAAATCATAGTCACGTGATTAGCTGTTTCTTTCTTCAACAGTCTTTGACTGTTTTTTGGAGTTTAATTTGGGCCAGCGTTAATTAACCATATCTAATCTGACCGTTCCAGATATGAGAAGCCTTCTACCTGAATATTTTCCACATTGTTCTTTGCTAATAAAATGGATTGAGAAAATTAAGACATTTTTTAAATTTGTAAGTTTGCCTCAGATCTTAGCTAATATTAGCAGGTATTTTGCTAGCCTGGAACCAGATCCTAATGTACAACAATATCGCCTGCTGCAGTGAAAAAACACATCTTTCCTCTTTATCAATTCAGTAAGTAGATGAGTTTAAAAAAACACCCCATTGAACACATGGCCTTCGCTGTTGAATCTAGCTGCTCTGTTTGTCTCCAAACTTTAAAGGTGAACAGTAATATTCTTTAGTTCGGAGAGGCACTCTGTGTTTTGTGCGAGAAGCTGTGCTTCTATTACAATAAACTGGTATAAAACAATGGTTATTTTAAAGCAACCGCTCATAACAGGCTGAGGTTCAATCCTTGGCTACTACGTGTGCTGTGCCGAAGTGTCCTTGAGCAAGACACTAAACCTCTGACTGCTCCCCGGGTGCCTCTCAGTGGCAGCCCACTACTCCCTATATAGGGATGGGTCAAATGCAGAGAATCAACCCACAGCACACAGCCCCCATGCCCCAACTTGTCCCTCACAACTGACCAGGTGAGGAAAGAACTGAGAAGGATCAAGGTGAGAAAGGCCATAGGTCCAGACGGCATCAGCTCAAGGCCCCTCAGGGGGATAGTGGCGCACGTCTTCAACTTGAGCTTGAAGCTGGGAAGAGTACAACAGCTGTGGCAAACATCCATGCATGGATCCTGGACTACCTCATCAACCGTCCACTGTATGTGTAGGTATGGGAGTATGAGTCCGACCTGGTGTCCTGCAGCACGGGGGCCCCACAAGAAACCGTTCTAGCTCCATTCCTCTTCACCACCTTCAAATACGACTCTGCAAACTGCCACCTGCAAAAGTTCTCTGATGACTCTGCAATCGTTGGCCTCATCTCCACCGGTGATGACAGGGAATACAAGGAACTGAACCAGGGCTTTATAGCATGGTGCCAGCGGAGCCGCCTCCAGATCAGCTCTGGTAAAATCAAAGAGCTGGTGGTGGACTTCCGCCGGGGTAAACACTCTCCTCCGCTACCAGTGAACATCCAGGGAACGGACATTGAGATTGTGAGATCTTATAAGTACCTGGGTGTTCACTTGAACAATAAACTGGACTGAACTGATCACACACACGCACTGTACAAAAAGGGTCAGAGCAGACTCTATCTGCTGAGGAGACTGAGGTCTTTTGGAGTGCAGGGAGCACTCCTGAGAACCTTCTTTGACTCCTTGGTGGCATCAGAGTGGTCTGCTGGGGCAGCAGCATCTCGACAGCTGACAGGAACAGACTAAACAAACTGATCAAGAAGGCCAGCAGACAGCACTGCTGGCACTGCTGACCACGGTGGAGGTGGTGGGAGACAGGAGGATGATCCCTGATGAACAACACCTCAACAACGCCCTGGCCGCTCTGTGCAGCTCCTTCAGTCACCGGCTGATTCACCCCCAGTGTGTGAAGGAGAGGTACCGCAGGTCCTTCCTTCCTGTTGCTGTCAGGCTGCACAACCAGCTGTGCTCCCAGTAGACCACCAAAAACAAACTGTGCAATATAAATACACCGTGCAATACAGCAATTATTCTGTCTGTATGTATAATTTATTTATTTTTTTAGTTAGTTATATTTTAGTTAATGTGGATTTTTACTTTTCTTAGTTAATATCCTTTACTGCTTATTACATATTTATGACACTTTTTGATACATAGTTTTTTTTACTATGTATCTTGTTTGCACTATCCACTATGCTGCTGTAATCCTGTAAATTTCCCCACTGCGGGACTAATAAAGGATTATCTTATCTTATCTCTTATCTTAATACTCGTAGTATTTTTATTCAGCCATCACACACACAATGCAATAAGTGTAGCATGTATACAATCTACAATATGACTGAAAAGGCACAAGAGGAGCATAAAAATCATATATGCCTATCCTACATTCTTATTAATTTAAGCTACCCTTAAGAAAATAAAATATAAAAAAGAACAAAAACATATATATATATAATTCACACATGTAACCCCTACAACTGCTTTATAAACGATTATCCTAAAGGTTGAAGCCCACACCACACAATAATATATGTAAGAAAGTATAAGTGAGCAATAAATTATTTGCAAGGCCTTAGAATTGAATACATCCCCTAGATGTTGACAGGATCGCTATTGACCAACATTTTACCATATAGCGTACCATATACCTTACCATATAGTGAGTGTGTTGTTTCCATGTTAATTTACAATCAAAATCAACCCCTAAAAAACTTTAAGAAACTCCTAAAAGCATTAATTTAGTTTTCTTTATTTAAAGACAATTCATTAACATCAAACTTATAGCAGGCATGTGGGAAGAAACATGTAGCATTGAAAGTGTGTCACTTGCTGCGTGGACTTGGAGAGTGTGCGTCAGCTGGCAGCCTTGTCTTGATTAACTCTCCTCAGAGGATTTCACCGTGTGGCTTTAAGTGACACTGCGGTCTCTGTCGGCACAATATAGAAGCCTCGTTTGAGGGAAAGCAGAAAAGGAACAGCGTGGAGTGAACATGAGTCCTCCCGGTACTGCTCGTCAGGCGATCAGCGTACCGGTAAGAACTTCCCTCCATAACAACCTTCCCAGGTGTAATTCAGTAATGTGCCTCAACCCAGTAAAGTGAATCCATGTGCAATGTATTACTGTCACCTGCCTACGTCTTGGGAGGAGGCTTGAAGACCGTTACGTCTTTTGTTCTTTACATTGAGCGCTGTATTAAGTGTCTCTGTCAAGCGTGTCAAATTGATACTAGGAAAAAATAACGGGGCTGCCCCCCCCCTGCCCCGCCGTTCATATTGTCACATCTCATAAGCAGTCCTGGTGTGCTCCAAGGTGTGAGAGACACAAAAAGGAGCCGAATATGAAAGTTCTGAGTGACAATTGGTGATGAGTTGGGCCTGAACAAAAGCACTAATCACCAAGTGTTGTAACTTCCTCAGAAACATGTCAGTGAGCTCAAGATGTGGTGTCGAAAGGAACAGCGGAGAAGACAGAATTGGGCACACGTCATGATATTTACAGGTGTATGTTTTGACACACATGTAGCTGTGTGAATTTTGCTGCCACATTAGATCAGGGTACTACAAGAATTAACAGGACCTGTCAGGACTCCTGCTGTTGCCTCTGAACTTAGATCTTTGATTTCTGCGTTGGAGTTAGAACTGAACTGCTCTCTTTGTGTTGTAAATACCAAAATAGATTCTCATTTTTTTTCCAAAACCAGAATAATTCTTAATGCATTGCATCACAGTATAAATCCTTGACTTAAAACTGTGACAATTGTCAACAGCTTTCTTCTTCCTCTATGACAATGACTGTCCGGAGGCCACGCAGAGACGCAGAGTGTGGAAATCGAGGCCACAGCTGTTGACTTGTCATATTAATTTTGAATCACCATCCTCACTTCCTTCCCCTTTCATAGGAGACCTGGCATCAGAGGACGAGTACCTGGAAATCCCTTCTATCTCCAGACAGAGAGCAGGGACGTATGAATGCACAGCCGTCAACGATATCGACACAGACGTTCAGACCGTCGACATCACCGTCAACTGTGAGTCCACTGCTCGGCTGAAGAATTTAAACATTTTGTATTTGAATTAACAAAGCTGAAACAATTAGTCAATTTATCAATGAGTCTTTTGGCAGAAAAATAATACACAATCATATAATCATGTGAATAATTTATGAAGAAAAAAGTGCTGAAGTTTCTCAAATATGAGCTGCTTTACTCTGTCTCGTATCATTATTATTATCATACTCTGCCGATTTAAGTTTTAGAATTTAAATATTGCAGCTTTAAACAAAAATGGCTTATCATTGACTCAATTTATTTATTGACCCTGTGTTGAACCATTTTCTAAATTGTAGTGGACCGAGAGAAAGCTTGCTTCAGTTTGGCATTATCTACTTTATTTGTGTTATTGTGAAGTTATTAGTATTTGAGCTGCTTTTTTGTCAAGTGCTGCTGTTTTTAACAGTATGATTTGAAAGGTTTATATCTAATAATATATAGCAGGGATAAAGTTATTACTTGATTAATCAATTAGTTGATAATCAATTTATCATTTGACTCATACTTTTCAAGCAAAAATGTCAACTTTATTAATTACAATTAAACAATTACAATAATGTGATACTTTATTTGGCTGATTTGATAGAAAACTGAAAAGACATTTTGAGGACATCACATCGGGCCCAAGGAAAGCCCCGATCTAATTGCAACTATTTTCTAAAATGTTATCGTTGAAGCTATTAATCATTAAATTAAGAAAACAATCAGCAGATTAATTGACAGTTAAGACATGGCTGCATAGTCACCCTTGTTTTGGCTCATAGAGGCACACAGAGCTCAGAACAGAAAGGGAGCATTTGGGATCCATGACTGGACCAAAGGCCACATTTTGCTCAAACAGCTACAATAAAATCTATTAGATAATTAAGCTTCTCTGCTGCAGGACACACACGGTGGATTGTAACAAATGAAACATGAAACCCTGAACAGTTAATTCCATCTCACCAGTGTAAGAAATACCGTACATGATTTGAACTCCTACTTCCTGTTCACTCGTGGTCATGCTGTGTAGATCATCATGGCTTAGAAGAGAGAAGGTCATCAACCCATGTCCTGATGTCCTTGACTCGTCCTGATCTCAGTGCTCTCGTGTTGTTGCTTATAGATGCTCCAGCTGTGTCGGAGGGCAGAGACATCGGAGTGACTCTGGGCCAGAAAGGAGAGCTGGAGTGTGAGGCTGATGCTGTGCCTGAGGCAGACTTTGAGTGGTACAAAGATGACAGAAGGTAATTCCTTTTACATTTGAATTTTACGTGAGGCAAATGGATGAATTGTGTGTGTGTGTGTGTGTGCGTGTGTGCGTGTGCGTGCGCACGCGTGCTTGTTTGTCAGATTTCACAGTTATTGATGGTCATTGATCAGCTTTTAGTCATACAGACATTAAGATTACTGCCATGGTTCTAGTCATTAATTAAATTACTATTATTATTGCACTCAGGCCCATTGGTAATTGGGCAAGTGACTTCACATTTCACGTTGCACTCACTGTGCACTCTCTCACATCTAGGATCCTCAACGGCTTCGATGGCATGGAGATTGTGAATTCTGGATCTCTGTCGAAGCTGACATTTTTTAACGTGTCAGACGGAGATTACGGGAACTACACTTGTGTCGCACTCAACAAACTCGGGAGCTCGAACACAAGCTTCCTTATGTATGGTGAGTACATATACTATAGTACATCTGTAGTACTACAGAGAGGGAAGTATAACTAAAATGCTGTAGTTTATCTGTTAAGTGTATGTTTTAATAAAAGTAATAATATTAATAGTAATAATCCACAACTTTTTTACATTACGTCATTTAGCAGTTTGATTCAACCATTTCCTTGTATCCAAAGCTTTTACATTTACTGTTATATGAACATAAATATTTCCCTATTTATGACTCAAAAAGAAAGTAATGCATTTATGTGCAGGCAACCACAGATTGTTTAGATACAACGATGAAAGATGAAATATAAGATTTCACTTCAGACCATTAATGTATTGAGATAACTTGATACTGGTCCATATTAATTCTACTACACCTCAAACGTTGTCAGTCCTCCACGTCTTTGGGCCTGTAGAGCATTAGAGTCCTTCTCTAGCTCAGCCAGCTGACATCCTGCTCTCACTAACCAATGAAGAGATCCACTGCTGAAAGCTGCCGATTCAGTCAGTGACAATAATGATCTCTCTCACGCAGCAGGTGCCAAATATCCTGCACATATAGTGAGGAGCATTAAAGTGCAACACATCTCCGTCAGAAAAGGGTTTTCTTTGGGTCAGCGGGCTAAGAAGCTCCTCAGTGTGTGTACACTGTATCAGCAAATGTGTCATCACAACTTTATCAACGCTGTCGTGTTTCAGCTTTGAAATGGAATTCTGCCACCACCTGAACTGAGGAATGGCTGTTGGCACTATTACCAGTTTGAACACTCAAGTGTGCCACTGTGCAGCCACAGTGTTAAAAGTCTATTCAGCAGCATACGTTTCATGCTTTTCACAAGTGCTGTCAATGATTTGTTGCTGCTCTGTTTCCAATATGTTGCTCTGTTCCATTTGTTTCCCTGGTGTAGTTGTAATTGAACCCACTAGCTCAACGCTATTGCAAGGTTAGTATTCTGCACCAGCATGCACTTCAACTGTTGTGAATGGAAAGTATTAACTGCATGCTGGCACATGACCAACCGCCATTTTCACAAACTGGAAGTCACTGGAGCAATACGCAGTGTCTGACATGAAGAGACAAATCCATCTCTGATCATTGAACTGTTTTTGATTACTCTTTGTTCTCTTCATGATTTGACATGTTAAAGTTAATGTGTGGCAGGCAGCAGGAATGTCAAAGCACACCACCATATGATATATATGTCACATGAACCTTTGTGAAAATGGCCATCACAGCCCGTTTTGCTAACCATGTTTCATCTTCTCCTTTGCAACCCTAACCGCCTCACTGTGTGACACGGCTTCATGTTGATTTTTGCATGCTCTTCTTTCCAATGTAAGTATTCGTCATTTTTCATTATCATCATTTGTGCTTGTGCGATTGCTTTTGCAACTGTACGTCCAACACAGAAAGTTGTAGAACCTATACTGCCAGCTGAAATGTTCCTTGTATCTGCCCAACAGTGATTGGAGATATCTGGTGTAGATAAGCCCTGTGTGTTTTAATGTGTCCTTGTGACTGGTGGTTGCAGCATCTTGTCAGCAGACCCACTCCATTAACACAACATAATTGTATTAATGGCTTTGATTTTGACGACGAGTGAACGTCATTATTGTAATTAGCCATATGCAGGATTACAGATAATCCACTGTGGCAGGGTAATTGGATAGATGCCCCAAAGGAAACTGTGGTGAACTCATGGAAATCCAAGGGAAATGAGTAGTCATTGTGTTCCAAGCTTCAAAGAAAAAAGTTCAAATGTGTCCTCAATCCTCATACAATGCATCTATTTGGATGGAACTTGCCTCATCCCTGAAAACAGCATGATGAAACTATTATGTTATAGTTTGTATCATCGTGATATTGTGTTGTTTTTTAGATGTGCAAACACTGTAATACTACAGGTGCATTAAATAGTGAGGAATAAAAGTTAACATTTTATAAATTACTCAAAAGATTACCTTTTTAATAAGTCTAAGGCCAATAAGATAAATAATCTATAATCCGCATTATATTTCTTTTATGTTGTAGCCTGATGAATAAGAATCAGATGGACCCATTTTATTAGAAATGAGGAGCCAAAAATCATCTGTTGGTCTTTATAGTTTCAGTTGGTCAAAATGGAAACCTGCTGAAAAATACACTTCCAAGTGTGCTGTTCTTCACATAGTCTACACTATATAATATATTTAATATATTTTACTGCAGTCAGATTTAATGCTAATCGCAACCAACTCATTAATATTGATTCATATTAATTCTGCTGACAGTTACCAAAGCAAACCTGGAAGTGAAAGCATCATTTTAAATCCTGTGTGTTTTTAAGAGCAGTTCTCAGAACTAAGAACGACCTTCTTTAGATGCTGAGCAATGGTCAGTGTTAATCCTTAGTGCTGCACTGGATGCTGCAGACCATGCCATTTTGATCATCCCACTCAAAAGTGAGTGCTAGCAGCAGCACTAAAGAGCTCACCTTCGGCCTCACTAATGGAAGCTTTACTGTATCATTGTAATTTGAAGTGTTCACGTATGCTTCCGGACAATGACTGATTCCTTTCACTGGTCACCTGCTTCCATCCCCCTTTATCATCCAAATAATTACGAATCCATATTCAACCATTTCTGTTGAAGAAAACAAGTATTCACAACATAATGCTTGTCGATTTTATACTGAAGGTATCACAAATGTCTTTACTTTAGCAAGAGAAAACAAGACTGTCTGGTTGATATGCATACCATTTCTATATAGGAAATAAATACAGATTCAAGCAAATTTGGCTGCATATGATAATTATTGCAAGCTGGTAATGACATTAATAATATATGTTGGGGACAGAGGTAGAACCTTGAGATTCTCCATGCCACTGATGTAGTGTCTGTTTGGCTTAGGAGTGCTGCAGGAATGAATTCTAAAGCAGGGAAATAAATAAGCAGCTTCTGGTTACCTCCTCCCAAATTCAATGCGTTTCATTCCTCAATGCCGGAGATAGCCATCGGTGGAGGGATTGTGTTTTCTAGTTGACGGTCAGTCCACTCGTCCATACATCCGTCTGGCTCATTTTTGTGAACGTGATATCTCAGGAATGACTTTCTTCAAATTTGACACAAACGTCCGCGTGGACTGAACGGTGAACTGATTACATGTGATGGTCAAAGGTCACTAGGACCTCTCAAAACACATGACTTGAGATATGCTTAATAAGACCACATAAAGGTTTATTAAAATAGATACATAAAATTATAAAGTGAGGACATGTTGGGCCTGCAGTGAGTGTCTTTTTCAACATTCATTAACATCAACACGGGTAGCGCTGTGGTCATAAAAGTGAGATGCTGCAGATACATTCAGTTTAAATGTTTCCTATATATATATACTGTTATACAAAATATGAAATAAAAATTCAGGTCTCATTATGTTTCTCTATAAATGTATTTGCTGTGGCAAATTGTATGTGAATCCAAATCCACAGAGGTACTTCATGTATCTCAAAGTCTCATAAACATAATCTCCACGTTAATGTCATGTGACTAATGAAACCTTGTAATCCATACCTCCAATTCCCCAGTAATTGTAAACAATACACAGTAATCACTGTGATAACTATAATCACTAATTATGTACACTGGTTTGCATGTAGAAACTACAGGCAAACTGTACAAAATACAGTGTTTTCACAAATGCTAACATCTCAGTATTCCCCTTTAGACTCCTGCTGGAAGATAGGAAGTTCATTTAATAACTTACCTCCAGTAGTGATCACACAAAGAGGAAAAAGATACTTCAATGGTGAAACTTACCCAAGTGTTTTGCTTTTCTTTTCCTGTCAGGACCGAGAGCAGTTCAGGATGGCAGCGGCGGCGCGATGGGAGTGCACTCACACACCTGTCTCCTCTTCTTAGTGCTTCTGCCGTTCCTGCTCAGAATTTGAAGAGGAATGGATTTGAACACAAGTATTTTGTGTGTGTGTGTGTGTGTGTGCGAGTGTGTGTGTTTTTTTTTCTTTCAACCGGAACCATAAACTGGTGCACAGTGAGTGCATGAAGTATTCTGCTACATAATGATGTTGACCCACTAAATAAGTACTTAACAAAAGGTTTCTGTTGTTTTTTTGTAGGATGTAACAAATGCTTCACATTAATTGAATTATGTTGGAAATGTTCTCCCTAAATTATATTAGTCTGGATTATCTCTTTTTTACTTATAGTATGTCTGAGAGAAAAAAAAGATTTTTTAATTGTGTCTCTTATTCAAATTGATTTGTCTTCATTTTTTAACCCCATTGCGTTTTCATCTCAACTCCAGGAAAAGGCAAATTCACAGCAAGTATGAGAGGTGAATGTTAAATACCTCAAAGTCAAACCGAGACAGTGAAGCAGGAGGAGTTCAGGTTACCCTGAAGCTGAACGCCTGCTATTGTCATATTTTAATGTGTAATGATTATCATTCCGTCTGGTTGTTGAAACAGAATCGTTTTTGACCTTCAAGTATTTCCGTTCTCAGCGTTATATAGTGATATACTTGCAGTTGTGTTATGCTAATCTTTTAATTCTATTTTTTTTAGTTATATTTAGTTTTAAATATTTTTGAGAAGGGAAAATATGAAGTTGTAATTATTTAGGACAAATATCCTAGTTTTATGTATTTTTTTTTCTGTACCAGTACAGTTGTACACAAAAATGGTGTCAAGAATACTTACGTTATAATTCTGTAGTTAAAAACGGAGGCAGAGTCGGCTCCACTTGTGTGGAGTCAACGTCTGACTTAAGTAATGCAAATGTATTCATACTGTTGCTACTTGTTTGAACACCATGCCATTTCTACACAACACAGTTATTTGAGCAAATGTTTCTGTTCATGTTGCAAAACCAGCACTGGAGGGTCAGAGGCCACTCAGTCACATCATGTTAATAGAAAATAAACAGCCGTTGCATGTATTTAGACACCAATAACCCAAAGACTAGCAGCTCACACAGCACCATGCTTCATTGGATTTCTGTTTCTAGTCTTAACACCAAACAAAACACATGGACACCGTTTCCATACTATTGTCTTTCCACAAAGAATAGGGTAAACATGTTTTAATATGGGTTTAACGTTGAGTCATTGGGAAATCTAAAATAACACACACCTTTGAACCAAAATGTACAGTATGTGGTTTATGCTCATTCTGAACATGACATTCCCAGCTTTTATTGAAAAGAAAAGAATTGCAGGCTTGCTGTACAGAATGCAAGCCGATTGTAATCGGTCCGAGTAAAAAAAAAAAAAATTATTACAACTGCTTTTATCGCTTCATATGCGGCTGACGTTTTCAGAGAGGAGAGGATATGTTAGAAAACTAAGAAATCATATGTGTGTTTTTATCATAGAGGAGGATCAGTGCACACAGAGGATCGGCGGTGTTTTGACACACAGCAAACAGAGGACGAACCTCCGTTATTTAGTTGTGAGCGTGAGGATTTTATGCAACAATCAGAAACCTCTCACAACACATCGGCAAGAATTAAAAGCCGCCGATTTGTCTTTTTCAAGTCTCTTGTGTTGGCAAACAATTTACACCAACTGCCACACTCAGGTTCGCCCCGGCAGCGAAAAACAGCTGAGTGACGATAACAAAAACGTACCATTTTGGTGTAAAGGCTACTGTTTGTTTTTTTTGCAATGTGGAAGGTTTTCTTTTAGACATCGTGCCCGGTTGTGTTTGTGAACATACAAACACAACCGTCTACCGGCTGCACTGCACGTCATTGGACTGTGTGCAGCACTAGAGGCTTTGCAGGATTCCATTAACACAACATCAAACAGGAACAGCGAATTACATCAAATTAGTGTGTGTCTGTTTAGTGCGCTTCTTATTATCCCTCGGCTCCGATTGAGTGTTTTCACATGTGGTTATTTTTAAATGAATGCGCGGCAGAACCAATGATCTCTGCTCTGTTCACACTCACCTTCTTCCCCTGGCTTGCCTCAGCTCTGGTGGGGTTGTAGTCTTTCATCCATGTGCACACACTTCAATTTGTCTTTTTAACTCATTTAGCCTCATTGTGGCTCTTGGGGACAACAGGGTTTGTGCTCCTCAATGTCAAAATAGAGCCAAATCAAAACGGCATGAAGCAGATTGGAGCATTATTGAAATTGATCAGAGTAATCATCAGCTGAATCTGACGGGCTAATCACGCTTTGTTTTCACACACAAGACAATGAGAGGGAGAGAGAGGGAGACAGACGCCACAGACTATTATTCATCTCCAGCACAGTGATGTTTGGAAATTACATGGTAATTATTCCTCCCGGCTGGAAGGATGGCACCACTGATCCCACGTCTGTATTGCCACAAGATTAACCACATTTAAGACGAACTGAAATCAGATCACCTCCCAAGGAGGTCCGCGTTGGGGTCCCTTCAGAGGAGTTTGCATGAAGTGGTTGCTGTCAATATGCACAAACAATCACAGCCTCGCTGCTTTGAGTTCCCTTCAATGGTTGGAAAGGGAGCTAAATGTGCTGAACACCTTGCTTAATAGTCTGTCTGGAAATATCACTTAACAAAAACACACACACACCTCACTTCTTCTCTTTCTCTCTCTCTCACACACACACACACACACACACACACACACACACACACACACACATGCACCAGATTGTACTGAAGTAAGACAGTTTCTTGTTTATTTCTTTTGTAGGACAGCCAAGCACACGTAAAAACTGCTCATTGATTTTTACTACCTCTGAGCAGTTGCTCAGCAAGTTGCCCGATTATTTAACTACGCAGCGATCACCACTTTAAAGTAATATTTTATTTACATGTGTTCACGGGTGTGCATTTGAGTGGGCTGTAATGTTCACACCCTCGCTAATGCCACACCGCTGTACCGTCAGTATTGTTTCTCCAGGAGCATCACAGCACTCCACAGGTTCATGAAAGGACGGCGCAGACAGCTGCATTCCTTTCCTTTGTCCTTAATACGTGTCATATTGTTTTTTGATGTCATATCAAATAGACTATAATTTCTGGAGCCAAGCACACTATCACTGAGGACAAACCCATGTAAGCGCGTACCTTTAGAGCAGATTTAAACCAGCAGGGCTGCTGTCAAAATATATCTCTAGATGAAAAGAAAATTAATGTTTTGTTTTCCTCACATGTAACCAGCAGTCAGGAGGTTGCTGTTTAGCTGACTTCATCTAATAATCAACCTAATAATAGCAATGCCATATGGTTACTATGGCAGCGATTCAGAGTTGGGGCTGTACTGAGAATCACAGACTACCATCCAAAAGTGTGCATATTAATATTCTGACTTAAGATGATCATTAAGAGGAACCCCGCCAGTTCTCAATGTCAAACAAGCATATTGTTTATGAGCTCTGATGAGATATGCGGTCACTCAGCCGAAGAAGCCACATCGAGCCACAGAGCGGTCTGATCTCTGATCTGAGGATGAGGTATTCTGCCTTTTCAGAGGAGATGGAAAACAGTCTGCACCTGTCAGATCACGGCTGGAAATCACGCTAGATCCTATTCCTGAAGTTCTGGCCTTGGCCACATGCAGCTAACAGAAAAGTACCATCTTCATTTCCTTGTTCTCAAATCCCTGCTGTTCTAAACGTGTAACAACAGAAGACGTGTGGAGAAAACCTATGCGGGCTGCTTCTTTAAAGGCCTCATTTGGATTGTTTTCTGACCTGAGGCCTTTTGCATTACTTTGCACCAGTGTGCTCTCTACATTATGGGCACTGGCAGCCTCAAGGTTAGACGAGCCGGCTCGCAGAGCAGTTAAACAAACACAATCACATTTCAGTTAGTGAGACAGTGGGAAGTTTTGTGTTGCGTAACACAGCTATTTGCTATGTTATGGCTCATATAGTTGAGAAAACTCTAATAAGCTCCCAGTTGGCCTTCATGTTGTTCTGGACTCATCCTCCATTCTATAAGTCTCACCCAGTGTGGTGATTTTAACACCCTGTTAATGCAAAGAAACTGTTAGAGTAATATAAAGTTTAAACTGTGACATTGTTTGTCCCTGTGCTGTATGCTTCCCACAGCTGCATACGACATGCATCACGGTCAGGCAAACTGAACACAGAGTGTTGACGTACCTGTTTCTATGAGAAATGAGCAACTGTCATGATTGGGAATAATTTACTATCGCTCTCTCTCTTTGTCAACAGTCGTACTGCAGTTTCCTATAAACGTTTTAAACTCCCACCAAGCATGAATTTTTTTTAAAGATAAACACTCTGCAAGCCCCGTTCAAGCCAAACTTATAAGACCAAACAAAGGAAGACGATCTTGGACATATTTCTGATCCAACCCCAAAGTTCAGCTAGGAAACACTAAGAAGGCCTGAATACACTTAACTTCTCCTGCTCTGACTCCAGTCAGCCAATTCTGAATCACAGCCCATGGAGGCTTATATTTCTGTAGTAGCGCTGCATACGTATGGCGATATGACCAATTCCATTGTCTGTTTAAAGACTGCAGGATTGCAGGACTCATTCTCTCTCGTGCTCCGACCTGGCCCAGCTATGGCTGTATTGTTTTTTTTTGTCTCCATAGAGTATGTGCAAGGCAAGAAAGCAGTCTCTGAAGAATATTTGATACCAGTTAAGAAACATGACTTGTATTGCACCTATCAGATAGTACTATTCATTTTAGGTGTTTTGTGACATTTGTGTATTTTGCATTGGAGATCATTTTTGGATGTGAACTTTGGTTAGACATGTGAAATCCAACCTTTGCTTCAGCTGCCAGGGGGATTATCATAGCAGACGCATGAAGTAGACTCATGATCTGTTGGGGTTTATTTTGAATGATTCACAAACAGAAGATTCTGCCCTTTGCCTGGTTACAAGTTCACAGGGCTCTCTTCAGATTGGATTGTTTCCAAGTGGAGGGGGACCTCATGCTATTTGACTCCCTGCATTGTAAAGGATTGTTGGTTCATATGTATTTTCTTGATGAAAAGTGTGTGCTCATATTTAAGACTGACAATAATAAAATGTTGTATCTTAAGATTGTGTGTTGTGCATATATTGTTGGAGTTTTTCCTGCTTGTATTGCCCACAGCAGCATTTATCCAGGAACAAGACAACCCTATTGATTGTTTGATCCCTCAGAAGTTCTGACCTTGGACTGAGCTCATTATGGTCTGTCCGCTACATTACCAACAACTGTTAACTGCAGTTCTCCAAATGACACCAGTGTGTCTTTAAACCTGAACACAGTGTATTTTTTAAGGGTTCTGGTACATTAATTATGTACACCCGCAGCAGGAGGTCTGCCATAGCTTTGTGATGGTGTCTCTCTCTTTCTCTGCTGTAGCTGTACGCAGAAGCTATTTCCTATTCTTATTCATTCGCTGTATAGATGATACATGCAACAAGAATCTGGAGGTTCCCACTGTTAATTGTCGATGGCATTGGTGCTTGTGAATAATAATATAAAGCATGTCTATGATATGTAGAGTATTTCAGGTTTGGGGCTTTTTATTGCATTTTTATTAAGCAGCGACAGAAAAATGTCTTTGCAGTTGGTACCACACTGTTGTACTTCAGACTTGACAAATATTTAATTAATGCAAACATCTGCTCTCTGCAGCTGAGAGTTGCTCAATACACCAGAGACTGAATATAGTGTTTGAAAGATAAAGAATGCCTTATGTTAAAGGCCAGTGTCCCCAAATCAAAGCTAACATACACTTGCACAATGTCAGGCCATTCCAAGATGATTAACTGCATTTCGGTGGCAGTATTGCTCTGTACTACTACTAATACTACTAAACATGTTTGGACTTTTTGTCACTAAAGAACAATAAAACTGAGCATTCAAGGGAGACAGCTGACCACAAAACACTGAAACCAACACCATCTGGTAAGAATCGCAGCAAAGAAAGGGTGTGTTCGCACCAAGCATGTTTTGATCTAGAATATTTGGATGCTGCAAACTCAGTACTTGTTTGAACCAGAAAAAGGCACAGCGAAATCCAGTCCATCCTGCAAACAGAAGTGGAGCTTCAAGCTCGGTGACCTATTGGCTTTTGAAGAGGCTTCCGTTGATTGGCGCTAGTTTTGTTCAGTCAGGCTACATTTAATGGGATGGTGCAAAAAAGCTTCCCCCACATTGTACTCTCAGTTTCTCTGTTCCGTTACAGCACAGTCAGTGTTTTGTAACTAGTTAACAGCTCCACAAAATGTTACTTTGTTAAAGTACTATAAATGTTCTTAGTTTCCACAAGCGAATCCACTGATTGGGGCAATTGCATTGGAATCCATTGTTGACATTCCAAAATCTGATAGGACAGAGCCTTGACTTAAGCCTGATTTACAGGTGGCCGTTAAAGTAAGCAGAAAATATAAGAATCACAACGTTATGATGTACAGTGTAACATTGCCTTACCATAACAGCAGTGGTGCGATGAACAAACATTTAGAAAATCTGTTTCAAGTGACTACAATTTTAAGAAACACGTTCTGCTTGTTGATAATACTAACGTATCATGCTCCGGTGGGGACAAAACATAAACAGGACAGTGATGTCTTTCACTTCAAGTGTTGGTGCATGCTTTTTTTGTAACCGGTAAGTCTTAAAGGACAGCATTTGAAAAAAAATAATATTTGGACCTGCTTTTGGAACTTGGGGACAAGTCAGTGAGCAATGTGATAATTTATCCAGAGGGAAACATGAATGCTTACCAAATTTCATTTAGATCCATTTAAATTAAGCTGTAGCATAAGTTCAGTCAGGAAGACTACACTCTTGCATGCTTAGGCCCGTAGTTTATTTCATTCCTCACGCATGCTCACTCATTATTTCCTTGCTGTCATTGTTCGAGGCTGTCAGTCATGATGTCAGCTGTTTAGATCAGCAGGTCTCTTCTATCCAATAGCACAATGAAACAATGACATCATTAGCCTATCATCTTGCTGCTGTCTCTTTTAAATATGATTGTCTCTCTACCTTCAGTACGTTCACGTATGCTCTACCTTCAGCACCCCTCCATGACGTTCAGGTTGCTGTTACACACGCTCGCATTTAGCGAATATCCACATTACCTTTTTCCAGTCTCATTTGTAGGAGCACGCCGACGTCCACTTTCTCAGCAGAGAATGCATCTTCTTCCTCTCATTCCCTGCTTTGGAATCTCACCGGTTACTCCGGGTCACTCTGTGCAAGTAACAACCTGATCAGCACCATGCAGTCTCCGGCTAAACTCACAAACTATCCATGCACGCCGAATATCGTCAGGAGTTTTAGATGCTAGATTCTAATCACTTAAAACCTTTTAAAAACGAGGCCTATTTGCAGGCCTCAGCTCGAATAAAGATAAGAAATACCTAATTAATTGTATAAAAAAAAATAAAAAAATAAAAAAATATAAAAAAAAAAAAACTTTTTTTATATATTTTTGAGATGAGAAAAATCATGGAACTATCAGAATACATGTTACTGGTTCACATAAGATAAGGATGGAACACAGCAGAACTTGGAAAACTCAAAAGCTCGATCTTGAAAAACAGCACTTTTAGGGTATTGTTTTTTGGAAAGTATGGGTATCCAAGACTTTTAATATGCTGGGCTCTTAGAACAACTGATATAGGCTCTATATACACAGCTATACATAGATACAGTGAAACATTTATGAAATATAGAGCATTTCAAATTAGAAAACTGATCAAATACTCCAATATTTGAATAAAAAAGTATTTTTAAAATTCAAAAACACTCTATATCACTTCTATGTATCACTCCTGATGTTCATTGAATCAATAGACCGAAGATTGGACCTTTTTTGAGTGTTTTAAGCTCTTTCTATGCCCTTTTTAGTTATTTAGTTTAAGGTCAAATCCTGCTTCGACTCTCTGTTCAGGGCTGTATCTCAGCCCCCCCTTCTCCGATTTTCACCATTGAGACATCCTTCGAACCGTAGGAGCCAATAGAATTGCCTGGAATTGAAAGCTAGATGATTGACAGCACTATTAGCCAATAAAGCTCAAAAAGGTCCAGCTCTGAAATCTGATTTGCTGAGCTTCCAACCCTCCCAAGAATCCGAGGAGTGTCGGAGAGACACGAATCGAACGGATTCACACGGAGCACCAGCAGCTGGACAAACATGCGTTGGAAGTACGGAGATATTCCATTTTTTCGCTGAGATTCGACCAAAAGTAAGTACAATATTCGATGAAAGCTGTGTGACTTTTTGTGTTCGAAGCTGAATATCTCTGCGATGGTTTACCGGGGAGAGAAATGGAAACTATGTCCGTAATCTCCGTCAGGCGCTCGTGCTTTTTCATGCTGCATGTTCGTAGGTAGCACGTTGCTAACGGAGTGTAGCAGCCTTTTTCTCCGGTCTGTCCCAGTCATATCGAGTATGATTTATGATATTTTGTTATTTGTTTGCTTGGCTGATGGGAGATGTGTTTGTCTCATGTAGAAGTGACCTAGTTCATGTTGTTCCCAGGACGCTGAGGTTTCTGCAGAACTATAACATCATTATATTCGTTCTTCGTGGGTTCTCTGCCAGTTACTTTTAACACAAAACTCTCTAAGTTTTGATGTACTCTGCGTCCAAATGGGGGACCCTCGGGTGTATTTAACCCCAAGTTTCTGTCATGCTCCTTGTTGTGCCTCATCGATCATTTGTGACCCGTTTCATTCCCTCTTGGTAAGTAAACATTCTTTTGAGCGGAATGTTAGGCTATGGTTTCATTTTTCCTTTTTGCAGATTTATCTGGCTGCTGCTCAGGGCAGACGTCCCTCCATTACAAATCTCCCTGTAGAGTCCAAGCACAAGACCCTGTCAAGACTATATCATCACGTATCATCTGTTAATTATACACAATTATCTTTTCTTCATTTAACTTGTCTCTCCTGATTGAACAGTTGTTGAGAGATTTTACTCAAAGCTACAAATGTGAATCTCATGGTGGTGCTAGATGAAAAGTCAGGGAATCATCAAAATTAGGATTCCTCCTCTGGGAACCTTGGATGTCTTTAAATATCATGGCAATCCATCCAAAACTCTGGAATAAAGTGGTGGACTGACCTACTGATAGAATGACATCGCCTTTCCAAGAGCGATGCTGCTAGCATTACAAACAGAACACTATAGATATGTGTTAATATGTGTTATCTGTTCAGAACGTTTATAAAAACAAAAGCATCCTTCATGCCGAAGTGAAGTTAAAGAACTAGAGAGTGATTCAACTTTTCACTCTCAAAAGTCTGTCCAACAAGTGTGCTATTTGTGAGTTCAGGCAAGTACATTTTATGAATCATAGTTCAGATCAAAGTCAACAATCCTGCAGGCTACTTAGTTTCCAATAGTACCCTCCTCAGTCAACAATCTAGGGCCAGCTTTGTGTGCTGTTTGTTTACTGCACAGTTATATATTTTAAATGTTTTACAAAGCTATATCCTCCCGAGGCCCAACAGAGAGCACATCACTTTTACATGGATCTTTTGGGAAAATAATGAACCAAAGATCAATCATTTCTTTGGTTATGCTCCATAGCCATAAGGATCGTTTCATTTTAGCAGTCAGAAATGTTGCCAGTTCCGACAGTTCACTCATAAGTATGTCATTACTTTCACTGAACTCTATGGGCCACCAGTTGCAGAATGATTGACCTAATGGATTGGTCTCCTTACAGATGGTGGTGGTCTGGACCACAGCCTGAGGATGTGAGTCTGTTGTTGAGACATGGAGAAATATGACTCAGCCTCCTCTATAGGGTCCAACGATTCAACCAACATGATCAACTGCAATATTAATGTTTAAAATGTGTGTTCCCCTCATATAACATCCGCTGTATAGCAAAGCACTTCCTAAACAGAAAGCCACCAGGGGGCGATCCAGGTTTGTTTCGGCTTCACTTTTGGGGAGCCGTCACGCTGTTGCCTGTGCACTCTACCGCAACAGACCGTGAAAAAACTAAACTTTCCTTAATGTGTACAGTAGTATTCTGTTTTACCCTTTTGCTTGTATACAACAGAGAGCAAACATACATGCAGTGCATTCAGGTGATGAAGAACCTTATTTTACGTCCTTTTTATGTAAATATTGTCAATTAGCAGGACTGTAACACAGCATAGGAGTGAAAGCAGTGCTCTATTGATTTAAATGTAAAAATGCAATGACATTTATTTTGGTCACTAAAATAAAGGACTAATCATGTTAAAAAATTGTGATATTGATACAAATTTAGATTATTATAAGTTGCTTGGCATTGCTGCTGATGTCAACATCTTGATGCAGAACCATCAGTGTTCTGCCACTGCAGAGAAAAATATGAAGGTGTAACAAAATATCACCAGGACTTAACCAGTAGTGGACTTACAAAGGAAGCTGTAACAGTAATCAAAAGACAGAATACATCATAATATCTTAGTTTGTGTCAGTTGGCTGGTCCACTGGAGGAAAGGTCACCATAGGACTCATCACGTGGACACCATGGATATCCATAACAGACTATCACTCTATCCAGTTGTTGTTGATATATGTCTTATGTTCAAAATGAAAAATATGCTAAATGCTAGTATTTACTAACAAAAGTAAATGCATATTTATCAAATCTGCAACAGTCCGCTGACGATGTGTTTTAATGAATTTATTTAAATAACTGCTCCAGCCAAAGCCCGGTTAATGTAAGGAACGATTATAGCTCATGTATTAAAAAGTCTAGCTGACTCGAAGAACAAAATAGAACATAACCAAAACCACCACCTTTCCAATATCAAGTGTTTTAGTAGCCTCAACATAAACCTAATCACAGGCAGGATGCAGGAGATGAACTCCAGTCTCTGGTGTCAAAGTCTTGTGCCGTGTTGGTGCAATCATCCATTGATCAATCATCTAAGGTAACTTCTAACATGAAAAAAAAAACCTGCCTTTAATCCAGGCAGCAGCTATATTTTTGTAGATTGACAGTATATGAATTTATTTTGTTGGACATGAACATTCATTACTTGATTAAATAAACCCATGGTGTTAGAACAACCAGTCTGTTAATGCTAACTGTCAGACAGTTGGTACAGTATTTGTGTTGTCTACAACACCCACTTAGAGGCCCATGATGGACATTTAAGCACTGGAGAAAAGTCTCGCCGTCTACCTTCTAACTCCCAGTTGGAGCCATCTCCCCCCTCCCCCCATTATATTTCAACCTAATTAATGTCAAAATGGAGAAAAATGAACAATTAAGGATCTGTCTCCAAAAGTTGTTGATTTCTCTCTCCACTCCACTGTCATTGAGGCGACCAGCAGCTCTTAATGGCTGGTAAACATCTTGTGATTGGCCTGATTGTCTCACAGGACTGTGTGTGCTGTAGCTGAGAGGAGTGGAGAAGAAGTGAGGAGGAAGAGCGCGCCGCTTATCAAAACCAAAGACAATAACATCTGTGCCGAAAGGAAACCAGACTGCAGCTTCCTCCACGCAAATGCAGATGAAACGTCATTTTCCAGATTCACAATTAGATGCTTTTACATTTCCACATGTCACTCACTGAGGAAGCGAGCCCTTCTTACCGTGCTGTCGAGCATCAACAATGTTAATGCGGGTGTTAAGAAGCTAAAAAATAAAATGAAGTATAGGCCTGAATATGGGGTCAAGTTACAAAGATAAGACATTTAGGTGTACTTTAGAGAACTAATTTACTATTTATACTGTACAGACCAGTTTTGTTCACTTTAAGATCTGTTATTAAAAAGCATGATTTATCCCATTCCTCTTTTTGAATTAAGGAACATCCAGCCTGTAATAAGGTTTCAGTGTCTGAAGGAATATTAACGAATCGTCTCCTTCCTTCTTAAGAGGAGGTTTTTGTTTTATAAAAATCATCTGCATCTTTACAAGTTTATATGACTAGTTTTCAAGAGAAACCATGGGTGTCTGAAGGTACAACAAAGTGAGAGTCGTAGGCATCTGAATCAAGTTTGTAAATGGGAGTTACGACTTATAATGACGTGGTTGTAAGAGAATAACTGCTGCCTGAGAGCCTTTAGCTACTTCATGATTTATTGAAGGAAGAAACATTTCTGCTGCAGGCTGTTTGGAACTCAAGATGATACATATAGATCATTATTATCATCACAGCATTGCTGCTTTTGTGTCAGGGAACAGAAGAAACTGCAGGAAGATATATATATATATATATATATATATATATATATATATATATATTACATATGGTACAAACTGCGTTTTACTCTATTCTTATATTACCTTGGTTAGAATAAGCATTTATATCTTTATCGCTGCATACCATTTATTGGAAACCAACATGTGGACCAATGTGACACAACTGATATGAAATCACAGGATAAAAAATGTAACTTGAATACTTTTGCGAATTTCTAACACTAAATTCTTTTTTAAATCAGGGTGAATACTGTGTTGCAAATAGTATTGCAAAAGTAAATTATTTGCAGTACCTCTTATGAACTTCTTTGACTGAATCTTTAAAATTACACCTCAAGAGAACAGAATAAAAACTAAACCACCTAAAACTATGCTCTACTCAAATCATGTTTAGTCCTTGATTTGATTGTTGCATATCCTTTTTTATGAATACGACTTAGATAGACAAACATGCCAAGAAGGTTACATAGTTCACACTGTTGACTCGGACAATTGACCTTATTAGAACATGCATGTGATAACCTTAACATTTTTTAAAGAAATTAAAAGAAAGTAATCATAATAGGGAAACCACTTGAATGCTAATAACATTGAAATTGAATTTAAGTTCAATGAAATAAAAGCTAAATTATTTGTGTAATGACCACATTTCCATCTTTAATTTTGTGTTTTTGATTCATTCATTGACGTCAAGTCTTGTACACTAATAAACTCAAAATGTATTTATTGTTGATACATAAATACAAAACATCTGATGAGTCATTCCTATAAACAACATTTCTATACTGTGTAAGGCAGACAGTGTACCTGTGAATCATCCAAATAGGCTGCAGCAAAATCAGAACACCCTTCCACCCCTTCCACTTCAGCACCAGACTGTTCCTTCAACTCCTGCTGCTCTCGAGTGGAGCAAGCTCCTCGGGCCGTCTTCATGTTCACAAAAGACAAAAGGAAGAGAGAGCAGAAAAAAAAAGACAAACACTTCTCCTGCACCTCCTACTGCAGATCCCACCGCTGCCACCATATGTGAGGGACCAGAGTACACATAAAGCTGGGAGAGCAGGTAAAGTGGAAAACATAGGGATTTTATTCACCCAAAGTATGTACAATAATTAGGATGGGTAACAAAATCAAGCAAAAGTGACAAATCAGAATAAATGTATAAACTAAACATAATTGCACTAAAATCTACAACATAATTAACAGAACTTAGTTTAAACAACATAGTGAATGCTCTTCTGAACAAGGGACACTACATTCTCCATCTCCTGCACAGGGGGGTGAAGACATCCCTCCGCTGTAGTGCAAATGCAAAGCGAGTGTGTTCAACATAGGTATTCAAGAGAACTACTGGTCACCAGAAGTCATAAGTGCATCTCTTTTTCCAAACAAGCATCTAAGAGCATGAAGCAAAGCAAAAGTACAGTGCAGAAATAAATTAATATGAATACAATAAGTGCAACAAACTAGTATGAATACAATAAGTGCTGAGTGGAAGGCTCAGGGTAGCACTTCTTGAAGAGGTGAGTCTTCAGCCTGATGAAAGATGGGCAGCGACTCTGCTGTCCTGACATCAGTGGGAAGTTCATTCCACCACTGTGGGGCCAGGACAGAAAACAGCCGTGACCGGGTCGATCGGCCGCCGGGACCTCTGAGCGACGGGGCAACCAATCGCCCCGAGGCAGCAGAGCGAAGTGGTCGGGCGGGGGTGTAAGGCTTGACCATGGCCTGGGGATAGGAAGGAGCTGTTCCTTTCACTGCCCTGTAGGCTAGCACCAGAGTCTTAAACTGGATGTGAGCTCTTACAGGTAGCCAGTGTAGAGAACGGAGGAAGGAAGTTGTGTGGGAGAACTTGGGGCGATTGAACGCCAGACGAGCTGCAGCTTTCTGGACAAGCTCCAGAGGTCTGATGACCGACGCCGGGGCTCCGGCAAGTAAAGAGTTGCAGTAGTCCAGGCGAGAGATGACGAGAGCCTGGATGAGAACCTGCGCCGTCTCATCAGTGAGGAAGAGGAGAATCCTCCTGATGTTGTAGAGCAGGAATCTGCAGGAGTGTGTAACCAATGACATGTTTGCTGAGAACGACAGTTGATCAACCGTAACTTAATATTACTTGATAGCGTGCACTCAATCTCAAAATGTAAAATCAGTCAAAACAAGTGTCTTTATGTCTCGCATCATAATTTACAGAATAGTGAAACAGAACCTTCCCTACGCCTGGTTGATGGTTTGGCTAGTTTCATTCTTCTTGGCATTTTGGGACATCATTCAACAGCTTAATCAAAAATATCCAACAAGTTTGGCGATGTTTTGACAAACTCTCATTGACCTAGGTCTCTGTACAGTCATCGACCTCCTGTCGCTGGGTTATCCTGGGTTATCATGCGACCGGACTTCAGCCAGGAGCAGACTAGGTGGTGGAGTAGCGTTAGGTCCTAGCTGGGTTAGCTTAGCTTCCATCCAGGCTCTCCTCCTGCGGCGGTCGACTCAGCTTTCGGTGGCGTTTGGTCAGGCTGATGCAGCTGGATGTTCTGCCGTCGCTCTTGGAGCCGAGCTGTATTCCATCCTTCTCTGGCTTTTAAATTCTAAAACAGGAGTTGAATGCTTTAAAGAGGGTGGACCCTTGAAAATTCAACCCAAAAGAAAATGTGAATACGCTGGACAATACACAGTTACCCACTGATTTGAAGAAATAAATTAAACCCTGACATGGATTTGAATTTAACTGGAAGAAAATTCTATTCATCATATTACAAAAATGCAGATGAAGTTCACAACCACATTGGCTATCTTTTATCAGTGCATAATTTAACACTGTTCACATAAAATGCAAGATGAATATATCCAGAGAGCGGTGAGTATACCCACCATTCTGTGTCATGGCTGACAGTGAACACTTCACTACTAAGACCTCCCTGCGACCAGATTTATACCTCAGTTACTCGAGGATAGACTCTTCATTACACACCTTAAACACAATGAGCTGACATGAGTACACATACCCTACCAGGCCTGCAGTGAGTTATTCAGGGTGGCATGCCCTCCTGCTTATGTTGACCAATATGACATGTAAATAGTGCTGAGTAGGAGCAGACAGAGGAGGTGTTACCGTCACAGGAATGGGACACACGGAATGCAACACCTCTGCAGCATTAGCTTCAGCAAACACATGCAGATTGGTGAAAAATCACAGTATGCAAACCTGCCACATCAATGATTCTGCTCCAACTTCACGTACTTTGGACGCAAATACAGCCCACCATACTAAAGGTGAGAAATTAACCTGATCTAAAGCACCTTTCACAGAAAATAAAAGAAGGTGGTCTGTAGATAATTTAGATTTTATTTGTCCAGATTTTGGGATGTCTGTTTCTGAGATTTCATCATCCACCTCAATACAACTGCAACTGCATTGTGTTAAATACCCTGCTGTTGTATGAAATGGCAACAATGTTTATTAAATCAACCATATAACTTTATATGTATTTCATTTTCTGTTTACCTTATTAAAACGCAATTTGTAGAAATGATAAAATATAGTCCAAAGCTTTGACATTACACCAAATAAGGACATTTGTGTGTCCAGGTTGGTTTTATGTGTGATGTGGACTGTGTAGTAACAAATGTATACATTCGTCAAAAAATTATCCATACTCATGTTACTAACTCCACAGAGGTCTAATTCCTGTTAGACCTCTTATGACTTATAACAATCACGTTTAAAAGCAATTATCATAAAATTGATCAAGAAAATTCAATAATATCATTATTTGAATGTAATGATCCAACATGGACAGTAAAAATAACGATATAGTAGGCCTTTAGTGTTCGCTCTAGAAATAATCATCTTTGGTGCTACTCACTGAATTGAGCTGCTACTTTAAAAATGGAAACCCTTCAACCAATCACTGCCCCTAATTCCTACTGTCCAATCACGTTCCTCTTCCTATAGTATTCAATCAGCACCAGGCCTGCCCTCCTGCTCCTCGTCCCTGTCTGATGGCTGTAAAGCCTCTAAGAGTGTCCTGCCATCAGTGTCCGCCGCCAGGATGACTGCGGCTCCTCAGCTGATCTCTGCTCCAGACAGTGTCCATGTCCCATAATCTCTCACACCAAGCCCGGATGTCAGCTACCAGTTCTCACCCCCTGCCACACACACACACACACACACACACACACACAGTCCTCCTACCCCCCTTGGCGGCACAGAAGGCTCTCCTATGCCTTTTTGGCTTTCTTTCTCTCCTCCTCCTCTGTCTGTTCTTCACAGCCTGTTTATTCAAGCAGCTCCTTGGCAACACATTCACAGCTTCACAGCTCCCTTCTCCCAGCCTTCTCTGTTGGACAAGCAGCCCATCCGTGCTGCCCACCTCTGCATGGGACAAGTTTGTCATGCACACAGACTCACCAACCAAACCTCCCACCACCACCGCCTTTTGCCATCTTCACTTCTCCACACAGTTAACCCTCTGTCGCTCTGTCTGGTACTTGGGTCTCTATGCGCTGGCAAACAGTATTCATATTCAGATAAAGCCTCACATGTGCTAAAGCTACTTGATCAGTGTAGGACAAAAAAACAATGTTTTGCTTTCATTTTGAAACCCAAGCAGGACCACACCATGTTGTCAGAGAAAATATTTGCGGTTCACAGGACATGCAGCTCTCCTCCTGACCCGTTACATCTGTTGTACAGGAACAGGCTGTTTCAGCTTGCTGGGTAGCAACTGGCTCAGTGGGAATATTTTTACTGCAGTGAAAAAGACTCAAAACTATTCCCCTACCGAGCCGGCTCTTAGCTGATGAGATATATGAAAAGACAAACAGAGACCTGGCTCCATTGTGGTAACCTAGATCAAGATATTGCATTTGACGGGCGCAGGACTCTGTGGTTATCGTTAATGATGCTTGGTGCTCAAACATTGTCAAATTTGATGGAAAATTGACTTGTGGTGCTTTTTACCTTCTTTCTGATGCAAGTTCAGAAATGTAAAGAAATGCACCACTGCTATGTTTCATTTTTGTTTTATCATGTAGCAAATGTGACTGCATTTCATTGTGCAACCCTGGAATCCTTGATTTCTTAAACGAGGCATTCCAGTTGATTAGCTTTGCTGACAATCTGTTCTTGAAACAGATAATGTAACTGAACTAACCTTTTGCTTTCCACCAGCTTGGGTCTTCTACTGTAACTGCTCTACAATCCAGTTTAATAACTAAGGCAGATTGTGTTTTTGCTGCACTGGGTTGAAAGCTGTTCAGTTCATCAGGTCGGTTAACACTTTGTCTGTATTTTAATCATGTTTGAGTCTATTTAAGAGACTGTCCTCTCAAGATTAAAAACGGCATCAGTCATTTTTAGCAAACGCCTTAAATCAGGCTTATATGTTTCCCTCTGAAGTCCAATTACAAACTTGTTTATTTTGGATGATTTGTTGCTATTTTTACAGAATGACTTTTCTTAGAAACTAACCATTTTATTAATATTCTACTCTTCATCTCTCTCTCTCTCTCTCTCTCTCTCTCTCTCTCTCTCTCTCTCTCTCTCTCTCTCTCTTACATGTGTTTTATTCTGTTTTTATGATTTTGCCTTTTATTATACTTTTATTATGTTGCATCAAGGCTTGTCAGGTTGTTTCTTACATCACAATCAATATCTATCAGCAACAATAGATAGCAGGCCTCTGGTTAATGACACTCTCTCATGTCTGGTCACTGTGTTTCTCTCGAAGCCTCTGGAAAGCACTTACTGCATCTTGCTTAAAACAAGCTCTATAAATAAAAATTGCATCATTACTATGACGTTCAAAGGCATGCTGTAGATTCCCAGGTGTATTTCTAATGCTGCTCAAAGCAATTATTGTTTTCAATTTGAATCCGTATGGTAGGGAAGTCATTCAGAAGACTCATCAGACTCATAGTTACATTATTGCAGGATATGCATGCACGAACGATTTTCAAATCAAACAGCAATTAAACTGCATTTGGCTTCATGAGTCTGATGGACAGGAGATTAGTAGTTAGTTAGTTATGTTAAGTATCGGCATGCCTCTACAATTGTTCAGCCCACAACATATAAGACACCAAAAATTAAGGTTAAACGCAAATTCAGTCAGGAAGACAAACATTCGTAATCTCTGTCTCTCCTCTCCTTGTAATTACTTTATCAGTTGATTGGGGGCGTGCACTGTAAGTAACTAACCAGATTCTGTTCACGGTTTCTTTAAGCCAATCACATCGTTGCTGTCAAACTTTAAAACGTCTTCTCCTCTCTGCTGCTGTCTGTTGTAATTTCAGCGTTAAGCAGATGCGAAGCGATACAATTTCCCTTACCCTTTGAACATCTAGTTGTGGGTAACTGAGACAATGACGGATTCCGACTTGGATCGTTCAGGAAGAGTCAGGTATCAACGTCGTTGATGTTCAGCCGGAGTCGACATTCAGCTCGGCAGGTGGCCGGCATAACGGCTCCCCTCAGACGCTGCTTAAACGGAAACTTTGTTTCCGCTCCTCGTCATTCCCGACAAATGAGGAAATCATAGGTCTGACACACGTCTGGAGTTCCGGAGCATCACTCTCAATCTATAGTATGAAAGCGTCCTTTCCTGTAGTGGAATTGGAGCACATTTACAAGACTACAAATCATTATGAGCGTAAATAAACATAACAAAGCAGCAGCTAAACTTAGTTTATCCTCTCCGTAGTGATGGGCGCAATGTGTACGCGCGGCATATGTAATCACGGCAGGCGAGTGATGCGGTATAGGCCCGCAAGTGGTCACGGTTTGGTCATGCACCTCCGAATTCAATCTGGCAAGGGCGGTGCCCGTGATCAAATGAATATCACGAATAGTTCACTGATCAAACACTATTAACATATTTGGGGTTTATAGGAGATGGGCCAATTCGTATGAGATGCTTCAGAACAGGGTTTTAAGTTTGAGTAAAATGTTTGTCAGCGAAACCCAATAGTTTACAGGATATTTAGCCTTTGTTTCTTTATGATACATTTAATACCTGACTTCTTTCCTAACAGGGCTTGGCTAAGATGATAAAGTAGTTTATGAACATGAAGGTACAGATGACTACAATCCCTCCTCGGCATTGTGGAGGTTGGTTTATGGCTTTTGTCAGCTATACCAACATGCTATGGGTATATCTGAGTAACACTTGTCTTTTATTCTTCACAGCTCATGTTGTTGGTAAAAAAACAAACAAAAAACCAACTTAAATTTATATGGGACTAAAACGAAAGTTACGAATGTAACTACGGTTCTATTTCATCCTTACTGACAGCCAGAGGCAGTGTTTAACACTGGATATCTTCTGTCTCGCGCATGCGCAGGTTGAGTCTTTATATCAACAGTCACCTGTGACCTCGGATGACCCCCGTCGTCTATAAGTTCCGGTGTCATCCTGAGATCATCCAGTCCTTTTTCATCTTCTCGCTACGCAGGCTAGCTACCATGGTAGTAGAAGCTTAAAGCGAAAATGATTTGTCTATGATCAAGACATATTAGAGTTTTTCGCGGTAGCCTTGTGACCACCGGTCGGAGTTGTGGATCTTCACCCTCCAAAGGCTGCGACAAGCTGTCCCTCTTAGGAGGGAACGGCGTGTTTAGCCTTCCTCGAGTCCGGGGCCTCAGTCTGATACGGGCCACCTAAATTGCGAAGACCACAATCGGTGAGATCGATTAACATTGTTTCTATAACCATTGTTCGTTTTTTTCCACGGTTGGCAGAGCGCTTCCACTCTAGCTAATGCAGTGGCGGCGTGCTAGTGGGAGCGTAGAGTTACGCTGTCGGGCCGCCCTTCACAGTTAACGGAGCGTCCTCGCTCCGGCTAACTTGGTGCTAACTAGACTAAGCTAATACTCGGATGGTGTCCATTGGTTTTGTAACCATTACGGCTATCAAAGATAGCAGAGTGCTCTCGCTCAGGCTAACTGGTGGGACACCAATAGTTACAGCAACTGTCCAAGTGAAGAGAGTGTCCTCGCTCCCCTCTCACTGTAAGGACTGTTTTTTCTTTGGCCTGTTTCCACAGTGGCAGAGTGCTCTCGCTCAAGCTAATTGGTGGGACACCAATATCTGCAATAACTGTCCGAGGGAAGAGAGTGTCCTCGCTCCCCTCTCACTGACTGTCCCCTGCCTGTTCTCGTCAGCAGAGTGCTCCCGCTCAAACTGACTTAGCAGCCCACACCAACTAGTGGGACAAGGGTTCCTCCAGAATTGCGGCCATGTTTAACTCTCCCGGCTGTAGGACCTGTATGGCTCCTCTTCAGCCAGAGAACGGCCATGACCTCTGCCCCTCTTGCCTTGGCCTCGAGCATCTGAGGGAGGGCCTCTCGGAGAACTCATGCATGAACTGTGGCATCATGCCTCGAGTAGTAAGGGCTGCTAGGCTCGCCGAGGTGGAACACCTGATGGATGAGGGCGACCTCCCCCTGTCAGGACACCTGAATCCAGCCCAACCTACCCATTCCAAATGCCAGGCCACAGAGACCGCAGGGGCTCCCTCCAAGAGGGCTAAGCCCAGCAGGCTGTCTTCTAGAGTGGATCTGCTGACTGCTGAGCTTGCTCAAATGAAGTCGCTTCTCCTGACCCTCCACCCTAGTGCAGGGGGGTCTGAAGCACCAGATCCATCCACGGCTGAGCTTGGTCCAGAAGAGGACGTTATCTCACTGGCAGCGTCAGCCAATCTCTTTACTGAGTACAGTGAAGGGCGGCCCTCCCATGCTTCAGGGCCTGGCTCCCGTTCTTCAGCTCAGAGTTCTTCAGAGGGGGCAGTCGATAGCTCCATGGGGTCTGTCATTCGCATGGCACCAGCACGCCTGCAGTTAGATACACAGCAGCCGGAACCTCCGCCTGCGAGTGCCTTCTTCAGGGGCGTTCCCGCCCCCACCACCTTCTCTGTTCATCCCTACGAAGAATATCTGAGGGAGCTGCATGCATGCTGGAGAGACACTGGGACTCTGTCCCATCTTACACCGGATGGACGAACCCTGGCGGCCATGTAGGACGCGGCAAAATTTGGCCTTGCCCGTATGCCAGCCGTTGAGTCAACTATTGTGGCCCGATACCAGGTGCCCTCGATCCCAATGTCGGGTCACGGATGACCTGCTATCCAGGGCTTATGACACAGCAGCGCGCATGGGCCATATCGGCAACTCCCTCTCCCACCTCATGCTTGCCTTCTCAGCTTCTCTGCAGCAGGCTACTCTCGACGCTTCCGCCACCAGCCTCAGTGATGGTTCACTGCAGGCGTTTGCGCTCATGTCAAGGGAACTTGGACGTCTGATGTCCACCCTGGTCCAGACTCGCCGCCAGGTTTGGCTAGCGCAGTCTCCCCTGTCGGAGACATGTAGGAGGACCCTCCGTACTGTCCCAGTAGAACCTGGTGAGTTGTTCGGGGCATCTGCTATACAGGCGCTTCAGCGAACCGTTGAAGCTAGCCAGACCAGGCAGCAGTTCTCTGGCCTTCGTAGAGACATGCAGACCCTGCAGACCTAGGGGTCCCACTTCGGCCCCCCGAGGCCGTGCTCAGCCCCCAGCTCACACCAGTAGCCATCACAGGCCTCAGCGTCCCGCTGGGAGGCCGGCTCGCTACCCAGACAACCCTACTTACATCCCCCCCAGACAACCTCCGAACTTGGGGACTAACAGTCTCCCCCCCAGAGCCTCCAGAGGCAGGGGGGCCAGGAGATGATGTCTCCGGGCCGGCCGTCAGTTTTTTCTCTCAGCAGCAGATCAGCTACTGGGCAGCTCATGCTTCAGACGCCTGGGTGGTGTCCACCCTAACCCAGAGGTACAAGCTTCAATTCTGACGCCGGCCCCCAGCCTCCAGCCGGGTCAAAATGACCAGCATCACCGACCCGGCAAAATCCCTAGCCCTTTACCAGGAGTTAGCCGCGCTCCTGGCCAAGGGTGCAATCGAGAGGGTGGACCCCCTGTCACAACCCGAGGGGTTCTACTCAACTTACTTTCTTGTAAAAAAGAAAGGCGGCGGACTGCGCCCAGTCCTAGACCTGAGGGGACTCAACAAGTTCCTGAAGGTATTACCATTTCACATGCTGAGCACAGCAGACGTCCTTTGGGACGTCTGCTGTGCTCAGCATGTGAAGTTTCCAGGGGAGAGTGGTTCACGTCTGTCGACCTGAAGGATGCCTATTTCCACATTCCCATTGTACCTCACCACAGGCAGTTTCTGCGTTTCGCCTTTCAAGGCCATCACTTCCAGTTCAGGGTGCTCCCATTCGGACTCTCCCTCTCCCCACGGGTGTTCACAAGGTGTGTTGCTGTTGCCCTTTCCCCCTGCAATCACAGGGCATGAAAATACTGCCGTACTTGGACGATTGGCTGATCTGTGCACCATCCCATCTTCAGGCAGCACAGGACACTGCTCGCCTCCTCTCTCACATGGCCCGGTGGGGCCTCAAGGTGAACATGGACAAGAGCTCCCTGACCCCTTCCCAGAGCATAACCTTCATTGGTGTGGCCCTGGATGCAGCCATTATGAGTGCCTGTCCGTCACCCCAGCGTGTGGACGACATCCTCCACAGTCTCTCCTCCTTCCGAGGGGGCAGGCGGTTGCCCTACATTATTTTTCTCCGCCTATTGGGCAAACTGACAGCTGCCTCAGCTGTCGTTCCCTTAGGTTTGCTGTCACTGCGCCCCCTGCAGAGATGGCTGAACAGCCTTCACTTGGACGCCAAGTGGCACAGACACAGGGCAATAGTAGTAAGAAAACAGTGCCTACTCGCTCTATCCCCATGGAGGGAGAGAGCATATCTTGCAAACGGTGTCCCCATGGGCTCGGTCCCATTCCGCCGAGAGGTGGTCACAACAGATGCCTGCCTCTCAGGATGGGGTGCAGTGACAGAACAGGACTGCTCGAGGGCAGTGGTCTGCTCAAAACCGCATTGGAGCATGTCAATGTTCTAGAGCTACGGGCTGTGCACCTAGCGCTCAAACATTTTCTGCCAAACTTGAGTTGAAAGCATGTGCTTGTCCGGTCGGACAACACCTCTGCTGTGTTTCACATAAACCATCAAGGGGGTACCAGATCCCTAAAGTTACCACGGGTATCCCATGCCCTTCTGACTTGGGCTGCCCCTCGCCTTACCAGCCTTCGGGCAATGTACCTGCCAGGAGAGCGGAACCAGGTCGCAGATTTCCTGTCCCGTCACAAGCCTCCACCGGGGGAGTGGCGGCTTCATCCAGACGTGGTACGGAACATCTGGGGTCTCTTCGGCAGAGCAGAGGTGGATCTCTTTGCCTCGGAGACGTCAACCCACTGTCCCCACTGGTTCTCCCTGACGGAGAGGACCAGTCCTCTGGGTCAGGATGCCCTGGCTCACACGTGGCCAGAAGGACTTCTTTATGCCTTTCCACCGTTCCCTCTGATTTTGCCAACGCTTCTCAGAGTTCTTCAACAGGGCCACAGACTCTTGCTAGTGGCCCCTCTGTGGCCAGCCAGGACTTGGTTCTGCCTACTGCACAGACTCTGCTGCAGGACACCCTGGCACCTCCCCGACAGGAGGGACCTCCTGTCGCAACTAGGAGGCCGGATTTGGCATCCCGATCCCAGCCGCCTCCAACTATGGGTCTGGCCGCTGGAGGGCCTGACCGGCTGCTGACTGGCTGCATAGAACCAGTCAGAAGAACTATCCTGAATGCCAGAGCACCATCTACCCGTCTGCAGTACGAAAACAGGTGGAGGCTGTTTTCTGACTGGTGTGCAGTTCGGAACAAGGACCCAGTACAGTGCCCCATTTCTGCAGTCCCTCTTAGATAAGGGCCGGTCTCCCTCTACCCTGAGGGTATACGTGGCGGCTATTTCGTGGCAACATGTTATGGTCAACAATGACACAGTGGGGAGCCACAGACTGGTGTCCCTCTTCCTAAGAGAACGCCCTGAGGGCCCCTGCATGGGACCTACATTTGGTATTGGACACCCTATGCTTGCCGCCTTTTGAACCCCTGGCACAGGCGGAGCTGAGATGGCTAGCGACCAAAACGTTTTTTCTCCTTGCCATCACTTCAGCTAAACGTGTAGGCGAGCTGCATGCCCTGTCGGTGAGTCAATCTTGTCTGAAGTGGAACTCGGATGGCTCGGGGGTTACTTTGTGGCCTAATGCAGCGTTTCTCCCAAAGGTGCTGACACGTTCGCATATCAACCAGCCTATCCAGCTTGCACAGTTTGACCCCCCATCAGGAGAGGAGAGGTCAAGGCTGCTGTGCCCAGTGCGGGCCCTCAGAGCTTATGTGGAAGCCACCGTGTATACGGCGGTCGGAGCAGCTCTTTGTCTGTTATGGTGGGCCTAAGAAGGGCTGTGCTCTTTCAAAAGCCTGTCCCACTGGATAGTGGAGGCCATTGCCTATGCATACAAGGCGAGTGACCGTGCTCTCCCATCCGGAGCGAAGGGCCACTCTACCAGGAGTGTCTCCACGTCATGGGCAGCCCTGAGAGGTGTGCCTGTGGACGATATATGTGCTGCGGCCTCATGGCCATCTCCGAGCACATTTACCAAACACTACAGAGTCAACGTTGCCACCCCTCACCCACTGGGGAGGGTTCTTTGGCCAAGTTCCTCTGCCTGAGCTATATGAGGTAGGTACTTGTGCTTCCTCGTGACTCTGTTGATATAAGTCATCCAGTGTTAAACACTGCCTCTGGCGGTCAGTAAGGATGAAATAGAACGAAAGTTACGAATGTAACTACGGTTCTATGAATCCTGGATGACCGCCAGAGTTCTTGGTCACTCGGAATCCCGTGAGCTCGCGAGAAGATTTCGTAGGACTGATCTCAGGATGACACCGGAACTTATAGACGACGAGGGTCATCCGAGGTCACAGGTGACTTTGTTGATATAAAGACTCAACCTGCACATGCGCAAGACAGAAGATATCCAGTGTTAAACACTGCCTCTGGCGGTCAGCCAGGATTCATAGAACCGTAGTTACATTCGTAACTTTCGTTTTAGTCCCATATAAATTTAAGTTTGTTTTTTTACATAGACAACAGCTAATTACCAAATCAAGAAGTCGAATGAATATGTGATGTAATGTAAGGGCTGCATTTATAGATTAATTGCATAACAGAGCTTTTAAGGATTTTGCATCTTAAAAGATAAAGTACCTAATTTTAGTAAATTAATGGAACTGTCTCGTCGTGCAGCTTTAAAAAATTCAGTGCAATCAGGGTGAAGAGATGTAAATGAAAGTATGACATTACATCGTATCTTACAACGAGGATTGTGTACAGAAATGTTTTGTAGTTATTAAACCACTTGGTTCAGCTCTATTCCTCTTTTACATCATACTTGGGCAATGGAATCATGTGATAGGAGTCTGATTTGGGCTTGTAGGTCATATCTACCTGTGTTATTTTGGATTGAATGGGTGCGTTTGCTTAGTCGCGTAGTGGCGCTCCACCTGGCTGCTTTGAATAATCGTAATGGTCTCTGGACATATGAGACACACTGGGTTAAACTGCAGGGGAGGAATGAACATTTAAGAGTCTGCCCATACTGGTTAAAGGCTGGTTAAAATGTCCACATTCTGTGTTTGGGAGAACGCCATGTGTAATGTTGTAACCCGGCTCCCAAGCTATGACAAATATGGAAGGACACAAGGGAGGATGGGATATTAAAGGTATTTATGATACAAAGTAAAGAACGGCTACCAAATTCTGAAGCGTATCAGTCAGTAACATCAGTAATGTAAACAGGAAAGCGTGCATGAGGAAGTGTGGGGCATGGTCAGCGGAAGTGAAGACCAAAACCAAAGTTTAACCGGCAGCACTGGCAGAAAATAGTTAATGTGCGCAGAAGAGCAACACTGGAGTAGGGCTGTTATTCCTCAGAGCTCCAGATGCTCGGCATCCAGTAATCTGCCACAACTGCGTTCTTGTGACTGCTTACGGGGACAGATAAGTGGCAAAACCATAGTTGTACATTTATACATAAAGTATAAATAGCTTCATTCAGGCTCATCCACTAGGGTCGTGCTTTCCTCTTCTGCTCGTTGGATATGGCATCTTCCTTGTCCTAAAATGCACAATCTACCTTGTTGACGAGTGCCGCGCTGACCTGCGTGTCAGGTCGCTGTGTGATCACTTGAATGGTGTAACATTCTACAACAAGTGGTGATTTTTGCTGATTCACTAAAATGTCGACATGGATGCAGGCCATCCGTGGGTTTTGGGGGGTTCTGTCAAGGCAGTGGTTTGTTAGACACGAAGGGTAACTCAAGCTCTTTAAAGCCTTAAAAAATGTGTATGGTAAGTCATGCATATAACTGGTGGTGGTGTCATTTCATTGGACTCACCCTATTTTGGTCTATTGGGATCCTGTTCTCCAGTGTCTAGTCTAACAGATCGTTTCTCATTCTCCTGGTCTGACGTGACAGGTTGCTCAATTCCCAGGTGAACGTGACCTGGCCGGTAACTTATGGCTTAAACACTCCAAATGCGGAGGTGCTTCCGCAGTAATTGTGGCTCGTAGAGACTCTGGGTTTTGTCCGTTCAAATCCATGCTTAAAGTCCTCCGGTTAAGACCTATTACTTGCTCCACTATTTCTTACCCCAGGTAACGTTCCTTTATCTAAAACATGGTTTAACTATCATTTTGAGGTTATCTAATTATCACCTCAGCTATACTCGGGGCACTCTTTTAGAATAAGGGCTGCTGCTAACCAAGGCATCGCTGCTACAACCATATAAAATGGGACGTTGGTCATCCGCCGCAACCTCAACACCATACTTGAAAATCAAAGATCATTAAAGCCTTTAAATCCGGTAAGGAATGCATATAACTGGTGGTGGTGGCATGTTCACGTTTGTTCTTGTATTATTGGTAGGTCACATTAGCAGGGGATAGCATTATATCATTCTTGAAATGTTCCTTCTGAAGATATGTATCACATTTCTAGTGTGTAAATGTATATTCTCTCATCACTGTATAATACCGTGCTCTCCCGGCTCTGCGTTTACCTTACTCTATTTCTCTGGTGTAACCTGACCATGTTCTCCATCTTACTGGTCCAACACCGTTTCTCCATCTCCTGGTCTCACGTGACCTGGCTTAACGTGACTATTTTTCCGAGGTTAAACGTGACCTGGCTTAACGTGTCTGTTTCCTGGTCTAACGGGACCATTTTCCATTTCCTAAAAGAAAGATGGGTCTGAGGTTCCCTATTTCTAATTTCTCGGCCCGAGTGATGTAAGACCCGGTCAAAGATGACACTTTCTAATTTCCCGGTCTGGTAAACCCGGTCTAGTTGTGCTGAGGCAGTGGAGACCCCCAACTATGCTGTTCTCACTTGAACCCCACTATTCTGTTCTGCGGTTTAAACGTGACCCCTGACTATTCTGTTCTGCGGTCTAACATGACCCAACCTATCCTTGTCTGCGGTCTAGTTTGACCCTAACCTATCCGGTTCTGCAGTCAGTTGCGACCCATCTATATATTTCGGGATCTGTTGAAATCCTACCATACTTACTATGGGCTACCTAGACCCGCACTATCCTGTGTCTGCGGTCTATAGAGATTCCCGTATCCTAGTCTGTGGTCAATCTAGACATTCCTCTATCCTGTGCTTCGACTAACTTGACCTCTTACCTCTGGTTTAACATCCACTCATGCAAGTTATACCCTTACATTTTCCCTCTTGACTTATTTTCTCTTTTGCTTAGGAATTCACTACGGCAGTAGGTAAGGTATATATTTGTTTATTTATTCATATAGAATAAACTTCTTTTGGGGGATTAGGCCTATTGGACCTCAGTATCCCTACCTTCGGTGATATTTCTTCAGGATGGAGTCCAATCGCCAAAGAATTTGCACTTTTCATATTTGTTGCTTTTTTAATAAATCTTTGTTAAATTATAAAACAAGTCTCTCCTGATTGAAATACAGTTGCAGGAAAATAACAGGAACATATTGCATTAGCCTACATAGCAACCACAGAGAACTGTTTGTTCTGGCCCAAATATAAAATATAAAACATTTTCTTTTATCAGAAGAACGTATCGGAAAAGGACAAAGTGTAGTCCTACATGTAATGAACAATACAATATGAATATATTTATAATTTTATAAGACAATATGTTCATAATTTAGATTTGTACTGAGCATCAACAGACCACCTTCCCTCATGCATTCTTTTCAGTGAAAAGGAAAAAAAATAATCACACAATTAGTGTTTTGTTTCCCAAAGATTTGATTGATTGCCGTGACAAAATTATTTACCATTTAATCATTGTTTTTCTCAACATCTGAACTCACAGCTGCAAAGGTTACCAGATATGATGGTGACAATTCTTGGACGAAGCAGCTATTCTAGAGACTTGTCAACACATCAAGGTACAGAACACATCTACGTGACCAAATAACATAATCATATGTTCACAGAGTTCTGTACTATTAAGCATTTTATGGCAACCTGATAATCCTACATTTAAAACCAACTGAATTTGAGACAAAGGGTCTGAAATGCAACCACGTTATATTTTTTTTCAGCATTTTTCCCTGTTACCGTCTGAATTTAAAACAGACCTGATTGTTTTGTTACAGATCTGCACTTCACATTTTCCTTCCTGATATTAATTGGAAACGAAAATCAAAGTGTGTCAGTCAGTGAGTATTCAGCTTCTCTGCAGTGTCGCTCCTAATTACCTCCAAATTCTTTTGAATGTCCTTGAGATGGCTGACTTGCATTCAGAATAGACATGAATTAGATGGAAACATATACAGCTAGAGATAGAGACGCACTGTCATAACCCGGCTCCTATATGCTATGACGCATACGGAAAGGACACAAGGGATGATGGTAAATTAAAGGTATTTTAATATACCAAAGTAAAAAATATCTATTTGTGAAGCGTGTCAGTAACATCAGTAATGTAAAAGTGAATGAAGTGTGGGGTTTTGTCAGCGGAAACAAAAGAAGACCAAAATCAAAGTATAAACGGGCTGCCACTGGCAGGGATGAGTCCATGTGCGCAGCAGAGCAACACTGGAGTAGGGCTTTTATGCCCTCGGAGCTCCAGGACCCTGCCACTACCGCATTCCTGTGACTCCTTAAGGGACACAGATGTATCAAAACCATACTCGTACATTTTTAAGGGGTAGGGGTGGTCACACGCACACACTCACACACATCTGGGTGGAACTAACCCAGAGCAAAATTAAAACTGGAAAGGTCTCAAATGAGCGTGTGTAAGTCTTTGGTATTAGTCTAGACAGGGGAATTTGTGGAACTGCTGACAAATGCCCCCTAGTCTAACTCAATCAAGCTAAAAAGAATCTGAGAGAAGAAGGGGGAAAAATCCTCCAAAAAGGACTTGCTATGTTACGCACAAGAAGCCTTGTAGCTGAACTAGCTGCCAAAATATGTCTTTAAATATGTGTGGTTTTGAAGCCTTGAGTTTGGCATTTTGTCCGTCACTATCTTGTTTTTTTGCAACCAGTGAGCTGAAGTGACTGTGCTTGGACTGTGTACGAGTGACATAGAGACTCTGTATACGGCTATGGTTTCGGTAAGGTACTAAAGCCTACTATGGTCTGTTTGACTCTAATTTACTAAATGAACATCATGCTGTATTGAAGAAGATAGATAGATAGATAGATAGATAGATACTAACTTTATTGATCCCGCGAGGGGAAATTATTTTGTTACAAGCAGCAATAGGTTACAGAGCAGCAATAGGTCACAGGTAAAAAATCTTAATATTATATAAAAAGAAAAAGAAAAATACAAGAAAAATACACGTCACAATATATACAATTATAATATAGTAAAGATGTTATATAAAAAATGCACATTATATACACAGTGAATAGAACAGAATAATATTAAATCAACTAAATAAACAGTAGTGCAGAGGTTTAACGATTTGATTTGGCCCAAGGTGATTTATTGTACAGTCTTATAGCAGTAGGCAGGAATGTTCTCCTGTACCTGTCCTTATGACAGCGGAGCTGGATCATTCTGCTGGAGAAAGTGCTCCACTGTCCCTGCAGTAGGTGGTGGAGAGGGTGGTCCTGGTTATCCAATATGGATGATAGTTTCTTCAGTGTCCTCCTCTCCACCACCTGTTCCAGACTGTCCAGTTTACAGCCGATGATGGAGCCGACCTTCTTAACCAGTTTGTTAAGTCTGTTGGTGTCTCCGGCTCCAATGCTGCTCCCCCAGCAGACTACGGTAAAAAGTACAGTGCACTGGCCACAACAGACTGGTAGAACATCTCCAACATCTTGCTGCACACGTTGAAGGATCGAAGTTTCCTCAAGAAAAAGAGTCAACTCATCCCCTTCTTGTACACAGCGTTGATGTTGGCCTTCCAGCTCAGTCTGCTGTCGATGGAGACACCCAGGTACTTGTACTCCTTCACCATGTCCACGTCCTCTCCCAGAACTCTCAGTGGCTGTGGAGCCGTCGTCCTCCTCCCGAAGTCGACCACCATCTCTCTGGTCTTGGCCACGTTCAGAAGCAGGTGATTTCTACCGGCCCACTCCACAAAGTCATCCACTACTACCCTGTACTCCTCCTCCCGTCCGTCCCTTATACACCCGACCACTGCAGAGTCATCAGAGAACTTCTGCAGATGGCATGACCCCGAGTTGTACTGGAAGTCAGTGGTGTATAAGGTGAACAGGAAGGGAGACAGAACAGTTCCCTGTGGGGCTCCAGTATCACTGACCACCGTATCAGACAGCACACGGCCCAGTCGGACAAACTGTGGTCTGCCTGTGAGGTAGTCAGTGATCCAGGAGACGGTGGACGCGTTAACCCCCACCTCCCGCAGCTTCTCACTCAGTAGCACTGGTTGGATGGTGTTAAATGCACTGGAGAAGTCAAAGAAAGTGATTCTCACAGAGCCACCGGTTTTATCCAGGTGCGACTGAGCTCGTTGCAGCAGGTAGATGATGGCGTCGTCCACTCCCACATGAGGCTGGTATGCAAATTGCAGAGGGTCCAGCGATGATTTCACCTGCGGTCGGAGGTGGGCCAAGACCAGCCTCTCCAGCACCTTCATCACATGGGATGTGAGGGCAACTGGTCGGTAGTCATTGAGGCCAGATGGTGTCGTCTTCTTAGGAACAGGAACCAGGCACGACGTCTTCCACAGCACTGGGACTTCCTCCTGCTTCAGGCTCAGGTTGTAGAGGTGTTGTAGGACATCAGACAGCTGGTCTTCAGGACCCTGGGGCTGATGCCATCAGGTCCCTCAGCCTTTCCTTGGTGGAGTCTCTCCAGCTGTCTTCTAACCTGGCCAGTCGTCACAGAGAGGGGGGGAGGGTGGTCATGGTGTCGGTGGTGGAAGAGTCCTTTGAAGTAGAGGGCTCATTGTCCGTGCCGCTCACCAGGGGGGACAGAGGGGGGAGGGGAGGAGGCAGCCGAGGTGTTTGTGAGGTGAGGTGTGTTGAGGAGACAGATGAGGGCTGTGAGCTAAATCTATTGAAGAAAGAGTTTAGCTCGTTGGCCCTCTCCAGGGAGCCCCCTGGTTGTCTCCCTCCAACCTTGAAGCCAGTAATCAGCTTCATCCCGGTCCACACCTCCCTCACATTGTTCTGCTGGAGTTTGGCCTCCAGCTTCCTCCTGTAGGTGTCCTTGCACTCCCTGATCTTCACCTTCAGGTCACGCTGGACTCTCCTGAGCTCATCCCTGTCCCCAGACCTGAAAGCAGCTTTCTTCTTATTAAGAAGTGCTTTCAGGTCGCTGGTGATCCATGGCTTGTTGTTAGGGAAGCAGTGTACAGTCCGGGATGGAATGGTAGTGTGTTCACAGAATTTTATGTATTCTGTGATACAGTCCATCATGCTGTTGATGTCCTCCCCATGTGGTCCACACAGCACATCCCAATCCGTTGACTCCTTAGCCTCCTGAGACCACCTCCTCACAGTCCTGGTGGTCACAGGCTGCCTCTGTACCAGAGGAACATACCTGGGTGTCAACAGGACCAGGTTGTGATCGGACCTGCCAAGCGGGGGGAGGGCAGTGGTACTGTATGCATCAATGGCATTTGCATACAATAGGTCCAGAGTTGTATTGTTCCGTGTGGGGCAGTCAACATATTGGTGAAAAGTTGGCAGTGCTTTATCCAGGGTGGTGTGATTAAAGTCTCCAGTAATTGCCAAAAATGCACCAGGATGTTGACTCATCAGTCCAGATATAGTGGAGTGGATGGTGTCCACTGCTCTCTCAGCGTCAGCTGATGGAGGTATGTACACAGCCACAACAATGGCGGATGAGAACTCCCTCGGCAAATAGTAAGGACGCATTCCCACGGCTAACAGTTCAATATCCGGGCTACAGAAACGTTCCTTCACACACAGGTGGTCGGGATTGCACCACCTCTCGTTCACATACACTGCAATCCCGCCACCTCTCTTCTTACCACTCTGTATAATGTCTTTGTCCGCCCGAAAAGTCCTGAAGCCGGGCACCGACGCACTGTGGTCGGGGAAATCCGCGTGCAGCCATGTCTCCGTGAAACACATGACGCTACACTCACGGAAGACCCTCACGGTCTTTACCAGCGCGCCGAGCTTGCCCGTCTTATTTGCCAAAGACCTCACGTTCCCCATTATAATCGCCGGTACCGAGGGTTTGAATATCCTCCTCGAAGCCCTCCGCTTAGCGCCAGACCTACAGCCCCGACGTCTTCTCCGCAGTTCCTTCGGGATCTCAGGCCTGGCGCCGGGCGTCAGCCTCGGCTCACTCAGCGCGATCAGCTGGTCGCAGGAGTAAACAATGGCCCCACTCATTGTGTGTGGCTCTCCGTTACGAAGGGGGAGAAAAGTAACAGAAAGCCACGGAAAAAGTTCGGAAAAAAGTTACGGTCCTTTGTCTGACTGTAAAACCAAACGTTAAGGAAAAGAAAAAACAAAAAGAAGAGGGGAAAGAGTGAAAAAAAAACTAAAATTAAAACACACACAGGGAGCTGCTGCAACAGGCTGCCGTTGGCACGGCGCCACCTTGCGATATGTGTAAGAATCTCTAGTTTCAAAAAGACTTGAAACTAGAGATTGAGACCATAAACTCATGTTTACAATGTTTACTGAGGTGATTTTCTCATAGTCACCCCCTGATGGCAATTAGAGAGAATGCACATTTAATGCATTTATGTATCGGCTTCACTTTTCAGAACCGGAGGTTGCAAAACAGTTTTACACTACTAATAATGTTGCATACAAATAAAAAATATGAAATGTGGTGTGGAACCACAAATGTGGAGTGAGTTGAACATTTTTTGAAGCTGTAAATGAACACTCTGCGGGCGATGAATACCCACAACTTCCCAGAGACAGACGAGTTAGATCTGCCCAGATGCACAAAGCACAGAGGCATAAATCAATGATCAATCAACAACAGAGAGCAGTGTCACATGGGGACATCATTAGTACACTGATGCTGGAGAAGATTCTGCCATTTCAAGTATTTTTTATTTATAATGGAGGAAAAGTCTAGATTAACATTAACATTTACCGCAACCACCATAGATAATTTATCCTGTCGGGTAGAATAGTGACATAGATACATGCCAATTAGATGTATCCAACTTCAAATCACAACTGGTAAAAACTGGTTGGAATGTCTTTTTTTAACCAGTCCAGCAATAGTATTCAATGGTTAGCTTGGTTCTGTTTGGGGGGTTTGCGATATGCTGGTATTGACTATAACCATGATGTAAAAAAAAAAATATATTGGTATTGTGTTGAGAATACAACTTTGATAATATTGTGTTTATAATCCAGCGCCTCTCAAACAATCATGCTGTTGTACAGTTATGGTAATAGACTCTGTCTCCAACTCCCTATATTCGTATTTTGAGTGGAATATGTTTTCCACAAAAAGAGACAAAATGCACAATAAACTAATTTAAAGATCAATTTGACTGACACAGTTGGATTTTTGAGTTTTCCTCAGCTGACTTAAAATGTGTCTGCAGGTGTTGTCAGAGCAACACATCATCTCAATCCACTGAAGCCTCCAAGAAGGAGCAAGGAGCTTAGCAACAGTGAAGTGGTTAATGATCAATAGTTTCTAAATGTCCATTTATAAACCCATTTTCAAACATAAATGAACTATTTATTGGATGATGATTTAAGATTACAATATAGGTGAATTGTGATCATTTGGCCTAGTTATCACATCATTTTGAAAAAAATAAATTTGATATATATGAACAAATGCATACAACAAAATATAAAGTACCCTTTAAAAGAGCCAAGAGTAAAAAATGAAGAGCAACTCAATTCAAAATTATATTAAAAAAATTCATAAAAAAACACATAGTTTACAACAAAAACATTTGAGCACAATATATCAGAAGAGTAATAAAAAAACTCATAGTATAGTAATAAATAAAAGTTATAGAATAACATGAAATAAAAAGTCATAATATATGTCCCTGAATAGGATTAATATAAACCCGAGGGTCCCCCATTTGGACGCAGAGTACATAAAAACTTAGAGAGTTTTGTGTTAAAAGTAACTGGCAGAGAACCCACGAAGAACGAATATAATGATGTTATAGTTCTGCAGAAACCTCAGCGTCCTGGGAACAACATGAACTCGGTCACTTCTACATGAGACAAACACATCTCCCATCAGCCAAGCAAACAAATAACAAAATATCATAAATCATACTCGATATGACTGGAAAAGACCGGAGAAAACAGCTGCTACACTCCGTTAGCAACGTGCTACCTACAAACATGCGCATGAAAAAGCATGTCCGCCTGACGGAGATTACGGACATATCTTCCATTTCTCTCTCCGGTAAACCATCGCAGAGATATTCAGCTTCGAACACAAAAAGTCACACAGCTTTCATCGAATATTGTACTCACTTTTGGTCGAATCTCAGCGAAAAAATGAAATATCTCCGTACTTCCACTGCTTGGTATGTCCAGCTGCATGTGCTCCGTGTGAATCCGTTCGATTCGTGTCTCTCCGACACTCCTTGGCTTCTTGGGAGGGTTGGAAGCTCAGCAAATTAGATTTCAGATCTGCCATCAGATGGGACGTTTATCATTCCCATTGTCAATCATCTAGCTTTCAATTCCAGGCAATTCTATTGGCTCCTACGCTTCGAAGGAGGTCTCAATGGTGAAAATCGGAGAAAGGGGGGCTGAGATACAGCCCTAAGCAGAGAGAGAAGGGCTGAATCTGAAGCAGTATGTGACCATACACTAAACAACTAAAAAGGGCTTAGAAAGAGCTTAAAACACTCAAAAAGGTCCAATCTTCTGTCTTTTGATTCATTGATTCAACATCAGGAGTGATACATAGAAGTGATATAGAGTGTTTTTGAATTTAAAACATATTTTTTTATTCAAATATTGGAATATTTAATCAGTTTTTTAATTTTATATGCTCTATATTTTATAAATGTTTCACTGTATCTATGTATAACTGTGTATATAGAGCTTTTATCAGTTGTTATAAGAGCTGGGAATATTTAAAATCTTGGATTTCCATACTTTCCAAAAAACAATATCCTGAAATTGCTGTTTTTCCAGAGCGAGCTTTTGAATTTTCCAAGTTGTGCTGTGTTCCATCCTTATCTTATGTTAACCTGTAACATGTATACTGATAGTTCCATGATTTTTCTCATCTCAAAAATATATAATTTTTTTTTTTATTTTTTTTTTTATTTAATTATACACTTAATTAGGTATTTCTTATCTTTATTCGAGCTGAGGCCTGCAAATAGGCCTCGTTTATAAAAGGTTAACTTAACCTTTTATAAACGTTTATTTAACGTGGTGACAGATAAATAGAAAAGTCATAAGATATGTCATGTCTAAAACAATCATGTAAAAAGTCAGTCATAATGTAGTATGTCTTAAAAAGACAAAATTAAAAAAAAACATGGTATAGTATGGAATAAAATCATAGTATAGTATGTCACTAGTGACAATACATAAATACAAATTCATAATGTGGTATGGCATTCAAAATTATTAAAAGTATAGTATTTAAAAAAGGTATATCATAGTGCATCATAAAAAGTACAATATATCATAAAAAGTTATGATACAGAATGTCATATAAAGTTATAGTTTGGTATGTCATAAAAAGTATGTGTATAGTACGTAATAAAAAGTAATTAAACATTTCTGTTTGTATGTCCTGAAAAAGTAATACTATATTATGCCATAAAGAAGTGATTGAAAGTCATAGTATATTATGTCATAAAAAGTTATAGTATAGTCATATTATAGTACATTATATAAAGTCGTTAAAAAGCCATAGTAAAGTATGACAGGTGTTGTAGAAAATTTCTATGTCAATCGGGAGAAAAGAGTTTCGTTCACAAATCAATAAAAGGTCTTTGAGAGTCAAAGTATAGTATGTCATAAGACAGTCATAGTACAGTATGTCAAGATAAAGGTGCAGTAAAGAATGTCATAAAGAGCATTAAAAGTCACTATGCCATTTAAAAAGACATATTAAATACTAGTTGCAAGACATCAAAAATCAAAATATAGTATGTCATAAAAAAGTAATTAAAACATCATTAAATTCCAGAGAATAATATGTAATAAAAGTCATTAAAAAGTAATTGTGTGTCTATATAGTATATCATAAAAAGGTCATAGTAATTAATAGGCAATTGTATATATTATGTCTTAAAATGTCATAGTATATTGTCATAAAAGTTAATGAGTAGTATGTCATGAAGTAATTAAAAAGTCAGAGTATAGCATTGAAAACGTCATGATATAATATTTCATAAAAAGTCAAAGTATAGTATGTCATTAAAAAAATACATTACAATAGATTATATACAGTCGTTAAAAACCCATAGTACAGTATTATATTTGCATAGTATGTCATGAAAGAACATCAAACATTTTAAGTATAGTGTCTCATAAAAAAAGTCTTCAAAAAGGTATAGAGTAATGGTACCTCTATAGACCTTTTTTAGTCCTTGACCACTCAAAGCGCTTTAACACTACATGTCATCATTCACCCATTCACACCCATTCATACACTGATGACAGGAGCTACCATGCAAGGTGCCACCTGCCCACCAGAACTAACTAACATTCATATCCATTCATACACCGCGGGCACAGCTACGGGAGTAACTTCGGGTTAGGTGTCTTGACCAAAGACACATTGACGTGGACTAGCAGAGCTGGGGATCGAACCATCAATCCTCTGATTAAATTTTTCTCAGATGTTGCTCAGCTAATTTGTCAGTGTGCATATTTGGTAAAAGGGTTGGGTACAAATCTTAGCTTAATAATAACAGTGCTACAATTCAATGTAGGTGTATATAGAAACTCAAGTCTACATTAAAGCTGCAAGCAGCGACGGACGGGCCCTCGCACCTTCCCGCGTCTCAGGGGTACTGGCGGGACGCCGGCAGACGCGGCCGCAAATGTCTTTGATCATCGGACAACGCGTCCCGGAGTTTTACATATTTTTCCCGCTGGACTCTGCAATGCTGGAAATTATGTAGTGCAAATATTCCACCAGTTTCTGCATCCACTATGTGGCGCTACAGAACACACGAAAACATGCATTACGTTGCTCTACATCAAGTGCAGACCACATGTCAATGTCATGTAAATCGGATTCCGTCTGTCACATAACGCTGACTTCCTGTTGCCAGTAGGTGGCGCTACGACTTTGAGTGAAAATTGGCTTGTAGACATCCTCAGGCAGTGACTGTTATCAAGTATGGTAAGTTTGGGACAGATTTAAGCAAGTCCAGTGGAGTTACATCAGCTTGTTGTTTAATGGCAAATCACGTATAATGGCCGCCACACCACAGCTATGTCATTCCATCAAACGTAAAGCTTTGAGTAACTTTTAATTGCAAAGATCTTTAGATTGTACAGACCAAATTTGAAGTGGATTTGACAAAGTCCCTAGGAGGAGTTCGTTAAAGTATAGCGAATAGAAATCAAGGGAGAAATCACACAAAAATCAAAATGATACATCTGCTTACCAAATGTTATACATCTAGGTGAAACGTACTGCGAGGGCTGCATCGTCGAAATATTGTAGGGGGCGCTATCGAGCCGAGTTGCCACTCTGACGCATTAAAATCACATCAGATAACTACATTCAGGATTTTAAATGTGTGTGACAAGTTTGATTTTGTTTTGAGTATTTTTAGCCCCTCAAAAACACCTTTGTTTTTTATGGCGAGGAATGCGTCGCCACGGCAACGGCATTTCACGAAACAACAAGCTTTGAGTAACTTTTAATCACAAAGGTCTTTAGATTGTTCTGACCAAATTCTAAGTTGATCTGATTAATTCCCTGGGAGGAGTTTGTTAAAGTAGAGCGCCTGGAAATTGCAAAAACGACACTAGAAATTCAGACTAAATTCAAAATGGCTGACTTCCGGTTGGGTTTAGGGCATGGCCCCAAGAGACTTTTATTTAAGTCCACATGTGATACATGTGCCTACCAAATTTTGTTAATCTATGTGAAACGTACTGCGAGGGCTGCTTCGTCGAAATTTTGTAGGGGGCGCTATTGAGCCGATTTAACACTCTGATTGAATAAAATCATATTATAGAACTACATTTTGGCCTTGTGATCTGTGTGTCAAGTTTGCTTGTGTTTCGAGCTTTTTTAACCTCTCCAAATGACCATCGTTTTTCACGACGAAGACTGCGTTACCACGGCAACGGCGTTCGACGAAACATCAAAAGCTTAGAGAACTGGCATTATGAACTTCTTACATTTGTGTGGAACAAATTTGATGTTGATCTGATTTTCTAACTAAGAGAAATAAGCCAAAGTATAAAGACTTTAACTTACTGTTGCCAGTAGGTGGCGCTATGACTATGATTCAAAATTGGCCTGCAGACGTCTTCAGGCCTGGAGTCTAATCAAACATGTGAAATCTGGTAAAGATCTGATGATGCGGAGTCGAGTTACATCAGTTTATTCGTTCATGGCGAAGGATCGAAGTTCGCCGAGCCGCCACGTCGCTGCCCTTCGACAACTTCTTACGATCTTCACAATGAAGCATTATCAACATCTTAAGGCTTTTCTGACAAAACTTTAGAGGGATCGGAATAATCTGTGAAGAGCAGGATGTCAAAGTACAAAACGTACAACTTCTAGTTGCCACTAGGTGGCGCCATTACTATGATTCTAAATTGTCATATACATGTGTTCAGGGTCAAGATGTTATGACATCTGAGAAATTTGGAGCAGATTAGGCAATGTACAGCCGAGTTACAACAACTTCCTGTTTCATGGCGAACGGTGTTTTTTTGCCGCCACGCCACAGACACATAGTTCGATAACTTTTTGATCTTTGAGTATCGTTTCACTGCCAAGGTCTCAAGAGCATACTGACCAAATCTGAAGGCAATCGGGTTTAATCTCTAGGAGGAGTTCGTTAAAGTATGGCGCCTTGAAACGGTCCAAAAACGTCATAAAATTCAAAATGGCCGACTTCCTGTTTGGTTTAGGATATACCTCCTTTTGACTTTTTTGTACGTCCCATCACGTTCCACATACCTACCAAATTTCATACAGCTAGGTGAAACCCAAAGTTGGGGCTACTCTGTAGGGGGCGCTATCGAGCCAAAATGTCATGCCGCAGCTGGACACCCCAATAATACTGGGATTTTCACCACGATTGAATTTTGTGCCAAATTTCAAAAGATTCCCAGTATCCCAAGCACCTCCTTTTTGCGATGAAACTGGTACGATAATAATAATAATAATAATAATAATAATAATAATAATAAAAAACATTAGAATAACAATAAGTCCTCCGCTCCGACTACGTCGGTGCTCGGGCCCTAATTAAAGCTGCAAGCAGCATTGATCGGGCCCTCGCAACTTCACGCACGTCGAGGGTACTGGCAGGACTCTGGTTGACGCGGCCATGCATTTCTGTGACCATCATACATTGCGTGCACGAGTTAAACAGTATTTCCTGCCTCAACCAGCAGCGTAGCAAGATCATGTTGCCAGGTCTTAAGCCTCAAATGTTTTGAGTGTACCTCCGATACAATCATAAATGTAAGCCTGTTAAGATCATTAAGAAAATGAATGTGTGAATGTGTTTCAGTGTTTATAAAATAACAGACTGTCAGTTTACTGGGATGGGGTTCAACTCCCTGCAGCGTCCTGCTGATTGTATTTGAACTTACATGAAAGTTAACAGAGCAGTATTGTCATTTGCTTTTACTTTTACACTTTAATGTAACACTGTTTTCATTTTAAGCTCTTCTATAACTTTAGATTGTAGTGTGAAGCATTCATTGTAACATTTAACGTGATTTTCATGTAGAAGCTCTGGACAGATCATTTATACTAATGCCCACTGATATGGTTTGAGAACCACTGTTGTCTAACTTTTGCTCTCCATGCATCTTAGTTTGCACATATTTAGATCAGAGAAGTCTTTTTCTCATGGTGTGCACACGAACCCTTTAAATAAATTCAGTGTTTGGGCTGCTGTAATTCCTACAACTTCCTACAATTTTCACAATGAAGCATTATCAAGGTCTTAAGGCTTTTGTGACAAAATTTGAGAGGGATCCGATTAATCTGTGAGCAGTAGGGTGTCAAAGTACACAACCTATGACTTCCTGTTGCCACTAGGTGGCGCTATTACTATGATTCTAAATTGTCATATACATGTGTTCAGGGTCAGGATGTTATGACATATGAGAAATTTGGAGCAGATTAGGCAATGGACAGCCGAGTTACAACAACTTCCTGTTTCATGGCGAATGGTGTTTTTTTGCCACCACGCCACGGACACATAGTTCGATAACTTTTTGATCTTTGAGTATCGTTTCACTGCCAAGGTCTCAAGAGCATACTGACCAAATCTGAAGGCAATCGGGTTTAATCTCTAGGAGGAGTTCGTTAAAGTACGGCGCCTTGAAACGGTCCAAAAACGTCATAAAATTCAAAATGGCCGACTTCCTGTTTGGTTTAGGATATACCTCCTTCTGACTTTTTTGTGCGTCCCATCACGTTCCACATACCTACCAAATTTCATACAGCTAGGTGAAACCCAAAGTTGGGGCTACTCTGTAGGAGGCGCTATCGAGCCAAAATGTCATGCCGCAGCTGGACACCCCAATAATACTGGAATTTTCACCACGATTGAATTTTGTGCCAAATTTCAAAAGATTCCCAGTATCCCAAGCACCTCCTTTTTGCGATGAAACTGGTACGATAATAATAATAATAATTAAAGCTGCAAGCAGCATTGATCGGGCCCTCGCAACGTCACACACGTCGAGGGTACTGGCAGGACTCTCGTTGATGCGGCAATGCATTTCTGTGACCATCATACACTGCATGCACAAGTTAGATGATATTTCCTGCGTCGACCAGCAGCATAGCAAGACCATGTTGCCAGGTCTTAAGCCTCAAATGTTTTGAGTGTACCTCCGATACAATCATAAATGTAAGCCTGTTAAGATCATCAAGAAAATGAACGTGTGAATGTGCTTCAGTATTTGTAACATAACAGACTGTCAGGTTACTGGGATGGAGTTCAACTCCCTGCAGTGTCCTACTGATTGTATTTGGACTTACATGAAAGTTAACAGAACAGCAGTGTCATTTGTTTTTACTTGAACACTTTAATTTGACACTGTTTTCATTTTAAGCTCTTCTGTAACTTTAGATTGTAGTGTGAAGCATTCATTGTAACATTTAACCTGATTCTCATGTAGAAGCTCTAGACAGATCATTTATACTAATGCCCACTGACATGGTTTGAAAAACACTGTTGATTAACTTTTGTTCTCCAAGCATCTTAGTTTGCACATATTTAGATCAGAGAAGTCTTTTTCTCATGGTGTGCCCACAAACCCTGTTTGGGCCGCTGTTATTATAGAATTCTGTTTACGTCTGTGGTTGCCAGTAGGTGGCGCTATGACTATGAGTTAATATTGGCATGCAGAAGTCCTAAAATCACGACAGCAATCAAACATGTCAAGTTTGGGGCAGTTTTGACAAAGTAAGGTTGAGTTACAAAAGCTTGATGGATGATGGCGAATCATGTAAAATTGCCGCGACACCAAGTCCATGTTATCCGATGAAACATCAAGCTTTTAGTAACTTTTAATCGTTAAGGTCTTTAGGTTGTTCTGACCAAATTCTAAGCTGATCGGATTATTTCCCTAGGAGGAATTCGTAGTGCAGCACCTGGAAAAGGAAATAAAACCACAAGAAATTCATACAAAATTCAAATTGGCTGACTTCCGGTTGGGTTTAGAGCATGGACCCCTAAGACTTTTTTTTAAGTCTACATGTGATACACCTGCTTACTTAATTTCATACATCTAGGTGAAACGTACTGCGAGGGCTGCATCGTCGAAATATTGTAGGGGGCGCTATCGAGCCGAGTTGCCACTCTGAAGCATTAAAATCACATCAGATAACTACATTCAGGATTTTAAATGTGTGTGACAAGTTTGATTTTGTTTTGAGTATTTTTAGCCCCTCAAAAACACCTTTGTTTTTCATGGCGAGGAATGCATCGCCACGGCAACGGCCTTTCACGAAACAACAAGCTTTGAGTAACTTTTAATCACAAAGGTCTTTAGATTGTTCTGAGCAAATTCTAAGTTGATCTGATTAGTTCCCTGGGAGGAGTTCGTTAAAGTAGAGCGCCTGGAAATTGAAAAAACGACACTAGAAATTCAGACTAAATTCAAAATGGCTGACTTCCGGTTGGGTTTAGGGCATGGCCCCAAGAGACTTTTATTTAAGTCCACATGTGATACATGTGCCTACCAAATTTTGTTAATCTATGTGAAATGTACTGCGAGGGCTGCTTCGTCGAAATTTTGTAGGGGGCGCTATTGAGCCGATTTAACACTCTGATTGAATAAAATCATATTATAGAACTACATTTTGGCCTTGTGATCTGTGTGTCAAGTTTGCTTGTGTTTCGAGCTTTTTTAACCTCTCCAAATGACCATCGTTTTTCACGGCGAAGACTGCGTTACCACGGCAACGGCGTTTGACGAAACATCAAAAGCTTAGAGAACTGGCATTATGAACTTCTTACATTTGTGTGGAACAAATTTGATGTTGATCTGAATTTCCAACTAAGAGAAACAAGCCAAAGTATAAAAACTTTAACTTACTGTTGCCAGTAGGTGGCGCTATGACTATGATTCAAAATTGGCTTGCAGATGTCTTCAGGCCTGGAGTTTAATCAAACATGTGAAATCTGGTAAAGATCTGATGATGCGGAGTCGAGTTACATCAGTTTATTCGTTCATGGCGAAGGATCGAAATTCGCAGAGCCGCCACGTCGCCACGCTTCGACAACTTCCTACAATTTTCACAACGAAGCATTATCAAGGTCTTAAGGCTTTTGTGACAAAATTTGAGAGGGATCCGATTAATCTGTGAGCAGTAGGGTGTCAAAGTACACAACCTATGACTTCCTGTTGCCACTAGGTGGCGCTATTACTATGATTCTAAATTGTCATATACATGTGTTCAGGGTCAGGATGTTATGACATATGAGAAATTTGGAGCAGATTAGGCAATGTACAGCCGAGTTACAACAACTTCCTGTTTCATGGCGAATGGTGTTTTTTTGCCGCCACGCCACGGACACATAGTTCGATAACTTTTTGATCTTTGAGTATCGTTTCACTGCCAAGGTCTCAAGAGCATACTAACCAAATCTGAAGGCAATCGGGTTTAATCTCTAGGAGGAGTTCGTTAAAGTACGGCGCCTTGAAACGGTCCAAAAACGTCATAAAATTCAAAATGGCCGACTTCCTGTTTGGTTTAGGATATACCTCCTTTTGACTTTTTTGTACGTCCCATCACGTTCCACATACCTACCAAATTTCATACAGCTAGGTGAAACCCAAAGTTGGGGCTACTCTGTAGGGGGCGCTATCGAGCCAAAATGTCATGCCGCAGCTGGACACCCCAATAATACTGGAATTTTCACCACGATTAAATTTTGTGCCAAATTTCAAAAGATTCCCAGTATCCCAAGCACCTCCTTTTAGCGATGAAACTGGTACGATAATAATAATAATAATAATAATAATAAAAAACATTAGAATAACAATAGGTCCTCCGCTCCGACTACGTCGGTGCTCGGGCCCTAATTAAAGCTGCAAGCAGCATTGATCGGGCCCTCGCAACGTCACACACGTCAAGGGTACTGGCAGGAATCTGGTTGATGCGGCAATGCATTTCTGTGACCATCATACACTGCATGCACAAGTTAGATGATATTTCCTGCGTCGACCAGCAGCATAGCAAGACCATGTTGCCAGGTCTTAAGCCTCAAATGTTTTGAGTGTACCTCCGATACAATCATAAATGTAAGCCTGTTAAGATCATTAAGAAAATGAACGTGTGAATGTGCTTCAGTATTTGTAACATAACAGACTGTCAGGTTACTGGGATGGAGTTTAACTCCCTGCAGTGTCCTGCTGATTGTATTTGGACTTACATGAAAGTTAACAGAACAGCAGTGTCATTTGTTTTTACTTGAACACTTTAATTTGACACCGTTTTCATTTTAAGCTCTTCTGTAACTTTAGATTGTAGTGTGAAGCATTCATTGTAACATTTAACCTGATTCTCATGTAGAAGCTCGAGACAGATCATTTATACTGATGCCCACTGACATGGTTTGAAAAACACTGTTGATTAACTTTTGTTCTCCAAGCATCTTAGTTTGCACATATTTAGATCAGAGAAGTCTTTTTCTCATGGTGTGCCCACAAACCCTGTTTGGGCCGCTGTTATTATAGAATTCTGTTTACGTCCGTGGTTGCCAGTAGGTGGCGCTATGACTATGAGTTAATATTGGCATGCAGAAGTCCTAAAATCACGACAGCAATCAAGCATGTCAAGTTTGGGGCAGTTTTGACAAAGTAAGGTTGAGTTACAAAAGCTTGATGGATGATGGCGAATCATGTAAAATTGCCGCAACACCAAGTCCATGTTATCCGATGAAACATCAAGCTTTTAGTAACTTTTAATCGTTAAGGTCTTTAGGTTGTTCTGACCAAATTCTAAGCTGATCGGATTATTTCCCTAGGAGGAGTTCGTAGTGCAGCACCTGGAAAAGGAAATAAAACCACAAGAAATTCATACAAAATTCAAATTGGCTGACTTCCGGTTGGGTTTAGAGCATGGACCCCTAAGACTTTTTGTTAAGTCTACATGTGATACATCTGCTTACCAAATTTTATACAGCTAGGTGAAACGTACTGCGAGGGCTGCATCGTCGAAATATTGTAGGGGGCGCTATCGAGCCGAGTTGCCACTCTGAAGCATTAAAATCACATCAGATAACTACATTCAGGATTTTAAATGTGTGTGACAAGTTTGATTTTGTTTTGAGTATTTTTAGCCCCTCAAAAACACCTTTGTTTTTCATGGCGAGGAATGCATCGCCACGGCAACGGCCTTTCACGAAACAACAAGCTTTGAGTAACTTTTAATCACAAAGGTCTTTAGATTGTTCTGAGCAAATTCTAAGTTGATCTGATTAATTCCCTGGGAGGAGTTCGTTAAAGTAGAGCGCCTGGAAATTGCAAAAACGACACTAGAAATTCAGACTAAATTCAAAATGGCTGACTTCCGGTTGGGTTTAGGGCATGGCCCCAAGAGACTTTTATTTAAGTCCACATGTGATACATGTGCCTACCAAATTTTGTTAATCTATGTGAAACGTACTGCGAGGGCTGCTTCGTCGAAATTTTGTAGGGGGCGCTATTGAGCCGATTTAACATTCTGATTGAATAAAATCATATTATAGAACTACATTTTGGCCTTGTGATCTGTGTCAAGTTTGCTTGTGTTTCGAGCTTTTTTAACCTCTCCAAATGACCATCGTTTTTCACGGCGAAGACTGCGTTACCACGGCAACGGCGTTTGACGAAACATCAAAAGCTTAGAGAACTGGCATTATGAACTTCTTACATTTGTGTGGAACAAATTTGATGTTGATCTGATTTTCCAACTAAGAGAAACAAGCCAAAGTATAAAGACTTTAACTTACTGTTGCCAGTAGGTGGCGCTATGACTATGATTCAAAATTGGCTTGCAGATGTCTTCAGGCCTGGAGTTTAATCAAACATGTAAAATCTGGTAAAGATCTGATGATGCGGAGTCGAGTTACATCAGTTTATTCGTTCATGGCGAAGGATCGAAATTCGCAGAGCCGCCACGTCGCCACGCTTCGACAACTTCCTACAATTTTCACAATGAAGCATTATCAAGGTCTTAAGGCTTTTGTGACAAAATTTGAGAGGGATCCGATTAATCTGTGAGCAGTAGGGTGTCAAAGTACACAACCTATGACTTCCTGTTGCCACTAGGTGGCGCTATTACTATGATTCTAAATTGTCATATACATGTGTTCAGGGTCAGGATGTTATGACATATGAGAAATTTGGAGCAGATTAGGCAATGTACAGCCGAGTTACAACAACTTCCTGTTTCATGGCGAATGGTGTTTTTTTGCCGCCACGCCACGGACACATAGTTCGATAACTTTTTGATCTTTGAGTATCGTTTCACTGCCAAGGTCTCAAGAGCATACTGACCAAATCTGAAGGCAATCGGGTTTAATCTCTAGGAGGAGTTCGTTAAAGTACGGCGCCTTGAAACGGTCCAAAAACGTCATAAAATTCAAAATGGCCGACTTCCTGTTTGGTTTAGGATATACCTCCTTTTGACTTTTTTGTACGTCCCATCACGTTCCACATACCTACCAAATTTCATACAGCTAGGTGAAACCCAAAGTTGGGGCTACTCTGTAGGGGGCGCTATCGAGCCAAAATGTCATGCCGCAGCTGGACACCCCAATAATACTGGAATTTTCACCACGATTGAATTTTGTGCCAAATTTCAAAAGATTCCCAGTATCCCAAGCACCTCCTTTTTGCGATGAAACTGGTACGATAATAATAATAATAATAATAATAATAATAAAAAACATTAGAATAACAATAGGTCCTCCGCTCCGACTACGTCGGTGCTCGGGCCCTAATAATAATAATAATAATAATAATAATAATAAAAAACATTAGAATAACAATAGGTCCTCCGCTCCGACTACGTCGGTGCTCAGGCCCTAATAATAATAATAATAATAATAATAATAATAATAAAAAACATTAGAATAACAATAGGTCCTCCGCTCCGACTACGTCGGTGCTCGGGCCCTAATAATAATAATAATAATAAAAAACATTAGAATAACAATAGGTCCTCCGCTCCGACTACGTCGGTGCTCGGGCCCTAATAAAAAACATTAGAATAACAATAGGTCCTCCGCTCCGACTACGTCGGTGCTCGGGCCCTAATAATAATAATAATAATAATAATAAAAAACATTAGAATAACAATAGGTCCTCCGCTCCGACTACGTCGGTGCTCGGGCCCTAATAAAAAACATTAGAATAACAATAGGTCCTCCGCTCCGACTACGTCGGTGCTCGGGCCCTAATAATAATAATAATAATAATAATAATAATAAAAAACATTAGAATAACAATAGGTCCTCCGCTCCGACTACGTCGGTGCTCGGGCCCTAATAATAATAATAATAATAATAATAATAATAATCAAAAACATTAGAATAACAATAGGTCCTCCGCTCCGACTACGTCGGTGCTCGGGCCCTAATAATAAAAAACATTAGAATAACAATAGGTCCTCCGCTCCGACTACGTTGGTGCTCGGGCCCTAATAATAATAATAATTCCTACAGTTTCAATAGGGACCTCGCGGCCCGACGTTGTCGGTGCTCGGGCCCTAATTACCTTATTTATTTGTTATTGTAAAGTAAGTTATCTGTGTTCATGAACTTAGGGCCCTTCCCTGAATAAACAAGAGATAAGTGGGCAACAATGTCATAAAAAGTCATAGTAAAGTACATCATAAAAAGTCAGTACCAAGTCACAGTACATTATGTCATAAAAACCTTATTTCAGTTGTTCAGGGTGATAAGATTGTAAAACTCTTCAACAATCATAGTGTTCATTTGTGTAACCTCACATGATGCCTCCTGCTTGTTCCCTGTTTCTGAACCTGCTGCTCAGATAGAGGCGATCTCTCCGTCCCTGCAGGTATGGAAGGATACTCAGAGAAATTAATGTGCCGCTGAGCTGCTGGCATTGACTGATGTTGTTCCACCTGAAGACGAGACAACAGTCAAGGACAGGGATCCAAGAGCATTTATATGACATGTGTGAGCGGATGGTACCTCCAAGGATGAAGGAGGCACTGACCGAGAATGACATCTGTTTTTCACCAGACAGCCCATTCCTGTTGGACAGCATGCTCATTTAAGCATTTCTTCATATATATATATATATATATATTGGTAAGCTAACGAATGAAGCTCTAGCATAAGTTCAGACAGGAAGACTATCCCCTCATGCTTAGGCTAAGGGCCTTTCTCCATACGGCTCTCCCACTAGCAGCACATACTCTATACCGGCTGTCACTGTCAGAGGTGTCATCGACTCTATCAGCTGTTGACAGCCGGGTCGCCCTCAGCCAATAGCGCTCTGGCACACCCTCTTCGTCAGCCTATCAGCATGCTGCTGTCTCCTTTTAAAGGTGCTGCATCCCCGCCGCCAGCGTCTGCCGCTGTTTCATGCGACTCCGTACCGACGGGCCTTCATGGAAAAACCTCAGTTGTTCGGCTGCTAATCATCGGGCTGTTATCCCTCCTTACGATGGCAGACTCAGACACAGAGCTAATAGATGCCGACATGAACGATGCGGCTTCTTTCTCATCCACAACTCGGCGCAGCGCTCGGATCGCCACCCGTCATGAGGAAACCGGTCTTGAAATTCAGGAGATGCTAACCGCTCAAGGCATCAATCCGGCTCCGGGCTTAGACGTCTCACAACTTCGAAGCCTGGCGAATGAAGCGGGCCTCGGATCACCAGCCCAGGACGCGCCCATCACCGCAGCTCCTGACCGCAAACGAGCAAAGAAAACTCACCACGGAGCTCCTCCAGCTAAACGTAAGGCCGGCGCCTCCAGCTCAGCTCAGCTCAACCAATCTCCGGACCTCTCAGCAACTCTTCAGCTGATGGTAAATTCCATACAGGCCATAGATGCCCTGCTCCAGTCCATAGAAGACAACCAAGCATCATCTTCCTCGGCCAGAAACAGTGCTCAGAACCTACAGTACGTCACACCGCCGGCACCTGCACCCCAGCAAGCGTTCGATCTAATCCTTCCTCAACATTCCCTGGCCTCCGCCATCCCCAATCCCTTTCCAGGTAGGCCGTATATTCCATCTGGAGCAAACATATCGCCTCGCTTAAGAGCAAAAATCCTGCAGGGGAAAGATATTAACCTCATCAGCCTCATACTGCCATCCCCCGAGTGCAAAGGTAAAATCACCACCGGAGAGAATTTCACCGCACTTATCAAATCTGCTGACCCAAGATTGTCAAGAGACATGACAATCGCCAAATTTCTAGTCGCTTTCGGCATTTTTCGGGATGTTGTATGCTCCGTCTACCCAGATCGCCGACAAGAACTGGACGGGTATTTAGGGCTGATTGGCGACCTTAATCTCAAGTACGGGAATAACACCTTCTTTAAATAACACAAAGGGTTCTCCAGCAAAGCCGCGGTTTATTTAGCACAATCCAACATCCGCCTGAACTGGGGGGTCTTGGATACCGAGCTGCTAGTCTTGGTAGTGGGTGGCTCGCAGCAGTGACTTGCCTAACTTGCGGTACCCCGGGTCACTCTGCACCTCTCTGCCCAATGGTACCATTTCTTCCCTCGGAGCTCGGCGCTAAGGCCGAATACAAATCTGACTGCATGAGTCAACCAGGATCCACGTCCCCCGGAAAAAACTGTCAGCCGTGGCCGAAAGGTGCACATTTACAACAACCAGCCGTTTGCAATAACTTCAATGAAAATGTATGCACTTACCCCAACTGCATATTCCTTCACATCTGCAGCTACTGCCAAGATGAGCACCCCAAATCAGTATGCCCACGCAGGGCTCGGCCCCAGCAGAAGCGTCGTGGGCCAAGCACCTATTGATGGTCCACCCCTCCACACCAATAAACATCCCAGCCCTTGCATCAGAACTGTCTTCTCATCCTGATTCCGTGTTTGTTGATTACCTGCTCTCCGGCCTCTCCCAAGGTTCCGGGTTGGGGTCGTCTCACCGCTAGCATCATCTTTCTTGTCCAAAAATCTCCAGTCCGCGTTAAAAGAACCCGAGGTAGTGTCTCTTCTTCTTAAAAAAGAGGTCGACAAGGGGTACGTAATTGGCCCTTTCAAGGCTTCGCCCTTCTCTGTGTTCCGATCCAGCCCATAGGAGTGGCAACCAGGAAATACACCGGGAAGAAAAGATTAATTTTCGATCTTTCTGCCCCCCACACGGGATCAACACCCAGCGTCAATAGTCTCATTCCTCCCGAGCCATTTTCCCTCCACTATTCCACCATTGATAACGCCATCAAACTCATTAAGCTAGCTGGGCAGGGCGCATGGCTCTCCAAAACGGACATCATAGACTCATTCAAAATAATTCCAATACATCCTTCTCAGTGGCATCTCTTCGGGTTTAAGTGGGAATCTAAACCGTATTTCGCAGAGCGCCTCACGTTCGGGTGTAAAAGCAGTCCGGCAATCTTCAATCAAGTATCCGAAGCCCTTTGCTGGATCCTCTTAAACAGAGTCCGCGTCCCCTCTCTCCTCCACCTGCTCGACGACTTTCTCCTGATAAACCCTCCGCAGGACAACGCAGGCGCATCACTGAGCAAACTTAAGCTCATGTTTAAACATCTCGGCGTTCCACTCTCCGACGAAAAAAGTACCGGTCCGACTACTTGCCTCGAGTTTCCGGGCATTACGCTGGACACCATCGAAATGCAAGCTCCTCTTCCAGCAGAGAAACTCAAGCGTATAGGTGACATTTCTCAGTCCTATACTACATCGAAAGTAGTAACAAAACAGGATCTGCTTTCCCTCCTCGGCCATTTAAATTACGCAATGCGCGTCGTTCCCCAGGGCCGCTCGTTCATTTCCAGCTTGCTAGACCTGGCTTCATCCGTGCCAAAATTGCACGACGTCATCTCACTGAACGAAGGGTACCGCTCCGATCTGCGTTTCCGATCACGGTTGCTAAGGCATTGGAACGGGGTAACATTCTTTTATGGTGACGTGGTTCATTCCTCCGACTCTATAATGTTTTACAGATGCAGCGCCCTCCGTGGGTTTCGGCGGGTACTATCAAGGCCAATGGTTCGCCAACAGCTGGCCTCACTCATTCCCCAAGCTTGATCCTTCCTCCGCTCTGTATGAAATCTATCCGATCGCAGTAGCTTGTCACATATGGGGGAAGTTTTGGAGACGCAAACGCATCGCGGTGCAGTGTGACAATCAAGCAGTCGTAGGGATTATGGATTCTCAATTTTGCCCGTTTAAATCCATGTGTAAATATTTAAAAAACAGGTCGGGGAACGTCCCCATGCCCCTCTGTTCCTGACCCCCAACGGTAATCCCATGTCTAAGTCCTGGTTTAGCCATCATCTGGAGCAGGTTCTGAAAAAATGCAACTTACCCCCAAAACTCTACTCAGGCCATTCATTTAGAATAAGCGCTGCAACCTCTGCAGCCATACAAGGCCAATCTACGGCTACACTACAACAACTGGGGGGCTGGTCAGCCTCAGCTTATGCCTCCTACGTGCGCCCAGACGTCTCCGCCATCATCGGAGCGCAAAGATCCCTAAAACCTTAACAGCCGGTTAAGCTTTGCATATAACTGGTGGTCGTGGTTGGGGGTCTTTCACTCATGCAGCTGCACGAAATCATAATGTTCAGGTCATGACCGACCCTATAAGTGAATCTTGCAGGATTGCTACGGCCGTTTTCATGTACGAAATGCTTTAAACGAGTGGTATCATGTGTTGTAAAACTGAAAGCGCATGTCATGTATGTTAATCACTGTCATCCAAAGTTTAAACCAGCAGCAGTTCACGAGACAATGCTGGCTACATCATGCAGCGCAAGCAGGGCACGGAGCCCTTAGCCACTGCTGGCTACATCATGCAGGGCACGCAGCCCTTAGCCACTGCTGGCTACATCATGCAGGGCACGCAGCCCTTAGCCACTGCTGGCTACATCATGCAGGGCACGCAGTCCTTAGCCACTGCTGGCTACATCATGCAGCGCAAGCAGGGCACGCAGCCCTTAGCCACTGCTGGCTACATCAGGCCGGGCACGCAGCCCTTAGCCACTGCTGGCTACATCAGGCAGCGCAAGCAGGGCACGCAGCCCTTAGCCACTGCTGGCTACATCATTCATCACAAGCAGGGCACGCAGCCCTTAGCCACTGCTGGCTACATCATTCATCACAAGCAGGGCACGCAGCCCTTAGCCACTGCTGGCTACATCATTCATCACAAGCAGGGCACGCAGACTCTAGCCACTACAACCGGCCATTTGAATCACGCTCCGTTTTGCGGCATCAGACCAATCAGTTTGGGTAAGTGGGTCGTATACTCATATCTGGTAAGTATATCAATTCTATTGGTTACAAGTCGTTCATGGTCTTAACCTATCCGCTCATTTTCATCGCTCACAGTATCGCATTCTAATAATTATCGTCATGCATTTCGAAGCAGGAGTACGGGTTTCCATTTAACCTCAATCGCAGTGTAACATTTATCTCATGCCTCATCTCCTAGCAGTCTGCACCAACTAGCGGAAAGCCATTCAAGTACAGCTTGGTAAGTAAGACTTCTTTTTGGGGGGAACATATCGCTGTGTTTCCCTCCTCACTTTTGGGGATTGATATTGTTGCCGCTCAGGGCAATCACAACTCGATCACAAATCTCCTCGGCGAGTTCAAGCGCCAAATAATTTCTGTGTAACTCATTAACGCATCATTCCGTCATAATAAAATGTTAACTACGAATCAGTCACTTGTCTCTCCTGATTGAAATGAAGCTCTAGCGTAAGTTCAGACAGGAAGACTATCCCCTCATGCTTAGGCTAAAGGCCTTTCTCCATACGGCTCTCCCACTAGCAGCACAAACTCTATACCGGCTGTCACTGTCAGAGGTGTCATCGACTCTATCAGCTGTTGACAGCCGGGTCGCCCTCAGCCAATAGCGCTCTGGCACACCCTCTTCGTCAGCCTATCAGCATGCTGCTGTCTCCTTTTAAAGGTGCTGCATCCCCGCCGCCAGCGTCTGCTGCTGTTTCATGCGACCCTCCTCCTCCCCAGCACCATCCGTCTTCGCCGATTCAGCACTCCATCACTATCTCCAGCCAACTCCAGCCGATCCTCCAGCCACCACCACCAGTGTCTGGACTCCTCGGGGGGATTGATATTGTTGCCGCTCAGGGCAATCACAACTCGATCACAAATCTCCTCGGCGAGTTCAAGCGCCAAATAATTTCTGTGTAACTCATTAACGCATCATTCCGTCATAATAAAATGTTAACTACGAATCAGTCACTTGTATCTCCTGATTGAAATGCCACAGATAAGTGGATAGATACAAACTGCAGGCATTTAGTATTGTGGAAGATGTCGGTCTGAGGAACGTTCTTAGGATCAACGAATGACGGCACGTATGAGCCTCCCTTGAGACGCACCGTCACAACAAGAACACATGAGTTGATGAAAAGGAGAGGACTACAAAAGCGACGGCGTTACAACATGCACCAGCTGTCGCTCTTATCGGAGACTACCAGACATCGCCGGGTAACCATCATCACCTCGGAGTTACGGTGCATTATATTGATGGACAGTGGGAGCTGCATTCACATGCTCTGACTGTCATGAAAACAGAAGACACACATTTTGATGAAACGTGTGCGGAACATTTTATTCATGTTGCACAGCAGTGGAACGTTTAAATAAAGTCAGCACACTGAGCACAGATAGTGAAGAAATAGAACTGCTACTGTGTAAAGAATACTGCTGTTAAAAATAATCTGATCTGTTTAAAGTGTTTGCAAACCAAATGTTATTTGCACTTTTGTTCATATAGCAGTACTTTTAAAATAAAAGTGCGCAATATACTACTTTGGAATTCATTATTGAATTTTGCACATAACAATGTGATTAATCGCGATTAAAAATTGTAATCGTTGCCCAGCACTGATATATATATATATATATATATATATATATATATATATATATATATATATCAGTGCTATATATAACAAAAACATATATGTATAGAAGAAATGCATAAAAGCTCAACTTTTATGCATTTCTTCTATACATATGTTTTTTTTATATTTTTGTGAAACTAAATTCAAAAGCTTTCCAAAAAAAATACTATATAATTTTGCCAGAATGGAGAAGCATCTAAGAGAACATTTCGACCACTATCAGACATCCAAGCCCACTCAAAACAATTTAGGATGTAGGCCAGCACTGATGACACCATTTTTTCTCCATCACCAATATTCTCATAAAGAACCAGAAGATCACAGAGATAAACTTTCTACTTGAAACTTCTGAATGTAATCTATCACTTTAAATTACTAGTTAACCTGACATTATTATACAGGTAATAATTGCATTTACTGGGAAGTGCTTCCACTTTTTCTGAACATTGTTCCATACAGTGAAGACAGCAGGTCACATTAAAATCTGGGCAAAATGAACTACATTGGTTACAGCCGCAATGATTGTGTGTATAGTCATAGGAGAAATATGTAAAGGATAATGTTTGTTAGCACTGCATTGTATCTCCTCGAGCTCTTTTAATGGGTTTTTGAATTCAATGGGGACCAGTGTCTCCGGAGACAACAGCAAAATGATATGAGTGTGGCGAGTACATCGGGGGATTTGATGTCTTCATGGCAATACGAGGCGTAAATACACTCTTACCTGTTAAGCCCGACGGACCCAAATTCGGGCATGTAGCATTTGTAGCTTTTACCGTTGAAAAAAGTCCATTTATGCATGTGTACAATTTATGAATATGAATATTTTATATCCCAAAAAAAAAATAAAAAATCTGGGTAAAACAAACAATCTAAGACATTTTTACAAACTCCAAACACCATTCTACACAACTATTGTACGCAAATAAAAGATTTATCACAAAATCACGTATTTCTAGCCATAACTCGCTCTTCTCCGAGTTAGTATAACAAAGCTAACGGTTAGCATAGACAACCGAGATAGCAAAAAGCACGAGCATTCGACACAGATTCCAGAACTACCATCAGATCGTCTCTCTGGTAAACTCTCACAAGGCTGTGAGCAAACAAACACCAGAAACACAATGCATAATATCCTTCAAAATCATCCAAAGCTCCTTACCTTTTCGTTGTTCTGCTGTAAATCTCCGCTTAATTCCATCAACAATCAACAATTCTTTCTACGTATTTCCGGTGTGTCTCTGAAATGTCCCCGTGTAGAAACAAGGGTCTGTCTAGTAAGGCGCCGTGGGGGAGGGGGTTTGATTTTTGGCGATCTTTTGCGCACGTTTCAGGTGATGCGCCACGGTTTTACTCCTTACTGGCTGACGCTTCTGTCAATCAAAATCACGATGGGTTTGTTAGATTCTGTGGACTCAGACGCTTCTAAGGAGGGTCCATTGACTGAAATCGACCAACCATAGGCTGAGCTAGGAGACCTGGACTGGAAGTCAGATGAGAAAATCCCATGGATGACAGACATTAACAGGCTCAGAGAAGATCCAGGCTCTCTAAATGATGCCAAACTGCTGCATATGGATAGATTGAACACTATTAGTCATAAAAGAAGTGAAATATATAATTATATACTATATAAAATTACAATGGAACAGCTGGAACCAAATTACATTTTGGTTGACCTCGGCTGAAATTTCTGCACTCAAACCTCTCTAGCTCTTGAATGCTTCACTTAATCAAAGAACAAATTGTGCAGAGAGACTCTCAACCTATTGGGCTATGATCTGGGAGAGGTTTGAGCTTTCATCTACAACATTAAAAAAAAAAATATCTTATCAAAATAATAATCGAGGAGAGGCCTACAAATAGTCTTAGAGCTTTAGGTTTTAATATCTTTCAAAGCAGGATGAGGCAGGTTTTACAGATCGACACAGAGACGCTGATCAGACCTCATGTCAGTGACACCAAAACCTGAAGCCAAAGTTAGGAGAAAACTAGAAAATAATATTGGATCGATCAAAACAGAGTAAAAGCACACTGTGGACTGAATCTCTCTGTCCTCGGGCCTCAGTGAGAGACTCTTGGATGGAACGGTCTGTTGCTCATTCTGGCCTGCATGACTTCCACTACTTGCTCATATGAGTGGAAGGAGATGGCACAGACAAGATCACAAGCTTGTGTAGGTGATGGAGCAGGATGTATAGTAGTGCAACTGGGTGCACACTTCCCCTGATATGGAGATGATTTAGTCTCAAACAGGTGGAGCTTAGACACACGCTTGACTACGGACCTCAGCAGTTGTACAGGGTTTTGATTCCCCCCTCTTCCAAATATTTTTGCATTTGAGCCAGCTGCGCCCACACACAAAAAAATGATGGCCATAAGTCCTTCATCAGACATCAAGTAAAAGCATCATCATATTCTTGCTCTCTGCATTCATTGACTCATCATGGGCACACGAACATGGATTATTCTGATTTGACGGCAGCCCTGTGAAGACAGATAATGAATGTGACAAAAAATGCATTCATAAGGTTTGACGTGGTAACTGATGTATGAATGAATGTGTGTGCCTGTGTGTTGGGCAAAACTCCAACAACTGTGCAGTGTATTTAAATGACTGTGGTTTATGATGATAATCACCGATATGTATGCAGGAAGTCTAGGTGAAATCATGCTCTCTTTAAGGTGACCATGAGTAAGGTTCAGTGTATGTTGGAGAGTATTCGGTTATGAAACACAGAAGAGCATGCAAAGTTGTAAATGCCGGTGAGGCAGACGAACTAAAACATGAAAAGAAAAAAGCAGAGATGTGAGCTTGAACTCAATAATTTAGATAGATGACTGAAAGATGCTTTAATTTTGTCGGCACCGGCAAAGAGTCAGGAGTCATCAGAACAGCTGGATTCTAATCCTGTGGTTGTAGAGTTTGCACAAAGAGAGACCAGAGAGAGGGCCCTGCAGTCCACCAGCCTTCTGCTCTTTATTACAGGCTGCAGCTGATGTCTTTACATCAAGTTCTTTTTTTTTTGCTGTTGACACAATTGTAAAAACAGGATGGACAAAATGTAATACTCTGGTGAATGAAAACAACTCAAGGGTTGTTCCGCTGGGCATGGAGTCTATGGCTTTAGTTGAACTCTGGTATTATATTAATGGTAATCAGGATAGAATTGTTACAATTATTTGACAGATATTTGCCGATTTGGGAGAACACAGGCAGACCGCCGATACTTTCATAGCTGTTATCCCTAATTACATCCATTTACAGCGCCCCTCTTCTCTTTAACTTAAAGACCGAAAGGAATATATGTTTCTAGATCGGTGCTCAGAGAGCACTTGCATCAATCATTAAGGCCATTTTGAAATAATTTTGTAAAGTCGTCTATTATCCCCAGCTGGTTAAGTTAATGAGGGCATTTAAGGACGAAGCAGAGAAAAAAAAATGCGCCTCTGCAAAGCATGCCAAAATGAAGTTATTCATCAATCTGGCTGCTTGCGGTGTGTATAAGCAATAACTTCACCTTACATCAAACCCGTCCGCAGAGAACAACCCGCATTGAATTTGTTATACCTGAAAGATTTCAATAACTGTGTTGCACTGTCACATTTGAGAATGGAGATTGTGAGAGATGAAAAAGCAAAGTAATCCAGTTATTTTTGTTATACACAAGGTGTTGCTGCAAGCTGTCAGAAAATACACTAGTTATCATCAACTCTCATGAGAACATTTTTACAATACTTTAATTGAATATGAGGAGTACTCGGAGGGTATTATTTTATTATAGTGGTTATATAGGCTATTACCCACCCCCCCCAAAAAAACAACAACTTTGGTCTGAGATAAAACACAAAAAAAGGACTTTGATTCTTTCTTCAGAGAAACGATAGAGTTATATTGTATTTGTTCATCGTGTTTTAAGGCCACTGGCAGCTTGGCACGTCAGGCTCCTCATGCTGACAGTTTGAAAAAGGTGTCCTGTCAAGAACCTTACCAGAAGACAGAGAACCAAAGAGAAGTTTGTTTTACTTCACCTGGATGGAATGAGCTGTCTTGAAACTATTCTGCTGCAACCTCTCATTTTATCATGGAAATAAAACAAACAGTGCTTCTTACCTTGAGAAGAAGCAGGAGTCATTTAATCACACTAAGTTGTGGAGGTTGTAAGAAAAGTGCTCATACACACAAAATCTCGAGGCAAGGCTTTGTCGTTAGTGTCTCACAGATATGTCACCGGAGTGCATCTCCTGCCATTCATTCAAAGACACAAAGAGGTAACAGGCAGCTTGACTGACACTGCAGTTACCAGACCTGCCTCGTTTTTTTTGCTCATTTTACAGCTTCACTCTGATAACAAGGTTACACTGGAAGGGGCCCAGGATCTAACACATGCAGATATTGATGTCGTTGTGCTGAGGCTGTTTCAATTCCTATCAGTCCTGATAGCAGTGGCATTGAATATTCCTGTTTATTAAGAATGGGGCAAAACAGGAGACAAGTTAGGTGTTAAAAGGTAGTTCTGACAGAAATTCAGAGCACACAAATAGTTTGCTTTTTATGATAGGATTTAATGCAGATTTTAATACATCAGACTGGTTAGGCTAATGCAGTTTGATGCAGGTTTGGACACTCACGTCTGTTAGCATGTTATCGCTCTCCTTCTAAATCTGTCAATTCCCAATTCTTTCAATAATGTTCGCAAACTATGAACTATGATAGATTTTATAGAACAATTCCTAATGGATCATCTCAACCCTGTAGTATGCATTCAAGGATTGCATTCCTTGTCTGAACACGTCAGTTCCTGTCATGATTGATCATTTTTCGTCATCTACTGCTCCTTCCTCCCGTAGAGTCGTTTTGGGCCATCATTTTCTTGCACTATACAGAGTATGTTTCCACTGGAGTCTGTCTTCAGAAAATGCAACATCCCTTATCAATACAAGGGTGATGACACCCCACACATTCCCCTTTTATTGATTTTGATTGATTTTAAGCACCAGTTTACATTCCCAATCTGGCCAATCACTATATCCAGAATCCATGAGATCTTCTGACCAGTTCCTCCTCACCTTTCCATGACTCCAGTTGGATTCCAAACGGACCAACCTCATTCCCATAGCCTCACACAGACTGTGTAACACTTTACAACTTCACTGTCAGCTCTTTCCCAAGTATTACCACTTTTAATCCCATATTTATATTATTTAAAATGTCTATAAAAACACACCTGGGTCAACATTTTGTTTTGTTAATGAATGTGTTAGAATTCATTTGGAGTCGTTTTTCTGGCTTCATGTTAAGCTTAGTTTTTGGTATTCACCAACTCCTGAGAGAAGTATTGGCCCTGTTGTTTGGTGCTCAGCAGGTTGTATACAGTGGTTTTATCAAAGCCTTGTTTATGCCAAAATAGTAAAGCTGCAGGCCCTAAAAACACAACAAAGATCCAAGAGGAAGTACAGAGTTGGTGATGATTATCTATGGCTTTGTTTACCCCTTGTATTTAGATGTGTCTTTGCATGTGTAGTTGACACCTCTAAATACACGGGTAGATGACAACCAAGAACCATTGTGATTAGATCCTTGCCGAGGTGGTCTAGGTGGTCTAACAATAATGCGTCCCGACAATGACGTAACAGGGAAATGCGTCATAAAAGTACTTTTTCCAATGTCCAGTTGTTAATCAAGACATGTAAGCCGGCTTTGTCCATGACGTCTGGACATTTTGTAAATCCTATAGAGATATCAATTTCAATGAATATTAAATTTCAGGCAGACTAGGCAAGGGAAGTGCATTGCTGTTAATTTAAATACAGCAACTCATTTGGTCGACTCTAAGTGGTCACTGTGGACAAATGTGGAGACGCATTCTAATGCCAGGTTTAAACTGAGGTACTCAAAGTTAAACATAAACAACTGAAACTAAACAAATGACTTGCAACTTGAATTCACATTTAACCAGTTTATGGACATTTTTGCAATCTCTCAAATGATACGATGACTATATACCACAATAGTGACTACCCTATGCCGAACCTCCAGTCAGGTCAAAAACAAATCAAACAGGTCATCAATGCAGCAGTCAGTGAGATCATACATCATAAGATCAACCGTTTAAAAAAAAAAAGCAAAAAAGAGCTAATAACCAAAATAAAATAAATGGCAAGTGAATTTGAATATAGTGAACTTTAAAATGCTCAGAGAATTATGCATTCAGGAGGATTATAGATAATGTCAAAAGAATACATCTAATATCCTTGAAACATAAATGAAATATTTATGGTGACATAAAATAAAATTACATGTTAAGTAAATTCGAGTATCAGTTCTCTTTTAATGGGGATTTTAAACAAATTAATGTAAGCTCATTGACATCAATACCTATAATGTTAATCTATCTGGGATGAAAAGGGTTACAATAACCCTGAACTTTAGTTTTGTAAGCATCTGAATCTCATCTGTCTGTGTTTTTTCTTTGCAAACCCCCTAAAAAGTGAAATCCCGTCCCTGTGACATCATCTGCAGCCTACTGGTTCACCATCATTACAAGCACAGAACTTAACATGTGAGTACAACAAAAGCATTCCCACATACATCAACGTCGTCCCTGTTTTGTCTTCAACACACTTCTTACTCATATGTATGCACAGGAGTAAACTGGACAATAGCAGAACATCACATTATCAATCACTTGTGCTTTAAGTATATTCTCATCACTGGAAATTTCTGTCCCTGGCAGACTTAAAAAATGTCCCTTGAATATGCATCTATACTGACAACAGAGCACAATAATCACTTCTGCAGTCTTGAGATCAGCGTCTGCTGTTTACCTCAGGGCAAACTGGGTTAAAAGCACACATTCATAACACCTGGAAAAAAGCTTCATAGCAGCTATGCGGGACATTCGCCATCATTCAAGTTGACTCCACTATCTTGTCGTTCATGAAATAGTCTCTTTGTGGCCTGGATGTGGACTGGAGCTGTGTGCCAGCTTTGTAGCTGTAAATGTAAAAAAAAAAAAACTGGCCTCATCCTAATCCATGACTACACTCAAATCAACGCAAGATTTGACATAAGGCATGCTTTTGATTTGTGTTACCACACATTGACAACTTAACCGTAACAATATAAAAAGACGTGGCATTTAATAAATAAAACAAATGCTGTGTCACCGGTGGTGAATAAAGTATTCAGATTCTTTACTTTAAGGTACAGTCTGTGATTCTAACTCAATAGACTTTTTGTCAAACTCAGCAAATATCTCCTCACTGTGTGTTCTGTGTGTGAGCTGAAAGATGGGTTTGTTTGAGTGTTAGAATCAGACCTCTAAAGGGGCTTTCGCAGACTTCTGAGCATATCTATTGCCTCCACACAGCTATCAGCATGGCTGAGCCGGCGGCTAGCAGCTAACTTTGCTAACAGCAGGATGAGTGCTAACAACAGAGCTGACGGTGTGAGGGGGAACCGGAGGTTGGGTGCTACACTTCCGAGTCGACGCTGTGTTTCATGACGGTGTTATCAGCTGCAACCGCCATATGACAGCAGGGCTAACCAGTGGGGCACGCTCTCATGCATTAACATGCACTAAAAGGCACGCGGCCAGTCAGCTAGGTCACAAAGCAAGGAGAAGCTCTGATATTAACACACAGAGGGAGAGATACTCATTCTCTGCTCAGGTAGACATTGCTCTACTACATTTTTACATTGCTGCTATATATCAATGCTCTGAATATTGTAAAGAGAACCTTTAAGTAAACGTCCTGCATTCAAAACCTTACTTGAGTAAAAAATGTAAGTATAATCAGTATAATGCACTTGAAGTTCTACTTAAAGTATTGATTGATCAGTAAAATATGATTAATATTACTGGTGCATTAATGTGTATGTTGCATTGAAACTCCTTTATATCCTGTTGGCCAGTTTGACCTACATCAATGCATCATATTCTATAAGATGATCCTATGTTTGTAGCTTTGCTGTCCTGTGAGAACCACGTATCTCTGAAAAGAAATGCAGCCTGTTTTCAGCTTTGTGAAGATGCTAATCCAGCTGATCCAAGAGACTTTTTAAAGTAGGAGGACTTTCTCAACACATAAATGAACACTTCATCCTTCAGTTTATCGCAAACATCTGGAGATACATGGTTTTCACTGGACAGGAAGGGGATGAAAAACTGTCATCTGAAAAGTAGCTAAAGTACAGTAAAGTACAATATTTACCTCTGCGCTGTAGAAGGGGAGAATTATTGTGTTGCAGTAAATGGAAACACCCCCAAGCTGTATTTAGGTACAGTACTTGAGTAAATGTACTTAGTTACATTCCACCACTGCAAGTCACTGTTGAGACTTTTAATATCATTCACATATGAGTGAAAAAACCCACTAAGTCAACAACCTAAAACTCTGGTGTGTTTTTACTTAATGAGATAACACTGGCTAGTCCTTCAAGTAGCTCTCTCCACTCTTATTCATTGGCGGTGAACTGTATGCATATTTTGAAGAGGATTATAATCTATTAATAAGTACCTGACCACAGGGTCAATGAGAAAAGAAAAGAGAAACTCATGACTTACGTTGAGCTTGGACCTGTTGGATCCAAATAAAAAGCCTCAATTGCATAAAAGCCCACTGGGAGCCCACAGGGGAACTTGAGAACCGCTGGCAGCCTGAGATCAAACATGTTTTTACTTTTGCACATTTTTCAACTCAATAACTCTCCATCAGCGTGTATCATGCTAGTTGCAACTTAAAGACTGTAAAAGCCCAAAATATCATCAGGAGGATTACAATATTGTATTATACAAATAAAATGTAGTTCCCCAATTAGCAACAGCTGAGAAGTCAGTTCAGTGCCATGCTGCTAATTAGACCACCTGCTAACCTGACAGTTACAATGACGTCATCGGCACGTCATCGGCACTCTTCAACACGCTGACCAACACATCTGTCCTGAAGGACTCTTCGTGTGACATCTCGGTTCAGGTTTTCAGTAACCTACTGTGATGTGAATATGCCGTGAAGCTGCTATGATGCGGCAATTAGGCGTTTCAAAAATGCCATCTGATGCCATGTATGCCTTTGAAAAAAAACAACTGCAGGAATATCTGTACACATTTGTACATTTTCTACACACACTACCGTAGGATGGAAATCAAAATGTGGATGCACTATGATGTAGGACTTTGCCTGAGAAATCATGGTGTACTATTTTTATTCTGAACCGTTTGTCATGTAAGATCTGTTACTCTGTTTTGCATACAACTGTAAAAATACAGTAAAATTCAACAATCACGTTGCTTTTTTTCAGTTTTTTTGTCGTTTACTTAAAAAAAGCTTAATGGTTTTTTACAGATATTGAACAGGACATGACACAATAATAATCTGAGTGTACACTTCAATATTGGGCAATAAACAGTCAACTATCAACAATTACATGTATTTTTCTTCTTTTTTCCTTTTTCACATACAAAAAGGTTGTTGTTTTTTTTTTTTTTTTTTTGGGGGGGGGGTCACAAACTCAGTAGTTCTACCATCATCAAATTAGTGCATGATTTGAATTTTTCCCTTGTTCGGATTGACGCCTCTCTCTCTCTCGGCGAGCCAACAGAGAACAGACTCTGATGCAAAGCCAGAAAGAAAAAGAAAGAAAACTAAGGGTGAGCCACTGGCACTCTTAAATTTCCATTCTCCTCATATAGGACTAATAGTCTGTTCTTGCTGCTCAATGCTGAGAGAAGCTTGAAGGTTGTCACATTTCACATCAGAACTTCAGCAGGTAGAGCGAGGTCATGCTCAGCAGGAGGCAAACGGAGGCACGGGGCAACACGGCGGCCCCGTTCACATCGTGCATCGCACCAGGACCTGCAGGAGAAAGACACAATCCAGCGGAATCAGTGCCTGCACCACAGCTCTGCTTGTATGAACTGTGATTAAGTGGAATTCAAATCTTCATGTGGATGTGTCAGCTAAGTAAGAGCTTTGCATCGGTGCCGCCATTGCCATGGAAACTAGTGACATAACATACAGCGGGTGACCTTCATGTCAGGATTGCTTTGTTTTGTATGTGTGCAAGTCACCAAAAAGCAGTCCTTGAAAATAATAATTTGGACATAATTAATACTTTCGCACACCTCAGTGTGTTACTTTTACACCCATTGACCTTCTTACCATAAAGGATTATGCTGGCGTTAGTGATTCCCATGGTGTTCACGGCGACACAAGTGTAGTTTCCGTAGTCTTCTTCCGAGACGTTGAAAAAGACGAGCATCGACTGTTTACCTTGATTCTCTATCTTGACTCCGTTTAGTCCGTTGAAGAGCCTATAAGGAAAAGGGGAGCGGCGTTCAATGCCTCTGCCGGTGAGCAGTGAAGAAAAGGAACTGCAACAGTGTTTCGCTTGAGTCCTTTGAGGGGCGTGTGTTTGTTCAGGCAAAATATCGATTTATGAGAAATTAGAAATACCTTTTACACCTGTAGGCTGTAAGATACTTAAATGTTTCACAATAGAGCTAAATGAATGTCTGAATGCAGCTCTGTACATGCATTGTGGACGACAACGTTCCCTCTGTTTCACTCCTTGCATTTCCTGTTTCATTGCCCTATTTCATGTGTGCGGATACCAGTCATTTATTTTATCAGCAACCTCCATCTTTTTGTTCTTGAGGACAGATGTTGCCTTTTGGGGACTGACGAGCGATGCTGCTGTCACTGTCAGGGACCATTTAACAGTGTAACATAGCCTGCGTTTGCATCAGCTTACCAGCTTTGGGGCTGCTCATAAACATCTTTCCAGTCTCCAGCCTTCAGTTGGAAAATGATGTTATGCTATAATATCCTCTACACCTCCGAGCCCCACACCACACTGACGTTACAATGCACAAATAATAACAGTTGCCTTTGGTGTCCGTGCCTGCTGTGCAAATGATTTGACTGAGTTTAGAAAAAAAAATTGTAAATTTTCATAATGGGATTATTGAGATATAATGGGCATGAATAATTATCTCATTACATCAAAAGCACAGTCTTATTTTAACCAAAATATGTGTAAAAATCTATCACTTATCAACAAAGATGACGCAGTCTGGCTTATTTCAAATAAGCTAAGTCCACACCCTACAGCACACATAGTGTCTCTGTGTTTCTGTAATACTGACTTCAAACAATTCCAAGCCTGTAGAAATCACAGAGCTCAGAGGAGAAACTTGCCTGCGGTCTTCTTTGTACCACTCAAAATCTGCCCTGGGGACAGCGGAGGCTTCGCATTGCAGGATTCCTTTTTGTCCAACCGGAGCACCCGTATTCCTCGCATTAGAAATAAAGGGTGGATCTAGAAAACAAAGAGAAACACATTTTTACAATGCGAGAACATAACTTCATTGGCTTGTGTTTTGGCTCCTTATTATTTCATTCTATTTCTTTAAAAGTGAACTGACACAACAATGAACAAGCGGCGGCCAGGATACAGGAAGTGAGTTTGTTACATTATTTGGGATGGAAACTTGATGAACTACACATCTTCTGATCTGAGCCACTTTATAATTCCAGAATATCTGTAACAATAGTTGCCTTTTTGTAGCAGGAGTGCATGTGAGACAAAACAGTGAATTTAAAAGAAAAGAAAATGAAATGGTCTTCATTAGAGGATACATCAGTGTTGATCAATGACTGTGATAGTTGTGGTCCTTACAGTTGACGGTGACTTGAACCGTCCTGACATCAGGGTTTGAAATGTCATTAGAAGCAATGCATTCATAGGATCCTGACTGCTCTTTGGTGATGGCTGTCAGCACCAGATGTTCCCCCTCCATCACAAACTTATGAGTGCCTGTGGAGAAGCAAAGACACAGAGGAAGGAATGCATTAGTGGATGAGTCCTAGCATCGGCAGGTAAGTGTACCTGTACTGACCTTGATAGTATTGTATTAAATTACAGCAGCATCTAATTGACACAAGGTATGAGAATGATTTGTGACATACATAGAGCATGGCTCTAGCTCTGGTTGGTCAGCCACATTGGTCCTGACAGAAATATCTCACGATTGGATGGATTGGTATAGCATTTGGTACAGACATGCATGGTCCCCAGAGGGGATACTTTTGATCACACATAAACTGTTAGATGTCTTCTTTTTACATGACAATATGCAAACTAGTTACAATCTTGTTATCATGCGTGTAAAATATCTATATTTACAAAGAAAAAAATCTAATCAAATCAACAGACCACAGTTGCAGTCTGTGTCTGAATTTGGTTGTTTGCTCCGTTTCCAAATGTCTCCAGAGGGCAGACGGCTCGGGGCATGCACTCATTACACAAAGAAAATAAACTAATTGCATCGAAACAAGCCCACTTGAGTAACAGCACAAATTACCCCTGACACCAGCGATGTTAAAAGCATGTTCTGGTGGAAGAGGGACCTTAAGCTATTGCTGCGTGGGTGGGGAAATGGATAGGAGCACTAATCCCAATCAGTAGAAATGTCAATCCAGCAATATCTCAACATTAGCATAATACCATTATGTTTTCCAAATCCTCCGCTGCAGACACTGCTGCAGCTGGCTGGGGATTCACTGGAAATGTGGGCAAGGTGTAATCAACGTGTTGCATGAAACCATGGGAACTGCTAGCACAGGTAATTGAACATTCTCACCATGGATAACTACATTAGGCAGACTGTGGGTGACAACATGCGGGTGAGTTAGTGGCTGGTGCTGTGAGACTGCTTTAATGATGGCCAAGGGTGGAAGCAAGTTTACTGTCATATCTATAATCTTATTACATTTTAGATTATTATTGTTTCTTTAGTAGACTATGCCTCAAAAACTTAAAAATAAAATTCTCTCTAAGTTGATGGAATAATAACTATTAAACTATGTTGTGGATTCATCATATTTAGACATTTTGGAATCTGTCCAGCCAAAAAACCAACAGATGCTTCAAAAAGTAAAGTGATAACATTTCAATATTCTTTCCAGTATTCCATTCGGTGCTCCAGCTTGCTTAAGCAGCTTGGTTTAAATCTTCTGATATTGTCATCAAAGAATTGTCTTTTTAGGCGATATTAAACACTTTCAAACTGAATCAGTGTGCCGAAAGGCTGAGATTCTGATAGTTTCTGTCACAACAAATGAAGGCAAGAACAAGTGTGTGTGTTTTTAACAACTTTCTGATTCACACTCAACCCACTGCTGACACTAGGTGTGTGTGTGTGTGTGTGTGTGTGTGTGTGTGTGTGTGTGTGTGTGTGTGTGTGTGTGTGTGTGTGTGTGTGCTCATTATGACATTGTTAACAGTTATGTGTCTACATATTCACACAACAATTTCAGAACAGAGCAGGAGTAAACAGAGTCCAATCAAAACACTATTGATTCCTGTTGAGAACAGCCAGAATACACAGCAGAGTTGACAAAATGTGGACATTTACAAAAAAAGTATAAGATAATGACCAGACATGGTTACAATCCAAGTATCACAACATAAATGTCAATCTAAATTACCCAGATGAATGAATATGAAGAAGTCATAATCATCACATATTACTCTGGATGAATGAATATAAAAACAATCACCATCATCATCAACACCCACATCAGTGGTCTGCAGCGATGGCCATAATTCCAGAGCAACATCAGTGTCAGTACAGCATGGCTGGATGACTAATAAGAGAGCCATTAAAGTACCGGCTGGCAGCCGGCACAAATGAGCGTCTAAAAGCACTCGGCGGAGCACCTCAGCAATATCAACCATTAGCTTAAGGAGCTCTGCTGCTTCGACGCCACTATATGCAGCCTTTGTAGAAAGATTACTTGCAGGCCAATTACAAGCCTTGTAATAGAAAAGTCCAATGATTACAGAAAAAAAACGACTTGGGACCATGACAGAAAACAAGCCACAGGTCCTCCTTAGAACTGGTTGTAAAGAAAAGTCTATTACAGACGATAAAGGGTAATTTGTAGAAAAAGGTCAAAAAGGTGACCTTAAACTGACAGAAGCCGGCATGCAATTTTAACTTCACAGAGGAAGTAAAGTTAAGGCATTTCATTTGAGTTATTAATATGATTTGCAGGTACAGTGTGTAGCATTTAAGGGGATTTATTGGCAGAAATGGAATATCATATTAATTATGTTTTCTTTGTAAGAACCGTTGTCTTTTTGTTTGATTAGAATGAGCAGTTTATATCTACATACTGTTGGGACAATGTGCCATGTGATTTGAAACAAAGAAATCTGGGCTTGCCGATCCTGCAGGCAAGGCTCATCCTGATTTGGGTAGGGGGCATTCAAACCCCCACCAGAAAGAAGTTCACATCTAGGTGTGAACTCTTCACCCAAATGCAACGCTGTCCTCCCATTGGCCAAGGCCCACAGACACCCCAGGTGCCCTGTGGCCCAGCCCTGTTTCCACAAAACCGTCTTACTCCCCCGCCTCTATGCTAGTCCATGCGATTCAGTTCGCAAGTAAGGAGGCAAGAACGCAACGTTGCTGTTTGAAAAGAAAGTCCTAGGTTAAACAGTTTTATATTCGCTGGACGAATCGAGACGTGTTTTGTTTTTGTTTCACCTCTAGCAGAGGCGGAAGTTGTTTCTCATCAGTTCAAAGGCCAGAGCCGCAGCTGTGCGACTCAAAGATCGGCAGTCGTGTTTCTGTAGATGAGAGAACAATCTTCCATACTCCACCGCGGCGGGAAGGATCTTATTTTGTTTTTGGAGGATTTATTTTGTTTTATTTGCTTTCTTCTTTTACTAACCCACACACACATATAGCATGAAGCTAATGTAGCTCCGGGGGTGAGCTAACTGCTTCAGACACGTATAGATAGCATGACCTCTCTTTTGTCTATCGCCATGTTAGAGTCCCGCCATTTTGTAGTCTCGCGAGGTGGTCACGTGCAAACTCTATATTTGTTAAGGAGTAGCTAACGCCAGTAGAGCAGAAGAAAGCCGTCAGTACGTGGTGAGCCAAGTGTAATCAGAACGCTTCTGACCTGACTTGTATTTTCATATACGTATTTACAGGAAATGAAATGTGTTGCACCAGAGTGAGCTTCGTGTCATTCTTGGTTCTGTAACACACGCTTGGCACATGGGAGAAGTTTCAGCTGGTTGCAATCTGCAACCTCACCGCTTGATGCCAAAAAATCCTTCACTTTAAACATTTAAATGTACTCTTCATTAGATGAAGTATGTGGTCCAAGACACGCTGACACGCTTGCTCCTACATAATTCAAATCTACTGAACTGAATTCTGGGTTTCATATGTTCTCAACATGCCTGAGAGAGTTTCCTCCTGGTGATTGGGTTTCCTCCTACAATCCAAAGACATTTCATTCGGTTAAAAGCCCACTGTTGAAAATTCTGATAAATTAGTACACAATTCTGTTTTAACTATTTCCTTTCTTAAAGAACTGGGGTCAAGATTTACTAAGAAAACAACACATCGCTAATCGCAAATAAACAGTGGGATTTGTCTGAGATCATCAAGAAATTAAGCCAATACATGGTGATCTTCATTTACAACATTTACTTTGACTGCACTATGAAAAATGCTCATGAAATGAAACAAATATTTAGGATTAACTGTAATATTAATCACAGTGAAACAAACTTTATGGGAAATGACATTCCACAGACAAGGCACAAAATGAAACACAAGCTACCGCAGTAGTGCTGGGACTGACCATTGTCCTTAGGGCACATTATTGCGAAACCCCAATAGTCCGAAAAATGTCTCAATGGACAAAAAGCCTTCATATGTCCAGAAACCATCCATCACACAAATGAGGGGGAACGTCCCCATGTCTTGTCTCTTGGCTGCAGGAGTCAGGTAAAATGTTGGTTTAATGTTGGTTAATGTTGACAGACAGTCACATATCTTTAACCAATTTCATCCGAGCGCCCCCACCGGCGGGGGCAACGCATGCCTCCAAAAATAAATCCACTCATAACGTGCACTCATCAGTAACGAATATAATGATGCCGCATACCTGCTCAAACTGCAGCCCCTGCGCTACAAAGTCATCTCAGCTGTTTGTAGACACTCCAAACACAACATATGACAAAGCTACGTATAATACCAAGTAACACAATCGATATAGCGCCCCCTAGGCAGTCCCACTCGCCACATTTATGCCAATAACGTTTTGAAAGATTAATTCAATGCTAACACCCGTTAGCTCAGGAGATTGCTAGCGACCAGACGGCCGCAGCCATTTTTTTCACATTCTGCTACGACACAGCCTCGCAGTTTTACTTACAAAACAAAGCCATCATCATAATCCGCATAATCGATCACATCATAAACCAGCTCCTTACTTTGAGATGTTCTGCAGCAAAAAAAATATTAATCCGTTCATGTTTATTGTCTATCTGTTCAGCGCATCCCCCTCTGTGTGAATTCAAAGCTGGCGCTGCCATCGTGTGCCTCGTGTGCCTGCTAGCGGAAGGGGCAGGATTATACGTCTCAGCAAATCGGATTTGAGAAATTTGACACTCGGGTAGTTTTTTATTCTGATTGGCTAACGGATTCTGTCATTCAAAGTCACGTTGGGTTGTTTCAACAGAGCAGGCTGTGTCTATGGAAGGTTCATTGGGTCAAATCGGCCCTTCACACAGGCTGAAAGGCCCTGGAAGAAAAAAAAAATGGAATTCAGACGATAAAATCCCATGGATGACAAACATTAACAGTCTCAGAGAGGATCCAGGCTCTCAAAATGATGCCAAACTGCTGCATATGGATTGATTGAATACTATTAGTGATAAAAGAAGTGAAATATATAATTATATAGTATATAAAATTACAATGAAACAGCTGGAACAAAATTACATTTTGGTTGACCTCGTTTGACCTCTCCGTACTAGATCAAGATGTACTAGATAAAGCTTCACTTTATCAAAGTAATAATTTGTTTAGAGACCCTCAACATATAGTTCTATGATCTGGGAGAGCTTGAAAGCTTGTATCTACATGATTTCTAATAAAGAAATATCCTGAAATTGCTTTTTTTTTCCAGTCAAAAATTTGAATTTTCAATTTGTGCTGTGTGCCATCTTAATTTACTCTTAACCAGTAACATATATACTGATATTTACACATATCAACACATCTCACAAGTGTTAGGGTTATTTTAATACCAAAAGTATTAAAATAGCCCTTACAGTTGCAACGCTACACTCATTATCGTATGGGTATGCTATTTTTGAGCTGAGGGCCTAAAAATCGGTCTAGGGTCCAAAAGGATGTCAGGCCATGTATACTATCATACCATCCACTTCCTCTTGATGGGATGGTGTAGCCATGAAAACATTGAGTATTTGGTTTGAATGTTTCACTCAGTGTTAACATCATATAGAGTAGCTGAAAATGAAAAGCAGGCACAATTTGAGATACATTTAATGTCTTTGTTTTTATTTATTGAACGTCACCAAGGTGAGGGTAAAATCTGGGTTTGTGGTGTTACAAATATCTAGCTTGGTAATAGCCGGAAGACAAAGAGCCTCCAGCTGTGGGACTACTGCTGTATATCATTTCATCAAACTGACCAAACCCCACAGTAGCACGTTTGCATGTAGAGGCCTATCTATCCAGAGGGCAAAGGCAGCAGAGAACAACCTGTGATTACCGTTAATGTTCCTGTGTTATTGCACCGGCCTCTTCTTTCACACTTGTTAGGCTCTTTTGTTTCAGGGGGATGCAAAGGTGTGACGGCAATTTTTGATTAAGGGAGTTGGGTCAGTTATTGGGCTTAAAAACAAACAACAGCAAAAAAAACAAAGGCCTCTCCTCATGGCAAGCAGTTATTTTATTGAGCAAAAAAGATAACAGGAAGTGATGGGAGTGAAAATTCACTCGCATACAGTATTCAGCCAGGGACATACAATAACATGTCGCAGCTAAAAATGGCATACTAGTGGCATACCACTAGATGTACAGTAAGGAGGACTCACTGTAAATTCTAAATCATTACTGTTAAAACTTTCATCCAGCGCTCCATTCTTCATGGGGAGGTAAAGCTTGACAAGCTGTGGCCGGTAAAGGAACTACCTCACACCACAGTCCATTAATCACACCGTGTTATTGTCAGCATCAATATGCAGCAGCAGCATCCTCAAACACAGGAAGAAATAAAACAAATACATTTAAAGGGCCAATCCTGCATACTGTAACTGTCCACCTATTTTAGTGCAAGAAGCAGAGCTGAATACAAAAACGTTTATGTGGTCGGGGCCTTTTCATAGAGCATGGACAGGAGGTCACTTGCCCAAAAAAGACAGTGGAGAACACTTGATGTGAAGCAGCGTGTCTGTGCTGACAGCAGCCGGCAGGTAATTCTAGAGCTCCATGCTTCCTAAATCGTTTCAGAGCCCTGTGGTCATTCTCTAAGCTGAATTCTGTACCCAGCACACACGCTCCTTGAAACAGTCTATGGTCCATTTTGATGGCTGGACACTCCAGCTGCCCCGCCGAGCACGCCGTCTCCCTCAGGACCGGTTTCCCGCTGACACCGGCTACCGGCCCTTTTCTCTTCTCCCTCACCTTTGCCGACACATCCCACCAATACCTCTGCCTGAGGCATCAGTCTGGGTGTTGAAGGGCGCACTAAAGTTTAGTTGCCTCCGCCATCATCTTTATCTTTTTTTGATGACCTTCTTGGGCCACCACACTTCACACTCCTTCCACTGCTCCCCCCCCCCCGGGAGTTAAAACACTGCTACAATATGGAGGCCAGTTTGGCCATATCCTTTGGCACTGTTTGGTCTCAAATGAGGCCGGCAATCCTCTTACAGCCCCTCAAAACATTTATCTCCAAGGATATAAAAACTCCTCTTCTTTTCCACTGGCAGAGCCACATAATTGGCAGCATGGATGTAGAACAGCAGCTTTTGTGGAAGGGATGGGTCCAGGAGGAGACACAATGAAAGGCAAGATGGCTTTAGTTATACAGATTCTTTATACAGAAGCCTGTACATTAGCTGGAAGCCATTGTTGCTCTTGTTTCTGAGTAGCCTCTCTCCTCTCCCTTAGTCTTTTCCTCTGTTTGTATCATCACAACGTGACTAATGCATCAAAAACAGGACTTTGCCTACGTCCCACGAGGCTCTAACAATTACCACGTTGCTGCAGAGCTGCTGTGATAGCAAAAGTCCCATAGGGTTGAGTGCATTAATGCTTTGGCCAGTTTTACTGCTGTTTAATTGTTTGATGCAGTTGTCGCAGCTGAACATTCCTGCAAGTCTGCATTCTTGTGTAAATCCAACTTTCAATCCAATTACTTTTCTTGCCGGTCATGCTTTATCAGGGGCTTAAACACCGTAGCATTTTAAAGGCTTTGTGTAAATTCTGGAAACAATATTGGATTAGACCTTTGGTAAATAAGAGGATTCCTTGAAATCAACCAGTGCTATGGTTTTAATGAACTGTGCTTTGGGGAATTCCATGCTGTTCCAGCACTGACCTCAGTAGCCATAGCCCAATATCATTGGAATTAGATCCATGTTGAAAGATTCTGCCCCTCACAACTTATGTCCATTGCCAGCATTTGGTACTAATGCAGGAAGAAGTGTTAGAAAGTAACGGTGTAGAAGGGTGGTTGGGCTGGTGGATGGGTTTTTAGCAAGTCTGATTTCCTTACTGGAGAAAAGGGTTTGGATTCACAAAAAGAGACTTTAACTATGGCTTTGATCCGTTGTCTACTTTTTAAATGTCTTAATAAGTAGAAAAAAAACACCCTGAAATCTTTTACGCTCTCCAGTTGTTTAAGTCATTACCGTGCCGCAAGACCCAGGTTTGAAACTTTCAACCAGCAAAAAGTCAGCAAAACGTTTTTTTTAGTTTGTTACTCTTCAAGAGGGACTCATTTCATTCAACAATTGCAACACAAGGACATTTTACTGGGAAAATACAGGAAACATTTTTCTCTCTTATCCTGCTGCTGTTATTTGTGCCAATCTGCTCTTATAACGCCCAACACCTGTCATTTGGAAACAAAACCAGTTATTCTTGCTGTAAAATGTATCAACAAGAAGTGTAATTAATAATAGTTATTAAACCTGTCTGCTTTATCTTAAATTAAAACTCATTCATTGTTTTCTCATTCAGGAACATTTGTACATCGTGCTTTATGTGAAAATGTGCTTGGTTACTATTGAATGGTTTAATGTGGTACACGTGGAAACTTGCCCAAATATCATTATGATGAGTTGTTAACAAACTAGCTTTTACAGCAGTGTGATTTCATTCTGTAACAACAGTGACTGTGAGGTTTAGGTGCGCATAGATCAAGAATGCTCATTTGCACAAGCAATTCAAAGGGGTATTGACCACTGACAACAATAAATTGACCTAATGCTATCAGGAAATCAACGATTCTATCAGGAGTGCTGCTTCCACAATCAAATTACATTACATTACATTATAGTCATTTAGCAGACGCTTTTATCCAAAGCGACTTACAATTCAGTTCTATCTACACACTGTAGATGCAGCTACGGGAGCAATTTTGGGGTTAAGTGTCTTGCTCAAGGACACATTGACATGAGACTAGCATGAGACTAGTTGGGAATCAAACCACCAACCCTCTGATTGAAAGGCAGCCCTGCTCTCCACTTAGCCACGGTCACCCCCCAAATAAGTCCTTTCCACTGTCAGGAAAGGTTTGTTTGGGTTGAATTCTGCAGGACTAAGGACATATTTTAGAAATATTCAAATTAAATGGGAATCACCAATGCAAACATGCATTACAGTACAAGGCCCATCTGCCTAGCATGATTGGCCTATAGGACAACAATAACCTGTATTTCCATCTTTGCTGCTCAACAGATATGTTCTGATGTTCATGAATGAGAATCAAGACATCTCCTGATGCAGGCCAAATGACTTAGAGAGCCTCTTGATCCACAAAGGAGGAAGGTTGTGTTCATACAAACACATGAAACGAATGCATACTCACTTAATTGTCTCAAAACTCTTTAGGAACATTCACAGCCATGAGGAAACAGATGTATATATGCATACTGTATCACTAATGTATTTCATACCCTGACAGTATGAGCATAAGAGTGTGCAGAAGGTACATTTCAACTTTAGATCTTTATGACTTTGACTTTAAAAGAGAGCAGAGTCTTGCAGTCTGAATGTACACAGCAGCTGAAGCGTGAGTTCAACAAATCACATAAAGATGAGAAGCGTTTAGTTTTTCTCTTATGTATTAAATAATATGTCTACATTGCTGATACCAACCAAATGCAGTCAAACCATTTCACCTAAATAACATTTTCATGGCAAATCTTCAGAGAGGTTTTTTAGTTTTTATTGAGTTCTACCAAATTCTGCACGCGTATGGATATTACAAGTTAATATGATATTGAATACTGCTCCTACGGTTAGACATGTGTGTTTTAGAGATGTTAGGGTATTAAGTACATTATGTAAATATTGAATGTGTGCCAATCAAACATTTTGTGTAGATGAAAGGCAAACAATGCACTGAGCCAACGTGTCTGTGCATTTGTGAGAAAGTATATTCTAATTTAATAAATGCAATCTTTTCTAAATCATGTATTTGTTTGTTTGCTTACTGCAGGTTACAGGTTTATTGTAACCTAACTTATTAGGTCACCATCACATGGGTTTGAGAGGCCAGAGGGATGTGTTAAGTGTCATCAGTTGGAGACTGTATTGTAATTTTACAATACAGGTTACAGTTATGATTGCATGTCTATGCTAATAAATATAGGAGTGTTGATAATACCATACATGCTGTACAGTGTTCTAAGCAGACCGGGTGGCATGCAGCAGATGACAATATGCTCATTACAACCATAAGAGACTTGAGACTTGACATTAACTTGCCCATCAAAGAATGTGTACTATCACGTTTCACTTTGGTGGGCAACCATATTTATCACAACTAACCTTAATCACATGGAGGAGAAGAAAGCAATGGAGGCTGCAAAGAGTGGGACTTGTTGATGAGAAACGTTGTAGGAGTAGACCTGTCCATGGATGAAATTACAGCTGTGCATCTACAAACAAAGCAGCATTGCTGTGCTGAACACCGTTTCACCGCTCCAACTTCTGCTGGAAGAACATAAGGTCACTTGGACCAAAGGGGTTAACCTTCTTTACAAAGCAATCAAATAGTTTCAGGTTATTTTTCAGACTTTTAAACCTATTAAAGTATAATGTGAAGAATTTAAAGTTAAAAAGCAATGTTAGTCTGTTTAATAAGCACACCTAGTGGTGGATATAATGTTATAACATGTTTATTTGAAGAAGTGTTAAATCATAAAAGTATAATCATTCTATGTATTAATCTATAAAATATAGTCACTGAATGTTTTGAGGGAAAGAAAGAGACCTTTGAGACAGGCTTTTCAGATCCGAAAACAACTGTATGGTAATGAGATGAGTTTGGAGAGCCGGTTTCAGGAATGTGAGGTGTGAACAGTGGGGGAAGGAGACGTATTTATCAAGCAGACATGTTGATGAATACAGTCCTAAGGAAGCGTGGGGGTCGGGTACACACAGTTTTACGAGGACAGGTCGGACCAGCAGACACTATTCAGACATTATGCGGATCACTTTGTAACGGGTGGTGTATGGACCCAATGGCAGTACAAAGGACTCAGAAGACAGAGGTAAAAGTTCAACGTTTTACTTAGACTCCGGCAGACAGGCAAACGGTTTAGAAACCGGCAAACAGGAATCGGGAGAGGAGAGGCAAAGTTCTTGGTCAGGGACGGAAGGCTAGGTCGAATAACCAGGAGGCAGACGAAGCAGGGAATCAAGGACAGGCGAGGTCGGTACCGGGAAGACAGGCAGGAAAACTCGGGAGAACCCGAGAACTCCCCATCCTCAGGCTGTGAGGAAGGCGAGTTCGCCGGCGGGTCCACTGCCTCCTCCTCAGACAGGGAGTCCTCCCACTGGTCCGGGGCAGTAGAAGGGCCAGCAGCAGGTGTCCTATGGCGACGGCCCCTGCCGAAGTTGCTGAGGGAGGGCTGGTCCGGATGTTGCTGGTGAAAGTCTCGGATGAGACCCCGGTCCACAATGTGTTGAGCAGGAACCCAGGATCTTTCCTCCGGACCGTAACCCTCCCAGTCGACGAGGTACTGGCAGCCCCTTCCACGTCGGCGAGAGCGGATGATGCGGCGCACAGCATAGATGAGTCCCCCTTCAATGAGGCGAGGGGGGGGTGGGGGTGGAGCAGCAGGCACCAGCGGGCTCTCGCTGACCGGCTTGACCTTGGACACATGGAATGTCGGGTGCACCCGCATAGACCGAGGGAGCTTGAGCCGGACTGCCACAGGGCTGATGACCTTCTCGATGGCGAAGTGCCCGACAAACTTGGGAGCCAGCTTGTTGGATTCCACACGCAGAGGAAGGTCACGGGTGGAGAGCCAAACCTTCTGGCCCACCTGGTACTCTGGAGCTTGAGAGCGACGACGGTTGGCTGCTGAGGAGTACCGGTCTGCCGCCTTCAGGAGGGAGGCCCTAGCACGGGCCCAGGTCCGACGACAGCGACGGATGAAGGCTTGAACTGAAGGGCAAGAGGCTTCCCCTTCCAGGGCTGGGAAGAGAGGAGGCTGGTAACCGTAGGCACACTGGAAAGGAGACAAACCGGTGGCGGAGCTGGTCAGGGTGTTGTGGGCATATTCCACCCACAACAGATGCTGGGACCAAGAGGATGGGTTCTGTGACACCATACACCGGAGGGTCGTCTCCATTTCTTGGTTCATCCTCTCAGTCTGGCCATTAGATTGAGGGTGGTACCCGGATGACAAACTGGCGGTGGCTCCCAAGAGGCTGCAGAACTCCCGCCAGAACACTGATGAAAACTGGGGCCCTCTGTCCGAGACCACGTCAACAGGAATCATGAAGGCGAAAGACATGGTTGAGGAGCAGCTGGGCTGTCTCTTTAGCTGACGGGAGCTTAGGCAAGAACACAAAGTGGGCCATCTTAGAGAAGCGGTCCACAATGGTAAGAATAGCCGTCTTCCCATCCGATGGTGGCAGGCCTGTCACAAAGTCCACTGAAATGTGGGACCAGGGGCGATGTGGCACCGGGAGAGGCTGCAGGAGGCCGGATGGGGCTTGGCGCGATGGTTTGTTCTGGTTGCAGGTCTGGCAGGCTCTGACATACTCCCGGGTGTCCTCCTGTAACGTGGGCCACCAGAAACGTTGTAGAAGGACATCCCGGGTTCTCTGGATCCCAGGATGGCAGGTCAACCTTGAACCATGGGCCCACTGGAGTACATCCAACCTCAGAGCTGCAGGCACGAACAAGCAACCAGTAGGGCATGCACTCGGACCAGGCTGACCCTCTGTGGCAGCTCTCACTCTCACCTCAATTTCCCAAGTCAGGGATGCCACAACACATGGGGACGGAAGGATGGAGCACTGGCGCCATCATCCTCCCTCTGGAACTGACGTGACAGAGCGTCAGGTTTGACGTTGCGGGAGCCGGGTCTGTAGGAGAGGGTGAAATTGAACCTGGTGAAGAAGAGGGCCTATCGTGCCTGTCGAGAGTTGAGTCTCTTCGTGGTTCGGATGTACTCCAGGTTCTTGTGGTCCGTCCAAACCAGGAAGGGCTGCTTGGTTCCCTCCAGCCAGTACCGCCACTCCTCCAGGGCCAGTTTAACAGCTAGGAGCTCCCGGTTACCAATGTCATAATTTCTCTCGGCTGGGGAAAGACGCCGAGAGAAAAAAGGCACATGGGTGGAGCTTCTGGTCACTGGCTGCTCGCTGGGACAGCACAGCCCCTACACCCATGTCAGATGCATCCACCTCCACGACGAACTGCCGTTCGGCGTCAGGGACTTGGAGGATGGGCGCAGAACTGAAGCGGTCCCTCAGGGTCTGAAAGGCCGTATCTGCAGAATGGGACCATCGGAAGAAAGTCTTGGAGGATGTCAGGGCTGTGAGAGGGGCAGCGATGGAGCTATAGTTGCGGATGAAGCGCCTGTAAAAATTGGCAAAGCCCAGGAACTGCTGCAGCTTCTTACGGGTTTCAGGGACTGGCCAACACCTAACTGCGTCCACCTTGGCAGGATCCATCTCCAGGTGACCCGGGGTCACAATGTAACCCAGGAATGACACAGACTGTATGTGAAACTCACACTTTTCGGCCTTCATGAAAAGGGAGTTCTCCAGCAGGCGTTGGAGGACCGTCTGGACATGGTGGATATGCTCTTCGCGGGACTTGGAGAAAATGAGGATGTTGTCTAAATAGACAAAAACATACTTGTGAATCATGTCTCTGAGGATGTCGTTGACCAAGGCCTGGAAGACTGCCGGGGCATTGGTGAGGCCGAATGGCATCCCAAATATTCATAATGTCCGGTGGCCGTGTTAAAAGCAGTCTTCCATTCATCCCCCTCTCTGATGCGGACAAGGTGGTAGGCATTACGGAGGTCGAGCTTGGTGAAGATCGTGGCCCCTTGAAGTAACTCAAAGGCTGAGGAGATGAGGGGAAGAGGGTACCGGTTCTTTACAGTGATGTCATTAAGTCCCCGGTAATCAATGCAGGGGCGCAGTGTCTTGTCCTTCTTCTCCATAAAGAAGAATCCTGCCCCAGCAGGAGACGACGAAGGTCGGATAGTACCGGCAGCCAGGGAGTCATTTATGTAAGACTCCATGAACTCTTGTTCAGGACCAGACAGGGAGTACAGACGCCCCTTGGGAGGCGAAGTGCCAGGCATCAGGTCAATGGAACAGTCATAAGGCCGATGAGGGGGCAATGAAGTCGCCTTAGCCTTACTGAACACCTCCCGGAAGTCATGGTACTCGGCAGGAACTCTGGACAAGTCAGGACAGGAACTGGAGTGCGTTGTCTGCTGGGGTACAGAGGCCTCTTTAAGGCAGACCTGGTGGCAGGAGTTCTTCCAACCGAGGATGGCCCCTGTGGCCCAGTCGATGTGGGGGCTGTGTCGACGGAGCCAAGGTTAGCCTAGGATCAGTGGAATGTTGGAAGATGACAGGAGGTGAAACCGGATAGTCTCATGGTGGTTACCGGAAAGTAGCAAGTGGACAGGAGAAGTCTGGTGAGTGACAGTCTCCAGAAGATGGCCATCAAGGGCTTTGGCAGGAATTGGGGTGTCAAGCGGAACCCTCTTTAGTCCCAGTTGTATGGCTAAGCTCTCGGCCATAATGTTGGCATCTGCACCAGAGTCTATAAAAGTGGGCAGGGTGTGTGCACCACCAGGAAGGAGGAGCTTGACTTGGAACAGGGGGCGTAAGCTTGAGGAGGAAGACTTTGCTGCCGTGTGACTCACCAGGACTTCCTCACTCACTGGTGAGCCCTGTCTTTTAACGGGCAGCGGGAGATAAAATGTCCAGCTTGCCCACAGTACATGCACAGGTTCCCCTTACGGCAGCGCTCTCGCTCTTCGGGTGTAAGCTTGGTGCGGCCCACCTGCATGGGCTTAGGCTCTACACCATTATCCATAACGGGTGAAGAGGAACCGGAAGCAGATGAGGAACCTGGCCAGCGGGCTGGGTCGAGACGACCAGGAGTGTTCTGCCTCCTCTCCCTTCTCCGGGCCTGGATGCGGAGGTCCAGTCGGACAGTAAGTTCAATGAGTTTATCAAGTGTGGAAAGTAGAGGATAGGAAACCAGTTCATCCTTGATGTAGTCTGCCAGACCATGCAGAAAAGCATCGCGCAGAGCCGCAGTGTTCCAGTCGCTCCGACGGGCCCTGGTCCGGAAGTCGATGGAGAAGTCAGCCACTGACTGGTTCCCTTGGCGCAGGGAGAGCAGATCACGGGCGGCATCACATCCGGAAGCGCCCAACCCGAACACCTTGCGTAGTTCCTCAGAGAAGGCCCGGAATGATGCACAGGCGGGAGTCCGCCTCTCCCACTCTGCTGTTCCCCAGAGGAGGGCTCTGCCGGTCAGGTTGCTGATTACGTACCCTGGCTTCCTCGGTGGCGAACGTGTATGCCTGCAGGCTGAAGAGTAAGGAGCAGGAGGTCAGGAATGAACCGCAGAGTTCAGGATTTCCATCATATCGCTCAGGGGTTCCCACTCGGGGCTCGGAGATCATCCTGGGCTGTGGCAGAGCTGGAGCAGGAGGTTCCGGTGTGGGGACTGGAACTGCAGGAGGGCGAGTGAACATCAGCTGTTGCAACTGGGGGGAGAGGGCTGCAAAGGCGTTGGCGTTGGCCTCTGCAGCTCGTCTGGCGTATGCATCAGCCTCCTCCATTCTCTGCTGATGTTGCATGAGCGCGTTCTCAATCCTCTCAAACCGATTCTGTGGTGAGGGTGGTCCTGCTGGGTCCATGTCTGGCCAGATTGTACTGTAACGGGTGGTGTATGGACCCAATTGCAGTACAAAGGACTCAGAAGACAGAGGTAAAAGTTCAACGTTTTAGAAACCGGCAAACAGGAATCGGGAGAGGAGAGGCAAAGTTCTTGGTCAGGGACGGAAGGCTAGGTCGAATAACCAGGAGGCAGACGAAGCAGGGAATCAGGGACAGGCGAGGTCGGTACCAGGAAGACAGGCAGGAGAACGCTGGAAAGACTGGCATCGCAAAGAACAATCTAGCAAAGGAGTGAGTGTGGAGCTGGTGACTATATGCTGGGCTGATTGCATGTGATGAGAGGCAGTTGTGTGCACAGGTGAGTGGAGTGAACTGACGAGGTGGGTGTGGCTGACAGGCTGAGTGGGGCAGAGGCAGGATCAATGGAAAATTAAAGCTGCAAGCAGCATTGATCGGGCCCTCGCAACGTCACATACGTCGAGGGTACTGGCAGGACTCTGGTTGATGCGGCAATGCATTTCTGTGACCATCATACACTGCATGCACAAGTTAGATGATATTTCCTGCGTCGACCAGCAGCATAGCAAGACCATGTTGCCAGGTCTTAAGCCTCAAATGTTTTGAGTGTACCTCCGATACAATCATAAATGTAAGCCTGTTAAGATCATTAAGAAAATGAACGTGTGAATGTGCTTCAGTATTTGTAACATAACAGACTGTCAGGTTACTGGGATGGAGTTCAACTCCCTGCAGTGTCCTGCTGATTGTATTTGGACTTACATGAAAGTTAACAGAACAGCAGTGTCATTTGTTTTTACTTGAACACTTTAATTTGACACTGTTTTCATTTTAAGCTCTTCTGTAACTTTAGATTGTAGTGTGAAGCATTCATTGTAACATTTAACCTGATTCTCATGTAGAAGCTCTGGACAGATCATTTATACTAATGCCCACTGACATGGTTTGAAAAACACTGTTGATTAACTTTTGTTCTCCAAGCATCTTAGTTTGCACATATTTAGATCAGAGAAGTCTTTTTCTCATGGTGTGCCCACAAACCCTGTTTGGGCCGCTGTTATTATAGAATTCTGTTTACGTCCGTGGTTGCCAGTAGGTGGCGCTATGACTATGAGTTAATATTGGCATGCAGAAGTCCTAAAATCACGATAGCAATCAAGCATGTCAAGTTTGGGGCAGTTTTGACAAAGTAAGGTTGAGTTACAAAAGCTTGATGGATGATGGCGAATCATGTAAAATTGACGCTACACCAAGTCCATGTTATCCGATGAAACATCAAGCTTTTAGTAACTTTTAATCGTTAAGGTCTTTAGGTTGTTCTGACCAAATTCTAAGCTGATCGGATTATTTCCCTAGGAGAAGTTCGTAGTGCAGCACCTGGAAAAGGAAATAAAACCACAAGAAATTCATACAAAATTCAAATTGGCTGACTTCCGGTTGGGTTTAGAGCATGGACCCTAAGACTTTTTTTTAAGTCTACATGTGATACACCTGCTTACTTAATTTCATACATCTTGGTGAAACGTACAGCGAGGGCTGCATCATCGAAATATTGTAGGGGGCGCTATCGAGCCGAGTTGCCACTCTGAAGCATTAAAATCACATCAGATAACTACATTCAGGATTTTAAATGTGTGTGACAAGTTTGATTTTGTTTTGAGTATTTTTAGCCCCTCAAAAACACCTTTGTGTTTCATGGCGAGGAATGCATCGCCACGGCAACGGCATTTCACGAAACAACAAGCTTTGAGTAACTTTTAATCACAAAGGTCTTTAGATTGTTCTGACCAAATTCTAAGTTGATCTGATTAATTCCCTGGGAGGAGTTTGTTAAAGTAGAGCGCCTGGAAATTGCAAAAACGACACTAGAAATTCAGACTAAATTCAAAATGGCTGACTTCCGGTTGGGTTTAGGGCATGGCCCCAAGAGACTTTTATTTGAGTCCACATGTGATACATGTGCCTACCAAATTTTGTTCTATGTGAAACGTACTGATAGGGCTGCTTCGTCGAAATTTTGTAGGGGGCGCTATTGAGCCGATTTGACACTCTGATTGAATAAAATCATATTATATAACTACATTTTGGCCTTGTGATCTGTGTGTCAAGTTTGCTTGTGTTTCGAGCTTTTTTAACCTCTCCAAATGACCATCGTTTTTCACGGCGAAGACTGCGTTACCACGGCAACGGCGTTCGACAAAACATCAAAAGCTTGGAGAACTGGCATTATGAACTTCTTACATTTGTGTGGAACAAATTTGATGTTGATCTGATTTTCCAACTAAGAGAAACAAGCCAAAGTGTAAAGACTTTAACTTACTGTTGCCAGTAGGTGGCGCTATGACTATGATTCAAAATTGTCATATACATGTGTTCAGGGTCAGGATGTTATGACATCTGAGAAATTTGGAGCAGATTAGGCAATGTACAGCCGAGTTACAACAACTTCCCGTTTCATGGCGAATGGTGTTTTTTTGCCGCCACGCCACGGACACATAGTTTGATAACTTTTTGATCTTTGAGTATCGTTTCACTGCCAAGGTCTCAAGAGCATACTGACCAAATCTGAAGGCAATCGGGTTTAATCTCTTGGAGGAGTTCGTTAAAGTAGAGCGCCTGGAAATTGAAAAAACGACACTAGAAATTCAGACTAAATTCAAAATGGCTGACTTCCGGTTGGGTTTAGGGCATGGCCCCAAGAGACTTTTATTTAAGTCCACATGTGATACATGTGCCTACCAAATTTTGTTAATCTATGTGAAACGTACTGCGAGGGCTGCTTCGTCGAAATTTTGTAGGGGGCGCTATTGAGCCGATTTAACACTCTGATTGAATAAAATCATATTATAGAACTACATTTTGGCCTTGTGATCTGTGTGTCAAGTTTGCTTGTGTTTCGAGCTTTTTTAACCTCTCCAAATGACCATCGTTTTTCACGGCGAAGACTGCGTTACCACGGCAACGGCGTTCGACGAAACATTAAAAGCTTAGAGAACTGGCATTATGAACTTCTTACATTTGTGTGGAACAAATTTGATGTTGATCTGATTTTCCAACTAAGAGAAACAAGCCAAAGTATAAAGACTTTAACTTACTGTTGCCAGTAGGTGGCGCTATGATATGATTAAAAATTGGCTTGCAGATGTCTTCAGGCCTGGAGTTCAATCAAACATGTGAAATCTGGTAAAGATCTGATGATGCGGAGTCGAGTTACATCAGTTTATTCGTTCATGGCGAAGGATCGAAATTCGCAGAGCCGCCACGTCGCCACGCTTCGACAACTTCCTACAATTTTCACAATGAAGCATTATCAACGTCTTAAGGCTTTTGTGACAAAATTTGAGAGGGATCCGATTAATCTGTGAGCAGTAGGGTGTCAAAGTACACAACCTATGACTTCCTGTTGCCACTAGGTGGCGCTATTACTATGATTCTAAATTGTCATATACATGTGTTCAGGGTCAGGATGTTATGACATATGAGAAATTTGGAGCAGATTAGGCAATGTACAGCCGAGTTACAACAACTTTCTGTTTCATGGCGAATGGTGTTTTTTTGCCGCCACGCCACGGACACATAGTTCAATAACTTTTTGATCTTTGAGTATCGTTTCACTGCCAAGGTCTCAAGAGCATACTGACCAAATCTGAAGGCAATCGGGTTTAATCTCTAGGAGGAGTTCGTTAAAGTACGGCGCCTTGAAACGGTCCAAAAACGTCATAAAATTCAAAATGGCCGACTTCCTGTTTGGTTTAGGATATACCTCCTTTTGACTTTTTTGTACGTCCCATCACGTTCCACATACCTACCAAATTTCATACAGCTAGGTCAAACCCAAAGTTGGGGCTACTCTGTAGGGGGCGCTATCGAGCCAAAATGTCATGCCGCAGCTGGACACCCCAATAATACTGAAATTTTCACCACGATTGAATTTTGTGCCAAATTTCAAAAGATTCCCAGTATCCCAAGCACCTCCTTTTTGCGATGAAACTGGTACGATAATAATAATAATAATAATAATAATAATAATAATAATAATAATAATAATAATAATAATAATAATAATAAAAAACATTAGAATAACAATAGGTCCTCCGCTCCGACTACGTCGGTGCTCGGGCCCTAATTACTGATGGCTGGATGACTGAACTGTGACACACTTAGACCAATGGAGAGCATTGTCAGAGTACAGGAGGAGACAATCGGATTTCAGCCAATCACAAAGCTGATAATGGACTTTTGAAAGTAAACTACTGACTTTCGGGTATAAAAACATTGTTCAGAGAGACGTAATTTAGTTCTTCATGGCGATCCTCTTTTACAGCAAACTGTCGTTTGTCGGCCTGTTGGGGAGGGGAATGTGTGAACTCGGTTTTGCGAATCCTTACTATCGATAGTGTAATTCAGTTTGTAACTGTCTTTTAGCTTCTGTGAATTATTAAATACTTTTTCATTGTAAACCGGATCCAGCTGACTTTTTGGCGTGACTTTGTCGCTCAAACAACATCAGAGCGAAAGGTCCACGGCCTCCTGCGAGGAGAGGTTAACCACCATTATAATAATCATGCTGTATATGAAATGATAAGTATGTTTGTTATGTTTTTTATTACTGCAGATATACAGATGCTAGTTGGATAACAATAAGGCTGGTGGGCTGGTTACCCTGGGGTCTACTTTCTGTGTTTATGTTGGTGATTAATCTAAGACTGAAGGTTATTTGGAAAGCTTTCGGAGGCTCACATCAGTTGCCCTGATATTCCTGATACCTCTACAGGGAGCAGGTGCAGCCATCATGACCCACAGTGAGGACTATGAGAGAATTGTCCTTTATTAGCTCTCACAAACAACTAACTTAATATTGCTGTGACTGCTCTTCAAAGACGTCGGCCCCAGGCGTGTTTTGATCCTGCTTTCTGAGCCACAGATTGAATCTTTGCTCTCTAATCTTTTGTCATATCCTGAACTCTTTATTATATTACATCACACACTTATCTTCTTTTTTTTTTCACACTGAGCAACAGGTGGCATCAGGATATTTATATCAGAGAGCCTATATGTCATATTTAGCAGGCAGCTGCAGCGTGTGCAGGCCTTATACACAAGCAATACATGTCATTTTATAACAATGTAATTGCATTTGACATCCATCATAATTATTACATTGAAATGGGTAACTGCAGGCATTAACTACACACTATACCAGTATGACAGGCCCCCACTGGGTAAACTAATAGTCAGAAAAGTTGACGCCTTTCCACCAGAACAATGTGCATCGGAATATATTATGCAGAGGCTGTTTTGTCAGCTGAAAGGTGAAGAAGATGTCTGCCTTCTGTTCCTGCTCGCCATTTAATTCCTGTATGACTTGTGCCATATGCCCTTTAGAGCTCGAGTGGTCGTTTAGCATGCACCCTAAATATTAACCACCGCGCCTTCACTCAATTACCATCTGTCTATGCGTAAAGGGACTGCCTCAGTTTCACCTGACTTTGGAAACAAAAAAGTTACGTGATGGACAGCCTGTTATTCCAAAAAATAAAATTCAATGTCAACAAAGGGATTTATAAATGTAAAGAACATTTAATCTTTGCATTTGTTTGACAGAAGGATCACGGCCATGGATAGATGCAAATTAGTTCTAATTTATTCTACAGTTTTTTCTTTTAAGTAATTTGTAAAATACAGGCAGAGAAACACTAACAAAGTAATTATAACATTGAATTCAATAAGTCAACCAAAATGAAGAGTAATAATAATGAGTCACTGATTGTGTCTTTCTTAATTGCATGTTTAAGACACTTCATTTTCTTGAAATTAACTTTCGTTCACCGTCCTCATTCCGTTAAGAGCTCCAGAGTGCTGCACTCTAGTAACAGATACACATCCACATCATTTGGGCTTTATTGCTACTGTTAAAATGTTTTGTTAATTTCAAAAAAGAAAAAAAGAAAAGATTAATTGAGAGCAAAAAAACAAATCGAAATGTTCCCCTCCATGCAGTCACCAACAATGATAAGCTCATAGAAATGATGCTGGTTTAAAAAGTGCCCGGTACAAACTGTAGAAAAGACTGTTGCTACACATCACATGACACCTGAACTCTTCTCTCAGTTCCTTTACTGCTGACCCAAACAGGTGTTTTGTGTTCCTCAGAGGGAACCCAGTGTGGCCTCACCTGACTGCACTCACTGAGTAAACCGGTGGTGAACGTGGTGGGAAAACCATGGCACTTGACCACAGAGTGCCCTCTCACATTCAGCTCCTCAGTTGGTGTGTGTCAGTTTGTCTCCGTCCACCGTGTCCTCTTATTGCACTGTAAGCTCTGCTGAGTAAACAGGCCACTGCTGCTCCCCACTGAAGGCTCTTCTCACCTGCTCTTACGTGCAAGAACTAACTGTATTACTTTATTATTTACATTCTTCTCTGACTATCCTGTAAAACTTTTTGCTGAAACTACACAGCAAATGTATGATTCATTCATTCCACCGGAGTAGAGAAGTGTTCTCAGTAAATCATCAGACCGTTCAACGTGCACGGATTGTCAGTTATATTTATGCTGAATTCCTTCATGCCATCAGTAGTTTGAAGTGAAGCATTTGCGGTGTGCAGCGGGCTGGATTTGAGATAGATATTTGTGCTGGAGTTGAGTTAATATAAATCATTGTCTGTTGGGAAGTCGGTGAGGGATCATGGCCTTGTCACTGCACTCACCCCTTCAGTTTGGTGAGGGCACCTGCATGGACAGGTTGGGACCTGGAGCAGATAGTGTGAGCCGCCATCCGTGTTACACCGGGTCGGTAAAGGTCACCGGCGGGTAAAAGGAGCCATGGTGGTGACGGGATTCCCTTCGCCGACCAAGTGCCAAGTTAGATATGATGACTCATGATATGTTTGAACAATCAAATCCTTTGTTCCAAGTGATGTCACACCTCCATGTACAGTTCCAGGTAGCTTGCTGCCAAAATGGAGGAACGTCTTATCAATTTGGTTTTGCAACAACTAAGAGAAAAGCAGCAACTGCAAGGACAAATATATAGCTTGAGATTGTCCAGAAGCTGGGATACAATGGAGATGGTAACATACAGTTGTGGTCAAAAGTTTACATACACTTGTAAAGAACATAATGTCATGGCTCTCTTGAGTTTCCAGTTATTTCTACAACTCTGATTTTTCTCTGATAGAGTGATTGGAACAGATACTTCTTTGTCACAAAAAACATTCATGAAGTTTGGTTCTTTCATGACTTTATTATGGGTTAACAGAAAAAGTGACAAAATCTGCTGGGTCAAAAATATACATACAGCAACATGAATTAGCAATTTTGGTGACTTAGAAAGTTGTGTCAATGAAATGAGCTTCATAGCATGGCCTCTTAACTTCTTGTGAGTGATTATGAGTGACTACAGCTGGTGACTTCTCTGAGGCCATTTAAATAGGGCTCATTGGATACAAACGCCCACAAACGCTACAATGGGAAAGTCAAAGGAGCTCAGCATGGATCTGAAAAAGCGAATCATTGACTTGAACAAGTCAGGAAAGTCACTTGGAGCCATTTCAAAGCAGCTGCAGGTCCCAAGAGCAACAGTGCAAACAATTGTTTGTAAGTATAAAGTGCATGGCACTGTTTTGTCACTGCCACGATCAGGAAGAAAACGCAAGCTATCACCTGCTGCTGAGAGAAAATTGGTCAGGAGGGTGAAGAGTCAACCGAGAACCACCAAAAAGCAGATCTGCCAAGAATTAGAAGCTGCTGGAACACAGGTGTCAGTGTCCACAGTCAAGCGTGTTTTGCATCTCCATGGACTGAGAGGCTGCCGTGCAAGAAGGAAGCCCTTGCTCCAAAAGCGGCACCTTAAGGCTCGACTGAAGTTTGCTGCTGATCACATGGACAAAGATAAGACCTTCTGGAGGAAAGTTCTGTGGTCAGACGAAACAAAAATCGAGCTGTTTGGCCACAATGCCCAGCAATATGTTTGGAGGAGAAAAGGTGAGGCCTTTAACCCCAAGAACACCATGCCTACCGTCAAGCACGGTGGTGGTAGTAGTATGCTGTGGGGCTGTTTTGCTGCCAATGGAACTGGTGCTTTACAGAGAGTAAATGGGATAATGAAGAAGGAGGATTACCTTCAAATTCTTCAAGATAACCTAAAATCATCAGCCCGAAGGTTGGGTCTTGGGCGCAGTTGGGTGTTCCAACAGGACAATGACCCCAAACACACATCAAAAGTGGTAATGGAATGGCTAAATCAGGCTAGAATTAGGGTTTTAGAATGGCCTTCCCAAAGTTCTGACTTAAATCCCATTGAGAACATGTGGACAATGCTGAAGAAACAAGTCCATGTCAGAAAGCCATCAAATTTAACTGAACTGCACCAATTCTGTCAAGAGGAGTGGTCAAAGATTCAACGAGAAGCTTGCCAGAAGCTTGTGGATGGCTACCAAAAGCGCCTAATTGAAGTGAAAATGGCCAAGGGACATGTAACCAAGTATTAGCACTGCTGTATGTATATTTTTGACCCAGCAGATTTGATCACTTTTTCTGTTAACCCATAATAAAGTCATGAAAGAACCAAACTTCATAAATGTTTTTTGTGACAAAGAAGTATCTGTTCCAATCACTCTATCAGAGAAAAATCAGAGTTGTAGAAATAACTGGAAACTCAAGAGAGCCATGACATTATGTTCTTTACAAGTGTATGTAAACTTTTGACCACAACTGTAGCTGATATGCACTTGCTAGCATTATACGTTGGTCACGGAATGGGGCTAGCCACAACAGCTAGCGTTAGCATCACATTTGGGGTGTGATTAATTGACCTGGTGTGTTGTCATGCAGAAAATTGCCGTGCAGATTCTCCCTTTCCTGCAGCACATTTCAACATTGGACTGGTGAGAAACGGCTTTTAGAAGTCCACAACAAATGTATAAAAACTGAATGAATAACGTTTCTAATTATTAATAATATTGTTTAAAATTTCAGAAAACTTGGCTATATCATGCTGCTCATCTCTATCATATTACGGTAGTCGTTTTTGGTGTCTTTATTTGCCTTAATGTGAAACTTTGACTCATGTTTTCTGCCAAATAATGAAGGTTAACTAGAGTAAACTCTGAGTAATTTATTTATTTCATTATTAACCTCAAATGCAGACAATTAGGCCAGCTGATCTGGCCAATCAATTGGTGGGGTTTTATTATGAAGTTTTTTTGCAGCTGCCCCGACCTGAATACAAATCTACCCTCCATGCATGCAACTTGGAGCAAAGGCTGTACTCTTCAAATCATCCCACTCTTCTCTGTAGCCTGTGCACGTTGATCTTCCAGTTTCTCACATATAACCGGAACAATGAAGAATATGTGGTATTCCTGTGTGGATGGTGTAGAGTATAATTCCAAACTTTCACAAAGCAAAGAAGGTTTTCAGGCCTGTTCTGTGATCTGAGGTGAATGTGACGTCGTGCCCTCATCACTGTCCTCTGCTTCTGTTCCAGTGTGACACTTTTTCAGAGTCTGGCTTATTGTCCGGATCTTCTCTCTCACACAGCCCTGCAGTTCATTGTTAATTAATGCTGACATGCTACAGGCTAACATTCGCGCAATTTTTACATTCCCTGGTGCAAATGATTTCATAATAAACCTCTGACCATCATTGCTGGCAACACCTCTAATTGCGATATGAAATCGTCCCTGGACGATAAGCCCGGAATAGGCTTCCCAATTGTGACTTCTCTGTAAGCAGACTAATTAAGAGACTGCTGACATTTGATAAGAAGGCAGCTATGCTGAAAATAATGGGAGAGCATGAGGGATATTTACTGCCCTTATGAGCAGCCGAGAACTAAACATCCCCATCGCTGGGTAGAAGCAGACAAATGAAATGTTCACACCTCCACACACCCATCAAGATACAACAGAATGCTTAAGACTATAGTATGTTCACTGAGTCATATGAGTGTGAGACAAGAGACCAGAGTCTGGACTATTTTAAAGCTTGTGTGACACCTCATCTCATTTCAGGGGACAATGGCTCATTTAGAGGAGAACGTTCATTGGTGATACACACACATTTGCGTAAAAACTATATCTCATCTCATCTTCAACCGCTTATCCGGGATCGGGTCGCGGGGGCAACAGCTCCAGCAGGGGACCCCAAACTTCCCTTTCCCGGGCCACATCGGCCAACTCTGACTGGGGGATCCCGAGGCGCTCCCAGGCAAGTTTGGAGATATAGTCCCTCCACCTGGTCCTGGGCCTCCCTCGAGGTCTCCTCCCAGCTGGTCGTGCCTGGAACACCTCCCTAGGGAGGCGCCCAGGTGGCATCCTTACCAGATGCCCGAACCACCTCAACTGGCTCCTTTCCACGCAAAGGAGCAGCGACTCTACTCCGAGTCCCTCACGGATGACCGAACTTCTCACCCCATCTCTAAGGGAGATGCCAGCCACCCTCCTGAGGAAACCCATTTCGGCTGCTTGTACCCGCAATCTAATTATTTCGGTCATGACCCAGTCCACATGACCATAGGTGAGGGTAGGAACAAAGATTGTCCGGTAGATAGAGAGCTTTGCCTTGCGGCTCAGCTCTCTTTTCGTCATAACGGTGCGGTAGAGTGACTGCAATACCGCTCCAGCTGCTCCGATTCTCCAGCCTATCACGTTTCATTGTTCCCTCACTCGCGAACATCCACCGGTTTCCTGCTGAGGACCATGGCGTCAGATTTAGAGGTGCTGATCCTCATCCCAACCGCTTCACACTCGGCTGCGAACCGATCCAGTGAGTGCTGGAGGTCACAGCCCGATGAAGACATCAGGACCACATCATCTGCAAACAGCAGCGATGCAATCCTCAGCCCACCGAACTGTAAACACTCCTCCCCACAACTACGCCTCGATATCCTGTCCATGAATACCACAAACAGGATTGGTGACAAAGCGCAGCCCTGGCGGAGGCCAACCCAAAGACTTTACCAGGGAGGCTGAGTAGTGTCATACCACGATAATTGGCACACATCCTCTGGTCCCCCCTTTTTGAACAGGGGAACCACCACCCACACAATGTTGAAGAGACGTATCATCCAAGACAGCCCCTCCACACCCAGTGCCTTCAGCATTTCTGGACGGATCTCGTCAATCCTTGGGGCTTTGCCACTGTGGAGTTGTTTGACTACCTCAGTGACTTCCACCAGGGGAATTGATGATGCTCCCCCATCAGCCTCCAGCTCTGCCTTTACAGTAGAGGGCGTATTAGTCGGATTCAGGAGATACTTAAAGTGCTCCTTCCACCGCCCGATTACCCCCTCAGTTGAAGTCAACAGAGTCCCATCCTTACTGTATATAGCTTGGATGTTTCCCCGTTTCCCCCTCCTGATGTTCCGGATGGTTTTCCAGAAACACCTTGGTGCCGACCGAAAGTCCTTCTCCATTGCTACTCCAAACTCCTCCCACACCCGCTGCTTTGCCTCCTTCACGGCAGTGGCTATATCCCTTCGGGTCTGTCGGTACCTTGCGACTACCTCAGGAGTCCTCCGGAATAACCTTATCCCGGAAGGCCTCTTTCTTCCTTGACCTCTTTTCTTCCTTGACCACCGGTGTCCACCACAGTGTTTGAGGTTAACCGCCCCTTGAGGGACCTAAGACCTTGAGACCACAGCTCACCGCTGTAGCTTTGGAAATAGAAGCTTTGAACATCGTCCATTCCTGTTCGATGACCCCAACCTCCACAGGGATGCTAGAAAAGCTCCGCCGGAGGTGTGAGTTGAAGATCTCCCAGACAGGGACCTCCTCCAGATGTTCCCAGTTTGCCCGCACTACCCATTTGGGCTTACCAGGTCTGTCCAGAGTTTTCCCCCACCCTCTGACCCAACTCACAACCAGATGGTGATCAGTTGACAGCTCCGCCCCTCTCTTCACCTGAGTGTCCAAAACATACGGCCTCAGATCCGATGATACGATAACAAAATCGATCATCGACCTTTGGCCTAGGGTGCTCTGGTACCACGTACACTTATGAACATCCTTATGCTTGAACATTGTGTTCGTTATGGACAATCCATGACTAGCACAGAAGTCCAACAACAAACGAGCGCTCGGATTTAGATCAGGGAGGCCGTTCCTCCCAATCACGCCTCTCCAGGTATCCCCATCGTTGCCCATGTGCGCGTTGAAATCCCCCAGCAGAACTATGGAGTCCACCACTGGAGCCCCATACAGGACTCCAGTCAGGGTCTCTAAGAAGGCCGAATACTCTGAACTGTTGTTCGGTGCATATGCTCAGACAACAGTTAGAGTTTTCCCCCCCATAACCTGCAGACGTAGGGAGGCGACCCTCTTGTCCACCGGGGTAAACTCCAACGCAGCGGCACTCAGCCGGGGATTTGTGAGTATCCCCACACCCGCCGGTCGCCTCACACCCTGGGCAACTCCAGAGAAGAAAAGAGTCCAACCCCTATCCAGGAGTACGGTTCCAGAACCGATGCAGTGCGTAGAGGTAAGCCCCACCAGATCTAACTGGTAGCGCTCCACCTCCCGCACAAGCTCCGGATCCTTCCCCCACAGAGAGGTGATGTTCCACGTCGCCAGAGCCAGCCTTTGCCGCCCGGGTCTGGTCAGTCGAGATCCCTGGCCTTCACTGCCACCCATGGCACCCTATATCATTTGTCAACAAAAAACTGAGTGTTTTGGGGACATATAATTCTCAAAATGAATACATTATACAAAATCCCTTTTGGCCAAACTGTTAATTATGAATTATTCCAACATGAAGATTTTTGTGCAGCAATAAAACAACTTGTCTTCCTGCTGTGCCCTATATGTTATCATCTATTAAGGGTATTCATATGATCCTTCTACTATTCTTATAAAGCTAGTGTAAACCAGCTTTTGTATTAATATGAATATGTTCTGCAGGTTGCTCAAAACATTTAATTTATGTATTAAGCTGTAATACAGTTAGTAAAGTTGCTGAGTGATACAATCAATGGAAAGCGATTATATTGAACAATTCTAATATGAGAAAACATATATCAAATGAGTTATTAGCTAACTCTAGCTCATTTACATTGAGGTGGAAACTGAAATATTGACTAATGTGCACTATTCCTGGTAAACAAATAAACAAACAAAGGACTTCCCACTTTCCCAACATGAAAAGCCGTTAGCACATTGTTATTTGAAAGCACTGGGAGCACTACATATCAAATGCAACATAAAAGAAAATTTTTGCAATTGATTTTCTTAACAACCAGGGGACAAGATTCATTACAAGTGCCATCAGTAAAACCGACCTCTAAAGAGTGCCGACTTCATTTGGCTCATCTGACACCACAGCCCCAACAGCCTGCAAGCTCTAATCAGGAGATATGCCTGTGAGCAGGGCGAACGCCGCAACAGATTTCACACAATCCCATGGCAGCATACAGTATATCCCTCTGATTAGTGTGTGTGTGTGTGTGTGTGTGTGTGTGTGTGTGTGTGTGTGTGTGAGAGAGAGAAAGAGAGAGAGCACTCAGCTTTGTGACTCACAAGCTGTCTTAAAAAAGCAGCGCCATTAGATTACTTAACCTGCTAGTTAGCATTAGCAACTGAGCCATTATTAAGCAGAGCTTTCAGCACTGATAAACCGCTAACAATGTTTTGTATTTATTAAAACAAAATTCATGCAGAGTCACAGTATGTCATTTTATTATCATCTCCATCTGAGAGCCAACACAAAACAGAATACCAGAGCATTAGCAAATACAGCAAAGCAAAGTAAACAGCAAACACTAATCCATCTACACATCTATCAATGTTTACTGAGCAAATAGATATTAATATATCCAATATTTATCATCCTGGGAACACATAAGCTTTTAGATTTCACAATGTGCTCATTGCTAACTGGAGAGTTTCAGTGTGGGATAATAAAGGGTAGTCTGAGCTTCTGCCGTCACATTGTGAAATACATTCAGTGATTCCACATTAGTTCACCCGGCTGATTTATCAGCAGCTTCTCTCTGTTGTCACTGGTTTCATCTCAAGCAAATACTAAGATCCACAAGAACAATACCATAACAAATCCAAAACTTCTTGTCACAGACATGAAAAGACTTCACAGAGTATTAAAATACCGTCTGCAGTGCAAACATCCACTTATTATTTATTAATTTATTTTAAAAAGACATCAAGTATAAGTTTTCTCTTTACTGGAAGTGTATTATAAAACCCTGTCTCCTATGAACAACATGGTACTGTATATCATAAATATCATAAACACATACATCACAAAGTGCAGATACTGTAAAGGACACGACCAGATGTTTTATACACATTCTCACTTTAAAGCCAACGCTAAAAGAAAGATGCTCATAATACCTTTAAACAATGGGGGGTGGGGGGTATAGTTGTTTGTGCTGTAGTTTTTGTCATGAATACTTTCACATACAACAGCAATATTGTGTAGCAATAAATCAAAATGTGGAACCGTTTGGTTCATGGTCCGAACCAAACGGCAAACTTCATTACTTCTTTCAACCCTGACAAAGGCCGTGCATATCCACTGTTGATCCACTGATTCAACTTAAACTCACTAAGAGCATTTCATTAAAAAGAAACTCAATATACTATCTTACAGTAGCTTAGTTATACAACAGTTTTTTAGAGACAGACTCCCAGACGCTGCTCTGGGTCAATAGGATCCTGGTAGTTGGTCCTCTGCCGGCACAAAGCAATTCAAACGTGTTATTGACAAAGTGTTGCAGCTGTTGCAGATGTGCATTGCTGCGGTGTGTAAAAACCTTTAGTGTTCTAGAAGTTGATCTACGATTATTTAAGAGTGAGCACTTCTTAATCTTTAGAAAGGTTGTAAAATGGATTATATAAAATTATACTAGCTGGCTTTGGGGAATAAAGCCCAAATACTTAACACGTTCATAGACATTTATATAAAAAAAAAAGTCTCCTTTATATCCCAAAACAAATCTGTAAAAATCTATTAATTTGCCTCAATCTTCTTTTTACCATACTGTAGCAGAAGTAAATCCCCCCAAATCCCTTTATTTCCTTCTACCTTGATGTTTAGAAAATCAAGACCGCTCACATCTCGTTAAAACTGGTCTCAAGAGATGGTAGGGATTTTACAGCACTATGGAAAGTAAAAAATATTTTTACAGTTTTCTATTGAATTTCAAAATGTTCGCTCAGTTTTCCTCATCGCCCAAAATAGGCCAGACTTCATGTGTACAAAACCTTTTGACTGCCTCTGCTGACCTTAGTGAGAAGTCAGCTCCTGAAGCCCGTTGCGCTGTGGAAACAAGTCTGTACACTGAACCCAACAAAGAACGACCTGCACAGGATGTGACTACGCGTCAGCCTCAACACAGTGAGCATGTATTTTATCCGGTGAATGACAGAATCAAGAGAAGCTGTGGAAAAAGGGCCCCTGTCATGAGGAACACAACGATTTTTTGAGGCACTTTGGAGCTGACCAGTTATATTTAAAGCTGCACGCCGTCACTTTGTCACATGCTACACTCTTACAGCGTCACTCTGTCAAAAACCTACCTGCCCTTATCACCAGCTGGCATGGAGCGCTAAAATCTCAAGAAATTCAGTGTGACGCTGGAGTGTGAAATCCCCAAGCTTGTGTTGCATCAGCCTGATAATTCCACCTGATGATAATTAATAACGATCCACCGGCGAGGCGTTCATGCACACCGTCTCAGCTGTGCCCCTGTGGCACTTGACAAAGCCAGCGAGGAGACAGTGGTAACACGCGCGAGATGAAAGGAAACATGACATGAACTGGGAATACGCATTGCATTCAAGCTTCATCAGGTGTGCGACTGGCTTTATAATGTATAAAAAAATAAAGACTCCATAATGATCTGATATAGGAGCTTTAGTTGAGAAGGTTTCAGTGAGCTCTCGGGAGAGATCCCAAGCCATTAGCCGTCGCTTTAGGGACCAAAGAGCCTCAGTCTGTTGAACAGTTCATTAATGTTTTTGCTCCTTTGAAACCTACAGGAAGAGTAGTGGAAACATGCACAGGGGCATCACTGAGCAGGTGGGTTACATTAGAACAAAAGACATTCAGGCGAGCGAGCGTCCACTGAGTTAGATATCTATGTATTTATGCAAACCGCTGCATTCTGGGTGATGAATTGCTATCAAGACTCGGCACCATTACATTCACTCTGAACTAAGCATAGAATGTCACCCGGCGTTAATGATGAAAGGCAACTCTTGGCTTCACTCGCTACAATTTCAATGATGTTTACCTGGACATAGACTGTTTGTTCTGTGATCACCATTACAGCTTAATTAAACAGAAACCATTGGGATCAAAAGCCAGGAGGCAGCAGGATTCCAATCCAAACTGCGCAGCCTGTGAGCTGAGCTCCAGGCGGCCTCGTCCACCGACGTGGATGAGCGACTGTCATCTGTTCTCTTTGCAGCCACTTAGCGTGTAGCGTTTCTGAGCCCTCCACAGATGACCTGTCATCCCGTAAGGTTCCAACAGCAATACCTGTCAGAGAAGCTGTCATAAAATCTTAGGCTGATTTCTGTCACAGAGCAGTGACAGAATGAGCCACTTTATCAAGGAATAGGGGACCCACTTTCAGAGTGCCACCTCATAAGTGAGCTACAAAAGTGAAGGCCTCTCTGTGGAAAATTGCTAATGGCTCTTAAGACACATTTTTTGCTTCTCAGTGCAAATTCAAGTACATTCAGATGCAAAAAAGAGGCATGGACTCTCATTTATTCACTGACTCACAGCGGACCTCTGAGGAGCCATAGCAATGTGATCCACTGTAATGCAGTTGATTGCTGTGAGCTATAATGTAGTTTTAAAACTATTAAATTGCTGATCTACACTTTTCTACAGTTTTCCTACAAATTATGTTCATGTTCTACAAATTAAAAATAAATAAAAATCCATATTTTAGTTTTTGTAAAAGGAAATTTTTATCAGCCTCTCTCTCTCACACACACGGACGCACGCACACACGCACACACGCACACACCCTCACAATAGCCCTTCCTCCTCTTAAAAACTCTCACCACACTCACCAACAGGATGTTTTGCACAGCATCCTTCCCTAACTCTTAATAACAGTCCAGAGTCGTTGTGATGTAAAGCTTGTAAACCGGACTCTGTGTCTGTTCTGTCACATGTTCTGTCTGTGCTTAATCACCTGGAATGTTTTGTATTTCTTAAAAAACATAAGAAAAATATTTTTTGGTTCAGGAAATGCTAAAGAAAAAGTCAGTGTTGGCTGACACCATGCATGGTTTTTCCCACATCTATGCAACATGAGTGCTTAAACAAAAGCATGAAATATGTTCAGCAGATATGGTGAGTATGAATAGTTTGACTAGCAGATGTGTTCATAAGAAACATCTCTTAATTAGGTTGACATAAGCTGGGCTCCATCTGAAACATATCTGCTATTGAAAATCAAGTCGTTTTTGGAGACAGGGTTGTATTTGTGAAGTAAATAATCACTGTGGAGTTTTGTACTTACTGTGGTCCTGATAATGCATCCAGTAATGAATTGTATTAGTATGTACTATAATGCAGGTTCAATATGAGTTATGATCTGTCTAACCCAGACGTAGGAGGAAGAAATGCATTTAGTAAAGTCATAATCTACTCGTAATATATATCCAGCGGTGTAATTTAAAAAACCCAGTGCCTTCTTCTTTTCCCTTCCAGTTGTCATCGTGTGAGAGGAGATAGATCAGCATCGTCACTCAGACGTCCATCTACTCCTCAGACAGACGGACAGCATGAGAGACAGCTTCAGATCAACATGCATGGACTTACTTTAAGACAGATACACCTAACAAAGTCACGCACTCATTACCTGTATGTTACGTTCCAAGCTTATTTATTACAAGCCAAACCATGCTGTGTTGTTGCCTGATCAGGTCGTGTAATCGAGAATGTATCGACTCTGCAGTGAATTGGTGTCTGTTGGTAAATCGGGAGGGTCTGTGTTTGGTCTGGTCTCAGATGTTATCAGTGGTTGATAGATTTGGATGCAAAGACTGTGTTGTGAGAACCCCCATAGCGCCACAGTGGGGGGGTTTCGGGGTCAGTCTTCTGCCTGTACCCGACACAGATAAGAGCTGCAGTGAGGTTAAACCCTGGGGAGGACGCTCGGAGGCGGCTGACAATTGCTTATTTTGGTGTAATTGAGACCTGTAGTGAATTTGTGTCTGATGGGACATTGGGAGGGTCTGTGTTTGCTAATGGACTTTTCGTCTGTCTTCCTTTGTTGTGAAGCACTTTGTGCTGCATTTCTTGTATAAAAGTTAATATACAAATAAAGTGTATTATGATATTTATTATTATTATTATTAGTAGTAGTACTAGTAGTATTAAACTTAAACTACCACCGCTTAACAACGTTAACCACGTGTTACAACGTTATCCACACGCTAACCTTCAGCATGAAGTTACCGCTGAAGAGGCGTCATCATAGTGACGCTGAGACTTCTGCCCAATCAGCAAAGTATGACAAGTAGGGATGATATATTGTAGCACTGCAGGAGGTGACCTTAAAGGACGGCATGGCAGCCATTTTGCCAGGAAATTCATAACTGCATATATTAAAGGTATCACTTACCAGAAGCCCAAAACACCATTAAGCAGGCTTCAGTTAGAATGTATCAAAAACGCTAGAATAAATGAGAGAGATTAATCATCCGGTATCAATTCAGCCTGATGCCTCCAATTTAAAGTCATGTGGATGGGCGCTCACTTGCTCGTGACCCATATTCTTCCTGAGCAAAATCCATTCACAGCCAAGGAAGTACTTCCACTTTCTTGACTCAGTTTCTCACGTCTTGACAGAATGGGGACAGTCTAATTTGATATATGGCGATAAAATTTTGCTTTCTCAGCAGAGCATAACAAATTATATATTGAAAAATGGTTACACTTTATTTCACAATGCCTAATTATGGCGAGATGACGGCTTAATTATGGAAAAAACGGACCCACTTTGCCAGTATGTAGGTTGTTTAAACATCTGACAAGTAATGAACAAAGAAACACAAGTTGTGTGGAAGGCGAGGAGCACATTAATACACTTTCAAGCTTGCAAAGCAATGTGGATACGCTTTGAAATGTTTTGCCATCTAGCAGTGCTGAATGCTATATTATTGAACATATGGGGAAAACGTATTGCATATAGGTGTGTGTGTGTGTCTAAAATACACATGAAGATGAAGTTCCCACAGTGTCAGTCTTGGTCTCACAGAGATTCCATATGTAATAAATGTGGGCCTGGATATGTGGAATATTAAAAACTCCCAAACAGGAAAGAAAGTTTTAGATTTTTACAGGCGATCTGGCTCATAGCGCTGGAATGATCTACTTGTATCTGACCGACATCAGCAGCGTAATGAGTGCTAACATTAGCATATTTATGAGGGACCACGCTACGTCTTCATTTTATAGAGAATCCCAATTTTAAATGAGCAACCTTTTCTCATTTGAACAAAAGGTTACCACCTTGTCTCTGCTCTACAACAAAACATATCCTTTCATAGCTGTCCTGACACATTGCTTGAAGAATTAAAATTGGAATTGAAGAATCCTTGTGTCGGCCTGAGCACCAGCATGGAAGTATCATGAAAAGCACTTATTTTTTTTTATTTTGACCCTCCCATGACTAGCCATATTTAATTATAAAGGTAGGTATATTAAAGGCGGACCTTTTGTTTTTTATGTTATGTTTAACAGCAAATCACGACTCTTAAACCTAGGCCCTCTGACTTCCCCTTCCCTTATAGGGAACAACCAGCTCACTGTGTTCTCTGTTTCCTGTTACACTTCCAGCTCTGACACTAAAATAAGATGCTAGCTCAGTTCAGCTAACACAACGAGCAAGCAGTGAGTGTTACCACCTAAACATGGGTGCATGACAGCCACCACTCCTACCACACAAGACCAACGAAAGTTCATCACACACACACACACACACACACACACACACACACATCACAGCATGGACAACTGCGACATATTGACAAACAAACCTAGTGGATAGAATAACATCAGTTGGCACGGCGCCCATAAGAATACAATTTGGACTGATGACTTTTAATATAATATTTTGGAATACGGGCCATGATGATTCCCTTCACAGTGTAAATTCCAAATAAATAGAACAATTTAAAGTTGTATCTTCCTCCCATATTGCCAAAATAAAATATAAGAAAACATAAGTGCCATGAATAAGGAACAGTCCCTGAGGCCCCAGTGTGACTCTTTGTGTACCTTTGCATGCAGGCGTTTCTTTGTTCTATGTGCTCCGTGTGCGCTTGTCTCTTTTCTCTGTGCCATTAGGCGAGACACCACAGCAGCCATGATGTCCTCCCTCTCTCCCTCCACACCTCTCCGGCTCCTCCGAAAGCAGAATCATTTTTCCTTCTCTTCCACGCGCCTCTGATGATGGCTCACGTTATCTCCCCCGGAATGTGCTGTTTATTTCCTCCCCGACCCTGCCTTTTGCTGCAACGCAATTTAATTGCTGAGCAGCCCCCCCCCCCCTACATTCGACTCATTCATTTCAAATGCGTGACCTTTCCTGAGCACAATGATCAATCAATAGGTGTTTTCCCTCATCAGGCCCTTTCAAATTAAAACCACTGACTGAATTAAAAAGCATTTTGAAGCCAGAGTTATGAAGTACAAGTGCTGTAACTCAGGCTGGGAAAAAGGCCAATCATCAGCGGTCTTTACAGGAGATTGATTCATGGGTGAGCTGCTGTATGTGTTGTATGCTGAGGATATCAAAATAAAGACTTTCAAGGAGTCAATGCCAAGGTAGTTTCCATCATTTTCCCCAATCTTACAGTACATTTACTAACATCCACTGAGAGACATCTTCCAGCTGGGCTCGGAGAGGATCCTCCAAGGAGCTGCTGCATTATTGATTGGATCTGTTAAAAACACCTGCTTCTGCATCTGGGACCAGCTGAAGTTCCTACAAGGTGTGGTTAAAGTCTACTAACTGTTCAACCTCGCCTTCTGCAACCAGGTAGGCAATCTGTCGCCCATCACCAGAACAATATGTGCTGGCATATGTCTTGCCAAATTAGCCAGTTTCACAACTTTGCAACTCCACTTAATTTGTGACTGTAAGTTATGCTTTCCTACATTCTAATAACAGCTTATTTTGTGCTCTCTATACTGAGACACTGCTGGATTTAAGATTCTCTACATGTGGGGTTACATTGTTTGTAAAAAAGCACAAGAGTAAACAAGCAGTATTACTATTACAATATTACTACTATGTCCTATCATTAAAAGAGTACTCTATTTAGTACAGCTATTTAGTACCATACAGTTGGAGGACTCAACAACCTTCTACATTCATCAAGCTCTGCTCTCTAGCCTAATCTGAGATACATGTTATTTTCTCAGGCGTTTGAAGGCTTCCTTTTTTAAAATAAGCACCGCAGAAATAAACCGATCCGCATGTGTTAAATTGCAAGGACACCACAAAGACCATTATGTAATATAAGGATAGTTTTGTTTAAAGTCAAGGTCTATAACAGAACCACAGCTATTTAGCGTTGCTTCAATTTTCAAAAGAGGATAAATGTTTTGTGATATATTTGTGTCTGAGCTTCAAGCCGCTGTTTTCCTTGGCAGCAGTTGACTGATGTCTGACAGGAAACACGTTGTCAACTCCGGTGGTGCTCCATTGACTTGATACACCATTTTAATTTTTCCTTCTTTTTGGGCCTTTTTAAGATACAATTTAATGTCACAAAGGAGATTTGTCTTGGACACACACACACACACACACACACACACACACACACACACACACACAGTACCTGCAGTACATGCACAGACTGCCACCAACCAACAAAGTGCACACTGCTCATCGTGCGACATACCAGTGGTCATCATAATGGTGTGCATGTGCGGTTAGAGGAGAGCAATCAGCATCAAATGTACATGTGTGCATTCATTTCTTATAACCCAATGAGGTTTTTACACTCAGATGGTAAAAACAAGCAAGCTAGGCTAAGTAGCAAGCTAGGGTAAGCTAATTTGAAAAAGGGAAAGCTATTTAGCATAGCTTGCTAACATTAGCACGAGTTCCTACAGGAAGTTAGTTTTCGTTCAAAAACTAACTTTCAATCAAATTTCGTTTTCAATGAAATACATAAAAGCGTACATTCCTGGTGGATTACTTTGCAACATGACTCTACTGTTTACATTGGTTGTTCTGAAGATGTTTTGCAGTGTTTTGGCAACTGACGAACCTTTAAACTTATGAATCTGTTACTCCAACTTTACTTCCTCAGTCAGATTTTACTTGTCTCACTTGATCTGCATCCTACCAAACAAGGTCCCTACGGACTCCAGAGGTTTCGGTTACTCTCTGCCATTTCTCACAAGTGAGCATTCCAATTTTTCATGACATTTTTCATATTATTGTTTTCTGTTTTAATTAGTGCCTTTCAAATAATAGTTTGAAACATCAATGTATTGGGGTTCTGGGGACCCCAATCAAAAGTGTGCAGCCTATGTAGTTTAAATAGATGAAACAAAACAGATGAATCAAATGTTTGCCACGGGTTCTAATGAAAGGAAACACACACAGACGCAACAGACACACATTTCATTATGTCTATTTTAATTTTACACAATAAACAAATTAACCGTAACATTCTTAAAAGAATTAAAAGTTGGCATTAATTACTTAACTAATACTGTTTTGAGAAGAAATAAGTAAACAATTTGCTATGATGGTTGTTTTTTATCACTATTTGTTTCAGTCGGTAGACCTTGTATGTTAAATATGTTTGAAGGATGAGAGTAAAACTTTCATGGGGCCAGAATCAAAACTCACTGCATTGGGTCAAAACTCAACATGAACTACACTAGGATTTAAATCAAGACACACAGTGACATAGGCAGCACTGCAGTAAAATAAATATAACTTAATTTGCTTCTTGTTGGTAATATAATTTTGACCAAATGAGTAGACCTGTAAATGCTGAGCATATACAGCAGACACTGATCTATTAGCAGAATTGAATTCATTTGGACTGGTGTATTACAATGATTTGTCTGTCAGAAGGCTTGGAGTTTCTTAGTTGTTCTATTGCTTCTGAAGATGAGTAAGTGTCTGCTTTTGTACATTTATGAATGACTAAAAAGTTTATTACTAAGCTTTACATTCAAAGGTGTCATACTCAAGGTTAAAAGATGTCAATGTGAATGATGTTAGAAGATGAAATTATGAATCTATTTTGTTCTATTTGGCTTTTATTCTCCCTTCAATGGTTTTGCATGGAAGTATCTAATGTATTGGCTGAATTACGGCCTGCGTGTCAGAAAGACATCATTAGCAGATCTGTCCTATTAAACAGACTCTTTTCTGCAAAAAAACAACATTTTTTACAATCATTGATGCATCTTGTGGTGGGATATCAACTTTGATCTGTGCATGCTTCACCAAAGAAATTCAAAGCACTGTTGAAGTGAAACAAGCTGTTGTAGAGGTGAGCGCAGGGCACCAAAGGCATGGTCTCATCTGAATTCTAAAGCAGTGGAGGACTCTTAAGAGTATGCAGAGCAAGAACTCTTGATTAAAAACAGACACTGTAACAGCTCTTGGTTTCATAAAAAATCTTTTGTCCTTCATGCCTAAATGACTTGTTATAACTTCCTGGATTTTTTTACTTCTCAGATGCTTACGGTTCAGTGAGCAGGAGAGGAACACCTCCAGTGACTCTGGTTGACTATCATTGAGAGGGAGGTTTCCCAGTGGAGGATTCAAAAATTGGCAGGTCACTACTGTGAATTCAAATATAAAGTCACATACTTAGCCAAATTCAAGATCAAAATAATTTCATGTTTAAAATGTAGTTCAATGACTATCCTTGTGTCAGAGAACCACATGTGTTATTATAACACACTTTCTTTTTAGCTCCTTGAAAGTCAAAGTGGGACAGGGTCTTGAGTATGAGAGTACAGAAATGCACGTTGAATTTCCCTGATGCAATGTGATCTTTAATCAGCGACGCTGCCATTGCTGAGCATCTCATTGAAAAGGTCTTCAAACGACCAGGCATCTCATTCAAATGAATTACACCGGATTCCCCCTCCCTCCAGATAAAAGCCCTCTACAACAAAGGTATTTCAACAACTCATTATGATGATATATAGCAATTAATTAGGAAACAGTATTCCTCCTAACCCTCATTTACAAGATAAGACGGTGCGAACCAATCCCTCCCCTACCACTCTAGACAAGACAAACAGGTGTGAGTGCAAATATCCACCTACTATGTGTTATTAATGATTTAGATTTGAGGGGAAATGACTGCTGTTGGTTTTGTGATTAATGATTTAGGACAAGCGAGCAGAAGCCATTCACTCGGAACAGTCTGCACCTGTCTGAGGCGCTCTGATGGCTGCTCGCAAAACGCTCTGGATAAGACACCGCTAAGAGCAAATTGGGAGCTCTTTGGTGCACTAATCTTCCCTTTACCCCCCTGTGCCCCTCTGTTCCTCCTCACTGTTATTTTCCCTCTCCATCTCTGTCTCACTCACAGACTCACTGCACTCAGACCTTCTTCCTTTCCGCTGACCCTCCTCCGTTTTTCTCCTGAATGCTCCGTGCTTCTTTCTCACAGCCTTTTGCTCCTCGTGTGGGTGGCGGGGTGAAACAGAAAGTTTGAGCGAGCCCTACAGGTCCACCACAAAGCGAACACAAACACACACCTTCATCGGCATTGCCGTACTCACACAACCACGTACTACTTTCGCCCACCTCGAACAGCCAAACAACACCCCACACTCCCACACTGTGATTTTAGAAGTGCATTTGGCCAATATATTTAAGAAAGGAAGCTTGCTTGGAGACTTCCTAAAGTACACATGCCATAGAACGGGTTATTGGGGATGCTTTCCTCTAATGCTATACAGTATTCGTACTAGCCAACACTGTGTTTTGCCTGGCTGGCTAACAATCAGCATCTCAGCATCTTTTTTTAATAATACTGCCAATTGTTCTAAAATAGGTTTCAAGGGGAACTTCACTTCCACGAGGCAGGAGCTTGGTTTCCAGTCCTCTTGTACATATTAATGCCTTGCTGTCTGCCACAGAGACACTGCTGTCTAAACTAAAAGCTGGATTAAAAAACAAAACAAAAAACACCCTCCCTCAGCACTTAAAATGTGTCACACAAGCTGTATTGTATCTTCCCTTGTGTTTTAACACTTAGTCCCTGGTGCTGAGGAATAGTAATGCACACTGTCACCCCACACAACAGTGAAAACCTAAAAAAAGATTCCACTCTAGTCACATACTTTCTCTTGAGATTAAAGTGTCCATCAAAAGTGTGGTACATTATGCATTTGTCCTCTTGGTTGTTTTTTGGGGGGTGTTGTTGAGCTGAGAGGAAGGACCTTTCTTTAAACCTGGTTCTGAATCCGGGCTCCAGGGAGGCTGGACTATAGGGGTGAGGAGTGATCAGCCCCTCCTCCAATGTATTGAAACTAATTCAGATCCTATCAAGCCACTCAAATCTCATCTACAATAATACACCTGTGAAAAAAGAACTCAGATCAACTAATTTAATTTTCCATTTGCTATATATACCCTCAAACAGGCAAACCAATCTCCGGGATGTTTTTTTTTGTAAAAGTGTCAGTAGTGAAAACAAAATGATATTCTCACTCTGCATAAACTACACAAACTAGAAAATATATAAAAAACAAATCAATTAAATTAATAATTTCTTATTTTCTTTGGTCTTTTTGTTATATACTGTATTACATATGTTGAAGTCCAATGTAAAATCTCTAACTGATTATGTGACTTGACGATACAATGGTGTGTGTGAGTGTGTACGCTTCATAACTGGTAACTAGTGTGCACTAGGACCCGTCATAACTACCTTACGCCACCGGACATAGGCCATCATATTCAATATTTTCTGTCAAAATGATTATTTATAGCCTTTAATATTGCTAAAATGGTACAAGAATGACACCATGAAACTTATGTTAACGATTCATCTCAAATGACAAATGATGCGTGAAATGAGGTACCCTTGATGGTGATAATTCAGTCCAATCAGTAATGGGTGCTTCTGCCATTGGCATCAGTCACAGAGATGACTATGCTCCTCACTAAGGCTCGTACATGTTACTGTGGGATGGCATTACATTCCAAGTTCAGCGGGGTCATGTGGTGGTGGTGGGCGACTTGATCCAGGCGTCATTTCAATTGGTCCCAGAGGTGTTCAGTCGGATAAAGATCCAGGGTGAAAGGGTGGGCCAATCAATATGTGGCACTCCAACTTCCTGGAGACTTATTGTGACTATTCTAGCACGATTTGGAGGAGTGTTGTCATCCATGAAGATGAAGTTACGGGTGTATTGCTGGTACTCAGATACCAATGATGTCCTTCAGTACTTTCTAAAGTGATGCAGGACCCATCTGTGACGGCTGTCCGTCGTTGTTGGGTCCAGTTCACATGGTCGCGTGATCAATGGTATCTGGCACCTCTATTGGTTGCCTGGCGTTCAACCCATAGTGGTGGAGGTGGTTCTGGATGGTCTGCCTGGATACTCTAGTACCCCTGGTGACCCTCAGCTGTGCTGCAGAGTCTGAGGTACTGGTCATCTGCGTTAGTAACACATGGAGCCCCACTCGGCTAAAGGCTACTGGCTAAAAAATTTGATAAAAAAGATGATTATGAAAGGTCTTCAAAAGTAGGTTGACACACTTAGGCAATGATATTTTATCATCTTTTGTACCATTATATGTCTTTACTGCTTTGTGACAGTTTTAGTGTTTATTGTAATGTACTTCCTTTCAGATGTCAGTGAATTGATGCCTCCGAATTTCGTACTGTCAAAGGACAAAACAGAGATCATCAGTGAACAGTCCAATAGACAGAACTTAATTTCATACCTTACTGCCTAGAGGGGGATTTTACTTTGGAGGCAATATTAAATAAAACATTTCCACTGGCTGCCTGTGAGCTGTAAAATTGATGCTAAGTTGATCACTCCGTGTAGACCTGAAAGGTGGCTGTAACATGTAGACGTTTTGTCTTTCACAGAGCACTGGGTAATTGAGAAGTTTATCTTTCGAGCCTACCTAGCTAGCTCTCCACAGGCAGCTAGTTAACTACCTTCCTGCAATGTTCTCTGCTGTCCCACAATCTAAAGCACTGTGTAGAGGTCACAGTTTAAATCTATAAAAGCAAGACCAGACGGACTGCTGGGGTTAATTGAACGGACATTTTATCGTGTTTTAACGACAATTATGTTGGCTCATCAATTGTTAACGCTTATAGCTAATGCTAATCATTAACAGCTCCATTAAATACACATATTGCAGCTTTGCGTGGAAACTCAAATTTAGTTTTATCTACGACCCCAAAAAATATCTTCATTCTACCAGAGTTTATACAGTATTGTGTCTCATCATGTTTCCTGAGCAGAACATATTTAGGACAAAAGTCTACAATACACAACACATCATTATTTTGTGTTAACACAAAGTACGTCAGATCTGCTAACACACTGACTTGGTTCACAGCAGTTCATCAGTTCTTTGAGATGGTCTGACTAAAACCCTACACTGATGCTGTATTTAATTCATGTGCACATAGACAGGTACCTACTGTTAAACACCTTGCCTATTTATTGCTTTCTTTATGGAAAAGCAAATGAAAGCCATAAAAAGTGCCATAAAATTAAAGTTATAGTTTATATTGTCTTCTTCAACATCACCTTGTTATAAGGATAAAGGAAGTTTTAAAATGCAACAGAGGTCTCTCTTAATCCCCTTTTATTAGTAAAAAATGTAATGAATATACATGAGGACAATGATTTTTTTTAAATCGTTCCAAGATTGATGTAGCTCTGTTGTGTGAAGCGCAGTTGAGTCTCTGTGCCAATGAATTCTTTATTTGGTGGCAATCAGCTGCCAATTAGTTTGACCCAGTTTTATAAGAGAGAAGCCTGAGTAGCTGCATGTTTTTTTGGTACTTTACTTGCACTGTAGCAATGAATTGTGGGACACCGATTCATCGTGTTGAACTCAGTCCTCTGACACGGGTACACTTTGTCTTGATAAAGACCCCGCTTTTATTGCAAGCAAGCCACAGTGCTCAGTATTCACACAATCATGTTGATAACCAAAGGGCTTGGATCTAGAAACTGCTAGCATTTACGACACCTGAATTAATCCAGTGCTGTGAATGCTGAATAAGAGGCGCTCAGATGAGACTGCCTCAGGAGGAAGTGAGCATAGAGCTGATTCTTGACAGAATGTCACACCAGACACTTTCAGGTGGCTCCAATCAAGATTTTTGTATTGTAAATAAATTGTAAATACTGAAAATGCCTAATCAATGGTTCAAATTGTTCTTACATAAGAAACTACACAACAATACGACTGTGGCTCACTGGTAGAGCAGGGGCGTCCTTCAATCAGAGGATCGGCGGTTCGATCCCCATGTTGATGTGTCGGGCAAGACACTTAACCCCGGTGTGTGAATGGTTATGAATGTTAGTTAGTTCTGATGGACAGGTGGCACCTTGCATGGTAGCCCCTGTCATCAGTGTATGAATGGGTGAATGATGACATGTGACAGTGCTTTGAGTGGTCCGAAGACTAGAAAAGAGAAATACAAGTCCATTTAGCATTTACTAACATAATGTTCCAGTACTAACTGACTCATTCTGGCACTAAATAAAGGGTAATAAATGAATCTTTATCTGTTGTTCTCTCCATTTGTCTTTCACCACTCAGAAACCAATAAAACAGGCTGTAGAGTTTCTGAACAACTCCACAGAGGCTGTCGTCAGCTATCATGAGGGTGTTCGCCTCACAAGGAACATGAGGCTTTTCCTCCAACACTCAGCCTGGCCTACTTTTATTTTTGCATTTAATCTTTGTTCTCTGATTCTCTGATATGATTGTCCAGAGAGAGTTGGCCTAAATCATGCTCCCCCAGCCTCTTGTGGATAACGGTGGGCAACTCTATCGATTGAGGGACTAACACAGCCCAGAAATTGCTCCCTAAGAATTGAGGGTTTGTCCTTGGTGACATTTCAAATGATAGCTGGCATTTATAGCTGCTGACATCTTGGTTGATGTGCAAAAACACAGCAAAATGCTTGGCTCTGTTTTGTGAGGCATTGCCTCATGAGATACTATGTTGTTCCATAAGTTTTGTCCAAATCATATTAGTGGCAGTTGTTTAGCTCTATTCCCTTGAAAACAATGTCCTTTTCTGTGCACAGCGTGTGGCAAGCCCAGTAATTCAATTTCTTTTAATATGCTTACAGCTTATTCTGTTCCCTAGCGCCTCGATAACGGGGTCTAGCTCCACCAAAGCACTGCTAATAAAATCATGTCCTCTTCACTTTTCACAATCTGTCTGTTTGTTTGTCGTCAGGATTACGGAAAAACTACTGGCCCTATTTTCATGAATGTCAAAATTTAAATTAGGAGCGGATCAGAATCACGGGGCAGATACACAGATTATTTTTTCCCTTTCAATAACATAGCTACATAAGGTATTATCTTTGTTTTCTTACTGAAGTCTTTTTGAACATTGTCCTCTTACTGTCCGGACTCAGTAGTCCAGCCTCATCTGAGTTTACTTCAGCTACCACTGTGCTCACAACACTGAGTTTGAATTGAAGATTTGACCACTTTGTTGCTGCATTAAAAAGGTTTACACTTGGTTTGTAATTCCGGTTAATCATGAATATTGTTTTTCAAAATTGCTGGTGTATGTTTGATTACTAACAATTCAGTAAATTTACATTTGTGTATGTTTTTGTTACATTTAGTTTAATAAAGTAAAACAACTAAAAGCAATGATGTTGCCTCACACATAAAACAATAATCCCAAGATTGGTCCTCGGTATCAGCCAAAGTCCAAGTATGGTATCGGGGTTGAAGAAGTTGCATCGATGCATCCTTAGTGTTTTTTCACCTCTCAGTCTACTAACAGGCCTTTGGGCTAAGGTTGTTGAGTATGCAGTAAGCCCCCTAGAGTGCCGGGATTTGAAGCAAATTTTACATTTTGGCCAAATGGTGGAATTACAATTTCTGGGACCATCAAGTGATGCAATTGATGACAAAAATATTTTTTTCCCATAGACCATAGACTAAGACGTCTGTAACTCGCCGGACGATCTGGGTCATTTTATACTCAGAAAACGTACTTGTTGGGCTTCATGCGTCTGTTATTTCCACTGACTTTCCTCTGGCCTCTTTTTGAAGAGAGCTGTCTCTGTGATTCAGGTTTGCCACAGGTCTTTGTTATTCCTGTTTTCTCCTGTTTATTATTCTGACGTTGCAGACCCTGCCGTCCTTGTTTACTTTTTTGCCATTTTAGTTGGTTTATTTCTGTTAATCATTCTTCTTTCAATAGATGCTATTCATTGTAACCCCTTAAGTCTTACAGTTCCACATGAACATTTAGGTCAGAGGTCAGAGCGACAAAGAGAAGGGAAGAGTAAGTCATGTCTATTGTTGACTCACAGACAAGTTGATCTACAGGAGAATAAATATCTGAAAGCAATACAGAATGCCTGAGAGCCTTACTATATTATATCCCTTTATATTTTACATGACTTTATATTTTCACATGGCACCTGGACTTTGTGTTCTCCTATACCAGGGGTCGGCAACCCGCGGCTCCGGAGCCGCATGCGGCTCTCCAGCCCCTCTGTTGTGGCTCCCTGAGGTCTACATCCACACTAATACAAATAAATAAAATGTTTTAACAAACAAAAACGATCTCCGTCCTGAAAACGAATATCACGTGACTATTCACGTACACTGGGCATGCGGGTGGGCCGGTGTAAGGAAGTAGATTGGTTGCTCAAAGCCGCTAACCGTGACTCCAGACGGCCGCTCCGTTGGTCTGATAACCCCGCTGGACGCTCACTAATCGATCCATTAACAGCTGCTTCCTCCGCAGACATGCAGACTTTAACTGAACAACAGCTGGTAGTGAAGACAACAAGGTAATCAGTTGTCCATGTTGAATTAACCTGGTACACAGGAAAAACGGGAGAGTAATTTTTACAAAGTTACTATTATTTTCCTCTCAAGGAGTCATATTTAATCATGTTGGAGTGTAATTACTTCCAGTAGCCAGTAGAGTGGGAGTAAATACTCAGAATAAAATCTATTGGAGTAAAACAGCGTGACCACTCCCATAACGCGTCCTTAGGTTTCGTTTCTGCCGCCATGACACCTCTCGCTACGGTGGAATGAGCTAACGGTTTATGGGATGGAAGAGCTGAAGTGAGAAACAGAAGACAGCATTTGTAATTACATGTCAGGTAAGGTAATTATTTTTGGTTAACTTCACGTGTGTACGGTACATTTTGTAGCAACATTGCAGCCAATCTAACGTTACTTCACTATTTGCATTGTCAGCTATGAACCGTAGCTTCTGATTGTTGGCGTTGCCAGATGCTAACGTTAGCTTCTAACTTTTTCACATAGTCACAGTCAAATGTTAGCTTCTAACAAATTAACATGAATTCGCTAAATATTTGGTGGTTTATGGACATATTAACGCCAGGTGGATTGTCGACACCTGTATTAAAGTCTCAATAAACTAGTATTAGCTATCATCAGTAGCCAGCGGACTTCACTGAGCAGGTGCAAGTGTGTTTTATTCTTTGTATAGTACTCTAGAGAGACCGTCTTTTGCTGCAATTAGTTGGTGTAAGATGTACATTTTACTGTGAAAATGGCTATGTAGACAGGCCGTTACAATTTGCAGTTTTGTTGGCCCGAACACGTGTATTTTACTCTGAAAAGAGCTCCGTTAAGGACCGTTTTAAGCGACTGTTTCTAGCTGCGTTTGTTGGCGCAAACACGTGTATTTTACTCTGAAAAGAGCTCTATTAAGGACTGTTTTAAGCGACTGTTTCTAGCTGTGTTTGTTGGTGCTAACACGTGTATTTTACACTGAAACGAGATGGACTGTGTTTCGCTGCAGTTTGTCAGCACCCTGGTCTATGCAACATGTGTGTCGTACTTTGGAAAAATGCACATCACTCTGTTGACTGCTAAAACTAGCTGGGCTTGACATTGGTACGGGCCACCCGCGAAGTGCGGGTAGAATTCCGCAGCACAAGCTGATTGGTCTGTTACTCTGTGGCGAGCTAGAGACAGCCAAGTCAGAGACAACCAGGTGAAGTAGACATTGTTCCAGATGAAGACAACTCGTTACATTTCTGTTACTGTGATGCTGCGTTCACACCAAACGCAGCGCAAATTATTCGCGCTAGTAGATTACATACAAAGTCTGTGCACAGACACTATGAGACTGGAGTGACGCGAATTGGCAGTATTCAAGGAAATAGTGCGCGGCGCAAATGAACAGGTCCTGTTAAAGACGCTTAAAATGTCCCTCATTTTTATGATGAAATAGTTAACCCCTGTGGAGACATATTAGTGCATGCATCATGTCTTTCTAATGTTAGCTTACTATAGTATTACTAATGTTGGCAGTTACACTGGTTCTGTACATTTAATTGGAGTTGTAACTGTTAAAAATACTGAATTGTTGGCTGGTTCTGATAATGAAACTAATTGAATTGTTTTTGTCATGAAGAATGCAGGCTAAACGAGTGAAGTACAGAGATCGTCAGAAGTACATTTGTTATGAGGGGCAACTAACCTTCAAATCCTTTTTGGATAGTGGTGAGTGAAACATATTGCGCACACTAACCTGTGGAACAATCTACTTGGGCTGTCAGTTTATGTTTTGCATAACTGAAAGTCTTTTCCCTAGAATAGTAATGGTCTGCATGGAACACTAAGTCAGTTTTGGCATTACAATGTTCAAGTAAAGATGGCCTTCTAATTTCTGTCTGTTATGTTTTTCTGCAAATACACAACTGATTCATCACTAAGCTTGTCCCTTGTTATTTTGTCTTCACAGTTACCAAGAAATTTGACCTTCCAACCTTGGACTTAAAGGTCTATGATGAATCGAAGACCGAAGTTGATGAGGAGGTGTTTGAGTTTCTACTAAGGAAACAAGACGTCGGTGTGCTGGAGATTTCTTTACCCCAAGACCCAAATCTTGAGGGTGAGTTACTTATTAGCTTATAACTTCATATTTATCTGTACAGCTTGGTCAATCTAACATGTTTCGAATATGCAAGACAATTGAATATATCCGTTTTTGTTTTTTTTACTTGAAATCTTTGTTTCTGTGCTCACCTGTTCCACCCTTTCTGGAACTGTAGTGGGCATGATAACAATGTGAAATATTTGCATTCCTCTACTCTAGTAATAAAGGATGTCTGCACTGATATTGTGTTATAGTCACAATGTTAATCACATCAGTTAAATGTTAATATGATTTCTAGATTCTTTGAGCTCCCCTTCATGCTGCTCCTTTGCAAGCTTCAGTGGAGACAATGAGAGGGACTCGGACAACACCACTATATTGCAGCATAGTCCTGCTACAAGAAAAAGAGATGAGGGAAGTCATCTAGCTCAGGTAAGCTCTGCAGTTTCTCTTGCATCCTTTCAGAAGGTTTAAACAAATGCCAACTTGAAGGTTGAGTGGTAAATGGCTGAATAACTGAAGTTGTAAAATGATGGCCATTCTGCTTTAGAATACTTGATGTCATTATTGTTTTAAACGTTTCATTGTGTTAATTCTTCTTCTTCCCACTTAGATGATTGAAGACATCCTGAAGAACAAACCTGGAGGAGAGAGGATCATGAATGAGTATGCCAGAACAAAAAGCCTAACCGATGCCAGAAGACGTGATATGGTCAAGATATTGGTCGCACATATGACAAGTGAACATGGGTATGTTGTCATGTTACCTGATACCTGCACGCCTAATACAAATGTTTGTCTTGAATTGACACAGTACAACACCCCTCTCTTAGTAGGTGGAATTTACACGTCAATACTTTTGATTGGAGCACATACAGTAAAGTCTGTGTGTTTGTGTGTAGGACAAGTCCTTCAAGGCGCGTTAAAGAGGACTATGCAAGGGGCATCACTACCATGTTCCCATACCTGGCCGACCCTAGGAGCAAGTTTGGCTATGTAAGTACATTAAAAATGTCTGACCTGTTTACTTTTCACTTGCTTGGAATGTAAATATTTCAACTGCTGTTTTACAGATGGGTAGTGTTTTTATTTCAAATAAAGATCTGTAAACATTACTGTATGGCAACAAGGGCTGTCACTTTTTATTGCTACTTTTTATATTTATTTGTTCAAATGTAATTAACATTCAAACTCTAATGACAAAATTTACAGTCTATATCCACAGCTGACTGTTTAACGTAATTTACTTTGTCACCCAACAGAGGGCGCTCTAACGTATTGCGTCTCATTTAATATTTGTTCGAGCGTAATTTTTGGAAAAGGTGACAGCCCTAATGGCCACCATCTCTGCCTTCCCCCGTAAGTTCAACTCTGGCGGTGTTAAAGCCCAGTTTACTTTCGCACCGCAAGGGTTGGACCATTAACAGTAAGACACAACACTAACAGTGTAATGCAATAACCATTTTTCAAAATAACGTCATTAGAAATAATAATACTATTCTAGGAAATATGATAGTTTTAGGTAAAAGATGAAAGTATTTCAACTTGTTCAATCAAACTGAATAACACTTTATACTTTAGGAGCATTATTACAATGCAGAAGATGGGAGTGGGTATCTGGCATGGAGACCGAAATTTGTTCAGAAGGAAGCATCAGAGGGAAAAAAGAAGACCTGCAGTCAGTCACAAACACTAACGGGTATGTGTGAAGTCTCATTCATAGTACATGATGAGGAAATAATCATATAATAATAATAATAATATATATCCTATTTTTCTTCTGGAGACGTAAGTGCCTGCATGGTCATCCTTGCAGAGTTGTCCAAGCTTTGTTTCTTATATCTTAGGACACAATATCTTATACTAACTCAGTAATTGATAAAAGTTCCACCACTATTACAGGTGGTCCAAAAGCAGAAAGAGACCCCTTCAGAGTGGAAAACTGGCTAACTACAGAAAGCCTGTGCTGCGAGGCCATTGCGCTTATGAAGCATACAGCTGATGAAGCAACTGTCAAGGAGAAGATGAAGCAGACCTTTACCTATCGCCAAAACATGGTTCATGACCCAGTGAAATCCTCTGAAATATTCACAGCATTTCCAAGATTCCTGGACATAGCAGGATTGGTATGTGAACATTCTACTGCCTTGCCACTGTCATGACAATTGTATTTCTGTTCTACAATACCCTGGGTAGGGCTATATGATCTGTCATGACCACCATGGTCATACACCATAATGTTTACTGTTCTGTTTTGACCAATTCTATCTTGTCTGCAGATTGACCAGGACTTTGGTCTGATGTTTGGTGTTGCTGCTGCTTCAAAGTTCTTGGAGAGGTGGCCTACTATCTACAAACAGAAAGTCCTCAAACAAAGCCATGTCCTGACACAGACGGCCGATCTTCAAGACCTGGTTCAAAATGCTGAATGCACAACAGACGTGGAAAATGGTATGCTAAAAGTAAAGGATCATATTTATGGAAGGGAGAATTGTTTTTGAATGGAAAAATGGATTGACTGTTAGCTTGTAGTGAATATTTGTTTATGAATTTTTACTTTCAGGATGGGACAGTGACATGTCATCCATTTTGGTTCTTGTCCACCTTCTACCACCATCACCACATGGCCTCAAGAGACCAGGAAAACTCTCAGCCAGACAAGCCAGTGACCGTCTTGTGAAATTCATTAAGGTGAGCTTACAGTTCAATTAAACTTGAAAAACTTCACTGTTCTGTCTCCTTTTCTAAACCTTTCAATCCCATTTTAAGATTACAGTCAAATAATGGTAAGATCATGTATATCTGTAATTAAAAGACATTTCCTTAAACTGTTTGCAAACTGTGACTAATTCTATAGCTGACTAATTAATTATTGTTTGTCACAGACTGGGACGAGCATCCAGGGGCATCTGGACAGCATCATGGAAAGCCTTCAACCATACCTGCTAGCTGTGGGGACCCAGAAGAGTCTGATTCACAAGTACTTCATTGTGATAAACAAACATGCAATACCTTGTAAGTCACCAGACACACTTGCCTGTTTTGATGAGCTTTTCAAAGCTCATTTTGTCTTTGGTACTTCGTACAACCAGGATCTGGTAAATGTGTACAACTTCTTGCAAACCACGATTTATGAAATCGATGTTGATGCCACTAAGGTGAACCCAAGGGTTGCAGAGTTGAGGGCTCGAATGCTGCATTGAGTTGATATGAAGATGTTTTGTTTTATTTGCAAAAAACCCCAGGCAAACGCCAATTCCCTGACAAAACACTTGAAGTTGATCCACGGACTTTGTTCAGGAAAGACCCTTCGTCTTAAATGTGGTCAGGCTGGTTGTTCACAAGTTTATGGCACTTTTTCTGGGTTTCGAAAGCATCTAAATAAAGCACATGAACCTTGTTCTGATCCTGGTGAAGGCCCATCTACATCTGAAGATTTAGCAGCAAGTAATTTTGATGACCTGCCAGCAAAAAGTTCACCTTCTGACTCAGTCCTTCTCAAAAAGAGTCTTGTAGACAGCTGCGCTGCAACAGTAGCCGAACTTAAAGTGGCAGGCGTAAGTGAAACAACCGTTAACTCTTTGGTCATTTCGATGGAAGAGATAGTTGACGATATCCATAATCAAGCAAAAGAATCTGTGAAGAAGTGTCTATCTTTACAGGAGCCTATCAAAAGTGACATTGAGAGCAAAATTGATCAGTGTTTTGAAAAAATGGAAAATCCCTATGGTGTATTAAATTCTGAGAGTAAAAGAAGGCAGTATTTTACAGAGAAGTGGGGAAGGGTAGACCTAGTTGAATATGTTCTTGGTACAAGATTTGATACCCTGTGCAATCGCACCACTTATGATCAGGTTGTTGTTACTGATAAATTTGTTTACATCCCTATATTGAAAACTTTACAATTTATTTATAAACATCCTAACATAAAGGAGATGATGCAGACTTATTCAAGTTCAGGAGAAAATCTTCATGACTTGTGTGATGGAGATCTTTTCAAGAGTCATGATCTATTTTCAAAACAGAAGCATGCAATTCAGATTCAGCTTTTCTATGATGATTTTGAAACTGCAAATCCTTTAGGATCAAAACGGGGAATACATAAATTAGGCGCAATCTATTTCACCTTGCGGAATTTTTCTCCCAAGTACAACTCAAATCTGCTTAATATTCATTTGGTCGCTTTATTTCATGCCCAAGACGTTAAAACGTATGGCTTTTCTAAAATACTTGATCCACTTATGCAGGATATTAAAATACTTGAGAAGGATGGAATTCGGGTCCCCTTGTATGATCAGCCAGTGTATGGAACTATTGTCCAAGTTACAGGTGACAACCTTGGTCTTCACAGTTTGTTTGGTTTTGTTGAATCATTCAGTGCCAGATATTGTTGCCGCTTCTGTCTTGCTGAGAAAGAAGACTTTCAGACTGAGTTTAATGACGATTCACCCAAGATAGTTATGCGAACTCGCGCACTTTATGCGGAACATTGCCAAAAGATGGAGACAAATCCCACTCTTCCCTATGTGATGGGCGTTAAACGTTCTTGCATTCTAAATTCATTGCAATATTTCAATACATGTGAAAACTTCTCTGTCGATATTATGCACGATATCTTGGAGGGAGTGGCACAATATGAAATGAAACTGCTATTACTGCACTTGATAGAGAAGTACACAACATCAAAAGAAATAGACAGGAGAATTAAGAGTTTTAACTATGGTTATATGGAGCAAAACAACAAACCTCCTACAGTTAAGTTAAGAGAGGACTCAAATGACTTGGGGTTGAATGCAATCCAATCCTGGTGTTTACTTCGCAATCTACCACTTATCTTTGGAGACTTAGTTTGTCCAAATGATCAACACTGGTATTTGCTACTGCTTTTGCTTCAAATTGTAAACATTGTATTTTCACCAAAGTTATCAAAGGGTATTACTATTTTTTTGAAACACTTAATCGCAGAACACCACAGGTTGTTCAAGCATTTGTTTCCAAACAAAAGGCTGCTACCAAAACATCATTTTATGGTGCACTACCCTATGTGTATTCTTAAAATTGGACCACTTTTGCATAGTTGGTGCATGCGCTATGAAGCAAAGCATAATTTCTTTAAAAAACAATTAAAAAGCTTCAAAAATGTCACTAAAACGTTGGCTAAGAAACACCAAAATCAAATAGCATACAGGTGGCAGACATTTGATCCCAACGGAGTGATAATTGGTCCAGGTAAAATGGTAGCTTTAAATGTGCTAGACTGGGGCTATGAGATGGCTGAGACTATTCAGGTACCAATTGACGCCAAGGTTTTAAATGTTAGATGGGCCAAACACCATGGAAATATGTATCGGACAGGTTTAGTCGTTTGTCTGAAAGTCCATTGTGAGATGCCAGTTTTTCACAAAATCCACCATGTTGTTCTTAAAGATGAGAAGTTATTGTTGGTTACATTTGCTCTGCAAACAGTGTGTCTTGATGAGCATTTTAATGCATATAAAGTTGTGTGCACAAAAGAGGGACCTCATGTAGTTGATGTGAAAGAGATTTTCTGTTACAAAGCATTTGATATACAAATGTCATACAGGTGTGATGATGCAAGTTTGTTTATTGTGCCATACTGTTTCCTATGATGTCATAGTGAAAAGGCCAAAATTTTATTTTTCATTTTACAGAGATCCAAAATGTATTCTGTAAAATATCTGTTTTGATATATTGCACATTTATTATATAAATAATAAAGTGTGCTTTGGTAAATACTGATTCTGATTTATTTAACTTGTTGGGTTTAATGATAACATTCCAGAGAGTAAGTTGGTCGCACAGGTTTAATCATAATTTAGTTCTATATAGAGTGAAATTTAGATCTATATAGAGTGAAATTTAGATCTATATAGAGTGAAATTTAGTTCTATATAGAGTGAAATTTAGTTCTATATAGAGTGAAATTTAGATCTATATAGAGTGAAATTTAGTTCTATATAGAGTGAAATTTAGTTCTATATAGAGTGAAATTGAGTTCTATATAGAGTAAAATGGCAGTAGAGTTGTTTTCATTTTATGCTACAGAGAGTAAATTATCATCATGTAGAGTTAAATATAAACACTGAATAGAGTAAAAAATGCTCTGAATTATTAACTCTGAGGCAAGAGTAGATTTGACTCTATTTAGACTAGGACCAAATGTTATATTTTTTAGAGTAATTTTTTTTTCAATTTGAGTAAAATTTACTCCGACAAATTTACTGTGTAGTCGATCGGTAATCAAGGTTGTTGTTTGTGAATTTCCGTGTAATGGTCACATGATAGGGGTGTGACGAATCAGGGAAGGACACGTCATGACTGCTAAGAACCAATCAAGTGCTCAGTAGACAATCTTTCAAAGGGAACACCTCTTATTTTGGAGTTTGAGGTGATACTGTGTCACTAAAAATATATATATTTTTTTATATTTTGTCAACTAAAATGTGCGTCACATCCTATTACGTCCCTGTCAAGCGCCTTTCCCTGCAGGTGGCTAATCATGATTTGCAAACCCCCACCCTCGGTAAACTATCAATGGATAAATCCAAAAAAAGAAAAGTCACGGAGGAAAATATAGTTTAATTCTGCGTAGACGTATTAATTTGCTTTCACTGCCAACGATGCTGGCTTACCTGTATGCATGATATGTGCAAAACATGTAGAAAGACACTTCCAGAACAAACACACAGCTGCTGAAAAGTATCAAGCTGGAGATGAGCGAAAAAGAGCGATTTCTCAACTGCTGCAGCAAACTCTCCTCTTCATGAGAGTTTGATATTGTTATAACAGGTAAAATAGCAATAAAATGTCAAGAATTGTCTTTATTCTTGTTTTATATTTTCATAAATACAACAAACTATAGTTTTTGTATGTACAATATAACTATAAAACTTTATAAGCTGTAATATCAAATAGCTTTTGCGGCTCCAGGCAAATTTTATTTGGTGGAAAATAGAGCAAAATGGCTCCTTGGACAGTAAAGGTTGCCGACCCCTGTCCTATACATAAATAAAGACAATTCACCATATATTTATGGACAAAAAAATGCCCAGAATACAGGAAATTGAGGGGTTTACACTCAAAATGTTCTGAGGGAGTACCCCAAACCTCTAGCGTCACCTTTGAACGTGTCAGGGACAAAACAAGGGAGTTCAGTTCATACTGGGACCATTGGTACACCACTTTAAAGGACACCTGTCGCTCTGTCCCCCGTGCAGCTTTGAGACTCTCTGATCATTGTCTGCTGAAACTAAACTCTGCTGAGCCGTGGTCAAGACTGTGAGGATATGGACCAATGAGGCAAAGCTGGGGTTACAGGCCTGCTGTGACTGCACTGATTGGAGTGTTTTTGAGGCTGAAGCTACAGATCTGTGCAGCTGCAATTTTTGTGAGCCGACTAAAACTTTTTGCACATACAAAACCCCCTTATTTACAGCAAAGCTCAGGCAGCTTCGACAGGACAAGGTGGAGGCCTTCAGAAGTGCAGACTCTGGTATAACAAGGCCAAGAGCAACCTAACAAAGGAGATCAGTGTTGCAAAGAGGTGCTGAACGCTGTAACTGTGGAGATGACGGTGGACTTCAGGTGGAGCCCTCCATGTACTGCCCCCCATCCACATCCTGAACAACACTGTGCCTGTGGAAGCCCTAACGTTTCTGAGATCCATCATCTCCCAGGACCTAAAGTGGACATCCAACATTGACAGGCCGTCGCTCTGATGAACAGTTAACATCAGTGAAGTTACTCTATATATTTACACTATTTTATCATTTAAATATTCAAAGTTTCTTGTAACATGTACGTATAAGTGTTAAATATATACAGTATATAATTTAACATGTGAACTCACACCGGGAAAAATAAAGCTAATTCTGACTGTGATGTCAAGTGTATTTTGTTGGCTTTTACAAGTGTCATAAATTGTCAAAGTAAAGAGCAAATTAAGGTCTGTCCTGTATGTTTGGCATGTATAATGTATTGTTCTACTTCACACAGGCCTAACCCTTTAACAGGGCTGTACAGGCTCGACCACTCACTGTAATTTGTATTAACATTCTCAACCAATTGACACTTTTCAATTCGCTGGCCCTTCACCCTGTGTCCACCATGTTGACATATTCTTGTGGAGGTGGTTGCTGTTGCAGGACTTGGAATAGAGGACGATGTGTGGGGAGTTGAGGGTATGACTGAATTTGAATATCACAGCCAGCCTTTGCAGAGATTAAGGATGAATTATGTCATTACCTTGAGAGAAAGTGGTGAATGGGGCTGTTTACCCACTTCAATACATGTGTATTTAAAGTATGTGTTTACAAAAAATCTTAAACTCATATGTCTAATAAAAAAAAAAAATCTCTGTAGAAAGACAAAAAAACACTTGTTTTAAACAAAAAATCAAATAAATTACCCAAACATTGTCCACATTGACAATAAAAGAAGCTTATGTTAATATGTCCAGTATGAGCATTTGGAGCACAGGACATATGAAAACAAAATGCAAAAGAGCCAGGAAGGTTTATCCTTGAATGGTTACTTGTTCACTGTATGTCAGTTCTCATGGTGCTGCTAGGACTGTCCTTTGCTTTAGACTGATGAGCATCAGGTTCACTGTCCTGTATACGTGCTTGGATGAATCTGTGGATTGTTACATTGAATTGAGCAAAACTAGTTGAAATGTGGCTTGTTTTCTACCCAGCCTCCACTGTTGATGTCAGCACTTAACTGAGCTGTTGCAATGTTATCATTGTGGACAGAGAGGGCAGAGTGGAGGAATCCTCCACTGCCTGAATGTCCTTGAAAGTTCTTCTCTGTGGACGTCTGTGAGCAAACCTGTCTCCTACAAAATGTGTTGTTATACAACTTATCTGCATTCTCAATAACATTTGGAGGAAAACATATTTTCTCTCTGATTATGGTCGCTGTTTTAAATATGTGGTTATTGTTTTAAATTGAAACAAAATAAAACGAAAAGGCAACAAAACTACTTGGTTATGTTTAGTACATCATCATGGTTTGGTTTATTCATGTTACAGACGTAAATTAAAATAAGGACACTAACAACAGTCTCTTGGGTGTCCTGTGTTTGTTTGACCCAATAATCCTCCAAACGCAAGCTTCAGCAGATTTATTAGAAATGTATAATTGGAATATGTGAAAAACCCACGCAATCTTGGAGAAAATACATTACCCTTGATAAGTAGTTGACAATGCAGTTTTGTTGTATGTTCACGTAAACTTCAGGAGACCAGGCTGCTGTGAGGCGCTACAGTAGTATGTTTGTATCTGACTACTAGAATGAGCATGAGAAGGTCTGCAGAAGAGGTTAAAGTTGATGCACATGAGGGTTTGGAGTTGCCTAGCTAGAGAGGAATTGGAATGGTTGCAAAGAAGAGCTTAGATGTCAGAAGAAGTTTACTTGAAATTTCTGCATGCAACAAGTTGTCGAGATACTAATATAAGAACATTTGCTTGAAAAAGTGCTTGCACCCTACTGGCAAACAATGCAATGTTATTCTCCATTGGCTATTTGCTGCAGGCGACTTGCATCTGCTCAGCATGTTTTGGCACAACATCTTAGGGAGAATTAGGTCTACTTTCATGAGCTGACTCTGAGGCCCATAAGGCAGGTCATGTAAAAGCAAAGGTATATCATCCTGTGTGTCATCAGTTCGCCTCCCAAGCTAATCAGTTGTAACTAGCAAGGGGACTGAGAAGAAGGGGCTACTGTATAAATATTGTTACTACTTTAAAATACCAAATAAAACTAGAAAGGTGCCTTCAGTAGAGTGCAGGTCTCTGCCAGGTGTGTCTGCAGCGACCACTGCTGTTTTGTGTGATTAAAGGGATACAACCTACAATAAACCCGTCCCCCATCTAGGCACTAGTGGGCCAAAAGGCGTTGTAAAACACACTTTGGTAACACTTTATAATAACTACACACTATGAAGCATTAGTTAAGTATGAGTAAACACTTAATTCATCATTTATAATATATATATATATATATACACACTGCTCAAAAAAATTAAAGGAACAATCTTTTATCAGCTTATGGCATGAATTCAATTGCACTTCTCTGATAATGATGTGGTCAGATAAGTAGCAGAGGGGGTTGTTAATCAGTTTCAGCTGCATTGGTGTTGATGGAATTAACAACAGGCGCACTAGAGGGGCAACAATGAGACGACCCCCAAAACCGGACTGGTTTTGCATGTGGAGGCCAATTCAAGTTTCTCCCTCTTGATCTGTTTGACTGGTTTTCCACTAGTGTTGGATTTAGCTAGAGTCATTATCACTACTGGGAGCATGAGGCGATTTCTTAACCCTACAGAAGTTGCACAGATTGTCCAACTCCTCCAGGATGGCATATACACGCGTGCCGTTGCAAGGAGATGTGACGTGTCTCCCAGACAGGCAGTTACTCTAGGAGAGCTGGACAGGGCCGTAGAAGGTCCTCAACCCATCAGCAGGACCGATATCTGCTGCTTTGTGCATTGAGGAACAGGTTGAGCACTGCCCGAGCCCTACAGAATGACCTCCAGCAGGCCACTGGCGTGAATGTCTCTGCCCAAACAATCAGAAACAGACTTGATGAGGGTGGCCTCAGGGCGCGACGTCCTGTAGTGTGCCCTGTGCTCACTGCCCAGCACCGTGGAGCTTGATTGACGTTTGCTATAGGACACCAGAATTGGTGTGTCCACCACTGGTGCCCTGTGCTTTTCACAGATGAGAGCAGGTTTACCCTGAGCACCTGTGATAGACGTGAAAGGGTCTGGAGAAGCCAAGGAGAACGCTATGCTGCCTGCAACATCGTTCAGCATGACCGGTTTGGTGGTGGGTCAGTGATGGTCTGGGGAGGCATATCCATGGAGGGATGCACAGACCTCTACTGGCTTGAGAACGGCAGTCTGGCTGCCATTAGGTATCGGGATGAAATCCTTGAACCCATGGTCAGACCCTACGCTGGTGCAGTAGGTCCTGGGTTCCTCCTGATGCACAACAATGCCCGGCCTCATGTGGCAAGAGTATGCAGGCAGTACCTGGAGGATGAAGGAACTGATACAATTGAATGGCCCTCACAATCTCCTGACCTAAACCCGATAGAACACCTCTGGGACATTATGTTTCGGTCCATCAGACGCCGCCAGGTTGCTCCTCAGACTTTACAGGAGCTCACTGATGCCCTTAGACAGATCTGGGAGGACATCCCACAAGACCATCCATCATCTCATTAGGTACATGCCACGACGTTGTCAAGAATGCATACAAGCACGTGGGGGCCACACAATATATTGAGAAGCATTTTGAGTTGCAGAAATTTAATTTTGGCAAAATGGACTAGTCTGCCACATAATTTTTTCACTTTGATTTTCAGGGTGTCTATAAAGTGAAGCCCTTTGAAACTTTTAATTTCATCAAAAGATGTGGCATCCTTTCATTCCTAAGACATTAAACTGTCCATATCAGTATAGATATCCAACATAATTTTTTTTCACATTGAGATCTGATGTGTTTTCAAAGTGTTCCTTTAATTTTTTTGAGCAGTGTATATTATGTCTATTATGTGTTTCGTGATTGTGTTTTCATACTTTATAAATGATGGATTCCCCATTTGTAAATTAAGTATTATGTATATTACATCATATATAAAGTGTTAGTAAATGATTAAGAAATGTTTTAGATGTACATTATTCATGCATTAATATATACATATAATGATTTAGATATGCACTAATGGTAGGGACTATGTTAATATATGCTTTATAAATGTGTATTAATACTGCCATTCATGAATAATTCAGGTAGTTACTAGTCGTTAGTTAATTATTTTGTGTGACCTCATCTAAAGTGTGGACTATCTTTGCCTTACAAAGCATTTATAAATGGCATTGAAAGGCCATCAGTGCCTCAAAACCCACAAAAGTCAGTTATCTTAACAAAAAAGACAAAAAGACACAACACAAAGTGATCAAGAACATATCAATATTTATTACAAGATGCAAACAATGTCTACTCATAAAAACATACCTCTCAGCCATTCATTCATGTAAAAACAAAAACAAACAGATTGTCATGAGGTCATGATCTGATCCGCGAAATAAGTGAAATCGAGAAAAATACAGCTTTCAATACGTCATCAATGTGAGACAAAGGAAAAGCCTGCTTAAGACGTCATCAACGTGGGACAAACGTTGCAGCTGGTACAGAAGTACACTTACGCTATGGAAAACTTTGACTACGGACCCGGGCCAGAAAGAATGACTGTTGACGGGCCTCCACTGCCCGTCAGTGTGTTTCTTAGTTTGCTGGCACAGACACATTATGGAGGATGAGTACGTAGCTAGCCTTCCAGTTACTTCCAGTCACTAACTAGAGGTCCTGAGACGGCGCACGCCAAGGTGTCACCTCAGTTGTATATAGAGCAATCCAGGAGCCAGTTGGCTAACTGTAGGATAACAACAATGTTAGATGACTATTTATCTGTTCATATGAGTGGAGTGAATGTGAACGTTTTATATCCAGACATGTTCTCCTGAAGGAGAATCTGTTTGTTTTTACATGAACAAATGGCTGAGAGGTTTGTATTTAAGAGTATATTGTTTGTATCTTATATCTTATGTAATAAATATTGATATCTTCTTTATCACTTTGTGTTGTGTCTATTTGTCTTTTCTGTTGAGAAGATAACTGACTTTTGTGGGTTTTGAGGCACTGATGGCCTTTCAATATCATTTATAAATGCTTTGTAAGACATAGATAGTCCACACTTTAGATGAGGTCACACAAAATACTTAAGTAACGACTAGTAACTACCTGAATTAATCATGAATTGCAGTATTAATACGTGTTTATATAGCATATATTAACATAGTCTCTAACCATTAGTGCATATCTAAATCATTATATATATAAATGCATGAATAATGTACATCTAAATAAGTTCTTAATCATTTACTTACACTTTATAAATTACCTTATTAATCATCTACAACTCCTTAATAATTGGTTTGTAATATATAATACTCCATTTACAAATGGGGAATCCATCATTTATAAAGTATGAAAACACAATCATGAAACACATAATAGACAAGCTTATTAATCAAAAATAAAACATTTATAACTGTTGTTATGAATTGCATACTAATGTGTGTTAATGTAGGAACAATGCTTTATAAATGATGAATTGAGTGTTTACTCATACTTAACTTATGCTTCTTAGTATGAAGTTATTATAAATGGTGATGTATGCAGGCAATCCGCTCAAAGTCGTATAATATATATGCAATCATGCCAAAACCAGAATGAAACCCGTCAAGCTGACTGCTCAATTAGCAGCAGTGAGGTTTCAGCAGTGTGTGTACTGGTATTTCCATTAGCTGTTAGCAGTTAGCCAACACGCCCTCCATAACAGTAAGACTGAGCTGAAGAGCAATGGCCTATGGGTATGCAGCAGAGTGTGTACTGGTAGTTCTTTTAGATACTAGCTGTTAGCGGTTAACCTAACATACAGTCCAAAACAAATAAAGTGGGCTGCAGAGCAGCTGCCGAGAGGTACGCAGCAGAGTGTGTGTTGGTACCGAGTAGAGGCTGGGGGTTTGGAAATGCACTCAGCTGTGTTACTAGCGGCCCCTACTGACAGAGGGTCGGTTAGGGGTAGTGAGTGTGGAATCAGCAGGCAGTCAAAATCAGTACAAAACAGGCAATAAAGGGTATTTTCAGAAAGTGTGAATCTGAAAGCGCTTGTAAACAAATATCGCACAATATCACATGATGGCAAATGCACACCACCTCTTGCATGTGTCAGCAAAGGAGAGTCAGTCAGCCAGAGACATTCATTATTTCTCTGTGATGGGACTTGTAATGAACAGTTTGTAGGTAAACAGAGAGAGCAGCTACTGCCAGCTCCAATCCTAAATTAGAGGCTTGTATGTATGGACTGATGTTGGGATATTGAACAGACTAGGAATCACTACTCTAACCAATTCTGATTAATATTGAAACTCAATCAAACGGTCTTCTATTCCCCATCTAAAATGACAGAATACATGTGAGCCCTTTTTTTCCAGTGTGGGCAGCACTTTTTGAAATTGTCATGAAATGTTATTTTTCTACATTTTACAGTGAGAAACAGTGAGAGACATGCGTTTTTCTTCTCCCAGTGATAACTGCTTCACCAGCGTCAGCAAGCGAGTATTGTGAAATAGTGTTCTCATTGGAAGAAGACATTGCAGTGTGTCATTCATTTACACTGTAAAACACTGTCAATGACACTCATCAGGAGACTAATGACAAGTTGCTGACAACATCTGTCTGTGCTGCCGTGGTTCTGTCAATCACGCTCAACACTGAAAAATTTTCAAACGATTAGCCTTCAGATCTCACAATTTACTTGTCAGGACTCCAAACTGAAGAAACAATTTAATACATGAAAAAATAGAAATGAACCCAGCTCAGTAGGAGAAAACATACTTGATTCAAACTTGAAAACATGAACCCTCATCCTACCAACACAGGTCCCTGCAGACCCCAAAGTTATACACCTATATCTCACATGTTCTTTATTTTATCATTCCATTTTCATGACTTCAATTTGTTCCTAATTACTTCATATCATTGTTGTAATTAGTGCTTTTTAAATGATCATTTTAAATACCAATGTATTGGGATTCCACTTTAAAGTGCCCATGTATGGAGTTTAAATAGATCACGTTTACCATTGGTCCTAATTTAAAGTACGACACTCTGTCAAACAATGTCAGTCATTCTGAAAGAAACACACACAGATGGAGCAGTAACAGGTTTCCTCATGTGCTCTGTATATTTTCATTTTACATAATATGCAAATTAACTGTGACTTTCATAAAATAACAATAATTGCCTGTTTTTTTCCCACAGACGTCATTAATTATATATCTAATAATGTGTTGAGAAGAAATAAATGAACAGTTTGCTATGGCGGTCGTCTCCTACAGTAGCGTCTTCTTCAGTCCTTCTATGTTAAATGAGTTGGTAATAATGATCATTAGTACAGCCTCACATGGCTCTGTGAGGCTGTACTTACACAATGTGCTGCTTTCAGAGGCTAATGTTAGAATGCTAACAGGTTTATTTCTACCATGTTAACCATCTTAGTTTAGCTTGTTAGCAAAATGCAGCTGAGGCTAATGGGAATCTCAATAGTTTTGCAGGATGTGTAGTGTAGACAAATTGAACTGTTAACCTGATGATGGTGCAATTGAAATATTAGGGGATCATGTTATTACAACATCATTCTGGCTGCATTATGCTGTCATTATTATGATTATTACACTATTATGCTATACAAGCATAATGTCTAAGATACATGATTGACAGAAGAGCATGTATCCCCATAACATGGTTGTCACATAACAGTGTTGTTTCTGTTGTGACAGTACAACAACTTTACACTGGCACTGAGAGCAAACACCGATACCCCTCAGTCACAGCACACATTACAGCCATTTGTCAAAGTCGGTAGAGAAGAAAAGGCACAAAGTGACATCTGAGAGAGTGTACTTTCACAACCTCTCCACTTTAATGAGTCTTAATGGGTCGAAGTGATCCATATCGCATTGTCCCCAGAATAAACTGTTTTCTCCAACCATATATCTTATAATCCTTCTAGTGGCCAGCAGCCAGAGATACAGTGGACACTGCTGAATAATTGATATAGTACCCACTGAGTTGAAATGAGGACTGAGTCTCTCAGTGCACAAAATAAAGGTGAGACTTAAACTGACATTAAGTAAACGACCACAGAGCTCTTACTTATGTCACCGTCTGTATTGGAGGATTTATTGGCATCTACACTGTAGAGGCTTCAGAGTCTCCCTTCATTAAACAGTGCAGACACAAGATTGATATTAAATGGTGATGGGGAATCTGACAATAACTCAGTTTAGGTTGTGTTAACAAACCTCAGGCTCAAATTGCACTGTGCAATTGTTTCAGGATTTCCATATTTCTTCCATGTTTGCCATTTTTCTCCCGTCACTTGTCATTCTCACGGTAAAAGCTGAGGCACGTGTCATCATCAGCTGCTGCAGTGCTTGTGTTCCCGACACCATACCGGTGTGAACATTTTAAGTGATATGCTATGGAAAAACAACTATCCCGTGGGGAAGGCAGTTCCATTGCAGATTTGAGACTTCCTAGAAATGCGGTTTAACTCGGAGAGAAGACTGCTCTCTTTAGTGCTGTACTACTAACAGACACAAACACTATCCTCTGAGGGAACAGTCCATTATCGCTGGTGACAAATATCAAAAGCAAACGGTGAGGAGCAAGTCGGGAAAATGCCACTCTGCAGGAAAAAAAACATTTAAGATTCTGACTGCCAGCGAGAATTTCTTCGGCTGACCAAACATCTCCCCACAAAGTCACTCTATTCATTAGTGCAACTCAGACAAATGTCAGGAAAGATAACCCATTATCCTCCCTGCTGACAATAACACATACACACAAACATAAAGGCATCATACCGGGCTCCCAGGATGCCTGGGTATTACTTGATGATTTGTGATTCTATTGCTTTATGTGCCACCATTCGTGCTGCTGGGCATCAGCTCAGGGTTGGTAGTGAGGAGTGACATCTTTTCTTTCTGCTACTGGGGCAATTTCAAACCGCATGACATTTTGACATATTGACACATTTCCTATGATTCTCACCTTGTAAAACCAAAATAAAGCACTGGCCATGTCTATTGTTTCACTTCTTCTTCCTTACTTTTTGACTTTGTAAACACAATCTGAGCTTGCAGGGTTCCAGCATTAAACGGGCATTATGTTGAGCAGCTTTTACCAGCCTTTGTTGGCAGCACATTGATTGTTTGCAGCAGCTTGTATTGGAGAAAAATATGACTATTTTAGTGGGTAGAATTTGCTTTTAAGTGCTAAACTGGTGCCAAATTTTACGTATATCAAAAACATAAATTGAACTCAGAACTCAGAGGGGTGTTAAGAAGTATAAAGTGTAAATTGCACCATCTGGCTAGTGAGTCATTAAAGTTGTCCCTTTCCTTTTAAATGTGATTACAATCCCCACTTCAAACAAACGGGTTGTGGGGGGACGATCATGATATTCAGAGTAAATATTGGGGAACCAATAAACGCTGTGGATGGCTGAGGCGGTGAGGAGCAGATTCTGTCGGCTCTAGATTACGGGGTGTAGGAGAGGAACAGCTGGGCTGTAAGCATTCGTGTCGTGTTGGAGGCTGAACATCTGATCCTATAGAGAAGCGGCGCATGACTCACACCGCCGAATGCTCGGTGGGAAGCGCAGAGCCGACACAATTAGAACACAGAACACACATGCGTGCGCTCACACGCAGAGCAGCTTGGCTCTCCTTCAGGCTGCGAGGTGCCAGCGCCACAGAACAGACCCGAGCGGCTGTGGCCTCCAGCCAAATCATGGTTGATTGGAGCCAAGGCCTTGTCAGGCCACAGGTTGAGCAGTTTCAACCCCTGCAATCCACCAAGTTAAGAAGAAAACAAGGCTGAAGACAATAGATTAAAGTCAAAATGTATTCATCATAAATCCTCTTGTGGCTATGTTAACACAAAAGCTACAGATTCATGTCCCGCTGTAGGTAAATGGCTGCTCTGCACGTAGGCGAATATTCATGTGAAGCAAGCGTTTGATGTGTGTAATGTGTGGGAACGTTGATATCAGGCCGTGTGCGTAGGAGGGGCGGCTCAATCACCTTTACACCCAGGTAATGCTCTTGCAGCTTTGCACAACACATTTTGTTTTGTGAAATGTCTGAATTACCTCTGACAGTTTGACAAGAAATGATTTCTGAAAAATCTGCATTACAGGGTAACCAAATTGAGGCAAGGATTGAGTAGATTGATGACACAATAATAAGAAAATAACATATTAGTATCAGTAAAAATGCATCCTCACATTGGTTGTGTCCCATTCAAGCTGCACTTGAATTTCTAGCTCCAAATAGTAACCAAAGATTGTTTTTGTTATGCCCAATCATGTTACTGCATACAGATTTACAACTCCATGTTTTGCTCATATTCATTTTCTACCCGTATAAACGAACACCTTCTCCATTCAATACATTTACATAAAACACAGCATCAAGAGCAAGAAAAATCCAACAGAAATATATAACCTTGTGGCTTACCTCGTGGTGAATGATGCTTCCATATGACGTTGGCCTCCGGTCGACCCACCGCCAGGCACATGAGATTGACGTTGCTGCCCTCATTCACTGTGACGTCCTTCGATATGTTAGTGATCCTGGCGGGTACTGAGGGGAGAAAGGAAATGATGATTGATGCCTTTAGCTTAATTAATGACACGTGAGCAAAGGGCTCGCTGCTCCACGTGATCAGAACAGCGATGAGGTTAAAAATAGCCCACGGGTTGGGGACTCAATTAGCATGAAATTAGCTGACAAATCTGACAATTCTCTGGCTCGCCGTGGTGTCATACGTGATTGATTTTCTTCATCGTGTATCTCTGCCACACTGCTCATTAGACAGGCATCAGACTGATTTGGAGTAAGACATAATTCCATCTCTCTGACTGGACCAACTTGATGTGTGTGTGTGTGCGTAAGTGTGTTTGTCTGGGTTCTTGATTAAGTGTACCCTGTGAGATTGTAGCATCAAATCAAGGGTCAGAAGTGATCCTTCTTCACTGTAATGCAACTTAGACTCTAAGATCATAAGTGCAATGGATAAGACAGGCTGAGGAAAATGCATGTATCCTCTTCAGTGTAGTTTAGGAGAGTTTGGTTTCAGTAAAAAGCTAAATGATTTTGATCCTTGGGGCTGAGACATGGTAGTGGTGCGACAGGAGAACCAACCAGCGCGTGTAGGAAATTAAGGCCACTAGACTACCATCACTTCTGTTTTTTCTTAACATACAGAGTGGTGCATGGGATGACATTTTTGTAGTCCAACAGGAAGTTAGCATCGCACTAACCAATAGCCAATAGGAGTTTTCCATTGGATCGTGGATTATTGCAGAAAATAAGCTCTGTGGCAAACACATGTTCATGATACTTACATACTTGATAATAGTCACAAATAAACACCACTTTTATGATTATTGAAACGTAAAAACAACGTAAACAAACTACACCAGTCACATGACACCACGGTCACATGACTTCATGTCCAGCACTAAGCTGAAGGAGGACTAGTGTTCCAGTGAGGACGTTTAGTCGACTCATTTAGACTCTTGTTATCAACCTCCTTTTTTAAGACACCAAAGAGGTATTTACTGATGTATTTTATATCGTACAACAAAACGATAAAATCTCTTCATCTTGTGTTAACCACAGACCTTATTTCCAGGTTTTAGGTTTAATTCGTGCAGCACTCTATTCTGTTGGATAAGGTAAGATACTGGTCTCCACTTCTTTATGCACAAAATCAATGAGCACCGCTCTAGCAGAAGCTGAACCGAAAATAAAAGCTGTTAAGAAATGTTACATTTGTAATGTGGTTTGGGGTGTATATATTTTTGTTTTCATGGTATGACATTGATAAGGCCAGCTTAGTGCACAGACACCAACATTTTAGGTTAGGCTGTACGTTTAGTGTAATTACCGCTGATGACGAATAATAACTAAATCAATGGGACTTCATTTTTTAGACCTTTTTAAATTTCAGAGCAGTTGAAAAAATTTGATTTCATTCAATTGTGATGAAGACAAAGTATTACTTCATTAAAATAATTAAAAGCATAAAATAGTAGATAAGTTAACAATGAAAGAAGATAATTCTGTGGATTTCTTTTTCTTATATAACATATAACATGTATACAATGTGTGGTTTTATTAGCATGCATTGCTCAGTTGGTTCACTAAATGCCACCCAAGAATGTGCTGTTGACATGGATCATATTTAAACAATATCACATAATTCACTAACACATGTATGATTCAGTTAAACAGGAGAAGGCCTATTCCACACATGATTATTATACACCATGTTTAGCATACAGCCATAGCAGCATCATAACTGTGTATGATTTATAGCTGAAATGAAATGAGCTGTGCAGTCCCTCCTTTAGGTAATTAGTTGTAACTGATGCTCCATTTCTATTCAGACATTTACACATTAAGGATGCACCCATTCACAAAACTGGATCGCACAACCAGGTCTGATGACAAAATGAATTGTGTTATGAAAAGGACAATTACAAGCAACATTCATTCCATAATATGACAAAGATCAGTGAGTCCAGCCATTTATATTAGAGTAATGCCTTTAATTTAATGCTGGCTGACAATATTTTCCCTTCATCCCCACAAATGAATCTGCCCAAGTGACACAATTAATATCTATATACTCATAAGTACACACACGTATACATGTTTGCAATGTAAGTAGACCCAGCTGTAAACTGGTTTTGGGTTTAAACAAAACCTTTTCTTTGGAGCCTTTGGAATATTCAAAGCTCTTTACCACTACATGTCATCATTCACCCATTCACACACATTCATACACTGATGGCAGGGGCTACCATGCAAGGTGCCACCTGCCCATCAGAACTATTTAACATTCATACATTGTAGGCACGGCTACAGAGCCATTAAGTGTCTTGCCCCTAGCGGGCCGCCAGATTGAAGGACGACCGAGCTCTACCACTGAGTCACAGTCACTACCGAAATCTGCTTTATTCATATCAATAATACACATAACACATGTGTGTGCTCTCTTCTCTTACTGAACTCAACATTTAAACTGAGAGAGACTTAGTGATTAGTATAGATCAGTGCGTTCCTCAGGTCATGTGACCAGCCACTGGCGTTTTATTTATTTTTTACCTTTAAACCAGTTTTTTTTTTATTTGTAAGTCTCAGAATAAGTAGACCTATACAGCACAACATTTGTTATAAACAAACTTTGTTATTAACAAACTTATTGAATAAAATATGTTCTATAGAATCTTCAGATAGCGAATAATAACATTGGCATTCAATAAAAAATTGTAGAAAATAATAAAATATTACACTGAGCTGTGGCTCTGCTGTCTGGAGATAAGTCATCATAATATGATACAATGAGCCTCTGGCTATACAATGTGAACATAAGTCTAAAGCTATGGCTGTATAGCACCTGGATATTGAAGATTATGATGTCATTATTTATTGTATCAGCTGCATAAGGACCATTCAAACTAGCTCCTCTAAATGTCCTTTTTATACATTTTAAAATATAAATATAGTTCCGCTACATCCTCTTTTTTTTGTTATTTTAAGTTATGGTGAATATTTTGATTCTAAATTAAATGTGGTTATCTTTGCTTATATTTAGGATGAACATGATTATTGCTGGCCCCCTTTGTTCCAGCAGCTGTCCCCAGGAAGATAGCAAGCGCTGCAATTTTGCAGATTAGGCTTTGTTTTCTCACAAACTCTCAGCACCTCTTTCTAAGTGAAAAGTCTAGGACAACAAATATATACTTTAGGAAAAGAGCAGAGCACTGCTACTTTTAAGGCAAAATGGTGAAAGTTGTCAAAAGTTCAACAGTTTGGCAAAGTGCATGTGTGGAAAAAAATACACTGAATCCAAGAAATCGGTTAATTCACCAAGCACACAAGTGTTTATCTGTATATATATATATATATATATATATATATATATATCCTGAAAATGTTCCTATGGTTTAGGACACATTATCTGTCCTGCATTTTTACTCTAACCACATGAGTTTGGACCAGTATAAAGGCTGATATAATTCAGACATTCAGAGTAAAAGACAACCTTGGCAAGCTGTCTTGATCATTAAGCTTAAGAAAAATAGAAAATGATTTTTTTTTGTAGATATAAAAATAGCATGCTGAGAGACACATCCAAAAAGAAAATATGTTTCTTGTCCAAGTCTATTTTAACTGCGTCATTTTCTTTCTTTGTGTCATCCATGATCAACAAAGTCAAATCAGTATGTTGAAAATGACTTTTCAACTTTTTTCTGATAACTGCAACACCTAGACCAAAGAGATGGCTTAATCTGCAATTTATCTTAATATCGTTCTTTTAACAAACTGTGGCCTGGTCCTTGTTTTTTGAACAAGAACATAATTTGTTCTCCGAACAACATTCTGTTTAACCCAGTTTCTGTGTGCAAATTAAAACAAATATCGAACCACAAAAGGGTTTCTAAAGCTCTTATAATGTATCTAATGCAACCAACTGGAACATGAGAGCGGCTGATGTCTGCGGCTATATGTTGAATTGAAGTTGCTAGTGTAAAGTTTGTGGCTAACAGCTGTTGTGTAGGCCTGAGCGGGGATTCCAACTGCAATGTTGTATCACATATAAGTATTATGTCTATATGCTGTTGCGTACAAGACATCGTCCTCCAGCTATGTTGGTTTGCACCAATAGAATCGTGGATATTGGCACTGTCTGGGCCTTCACTTGGATGTAAGTTTTTACAAAAAGAGGAATTGCAGGTTGCAGGATCCCTGGCGACAGCAAAGAGAGGTGGTGAGATACATACAGACGTCCCTTTAGAGAGGCAGCGTTCAGCTGAAAATCAGCTCAATCTTTTAGGGCCATAACAGCCAAAAGGTCCACGAATGTCAATTACAAACTACTTTGAACAATGTACAAAGTCAAACCATTCCCTAATATGTTCCATGAACGGAGGCTGTAGCTGTGAAGAGATCCAATAGATTTCCTGCCAAACCTGGTGGCAAAATGTAATGAAGAGGCTTCCACAATCGTCTTCTGTTTACAGCAATTAGACTAACACCACAGAACTAATGTGGTAATGATTCATGGAGGGCAAAAAGCAACACGTGGCGCCTTAAAGAGGCTCTGAATGGGGAAAGCAAGAAGTGCAGCGGTTCGAGGGCGCAGCAGGGAGCGCTTTCTCACACACACTGACCTCCGGCAGAGACGAATGAACAAGCATCTGTGTACAGAGTGGGTGACGGGTTCCTCCGGCTTGATATTGCCAGTGGCCAGGTGATTAAAAACACAGCTCCCCTGCCAGCGGGGCTGCTGGTGGATGTGACCGGGGGCTCGGGGACACATCACTCTTCATGCTGGCACAGCCAAGGTGTTACAGCCAGTAATTAATTAGAAAATGGAATCAAGAGGCTTTTCAAAGAGGAAAGGGATGCTTTCTCTAGGTGTTTATTTAACATCAGATTGACTGATGTGGTTGTTTTAAAATCAATATATTCTTTTTTCTATTTTCTAATGTCAGCTGTCATTGTGCAGGTAAGGTAAATGTGCTTCATTCACAGCGAGAGGAACAGTTGCATTGTTACTGCACAGTGTTGTCTGTTAGAATATGAATTATACATGTATGGCAATTCTCCATACAGACTATGGTAACATGTGTGTGTGTGTGGAGGGGGGGGGGGCTTCTAACGGCAGCTGTACCTCATGAGAATGAGAGAGAAATTCAAGGAATTTGGGTTTGAGTCAGGACAATTCAAAACAAGTTTTCAAAATAGGCTGAAACACTGGGTTCCTCAAACACACAGCCACCACTGGTGAAAGAGCTATCTGCTACTTATTTTCACAGGCCATAACTCTGTTTCCCTGGTAAGTCTGATGGTTTGCTAATACCTGGAATCACTATAAGCTGCTCCAGTAACCTTGTAATGAGATATTTCTAGTCCGCTCAGCTCATAGAACCCTTTGGTTCAGACTGCTGGTACCAGCTAGAAAGCTAATGTTATGCTAGCAAGTTGCAAAGTTAACAACACAACTAGCTAGCTATCTAGCCATGTCATGTCCCCAAATCAATATATTTTCTTCAAATGAGTAGGCCGCAGCCTGAGGTAGCGAGTTGCATACGAGCTTACAATATTCAGTTGGCCGACTGCTGCTCTTTTTTCTTCCCATTGTTCCCATCGTCACCCCGGTGGTGTACTCACAAAGTAACACATTCTCACACACACCCCGGTTCCATTCACTCCAAGTAAACAGATACACCAAGATGTGTTTTCAGAGTGATTTTACAACAACATAAACAGTATTCAGCAGAACAGTATGCACTCCGGAGCAAAGCATCATCGTGATCAAAGAATATCAACCCAACAAAAATGTTCAGATATGAATATGCATGTGAAACTGAAGGAAGAAAAGCAGCTTTGCTCAGGATTGTAGGATGAGCCTGAACCTTTGACACCTTCCCTCATCAAAGCCTCTGCTCCTGTGCCAACATTCACCAGATCTATAATAGATTCTAACTCTTCTTTCATAACTAATTACTATGCGACTCAAACATCAAAGGAATCACTGTCAGCGAGTTCTCCAATGTGCCATCTCATCTCGGAACAACAGACATCCGTGACAGATATCTCGGTAACGTTCAGTGTTCTTGTCTGTGGTTATAGTTAATTCAGAGGCACAGCCACCTCCAAGAGAAGGAAACAAGAAAGGAATCCAAATGTTCCCGTCATGGAGGAGATGGGGGTGCTTTGTTGAGGTGAAAGTAAACTAGGTTAGTTGTCCCACTGGCTGGTAGAAGGCACAAACGGTGACACCTGCCTTCAAACTTCCAAGCGTTCTCAGTTCAAAGACAGCTTTTCATATGGGACCTGTCGCATCTTCTGTTCCAACATCGGGTCCACAGTAATGACAGCAGCGCTGAAGTAAACCAAAATGGAGGAGCGTGATGCACTGCGTAAATATATTACCTTGCGATCATCATGAGTAAAACACCACATGCTGGCTGAGATAGCTGGGTCTTTAATTCCTTGTATTTACAACTCCAGACGTTCAGCCATGTGTTCATTTTATTGATGAGCTGAATAATGGTGACTAGCAGTGCTGGCCTCTTGTACCCTTTTTTCAGTATTTCAAGGCTAATGCATTTTAAAGCTGAAAGTATATATTGTGTAGATCTATAGTTTCTCTTAGACAACCAGCTGGTTTGCCACAGAGCTTATTTTTTTCCAATAATCAAAAATCCTATGAAACTATCTCATAGGCTTCTAGTAGAGGGAACCAGTGAAGTGCTATCTTCCTGTTGGCCTACATAAATACATATCCCCGCAGCTCTCTTTATATAAAATATATGAGCTGACATCTTAGTAGTAGAGTCCTTCAGCATATCCTTCCTTTCTCTATCTTCCTGCACATACAGCCTTCATGCTAACCCAGGACCTGAAATCATTTGAACATGTATCATTTGCCAGTCTCTGTGTGAGCCTAAATGACTTTGCTGCAAACAGCCTCCAGAAGAGAGGAAAGTGAATATGAGAATCTGCCAGTTTACGAACTGTAGTGGCGTAACTGACCGTATGTCGATCTGTGATCTGTTAACCTTCACAGTGTGAAATAAAGTTTGACTGATAATCGTTATCCATCGATATTCAGTAAACTATGCGATCAGGACATCGGCATTTATGCATTTCTAGGTGCCAATCTCTGATAATATTACATTGTAAACAATCAATTTGACAGGAGGAGAGCTAGTCACGATGGCTAACGTTAAGGTGACGTTCATTTACATTATGATGCGTTCAGGCTCTGTTCAGTGAAAGTGAGTATTGGGCGAAGGTAAATTATAACTTTATGATGATGTGTTCACATGTAATCTCCTAAAATGTAGTGAATAAATCCTCTCCTTCAAACAGGAGAAAATAAATAGATATTAGAGATGAATTATGAGCGGTTTAACTTACTAACACTAGCTCTAAGTAGCTTATAATACATGTAAAACTACAAATGACAACATTTGTTTTAATCCATAAAAATACAATCTTTTATATCCTTATCATTTGAATTGTGTTTGTATGAAAAAAAAACTCTATAGATGTCAGGTATCACAAAACGACAGACAAGAACCCAATAGCACGACACAGAAAACAGTTCAGGTGTAGAAACCGGGTTTAATAACCAGCAGATGTCAAACCAGGTAGTAACCCGCGTGGCAAACAAATCCAGTGGGAGCAGGCAAAAGAGAAGGTCCAAAGTCCAAAAAGGCAGGTCAATACACGGATAATCAGGATCAGAATCGGAATGACAGGTTGCTGGATAGCAAGGGAAACACACTAGACAATCTGGCAGAGAACTGAGGGAAATGGGCCGGTACATATACACTGAGGGGCTGATTGCTGATGAGGAGCAGGTGAGTATGGAGGTGGGGCAGGCCAGGTGAAATGAAATCAGCAATTAGTGCAGAGCGGGGGGGAGTGGCAGATTCTGAAATGACATGAGAGTTAGTGTGGCAAAACAGGAGACAGACAAATGAAAAACTAAAGCCTGGCTGAAGTTGTGACAGAACCTCCCCTTCTAGGGACGGCTCCTGACGTCCCACCGGGCTGGTCAGGATGGTCCCTATGGAAAGCTGAGATGAGGTCAGGGTCCAAGATGTTACGAGCTGGAACCCATGAGCGCTCCTCAGGGCCATAACCCTCCCAATTGACCAGGTATTGAAAACCCCTTCCCCGCGGTCGTGACTTGATGAGACGATGGACAGAGTAAGCAGGACCCCCGTCAATGAGCCGGGGGGGTGGCGGGGGTCTGGAGGAGGGCTGGAGCTGGCTCTCCTTTACGGGTTTGATCTTGGAGACATGAAAGGTGGGATGAATTCTCATGGAGCGAGGAAGGCGGAGACGGACTGCAGCAGGGTTGATGACCTTAGTGATGGAGAACGGGCCCACAAACCTTGGGGCCAACTTCCTAGACTCTACCCGGAGTGGGAGGTCATGTGTGGACAGCCAAACCTTCTGACCAGGAGTGTAGCAGGGTGCAGGGATCCGACGGCGGTTGGCATTTCTCTGGTACCGGTTGGACGAACGCAGGAGAGCAGAACGGGCCCGCCACCAGGTGCGCCGACAGCGCTGGATGAACGCCTGGACAGATGGGACCCTGGCCTCTCGCTCCTGCTCCGGGAACAGTGGAGGTTGATATCCCCGAGAGCACTGGAAAGGAGAAAGCCCTGTTGCTGAGCTTGGAAGCGTATTGTGAGCATACTCCACCCACAGAAGCTGTTTGGACCAGGAGGTCGGTGTCTGGGATGCAATGCAACGCAAGGCAGTCTCCATTTCCTGGTTCATCCGTTCCGTCTGTCCGTTGGATTGAGGATGGAACCCAGAGGATAGGCTGACCGTGGCCCCCAACAGCTGGCAAAACTCTGTCCAGAAACGAGAAGTGAACTGTGGCCCCCGGTCTGAGACAATATCACAGGGGAGGCCGTGCAGACGGAAAACATGATGTAACATAAGTTCAGCTGTTTCTTTGGCAGATGGTAATTTTGGCAACGGAACAAACTGAGCAGACTTAGAAAATCTGTCCACAATAGTCAGAATGGTGGTGTTACCCTCTGAGGGAGGCAGTCCGGTGACAAAGTCAAGTGAGACATGGGACCATGGACGATGAGGAATAGGCAGTGGCTGAAGAAGACCAGAAGGGGCATGGCGAGCAGTCTTATGCTGAGCACAAATCTGGCAAGCGGCGATAAACTCCTTGGTGTCCTCTTCAATGGAAGCCCACCAGAAACGTTGCTTTAGCAGAGCTAGGGTGCGCCTAACCCCTGGGTGACAGGCAAGGCGAGAAGAATGTCCCCACTGGAGGACCTGAGACTCACAGGCACATACAGACGATCATCAGGGCAGGCACTGGGAGCCGGGTGGTCGGCCTGGGACTGTTTTACCTTGTCCACAATGTCCCAGGTAACTGCACCGATGACCACCTTAGTGGGGAGGATACTCTCAGGCTGTGTGGGACAGTTGTCTGACTGGAACTGACGGGACAGGGCATCTGGTTTGACGTTCCTTGTACCTGGGCGATAAGACAGGGTAAAATCAAAGCGATTAAAGAATAATGCCCATCTGGCCTGACGGGAGTTCAACCGTTTGGCTGACCGGATGTACTCCAGGTTTTTGTGGTCCGTCCACACCACAAACGGATGCTTTGCCCCCTCCAACCAGTGCCTCCACTCCTCGAGAGCCAGTTTGACAGCCAGTAACTCCCGGTTTCCGACGTCGTAATTCCTTTCTGCTGGGGACAACTTGCGGGAGAAAAAAGCACATGGGTGTAACTTTTGGTCCTCAGCTGACCGCTGAGACAGGACTGCCCCCACCCCGGAGTCTGACGCATCCACTTCCACAACAAACTGGTGTTCAGGATCTGGAAAGATGAGAATGGGAGCAGAAGAGAACCGTGATTTTAACTCCTTGAACCTCCTTTCTGCAGCAGGGGACCATTGGAAGGCTATCTTCTGGGAGGTGAGGGCTGTCAGGGGAGCTGCCACAGAACTATAGTTGCGGATAAACCTACGATCGAAATTGGCAAACCCAAGGAACTGTTGAAGCTTCTTCCGAGTGGTGGGAACCGGCCAATCCGCCACCGCTTTAACCTTGGTGGGATCCATATGAATACGTCCAACTGAAATGATGTATCCCAGGAACGACACCTCAGTGGCATGGAACTCAGACTTCTCCACTTTCACAAACAGCTGGTTCTCTAGGAGTCTCTGGAGAACACTGCGGACATGCTGCACATGTTCCCGTTCAGTCTTTGAAAAGATGAGGATATCGTCAAGATATACAAACACAAACACATTGAGAAAATCCCGGAGCACATCGTTCACTAAGGCTTGGAATATTGCAGGAGCATTAGTGAGTCCGAAAGGCATAACCAGGTACTCATAGTGGCCTCTAGGGGTGTTGAACGCCGTCTTCCACTCATCCCCCTCCCGGATGCGAACAAGGTGATAGGCATTCCTGAGATCAAGCTTGGTAAACACAGAAGACCCTTGTAACAGTTCAAATGCAGAAGAGATGAGTGGGAGGGGGTACCGGTTTTTAATGGTGACATCATTCAGACCGCGGTAATCGATGCAGGGTCGGAGGGATTTGTCCTTCTTATCCACAAAGAAAAATCCGGCTCCAGCAGGGGATGAAGAGGGACGGATGATGCCTGCTGCCAGTGAGTTGTTAATGTAGTCGTCCATGGCCTTGGTTTCAGGGGCTGACAGAGAAAAGAGTCTCCCCCTTGGCGGTGATGAGCCAGGGAGGAGGTCAATGGCACAATCGTACGGGCGGTGTGGGGGAAGCGATGTGGCCCGTACTTTGTTGAACACCTCCCTTAAGTCATAGTACTCGGATGGGACACCTGAGAGATCTGGGAGCTCATTAGAGGAAGAGGTGTTGAAGGCAGGTAGCAAAGCAGATTTCAGACAGACCGCATGACAATGTTCACTCCATTGTAGAATGGAACCAGTCCCCCAGTCAATATGTGGATTATGTTTTATTAACCAAGGAAACCCCAGGATGATTGGGTGCTGAGGAGTATTTATCAGGTGAAAGGTAAGTGATTCAGTGTGGTTACCAGATATGCCCAGATGAAGAGGAACAGTGCGGTGGGTTACTGTGCAGAGGAGGCGCCCATCCAGAGCAGTCGCCTTGATAGGCTCGACCAAGGGTTCCTGGTTAATACCCAGTTGCATGGCAAGACCACGATCCAGAAGGTTGGCATCGGCCCCGGAGTCAATGAGGACAGAGACAGCGTGTGATTGTCCATTACAGTTGAGCTGGGCGTGAAGTAGTGGACGAGAGGGCATTTCAGAGTTCATGATATGGCTCACCAGCGCCCTCTGGATTCCTGGTGAGCCCTGTCTTTTACTGGACAGGAAGACACATAATGACCTCCCTGCCCACAGTACATGCAGCAGTTCTCCCTTTGGCGCCGCTGTCGTTCAGCCGCTGACAGCCTGGTCCGGCCAAGTTGCATGGGTTCAACCGGGTCTCCAGAGGCACCGGTGGGAGGAGAAAACATTGAAGTGGGAGGCGACGATGGAGGACGTGGAAGGCTCCGGGGAGTACTGATCAGCGCTCTCTCTCGTCTCCTTTCTTGGAGACGCCCGTCAATGCGGATGGCCGTGGCGACGAGCGTGTCCAAATCAGTCGGAGGATCCCGAGCCGCCAGCTCATCCTTGATGCCATCAGAAAGGCCGTTGTAGAAAGCGTCAGTCAGGGAGGAAGCGTTCCAGTCACTCTCCGCAGCAAGTGTCCGGAACTCAATGGAATAATCAGTCACTCTCCGGTTCCCCTGAACCAGGTTTAACAGTCCACGAGCAGCCTCTCGACCAGGGGTAGCGTGATCGAACACCTTCCGAAGACCCTCAGAGAAGGCAGTCACAGAAGAACAGAAAGCCGACTGCTTCTCCCACTCAGCGGTGCCCCAGTCCCGAGCCCGCCCAGTAAGCTGGGTGATCATGAAAGCCACTCTTGACCTCTCAGTGGGATATGTGAGAGGCTGAAGTTCAAAAGTCAATTTGCACAAAGTCAGAAAAGAGCGGCAGGTACCTGGAGCTCCAGAAAAGCGCTCCAGAGCACTTAAGCGGGGTTCTGGACCCAGAACAGTGGGAACAGAAGGACTGGTGGGTGGTGAAACCGCTGGCGTTTGTCTGGGCTGTATGAGCTGCTGAAGCTGATTGCTCAGAGCCTCCAAATGTTGGTTGTGGCGTGCAGAAGTCTCCTGGAGAGCCGTCGCCATAGCGTTGAATTGCTTCTCATGATGGTGTAGGGCAGCAGCTTGTGCTGCCATTTCCTGCCTTATTTTCTCCATGTCGGCTGGGTTCATTTTTGGCCAGATTGTACTGTCAGGTATCACAAAACGACAGACAAGAACCCAATAGCACGACACAGAAAACAGTTCAGGTGTAGAAACCGGGTTTAATAACCAGCAGATGTCAAACCAGGTAGTAACCCGCGTGGCAAACAAATCCAGTGGGAGCAGGCAAAAGAGAAGGTCCAAAGTCCAAAAAGGCAGGTCAATACACGGATAATCAGAATCGGAATGACAGGTTGCTGGATAGCAAGGGAAACACACTAGACAATCTGGCAGAGAACTGAGGGAAATGGGCCGGTACATATACACTGAGGGGCTGATTGCTGATGAGGAGCAGGTGAGTATGGAGGTGGGGCAGGCCAGGTGAAATGAAATCAGCAATTAGTGCAGAGCGGGGGGGAGTGGCAGATTCTGAAATGACATGAGAGTTAGTGTGGCAAAACAGGAGACAGACAAATGAAAAACTAAAGCCTGGCTGAAGTTGTGACAATAGATGACTATAACAAAAGAATAACATTTAGACATTTTGATGGGTTACACTGACTTCAGAGGGTAACAAAAAAAAATAGTCTGCAAACTTGTAGACCAGCTGCTATAATCAAACAACAAATAGATCTTCATCTGTCAGTATGGATCATCAAAAAAACGTGATGAGGGATCTCTACAAATTATATTTGCTCCCTTTTTTCTTCTGTGCTGATCTGATCTGTGATCCGATCCGAAACATGAGTTCTATGATCCGTTGCACCGCTAACGGTCAGACTAGTGTTGCCTAGTCGTTTTCTATTTCTTCTAGTCCATTTTGATGTTGCTAATCCTGTATTGCTCTACAGTTGTAGAGTTTCCAGGTAAAGAACCTAATTCACACAGCAAACCTCTTAAGTGATAAGAGACTTCTTTCAGAGTCCTCTGAGCCCGGTGGAATCCCACAGAGCTCATCACCTTTTCCAAAGTAGCCTGCAAAGTAGTATGCTTGTGGGCTGAATGAAATGACAGCATCCATTATTCATCTGGATAAAAGCCTGTCACATCACAACGTCAATAATTTCTGCTACACATTTATTAACGAATTGATCAAATCGCTGCTCATACTGACTGCCTCGCTGGACCAGACCAACACTGTGTGGTGCTTTCTCCTCACAAGCTCACTTCATTCATGGTGATATATTCACTTGAAGCTAATCTTTACCTTTTGGACAGCAGTTTGCTTTAGGTAGTAGGTTTTGTGTGTTTCTAGACTCTATTCTCCAGCACACAGCATCGAGATCAAACTGCTTTAGAAGAGAGGAAGAGGAGACTACGTTAGTGCTTCCTGACCACTTCTATTGATTAAGTATTACTTATAAGTCCTTATACATGTTTTCTAGTCACAAAGTTACTGACAGTTAGACACCACACCTCATGTAGCACTGCCATTTTCCACAGACTGCATTAGATTGTGTTCACCACTGTTTTACTAAAACAAAGAGTCCACAGCCTACAACGCACTGATATGATATCACGTTATCATTTATCAGCTCATTTATGCAACACAAGAACAACAACAACAACAAGTGTCACTCACTACCAGATCCATCCATCCTGCCCGGTCGCTGCTGTGCATGTGCAAACTAGTTCTACACACCTTTCCCCAATCATGCTAATGGTAGGAGGAGAGCTAGTTAACAGTAGCTGTTATTTCAGTTACTACTTGTTAGTTGTAAGAGTAGTAACAGAACATGTTAAGCAGCACTCTTGCTAGCTGGTGCATGCTTGTCAGGGATAACCAAACTATTTTATTACGTTACTATGACTGCAAATGGATTAGCTGGTAATCACAAGTGAAGAGCTCCAAGTCAAGAACATTAGCCTAATGTTATCTGGATAAGACATTATTCTATTGAATTATTTCTCTTGTTTTTGCCCTGCACTTTTCAATATTTATTAAATCATTAAATCTGAAAAGCACTTTTTGCTTAAGCTTGAAAGGTGCCATATCAATACAATGATTATTATTACTACACTTATTGGCTAATTACTTTCTTGAATTCAACAAAAAAATAAATAGTTAAATAAGATGATGATCAGCAATGTGTTGGTTTAAAGGGACAGTTCATCCTAAATTCAATAATACATCAATTAATGTAGATTCTGTTGGTGTGAGTTGCCTAGTTTTGGAAACTATGAAACTATTCACAAGACAACTATAGGCAACTCACCAAAATACTCTAGTTTGATGAATAGCTGTACAGTAAAGAGGAAAAATATGGGTTTTTGATTTGGGGCTGAACTGTCATGTTTGCTTGTTTATCACAAAAGACTCCATCAGGAGATATATATGAGGTGAGATGTCATAGTCAGATTAGATGCATGTTAGGTGATCAAACATGTCAACGTGTTGGGGTGTAACACAAGTATTGGTGTTGTCACGTTGTTTGACAAACTGAAAGCTTTGATGCCACATAAATCTGATTAACAAGGACAAAAGGTGCTATACGACCGGGACAATGGGGAAAAATCCTGGTTGCTTTGACAGAAATGTGGATATCCCCATATGGTGTGTTTGTCAATCTGTGAGCTAAAGTTCTACTTTAAAATGCCATCCAGAAACCAATTATAGCTTGTAACCAGTGACAAGTAAAAGTAATATCAGGTTGGTTTTACATGAACAGTGAATCATTTGAATCTCACGCAGCATGACTTATATTGGCCCAGTCAGCCTACAAATTAAATGAGGAGCAATGTAATATGAATGTGCGCTTTAGAAATGGAAAGAGGCAGAGTACTCACTATCGAGACAGAATGTTACTCTTCCCTTCCATCCCACAGTCTCCTCCACTCTGCGTCCTTGTTTGCTGCCTTTTCATGCCTGCACTCATTTTTTCACAAAACAGATTTTAAAGTTTGGGCCAAATTAAAATGCAACGCATCCTGCAGTGCACCAAGAGGCTATCTTGCAGAGCATTTTGAATATATTCTGCAGTTTCTTCAAGCAGGTGGAGGCATGGTGCAGCAACAACAATTCTATCAAAAACGTTTTGTTTTCAATTGTTAGTCTGTCTTAACCACACCCTTGACATTTGCATCTGCAGTCTGTATGGACGATCGTTGTGCCACAGTTGAAGTATGTGCTGATGGTTGTATACTTTTGAGAAACAAAGTTTGAGAAAGGTGTATTCCTGATCTGACCTTGTGCACCTTCAATGTACAATATCTGCAGCCTGCAGAAGGGCTGTATCTGAAATGCCTTGAGCAACCACCTCATGTTGCAGCAGATACAATAAATACACTGCATGGCTATACAATATAATGGCAAAGTAAAGTAAGGCCATTTTATTGAGTATACCATGAAAACATTTTGGTATTATCGTAACTGTCTCCTACTTTCTTTCTCTTTCATTTTAATTTCAGGGTCAAAATGGATAATGTCAATATAATTATATAGTGTAATTTATATAGGTTTTTCAGACAAGGAATTGGTTAGGACCACTCATAAGTTGTGTTCGTACACAAGAGAAAGTTCAAAATCCAAGAAAATTGGTGAAAGCGTTAGTACGAGCCACTGAACAACGAATATGTTTGTACCAGTGTTTCTTTAATGAGGTCCGTAATTATGGTCATGTTTTCCAAGCTGATGATGATGCTTGAATCAGACTGCTGAAGAAATTGTGCTTTTGCACTAACTTCAACCAACTGCCTTTATTGCCTTCCCAACAGCAAACACAACTTCAGTGAACCAAATGGAGATATCACCTCCCTCCCAACTTTAAAGAACTAGAGGTTTCTCGGAACAGGAAAAAAGGTCTACAGGCTATTCCCCTTGTTCGGTGTTTGATATCATCAGAGTGTAAGGTGATGCCCTTATTTTGTTCACTTCCTGTTCATCTGAGCCGCCGAGCAAAAAGGGCACCAGAAAGACCTGTTCATAATTCCCCATGAGGAGGATGTCACTGACAGGTCATAGACGAAGGAAGATCGGGATCATACAAACATCCAACCCAACAGGACTTTAAAAGAACCTCAGTGTATTCCCAAGATATATACAAAGTCTCAGGTTTAAGGGATGAGTTTGGATTCACTGATGAGTTGTTTGCTCTTCACAAAGGTCATGCAAATGATCCTTCATGTAATGCAAGCCCCCAATATTAAAAATGCATTTGTTTCTGGCTGTAATAGGAGCTTTACTCTTGGCATGCTAAGTACAACTGAGGGCCCCAAAATGGGATAAATCAATGGGATGGGAATAGGACATATCGTATAATAATACTTTAACATTCTGAGCCAGCAAGACAGGCTGTACAACCGCATATTTACAGTCAGTGTAATTTATATAATGGATCAACATCCCAAGAAGCCAGAAATAAGAATTTATAAATGCCAGGGTCTTAATGCTAAGCCCTGGATGGATAGAAAGTGTCAGATTCTGGCCTGAGCAAGCATTCTTCTCGATGGCCACAGGCAGACCTGAGGCAATAATGTGTGATGTGTCAAAACAGTCTAATGTGGCTCCCAGCCTCAACTTATGACTCCAATCCATTTCAAAATCACATCCTGTTCATGAAAACAAAGGATAGCTGTGATGTGGTGCCACTTGTGCATGTACAGATACACAACCATGACTCTTTCAAACTGTGTCGATTTTTAGTGAATTGCTGTGAATAATCTAAAACAGGAAGTCAAAAGACAATTTCAATCTGGTAGATGTTTGCAAGATTCACCCAAAAGTGTTTCCCTACTGCAGACACCCTGCCACAGCTCCAGTTTGAGTAGGGTAATGTGTAAAAACAGAGCTGCAATTTCATGATAATCTGGAATATATTATATTATTATAATATTATATCATCCATGTGTCCTCATGCACAAAGGGATATGCATGACCAACGGTGTTATGAAGGACAGCACACATGAATCAACGTTTCTGTAAATGTGCCAGTGTTAGTCAGCTGGCTAATTTTGGTAAGACGTTCCAGAACCGTTTATTTGCCAAGGTATGTTGCACATACAAGGAATTTGACGAGGTGCATAACATGACTCCCATGATGCATTTTAAACATACTTACAATGCGTTACAATCTGCTTCTAGCAATGAATAATTATAGTTATGAGCACTCATTATTAATTATAATGCTTTATAACAATTAACACATTATAAAGCATTTTATAATGCTGTATATATATATATATATATATATATATATATATATATATATATATATATATATATATATATATATATATAAATCTGTGAAAATTCACAATTGCTGATCAGGATCATGGTGTATTATAACTACCACAGTTGTAATAGATTGATATATTTTTATAATGTATTATAATAGTTGTTAATAATGTATAATGTGAGTATAAGTTACTCCAATTGGTCATTGTTTGCTTTAAGTTAAAAAAGACCTAAATTATTTTTCACGTTATATACGGTAAACAATAGTGGTTATAATGCATAATAAAAATATTATAATGTATTACAACTATGGGAATAATAACACGCTATGATCCCTGCAAAAAATAGATACCAGCAATTCAGTATTATGATACTTGACCTTATAAAGCATTATAAAATGCTTTGACTAAAACATATTGTTCTTACAACTTTCATTTAACAGTGCAATAAGCAGATCATAACACATTATGTATGTTTATAATGTATTATAGACATGTGCGTCATAGAAAGCGTTACCCTGCAGTCCTTTGGTAAGATGTTAATGAGATCAGATACAGTATGAGTGTCACATTTGGTTTTAAATATACTTACTCTATTTTCCCTTGAATCTGGCTCACATCCTCTTTGCTGGGAAAGACCAGTTCCACCCTGTTTGGTATGATCTGATGATCTGGACCATGGTACTGCGGCGACTCGGAATCCATATTTAATTTGAGGAGACAGTACGCATAACACTGATGTTTGGAGAGTTGACTGTTCACACCTACAGTATGCTGAAAGTTTAAAAGGGGCAGCAGTTGCTCAATCCGTGGGGACTTGGTTTGGTAGGGTCTTTGGTTCAAGTACCCTTATGGAACAAGTACAAAATGAGGAATGGTAGCTGGAGAGGTGCCAGTTTATAAGTTGCTCTTGAGCAAGGATTCTAACCCCCAACTGCTTGGGGCGCCTGTCCATGGGCAGCTTGCTCGCTCTGACATCTATCCATCAATGCATGAAGGTCTTGTCTGTGAATGTGTGTGTATGTCGAGATTGTGTGTGGTGTGTAATTGGCAAAAATAACACCGGAGTAAAAAAATATAAAATTTTCCCTCGGCGATCAATTAAGTACATCTTGTTCTTCAAACAGTGATCACAATTGCATTTGATGTGATTTTAATGTAAGGTACACTAGTAGTTTATAAGCAACTCAATTGGGGCCAATTATTCCCATAGGTATACCTCTCAGTAATGTGTTTTTAGTAGAAACAGGCAAGTTCTTATTTCCACATCGAACACATGAGGTTTACTGAATTACCCACACAAGGTTAAATAAACATGCTTTAGAAGTGATGTTGTTTCTTGATGAAAACTGCCAAAATCACAAAATGTCAGCCGAGCTGAAACAGCGGCTCCTGGCAGGACTCACAGCCTTGAGACTCTCCTTTGATGGGCACAAACATGACAGTGAGGCGGCTTTGCCAGTTTTAAATAAATGATTGCTGGATATCCCTGTTTTTCAACTGAACATTCTCAGTCTCTTGACATCGTAAAGTTCCACTCTGGTTAGCCGTTTAATAAGGTGTTGGACTAGCTGCAACAATTATTTTTATTATCAGTTAATCCGAGAATCATTTTCTTAATTAATCAATCTATTAGTCTATACAGTGTCAGAAATCAGTAGAAAATGCCAACACAATTTCCCAATGCTGCCATTAGTCAAGGTGACATATTCAAATTGCTAGTTTGGTCCAACCAGGCAAAAACGTAATGATATATTCAGTTTAATATCATAGAAGTCTGAGCGAACAAGCAAATATTCACATTTGTGAAGTTGGAACCAGAGGGTGTTGACATAAACTCAATTGATTATCATAAAACTGCCTTTAGTAGCCCGGGTTTATATTTGTTTCAATCATAAAACTCAACATTTGGGACAGGCTTTAAATTTGTTTAGCAACTTTTGCTCAGTAAAGATGGAAAATACCATCAAAGTGTTTATTTGAACAAGTATGAAAATTATCTAAATCATTAATTTGATCTAGCTCATTTTATTACACCCCCCTCTTTATCCTCTTGCCCGTCAGCGATGATCCTATTTGGCATACTTTTATTTTGTAGCCAACAAGGTAATGGAAACTAACATACCCAGATTGTGCAGACAGAAAGCAATGGACTTCACATGACAATATTGTTTGGATTCCTGTGATCGGTGGACCCTTTCAAACTTTTGCACATCACTAGGGCTGCACGGAATAGTTTGAAGCTTCAATGCTTTATTCATAATGTTGACATTAAAATTAATATTAGTATTAATAACTTACCAAAACATACAGTGCAATAGTCCACCTTCTCTCTCACACACACAGCAAGTGAAGCAGCACTTAGTTTTCTGCAGTCAATTTGAATCCAACAAAATATTGTTTCAATCCCTTACTGCAGGTTTATTGCTTTTAAAAGACAATTTCACTGTGGTCAAAAAACGGTTTGCTCTGCAGCTTGAGGTACACAAAGCGAGGCACCTGTACTAACGAGACGGTCGAGCAGCAATCTAACAGCACCATAATGTACATCTATATAATCACAATAACAACCTTTTCTTTTTAGGGTGACAACATTATAGAATATGAGGACAGACATTCAAAGCGTCATTCAGAAAACTAAATAGAAGCTTTGAATGTACATCCTTATTTACTCTGCCGGTAACTCTGAATTTGGTTTAAGAAGTTGGTGCTAATGGTTTCTGTAAAACAAACTAAATCTAACCAGTCTAATTGTCTCTCAGCTGTTAATTGAGTTTTACGATAATTGATTCTCATAATAGTTGGAGATTTTTCAACTAATTGATGAATTAAATGATAGTTTCAGCACTAGTCTGATATATTGCAGCTACAGCTCCCACTGCTACGTAACAAGAGCAATTCGTGAAGTTATGGGAAATGCCCATGTGTCCAAACAGGAAGCATTTTAGACAAATATTTCAGTCATTTGTCACACACACTTCTGTCTCCCTCTAGTGGAATCAATATGGCTGTCTGCAGAGACTAAATAACAGCTTGTGTCTTTTTAGGGTTTAGTTTTACATGTAGAATACAACGAAGTGACTACTGGGACACTACTGAAACGCTTTACAGCAACTGTACACCACAATCTTGAAATGCACATCCACAGACAGCATGGATGATTAAGTGGACAGAAAGGGTTAATAACTTGGGCAACCACTTCTTAGAAGTCAGTACAACATGTACAATAATCACAGTACTCTACATGGCACAGTGGCCAAGGGATGTAAGGACATGTTAAAGCTTTGTTCCTTCTATTGGCTCTAATTTTCCAAGAACCAAAGACTGCTGAAGAAATTCAAGAGTATAACAAACTTCAGCCAAATAGCTTTCTTGCCTCTCTAATGGCTAGATGTAAACGTCAGTGTCCCAAATTTACATTCATCTCCTTTCCAACTTATACTCTATAGTTTCACATTTTAGGAAATTAAATTATTTTCTTTGTTGCAGAGATGAGATGATTGATGCCACTTTTATAAGACATGTCTAATGTTCTGCAATGATCTTCTCTTGAAATAATATTCCTGCCTATCAAATGACAGAAATGTGATAACCTGCTGAAGTCATCTGTTTGGGTACACGCTTTGGAAGATATTCATTATCATAGCATTAAGGAAGCCCCCCAAAATAGAGTTTGTACAGGAAATTGTAGTTTCACACCGACAACAGAAAGATTTGCCAGCTTGCACCATGTACCAAATTGGACCAAATATCTTCTCAGAGGTAGATCAACAACAAAACCTGATCAGTGCATGTCCTTATACGTAGGGTTCAGTTAAATAAGGGAGCTTCACTGCTTGCCACATTCTCTTCAAAATATAGATGTGTGTTGAGCCCCTGCAATGGACTGGCTTCCTGTCCAGAGGGGTGTATGGCTAAGCCGCTTCTCGCCTAAAAAACAGTAGATAATCTCCTTAGCGATGGGTCGCATCAGCTTAAACAGAGCTTACTTTTAAGACTACATAGGCTGACTACCCAAAAGATGTGTATCATTGTGCAGCTCTGACGCTCTTTCATCTAATAAAACCATCTCAGTAAAATCAGGTGGAGTGATTAGAAAGCTTACATATCCAGAAATTAAGCCTCAGGGTAATACAAACCGCATGATGGGATGTAAAAATGTCTCAGAGCAAATCATTAATGATACAATCAGTGCTGTTGCATATAAAACATCAAATAATGTATCTGAATGAAAGCCAAGGAGGCTGGTTCAACGTCTCTGCATGCGCTCATCATGTGAACAAAACAGGAAAATGAAAACAGTGCCAATGGCCAATGAGCCCGGTAGGTGAGAAATTGAAAGTGAAACCCAAACCAGTCCCAGGAAAGAAGGAGCACTTTTTAAATGTGTTACACAAGCAAGGCTTAAAGGCCTTATTCTCCAATTTCAGTTATCCTAATGTTGTGGAATATTTCAAATGCCTCATTACTTGCATTTTGCAAGAGAGGGAGAGGCCTCTCTCTACTCTGTAATGAGCTCCGAAGCTTATTAGACCAGCGTGCATTGAACTGAAAGGCCCGATGCTTTCCCTTTTCGTCTTCTCTTCATGGCAGAGAAAGGCTCGAGCCTCGATCAGAAAAACACAGAGCCACATCATTACACTTGACGAAGCTAAAGAGGATAATCCTGTAGTCCGTCTCGGGTATTTTATAATTGAATTGAATTACCCTTGCCTTCCAACATCTCACGGTGCACTGGCATTCTGTTCAGGAGATGCCATATATTGTCAAAGTTTCTCTCAAATGGATGCCCTATAACGGACATATGAATCAAAGGGTTCCCCGTCGGAACAAATGTGCGCCGGCCATGCAGAGGCTCTCCATGGCCTGGACCCATGTTGGCAATGTGTTGCAGCACTGTTGATAAGGCTAAACCGATTAACACGGTCTCCATTCACCACCTCCTTCTGCCTAACTTGCTGTGGAAGTCATATACAGTATTACTTTTATAAAAAGTACCAGAACTCTTTTCACCGTTGGAAACTTCTAGAAAAAGAAATCATAATAATTTGTTGATTCTTTCATTATATAAAAAGGATGACACATTCCTCAAGCAGGCAGCCCGTTTCTTTGAGCACTCTATCCAGCTCTATCAACAGTTCAGGCACTAGGACACTAAAAGCTCATTAAACTGTACAACCACTCTACTGTACGTGGCATGCATAATACTTTACATTGCAAGCCCTCAATAAGTAGATGTCGTGTGTGTGTGTGTGTGTGTGTGTGTGTGTGTGTGTGTGTGTGTGTGTGCAGTTTAGAGGTCTTTCTTCTGAGAATTTTTCTTTTGGATAAGGATCAAGGTCCCAGCATGTCCCATGAAATACACCTCCAACTGGAGCTGCTCTTGCGAAACACTAGCCAACTGTTCCAACTGTTTCAAGATGGACAGTATTCTGATTTACACATGAAGCAAATGGGTTGGTAATAGAACCCACACAATGACAATGCTCAAAATCTGTCAAAATGGAATAAGGTTAACTTCATTCATGATCAGTATACGACCATATCAATAACGGTCGGAGTAGGTCAAGCGTACAATACATTTTAGGTTAACCTCAGACTTCAGGATCTGGATCAGGACTGATAACCCTGTTTAATAACTAAATGTTGATCATCTCCACCAGGTGTTCGGTTGTGAGTGTGACTGAGTGAGTGCGCACCTCTGTCTGCCTATGACTAATTTTGCATTCTGTTGCAGCAAAATATTTTGGGTTTAGCTGCATGCTCAAGGACCTCTCATGTTTGTGGTGACTCACACTTTCTCAGAACCTTTTCTGTCTTATACTGCCATTGACTGCTGGCTTGTTCCCCGTTCACTATGTTTAACCGGCCCCCGGCCAGTAGGGCCCGTTAGTGATAACACAGCCGAGTGCCTCTGTGACCCCGAGCTGCTACTCTTCGGGGGGTGAGAACCGTTTACACACTGTTGTTGTTTTGGACTGTGTGTTTGGCTAACAGCTAACGGAACTACCAATACGCACACTGCTGAGAATCTTACGGCCGCATACTGCTGATCAAACTCAGCATAGCTTTGTGTTTGGTGTGAACACAGGAAAAGAGACAGCGCCAGACTTTACTCTATTGTTCAGCTTGTGGAAAATAATAGTTCCATTTTTTATTTTTTATTTATTCAAATTTAAATTGATCTCTTCATTATTATTTTAGAAGTATGTAAATTTAATTTCCTGAGGTTTCCTTGAAGTTGTTACTGTTTGAGGTCTGTATGTTAGACCACAGACAGAAGGACAAGAACTCCCAGGATTTGTAGCAGCCATATCAGACCACTCAGTCATTTTCCACGAAGATAACTTCACACCACACTACGTAATATGTAGTCATTGTCACAGGTTTGGCTTTTGTTGTCACTGTACTCAACTGCTTTGGGGATGCATAGCTACATATGCACAGGTAGGTTAATACTGTACTAAGCTGGCTGATTTATTTCCTATTCCGGTATGTCATTAGATATGTAAGGTTATTTGGTTTGATGGTACAGCAAAGAGAGGTACTGTTCACTCTCTGTTCCATTCTGTCAACCTACTGCGGATGGGGCCCTTCCACGAATGTCATGAATAAATTACATGTAAACCAATCAATAGCTAATATTAGCACCAGTTATTCCATAATCCATTCCATAATTGTCTGTCCTACAGCGCACAGAAAGCTTGTCCAGGTATTGCTTTTTAATGACATATATCCAAAACATTCCTGTTTGTTATAAAAGTGGAGACACAAGTCAGAAGCTGGCACCAAAACTTTTGGGTTCATAAAAGTTCATGTAATAGCGAAATTCAGGTGACATGCTATCTAAAGACATGTTCCAGTTTCTCCACAAACTCACCAATGCACAGCATGTATCTGCATTGTTCTAATCCGTTATAACCAAGCTGCATGTCCTACCCAACTAATCAAGTGGAAGGATTTACCAACTGGTCTATTAAGGGGAACTCCCCCTAGGGAAATTTGGTGGAGCTCGTGAGGCTGCCCACTGTCAAATATTCCAAGTGTTTCAGCCTTGCAGAGATGGATACAAAGGAAACCTCCCTGGTGTGTCTCAGTGTGGTACATGCAAAGCTACCTTCGCATTTCCCGTGAAAGTGGCAGTTGACAGTGCTAAGCTTGATGACACACTTTTCCCTACAGCTAAAGCCTCAAAAGGTTCTGAGCCCAACAAAGTCCACCTTTAACGAAAGGGATTCTTTCCTGTAAGCTGCTGAAACCCAGACCAGTCCTGTCTTCCTTCAAAAGAATTTCATAGAACTATCATGCGTTAAACATGAGCCCAAGAAACATACTGGACACTGGCAAAGAGGGGCCGCTACAGTCACTCAGAAGGTCTACTGTATACCGTCAGCTCCACCCAGTTTGCTTTTAACCTAATGGTATGAGCTCTGTATGTCGTCACACGTGATTGGCCGAGCTGTGTGAAGAAAGAAATGCACATTGCAGAAAAGGTGGACCTGAGAAGCACATTAAAAGGAGAAAAAACCTTGAGGAAAGCACAGCTAAATGCTGCACATGGTTAGTGTTATAAACTAGTGCTGGGCAACGATTACAATTTTTAATCGCCATTAATCACATGATTTTCAGAAAATCATGCGATTAATGGCGATTAAACATAGTTATGCGCAAAGTTCAATAATTAATTAAAAAGTAGTATATTGCGCACTTTTATTTTAAAAGTACTGCTATATGAACAAAAGTGTAATAACATTTGGTTTGAAACACTTTAAACAGATCAGGTTCTTTTTAACAGCAGTATTCTTTACAAAGTAGCAGTTCTATTTCTTCACTATCTGTGCTCAGTGTGCTGACTTTATTTAAACGTTCCACTGCTGTGCAACATGAATAAAATGTTCCACATGTTTCATCAAAATGTGTGTCTTCTGTTTTCATGACAGTCAGAGCATATGAATACAGCTCCCACTGTTCATCAATATAATGCACCGTAACTAATGATTTAACGTGATAATAAAGCGTTAACTTGCCCAGCACTACTATAAACAAAACATAGATAATGTAATTACTTTTAATATAACAATTGCACTTACAGAGTTGATTCTACATAAAAAAAAACTAATAAATGATTCAAACACTTAATTATGAGATGACTTGTATGTTGTTTTTTGGTCAGGCAGAAGAATCTGCAGTTACTCAGAGCTACCGGAGCTTCTTGATGATCAACACAAGTACAGTTAGAGCTTTGAGGAAATGCAAAACAAACCATAAATATTTACTCCTCTACCATTAATTATGGAAGTAATACAGTTATAGATATGAAGTGTTGCTTTTTTAGATTTTAGCAAAATTCCAAACATGAGATGTTTTAATCAAACCAATGCAGAAGAGCAGCAGAGAAACCCAGACTGTGTGTGAGAAGATGAGAAGGGAAATGTCAATAAGCATGTTGGGTATGTATACATGCAGTACTTCAATTAAGCAAATTATCATGCTGACTTATTTCCTATTTCTGTAAATCATTAGATATGCAAGTATCAAGAAGATGAGATGTGAGATAAGTATGTGTGAAAACATGCATTCCATAAACTCTTTGGAGTGAAGCCACGAGTTAGGAAATTAGTATTTTTATTTCATAAGCATTTAAGTACCTCAAGTGCTTCTGCTGATATTGCTGTAATATTTCATAGAGTCAAGCAATGGAAATGCTTTCAGAAATAAATACACAGTGAGATAGTTTTTCTTTTTACATTTTATATCTGTAGAAGCATTAGTTTTAATCTGTGCTTTGCTGACTAAGGCATTCCAGTAAACTGTATGAATAGTACAGTATTCTTTATGCCTTTTGGTTTTAATTGTAAATATGCATTGTGGATAGAGCCTAGCAAATTCAGCATTGTTGCTGTGAGAGCTTCATAAATGTATCTCGCTGTCGAGTTGATGTTACTCTGGTTTGAGTGATATGTGCTTTATTCATCTCTCGGTCAACAAGTTGTTAAACAAGAAAGACTGACTCATGCTGACTATTTTCACTTTGTGTTTCTTGTATTAAAACGCTTACATAAAACTAACCACCTGTAAATTGAATGTGTACAGGAGATGCTAGCTCAAGTCAGCTCAAGTCAGCTCAATGCAACAGTTTGTCTTTTCTCATTTTTCGTGCATTCTGCTAAGAATGTGCAGCAACATCAGCAGGATGCCTGCACAAGCGCCTTTGGAGAGCCTGTTGTTTAGACAACAAAACTATTTGGTTCGGTTTAGGAAAGGATCGAGGTTTTGGTTTGAAGAAGTACACTTTGTTATGTAAAATATCTTTGTTTGCTATGTAACTTAAGTAGGTTTGCTTTTGTGAACTAAGTTTTGTATTTAAAGTAAGTTTTTATAAATAGTATTCCAGCTGTCAAAGTGTTATTACAACATGGCTGTCATGCATTCAGGTCACATAAATAAATGTTGTTGATTATAAACCTGTGATCCAAACCATTTCATACAAACGGTGTTATTCTATTTAATTTATTTTTTAAATGATATATTAACCCATACATCGGGAAGAAGACATGTATTGATTGTGAATGTGCATGATTTAATTTTGATAATTCAATTCCTATTACACCTTCTACTTTACCTCTGATGAATATGATCCTGACTGGAATGTTTAGCCTCCAATAACAAAGAGAAAAGCAAGAGGTGCTGTTTTCAACAATTTGTTTCTCCTTGTCAGAAAGATTTCATGCAGACTTTGAATTTTAATGAATTTTAGTCATTTGATAGGTATGGCATATGATTTTTGATAGGTGCAAAATAAAGTATTGAATTTCTTCAGGCTGTCAGCACAATACACAGGTAATTCAAATAATGTGTGATGCCTAATGAAGGCCTGTGGTAACACTTTACTTTAAGTCCTCCTATCTAGCAATTATAAGCATTCTATAAACATGTAATAAATAATAATACATTTATAACACACTACAATGCAGTTGTAGGCAGATATAAGTGTTTACTCATGCACTTGTCAACAACTACAACGTATTCTTCTGTGGACATCGAGTGGAGTCTGGTGTGTTCATATTTAATGACAAATAGGTACACAGTTGTAATCATATAAAAATATCTTCTTAGGATAATTTAAAATGTTGATATAAAGTGTACGTTAATAAACAATCAAACATGTCCTTATATCTGCCTAACAACTACTGTACAGTAACAATTCATTAAATGGTTTTATAATAGGGGTGTTACCATTCAAAGCTGAAGCTTTGCATTTTTAATACATCTAGAGCAGAATTCAACACATTTAATTTTTCAAAAGCTATAACATGTGCATTAGACGATGCTTAGTTCGATGAAAGAAGACCGGGATCAATTATTATTCGCAGTTATAGCTGCTGTAGTACTTTCAGTAAATGTTGGGTTTGTTTTCATATGCATGTGGCTGAATTGCTGAAATGTAAACAAGAAAACAATGTTTGAAATTAACTCCATTAACAGACATTCTACTACAGACCTCCTGAAGACATCCCAGTTAAGTGAAGAATTCTATAGGTCAGTATAACTTCACTGTTGTAAAGAAGAACAACTGTTGAAAATGGACGCAAGACTTACTCTCTTCTCAAGAATGCTGCTGCTAAATTAAAGAATAGAGTCCATGACAATGTACTGTGATACCCCTGAAAAAACCACAACGGCATATACTAAACAGTTTGTTAACCAGTTCATGAATGTAAATCCCACACTGGGAGCATCCTGGACCAGTGGCTACAAACACCAGCTTGCCTCTGTTTTAAACAAATAGCAGTCTAAGGTACACACATGCTGCAAACGACACCCAGGTCATTCCCCAGTCTGTGTCTAGGAGCAATGACTCAATAACTAATTTCAGCTGTCTCCACTGATTGATATTGACGGAGGAGCAAGATCAAGACTGGCACCAGTGACAGAGTTTTCCCAAAGCAGCTAATGTGGGAGGGAGTGTTCCTTGTAACCATGGTGCAAAAATAAAGGATATTTTTATTACTATTATCATTGCTTCTAAAACATATTCATCAATAATTATGACAATTAGTAATTCTGCGGTGTTACGATTACATTTGTCATGTTAACTTTGCCTAACGATGATGATCCAGCTTCTAACAGCAACTCCATGATCAAACGAGACTTCACTTTGCACATGTGCTGAAAGACACCAAACTAAATGCAGCATGGCAATGCACTGAGCTCAGTGAAAATATGTTTCTTCTTTCAGTGCAGACTACTCAATATACTTTGTGCATCCATTACACATTCCAATGCATGCCTTCCTGTGGAAGCTTACATTTTTTCTAAGCATCCACAAGGTCAGGGCGCATCCAAGTGCCCCTGTTGTTTTTGTTCTTATAAACGCAGCACACTACTTGCAGCAGCGGAATACTGATCGGAGGCAATTCATTGCATTCCTCTCAGCAACTCTCAATATCTGATGTATTTGTATATCTTTTAAAAAGCTGTGCCAGTCACAGTGTGCATGATGGGAATGGCTCATCGTGTGGACAGAAGCACCCAGAGCAGCCGCTGTAAGAAGGAACATGTTGTTGTTTTCTGGGAGGCTCGGCGACGCAACGTGCAATAAGAAGCATTACAAATCTGCAGCTGGGCTTTCAATAACTCCAACATCAAACTTTTATTTTGCAAGACAGTGATCCATTTAATAACTATTGCATGCAGTTAGTTATGTATTCCTGCTGCTACAAATAGAGACCCAAATGTTGAGCGTAAACACGGGGGACACACTGAGTTAAACAACTGTCTGTCTGAGCCTGGCTGCAGACTACACTAAGACACAAATGTTCCTCTTTAGTAATAAATCTATAGATGCAGTCTGTTATGTAGATGTAATTTATGTCAAATTAGTGCACATATGAAATGTTTAAGTATATTCATACATCTATTTAATAAAGGTCTCATAATTCAATAGAATACCATGACAATAGACTGTTTACATGATGTTTAAGTAGAGCTTTTATCCAATCAGATTGTACCCCTATGTTGTCTCTAAGTAAAACAATCTGCCCGGAGGCCTTCAGACTTACAAGTGAATCCCTCTACAGTTTAAGTAAATGGGGACGATATTGTTGATTGTCCTAGTCTTCAACCAATCAGATCTTTAGTTTAACATGTTGGGCTTATTCTTTAACGTGCCAGAGCTTCTAGCTGGTCTACAAGTACGTCATCATTAACGTGCGGCTTGATTGGTAAGTGGGCTAGCGTGACTGTTGTGAATCTAGCTAGCAGAACTTTGTAGTAGTAAGAGTTAAAGTATAAAGATATGTAAGAAGTTTTTATGTTACATTACATTTTTAGCGTTTTGGCATGTTTAGTGGTGACAATCCCAATATCTACTGCGTCTGTCGGGCGGACATTTTCAGCCCTCAAAGGAATTAAAGCGTATTCAAGAAATACAACTGTGGAGGCTCGACTGTCATCAACGGTATCCATGAATTGAGAAGGACCTCTTACTGGAACTGAATGTTCTGTACAACCTTGGTATTAAACTCTTCGTTAATCCTCCTGTTATGTTGTTTCAAAGTTTGAAAATCTAGAAAAAATATTTTAAAGTACTTTTTCTGTATGAAACTTCTTCTGCTTGCCTTAATTAGTGTAATCAACGTTTAAAAAAAAGAAAAATCATGCATTTGCACCCCACCCCCTGCAGGTTTCTATAACAGAGATGATGTTCAGGTCAATTTGACCCGGCAGTGAAAATGGAGGCTATAAGGGGTCAGAAGTGTCAAGTTTAGACCATTTCTTTCTTTGAAAACGTGAGACAAAGTATTTCTTACTCCCTCCCACCATGTTTCACCCCATTTCTCACACACACACACACACACACACACGCACACACACTCTTTCTCACTACCCGACCTGTGCGAGAAATACAGATACTATTTTGACGGGAACCTTTTATAAACTCCACCCACACTTAGCAGGGGAGGGTTGCTTGAGAATCCTACCAACATTACACTCTGCAGATGCATACAACACAGCAGAATACTGTAGGACAACATGAGCAACAGAAACAAAGGGATGACAGCCCTGGAGGCTCTGGAGCACATCCTTGATCACAACATGAAATAGAGGAGGATGTGTCTGAAGATGAAGACCATCTTGAGGTCAATTCAGATTATAATGGTACTGATTATGAACCATCAGATAAGGAAACGAGGAAATGAGGAAACACAATCACACACACATACACACACCTCGTTCATTGTGCTCATCTCTTGTTCATTTTTGTAAATTTCTGTTTCTTAACACTATAAATGAACATAAATGAAGTTTACTTTCAATACAAATCCCTTTGTATTCATTTGGCTTGATTTTGAGTGAGCGGGTCAATATGACCCTGAACAGCAGCGGTGTCTCATCTCTATTTATCTACATCACCCCATGAAAAAAAGAAAGTTTCAAAATGTACAAAACATTTAGAAATAAATACATGTTATGGTAGACTAATGCAATTTATATCTAGGTTTTTCCAAAGTACCAAAAAAAATGTTTGAACATGTATTTTTCATGAAAACGAGTGGATTATCCTAATTGAACTATGATCTATGGAGGGGTGAATAACTCCATTCCACTAAATACTGATTAAATTGTTAGTAATGGAGTTGGTGATGAGGTACAAACTATATTTATTAGGATTTTTTGGTTTCTGACCACTTTTGGATGATTAAACATGCACCGGGTCAAATTGACCCGCGAACATTATGGCTGTACCTAAAAAAACGAACATAACAGGAGGATTAACAAAGAAAGGAGGATGGACTTTGTCTTGAAGTGAACAGCAGCTTTGGTAAGTGAACTGCTTTGTTTTTACATCTGCAGTAGCGTTACTACTGTGATAATTTGTCTATGGTGTCGTTTTTATGATATGGTTAATATTGTTCCCTCTGATGTGAATAATATTTGAATGGCTCATGCTCTTCAGTGAGCGGTGGAATACGCCTTTTAGCATCGCAGAGCTGCTGGATTGATTTGTCATACTTTGTTGTCATATAAATATATGTGACTGCTTCTTGTGTGTTTGTTCTTGTCATTGTGTTAATACATTGATTTTGACTGTATGCATTGTTTGTTAATGACGAAGCATCCCGTCATGCTGCGTCATAGTGACAGACCTGCATCCTTTATAGTTTTACGCGTATTCATGTGTCTGCACTCTGGAGTTAGAGTATTTGTAGCCTTCATAGGTGTTGAGCTTCATGTAACATTTTATTTCACTTGTCAAATGTTGCAGTGTTATGTGAATATGTGGTTTTACGAAATAAATAATAACCCGTCAAAATGAGGTTATTAGGAGGTGGTTCAACTGTAGTAAGATAGCACTGAAGACCCAAGTACAAAATACACAGCCCTCCACTGACTTTCGGATGTGGGTATGTTTGCTCAAAAGATTTGTGCTTTGTCTTGTAGTGACGCTTCACATTACCACTTTTAATAATAGCCACAATCTCTGAACATATGAGACAAACCCGGGGGAAGAATTAAGAATAAGAGTCTGTTCATTCTTGATTAAAGACTCTTTTCTCTTTTTGGAGAACGTCATGTGACATAACTTCTCTGACTCACGTAATTTTCCTGCTCTATGTTCTCTTTCCTCGTCTCTCCCCCGTGTGTGTAAATCTCACTCGAGTCAAGAAACTTATCAGAATACACATATTTGATTGGCTGAGCAGCATCACGTGATATGATTTAATACACATGTAATTGGTTGCCGTGTTTCCTGGACCGCTGAACGAGTACTGTAAATGCTAAAAAAGCTGCGCGTTATAAGGTTAAAATAGAAGTGCTGCACCAAAATGTAATAATTCTAAATTATCTATCAGTTTTAGGTCCAGGGTCCTTTTACAACGGCGTCTGGATCCGGATCTGGATTGCGGTCCGCCTATTAGTGACCCCTGGATTAGACTGTAAGATATCAGACACAGGTACAGACTTTTTTGTGCTATGATACAAGATTGCAAAGCCCTGAGTCTGGCTTCTGTCTTTAACAGTATCAGCTGGATACATACTGACAGATCTACAACTGAAGGCAAAATGCTGGCTCCTCCTCTAGTGGCTCCTGCTCTGCTTCTCGTCATGAAAAGCATTATAGCCCGCTGGGTGAGACAGCAACACAGAGCAGACACCACTGGTGTCAGCTATGAAGATAAACGTACGTTACAAACAATTGCAATATTTACTTATTACAGTTCAGCCTTTGCTGTATGCTAGAATATTTTATCACTACCACATTATCTGATTCACTGTAGGTATTTAAAGTTCTATAGTTCAACGTTCAGAGCATATAGCAGCAAACAACTATTGTTAAGTTACGTATCATTCTATGTCCTGCTGTGAATGTTGTGTGTGTGTGTGTGTGTGTTCTATGTCTTTGAGTTCTAGGTACAGCTCCCTGATGAGTAATTGAAGGCACCTGGATGGTGTGGGTTTCGCCTATATCAGCGCCTCCTTGTTCCGCCCTCGCTCTCTCTCACCTTCCTGGCACCAGATCCTGGTCTTCTGTTGGAGCTGCACATTGCATCTCTTTTGTGTCGCGTAATAAACTGTAACCTTTGGGTTTCGTTGAATCAAACCTGGTGTTGCGTCCCTCCTTATGTTGCGACTTCCGAGCCGGTCGTAACAAGGACTAATATCTAATGAAGTCACTCTCTCCCTTTGTGTGTTGGAATCAGAGCTCTGAGCTTTGTTTTCATAGCCGGGCCAGACATACATGCTTTTAACGCATGTTAATGCATGTGAGTCCCTGTGTAATGCTGCATTCACATGGAATCAGGCAGATGGCAGACAGCAAACCGGATATCAATTTAGCATAGAGGGTAACAATAGGAGAGATCAACAGGGAATACTGACAACAGGAATGGTAGATGGCATTGTCGTTAACATATTATAACTGTTTGTCGCCCTCCACGATGGAATTAAGAGCCAGATGTTATGTATAAAAGTTATGTAAGTTTGCAGTAGAATTTTAAAAGAAATCTACATTGTAGTTACGTGTATTACTATAATAATTACAGACAATAGTAGACACAATATCTTTTCACCTTTGCAACATCACATCATCATGTGTGTTACGTTTTGCCGTCAAGAAGGGGTCGTAGGATAATGACACATTGAATTAGCCGCCATAAGTTACCGGCCACACAAGACCATTTAGGAGAAGCTGCAGTGGCAAAACCACTCAGCGTATTGACTTTTTAAATAATGCATTATATTGCTTATGTATTCAACTTTTTATTTGTTAGATGAAGAGGAAGTGTTGTTTTTTCCTTCAAAAATGAGGAAAACATACTTTATGTCAACCGCTTCATAGACCAAAGCAGGACTAGCAGTTTCAACATTATTTCTAAGTGTCAAAACTCAAGATGCAGTTCCACTGAACACTAAGCTGTTGCTGTGGTTTTTCAGGAGTAGTCAATAGGAGGGAAACAGCTCGGCTCTTGGCTCATTAAAGAAATGGAACCAAAGTCCTTAAAGTTGTTATCACAGTGTAACTTGATGTCGATTCAGAGTCCTTGGTGGCATCTCTGCCACTTCCAGTCCTTTAGATACATACACTACGCATTACCCGTTGTTGTAGTTTGGCTTAACTGCAGTCAGTCCACTCCCTGTGTGCAGTCACCATGGAAGCAGGTGCCCTATATTCCTGAGGGTATCAGCTGACAAGGTCACTGAGCTGATTGATGTTAGCCTCCGAAGTCCTTCTCTGTGTGTAGGTTCAACACCATCTCCATTTCGGAGGTATTAGAGAGGAGAGCGCCTGTGGGGGCCAGAGGCACCACTAACACCCCCCAGGGACTTCCTGATCTGTCTTTGCCACAAAGGTGGCAGTATGTACTAGTCATTCATTTGTCACTCCAGGGTTTGACATGAATCAGTGCCCCTCCTCACAAATTGTTCTCACAACACAGAACTTTTTAACAAGGGGCAACGATTGTATGTTGACTCTGTATCCATGTTGTGTGCTGGCATGTGTGTAATCAGGCCAAAGCAGCATTGCACCAGTGTGGTCCTAAACCAGCGACAGAGTGGGAGAAACACTGGACCGTGTCTTTCTCTCTATCCAAATAAACAGCAGAGCTGCCGTCTTAAATATATCAAAGTCTTCTTCACTACTGCCATGGCAACTATCATTATGCATTATAGTCGTAAACAGAGGCTGTACAGAAATACAGCACAAAAGGCAGTATGAAAGAATTATTACACAAGGCCTTTTTCGACTTCACCCGTCCTCCCCTCTCCACCATGAAAAGTCATAAAAACAAGTGTTACAAGAATATATGAAGAGATCAGTGACAAAGTCTTCACTTGCATTGTAAAAAAAAAAGCATTTTTTCGATCCTAAATCCCATCCAAAAGTGAGGTTTGGGATTGAAGGGGGGGGGGGGGGGGGGGGGGGGGGGGGGGGTAGCAAAGCGGCCATAGTGGTATTACATTTTTAGGAGTCTCTTGAAAACACTTAAAACATGATTTGTCACTTGCAATTAGCACAAAACATATCTTTTAAAAGCTTGAGGCCTTGTTGTTTCGGGTAAGGCCTGGGTGACTCTATTGCAAATGGTCCGCAATGCAAATGTGGTGTAGCTTAGAAAACCTAGTTACACCGTACTACCTGAAAAGCAAAAGGATTTTTTTTTCTGCTTCAACACCATGGTCACACTTGGTTAAAAGTACAGACTCGGTACACATCAAGTCTGGGAGCCTAACTCAGTGGTCCGTTCTCTCTGAAGGTAGATAGAATATTTTTCTATCTTTACTCTGTTCATTGTAACTGAATTGTGATAGACAAAAAGTTGTACGTCGATACACAAGTGTGCATCTTTTGGGTTAAAGAGAGAGGCGAGGGTGCTGTACAGTTTCTGTTGCAGGACATAGTTGTTGTGTGGTGGTGTGAGTGGTTATTGTTAACAGTATTAGCCTCTCATAATGCGTAATTCCTTTGGATTATGTGGCCACAGCACTAGTTTAAAGAACACTGTTGAGGAATTAAGCATTTAACACAGACAGTAATTGATTAAATTCAGCACATTTCTTGAAATCTGCATCCTTCCTTGACATGGAGAGCTGTGGTCTGTGCCACTGACAGACACTGTTGCTCTCAGGTGCATCCCTCCTTTGCTGTAACAACTAAGAGCATCATCATGGAAATTGGTAACCGGACTGTACTTGTATTGTGCGTTTCTAGTCCTAGACCACTCAAAGCGCTTAAAAACTACATGTCATCATTCACCCATTCACACTGATGGCAGGGGCTACCATGCAAGGTGCCACCTGCCCATCAGGACTATCTAATCATTCATATCTATTCATACACCCCTAGGTGTGCTTTTAAACATACTAGGAATGCTTTAAACATAGACTTCTCACACTACTGGTTAAGTGTGTCGCACAAAGACACATCGACATGGACTAGCGGAGCCGGAGATCGAACCGCCGATACTCTGATTACTGTTCTACTCTGATAGAGCAGGGTCGATTGAAGGACGACCCTGCTCTACCTCTGAGCCACAGCTGCCCACAAATCACCAGTATTTTATTGGTGTATCAGCACCCAGCTTCGCCCATTCTGTGGATCTCGTGGCAGCTCTTTAGTTTCAAGTGTGAGCTTGCAGCATCCAGATGGTTGGGTAATTCAAGGTCAGGAAAAAGGAACAGATAGAAATCCATGGGAAGGTATAATTGGAGACGTGTCTCCTTGTCTGTGCAAGAATATGCTTTGTCTATTGTTTGATTATTAAAACCATGGCCTGATGCTTCTCAGCGTCAATTAAGAGTTAATGAGATATCATCATGAATTATACAGTGTGAAAAATACTCAATGTTAATTATGACTGCATGAAAGAGAATACCATCAAGTTGAACTGTTTTGTTTTTTTGTGAAGATCATGTCAATTATTTTTTATAAAATGCGCCAGTTCTCAATGTCAAAAGAAAAGTCTGAACGGATCCTCAAAGAAAGTCTGTCCTTGATGCGGCGTGATTCTCCATGAGGTATCCAATACAGCTACTTCATCTCATTTTTAATTATATGTCACTCTAATGCAGACTCATGGCACTGGTGCTAATTGTTTGTGGAAACTCGCAGTGAGGGAAATTGATTTAATCATTAAAGAAAACAGAAGTCTCAATGCCGACAGACGGTTTAGATGAACTTTGTAATGAAACTTAACCAGGACATATTTCAACATACTCTGCCCTTCTCAATATCTATCAGCAATCTGAAATTAAATCGAGATTGAATCCAGTTTCATCCCCAGCTCTAATGCCCATTGAAATCCATCTACTAACAATCCTAAAACCAAAGGAGGGAGGATTTCCTAGTTCTTTTGACTGGAGACCTGAGCTGGTCAAATCCAGAGAAGAACAACTATAGGGGCTTTAGAGGTGGGTGTCATGGCCTGTAGTTATAGACCCAAATGCAGGCACAGACTAGGGAAATAGATTGAAGTGAAGAGGTTTATTTTCAGGGATAATGGGTGGCAATAAAGAGGTGACATGGAGCACCGAAGACCATGCGGCATTGTGTCGCGATATTTGTATCGATACGAGGCCGACAAGTATCCACCTGTTATTATATAAACTATATAAAATGAGTTTTTTTCTGATGCCGTATAGTTAAAGTCTGCGGGATTGGCAGGAAGTTGGTTTAAACAAAGACGGAGTCATCGGAGAAAGAAATCTGAAATGTGCCGTCCAAAAGGGAAGACATGGATGTGACACCTGCGATTTGCAAGGAGTGTCGTATGAAAATGAAATACTCTGGGAATGCTACAAATGGGAGGGTTCATCTCACACACCAACATCCAGAAATAGCGTTAACCATTGACGACCAGACCGACGGAAAATAAACTGCCGAACTTAGCTTGAAAAAGCATCCTTCCGATTCTGAGCAAGCTAAGACAATAATCAATCTACGAGCGTTGACACTGCAACAACAGAAGCACGGTGGCGATCCACTCTTTGGAGGGAAAAAAAAGAACCCGAGCTACAAGCTCAAGATAGATGTCAGCACAAGTCGGAACGGTGCTTATGAAATGCATTCGTGCAGCCCAGTTTTCTCCGGAAGTGAGATTTCAATGCGATGGACGTCAGGTACGGCGAAGATATTGTCCAGGCCTTGAAGTCAATGTCCAGTTGAATGTCTGAGGAAAAGAGGCCCGCTTCATCACTCGCACAGCTGTTGTACTCAACACAGGACAGCGTTGGTCAGAGACAAAAAGGAAGCATCGCTCAAGATCTTCAGAAGAGATATGTCAGCAGAGAAGAAAACCCTCTTCACATCCTCATGGAACCCAGGTGTTAGACCCTGCCGTTCCTGTCCAGAGGAGAGACAAGGGGCTGCTGAGGCTGTGACTCTTCAGCTAAACAAGCATTTTAATATTAATGGTGTAATGTATTCACTGCTCTATTAATAGTGTAGTTATAGTGGTAACAAAAGTACATTTAAAGTACTCAAGTACAATTTTGAGGTACATGAAGTGTACTTTACTTGTCTACTACATTTCGGAGGAAAGTGTTGTACGTTTATTTGACAATTTTTGTTACTTTAATTTGCAAATTGTGATTATCAACACAACATACAAATCAACTGCATGATGAAAACTTTTACCATTGATACTTTGGTACTTTTTTTAATTTACGCAAATAAAGTTTTGAATGCAGGACTTTCACAGTGTAGTATTTAATTATACACTGTGATATTGCTACTTTTATTTAAGTACAATATCTGAGTACCACTTCCACCGCTGTCATGCTTTACCAAAGAGAAACTACATATTTGCTGCATACCTAATTAAATATATATTTTACATACACCCCCCCCCCCCCCCCCCCCCCCCCATCTCTTATTGTGTGTGTGTGTGTGTGTGTGTGTGTGTATTCTACAGGAAGAAGTGAGGCAGCACACCATCTCCAAGCCACAAACCCAGGAACATCAAGAGGAACCTGGCTACACTGAAGAGGATCCTGGACCCCCCCCATCATACCTGCCAAGATGAGGAAGTCATGTTGGCTAGCAGACATGCTTGGCCAGACTTACGGTGATGTTGGAGCCCCACCAAAATCATTTACTGCCATAGCTGAGGAGGAGGTAAAAAGATACCAGGAGGCCACACCACTGGCACTCAACAGAAGACCCACTGAGCTGGTGAAAAACACACGAGCAAGTCGGTTCTTTCCTGGCCAAGCTAGCCAAAAGATACCTTTGCATTCCAGGTACTAGCATCTCAGCAGAAAGAGTCTTCTCCACTGCTGGAGACATCGACACAGCCCAAAAGAGAATTTTGATATTGTAACATGTTGTTCAGCTCTTCTTTCTGAGCAAGAATGCCATCATTCCTTCACTGTCCAACTGCTTTAGTCCCAGAGTACATGTTTTATTTTATTTTATTTCAATTGAAAAATACCTGTAATAGTACAGTGGTCCACACATGTCTTCATTCAGTTAAGTTGGGCTATGTACTGTAATATGAACAGTTCAGTTTGTCAGGTGCATATTGCAACATTTGACAGGTTTTTATTTTGGTCTGTCTGCTTGGTTAAGAATCCCATTTAGCTGCAATAAAAATGACTGAAGTCAGATCAGCACAGTAGAAAACCTTTATCCTATTTGACAAAACCGATGTTGAAAAACTGCAAATATTTGCAGTTGAATAGCGAATTTAATAAATCAAATATATCGCAATGCACGTTATTGCAATACTCAGCAAATCGCGATGAGATTAATAATTTACAATTAGCCATCTATAAATTGAATACTCACACTGCAAAAAAACAAACATAACACTGTTCCAGCACTGATCTTGTTTGACACCTTTGGTTATTAATACAGTCCCACTGACAGGAACATACCTTGAACGATGAGATGCACTTTTGTGGACTTTGGCTTCTTGTTTGTGAGGATGGAGCAGACGTAGGGCCCTTCGTCGTGAACGTCAACATTTTGGATCTTGATGCTGTACTCTGTGACTGCTGTGTTTTCCATCAGGATGACGCGGGGGTCCAGAGACCACTTCTCACTTCCTGCAAAGAGGATGGTGGTGCGATTGAGCCACGCCACTCGCGACACTTTGCTGTCCACGTTGCATCTGGTAGGAACAAAGACGGAGAATACAAAAACACATTGGAGATTTAGGCTTTCAGCACAATGCTTTGAGCTATGTCAAAAATAACCCTAGCATTGAGAATGAACCAAAACTTTAAAGTATGCATCCGGACAGATAAACGGTGAGCCAGAGCCAAGAAGAGCTGCATATTCAGCAGAACATTCTCTGTAGGTTCATCACTGCAGAGACCCTTTTCACATTCTCTGTTAATACATCGCTATCATACAAATATTGTTTATAAGAAATTTGGTTAGATTGCCAAACCTTATTTTGAATATCACATTTTTTACAAGTTTGTAGCCTTGAAATTTGGAGTTTTCCTTTTCTTTTTTTTGTTGGAGTGTAAATGTAAAATTGAGTTTTAAAACTGAGACATTCAATTTCAACGGAATACTCTAGAAGAACATGGAGGTCATGTAGCAATTTAAAAATAAAACCAAATGGTGGTGGGGAGGAAAGCCTTGAGAAGTTGTAATCAGACAATTTCATCACTGACTTGTTTATGACACATGCCTCTTCCTTTAGATCACATCAGACATGAGAGGTCTCTTTCATGACTAATGCATGTACAAGCACTGCACATAACTTAACATCAGAATGTGACACACAGTACCAGTAATCCGGCTGACAGATAATGTGCATGCTGACATTTCCTTCCATCTCTGATCCCAAAAAGATTAAGCAGTTAAAACAAGTCAAAAAATAAAAAAATGCTGTGCTTCATGTTCCATCAAAAGGACACACAACAGCACACGTGCATGCCACAAACTTCAGTGACATTTTTAGGTGGAAGATTGGCAGTCGGACAACCACTACACACTGATTTACATCACAGATTTTTACGATTTGACATAATGCACTATTTTACATTTTCCACACAGTTGAACACGGGTGATAATCCAGCTGAGCACATAGCCTACCGCTCAATTCCCAGTTTGTATGTGCTGACGGTTTGGTTAGCTATGTTTGGCAAATCGTACCGTGTTGTCATGCTGCTTTCATGTTTGCTAATACTCCCGGAAAAATGCTCCTGTTCTCGAGCAGGTACCGTCCCCTCTGCAGTTAGCCATTTTTCCTGGAGAACCACTCCATGTTAAATCTGGGATTATTTTCTTTTTTACAAGTGGTGTAGTTTTTAACAATATCCCGGGGCTGGTGGGCACTAAGATGTTTGATCTCAAATTCAGATTTTTACCGTAGTAGATAATCCACATCATTCATGGTGACCACAGTTACTGCCGTCTCTAAAATAAATACTAACCGTTGCCAACTACAAGCAAATGGCAACAACAGTATCTATCAAAGGGGCATCAGGCAATCAGCTCCATTTGGCTTTACGTTAGCTATCCGCTTTTATTGCCAAAGGCCTTGGACATGCAGATGATTTAGGGCACTTGATATTGTGAGCATGCGGCTATCCCCTATTATCGGCTTCTGCAGCCAAATGCATTTCAAACACTATTTAAAAACTATTCTATCCAGCCACTGACATGAAATTGTAGAATAATGATACATAACAGCAGCTTTGCCACACTCACCTCTACTCGCAATGTTCCAAACAATCCTTGTATCACCAATTACTTAACTACTTCCAGAGTTATGGGGAGGAAATTACAGAACGTGTTATTGCATTTTCTAACTATTGTACGTATATGAATTGGTCCTTGGTCATGTTTCCATTCAATTGTCAAGCAAATTTGAAGCAAACTTTGTAAAAAGAAATGCAATGCGATGTGTTTCCATCAACTAGATTGGACTCTGCTACACAAAGCGCAGTTTCGGCAGAAAATGGCGGTCAAGACTATGTATGGCTGGAATCCACCAGTGAACGGATCAGCAGAAGTAGAGTTGCGGACCGGAAAAGTCGACTTGACCATCTAACCATCTACGAGAGAAAAATATAAGTACTTCAGGAATTTGATTCAGTTGGGCAACATTTTATTCTCCTTTAATGTTAGTATTGGCCATGTTTCATGCTGTCCAGAGTCAAAGACAAATAGATAACAGGGAAGACGCTTACAGGGGAAACAGCTAATCAGTCATGTGAGTTGTTTTTACTAAAAAACACCTCCAAACTTTTTGATCAATTGAGGAAGTTTTATTGAATTTCACAGTGTTACTTATGCCTTACTTCAAAGTGTGCAAACAAATATGTTTATGGAATCATGGCTGGTGGGCTATTTGGGTGGGCCTAAAATGATTTATGTACACCTCAGTTACCACATTGATACTTCTGATCTGATTAATTCTGTCAGATTAAAATAGTGACATTAACATTACCTGTATTAGTCCTAATTCAAGTTAGATTAACAGGAGAATGTAAAATTTTCTATCTAGGTTCAGAATGCACTGGGGTATTTATACTATAAAACCAGGATTTGGCAGGACATGTGAAGCATCAATGAAAGAATGGAAAGTCATCTTTCTGTGCCCAACTCTTTTCTTTCTTTTAAATAGTGGATTCCCCCCTCCCTGCTCCCTTCGTCATACACATTATATATATATATATATATATATATATATATATATATATATATATATATATATATATATATATATATATATATATATATATATATATATATATATATATATAGAGAGAGAGAGAGAGAGAGAGAGAGAGAGAGAGAGAGAGAGAGAGAGAGAGAGAGAGAGAGAGAGAGAGAGAGAGAGAGAGAGAGAAAACCTAAGGCAGAGGAAATCAATCAAGACAGTTAACAAAAACAACAGCAGCAAAACAAATGTCAGTAAACACGTTTATTAACTTGCAGCAACACATATGCACATACTTTATATTTTTTATATAATTTGCCTCCCCCCTTGCAGGCACATTTTCTCCAAAATTGTCCTAATCACATTGAGAAAATGATGAAAAGAGAAACATTTATCAATAATGTTAACACAAGGATGCAAACCTAGAACATAGACACATTTTACACAGCAGAATATGCACAAATACACACAGAAATCATTTCCATGGATGTCTTATTTCAATTTAAATGAATAAAATAAAAAGATAACAGTCACAACTGTCATCTGTGTGACAGGAACATTAACACATCAAAAGGATCTACTGATTGTTATTAGTAAAGGCTTTGTACAGGATGAGAGCTAATGTAACTGCAACCATAAGTACAGGACGGTCAAATGGAGGTATTACAAATGGACTAATGTCTTAATTCAAAGTCATGGTTGCTGAATGTTTGTCCGTCGTTCTCCCCCTCAGCTCCTGGCTCCCTGTAACAAAACAAGAACAGAATTAGCAAAATACTCAAATTCAGTGTATTCGTGTAATTAATCTCAACGTTTGTAATGTTACTGGATTTAAAGTGATATTTCTGGTTGATAACCAGTCTACCTGAGCTCACGTTAGTCTGATTATGTACATAATATGAAGTATAAATCATCTGTAAAATCGTCACAATCTCAGTAAGATATTAGTGAACCTCTGAGGTTTGAAAGTGAAGTTATTAAAAGTTACTTTACAAGGTTAACTATGGTCGGATGCAGGCAGACAGCTGCCGGTGTTACGGTTTAACTAGGGACCCTGTTAACTGGCGACCTTCAGCCGAATGCGTCTGTTGTTGTAGTTACGGCAGCTGTTGTAAATAGGCAGATAACACGTAGCTGTCCTCGTGAATGCCGCATTGATTAGTTTTGCATTACAGTATCAAACCTTCTCATTTACAGTCTTTGGTCAAAACATACCGGATTCCACGTTGGAGAGTCTTTTGAGAAAACGAGTCCAATCGAGTTTGAAACGTCACGTTTTGTTTGTGTTGAAACAGGAAGAGCGCACGTTGCTCTTCCTTTGAAATAATAAAGTCGGTAAAAAAAAAACCACATCAACGTCTTTGGAGCCTGTTTTGTGCAAACACGTGTCACGTAGAATAACTATGTAGCACAGTTAAAAGACAAATAAATATAAATAAGTCATATTTACGGGATTCAGATTTTAAAATCTGACAATGCTATGTGCCTCTGCACTGAAGTACACGGCAGAGTGCTCCATGGTAAACGCGCAGTGTGGTCACAAGTTGATCTGGTGTCCTCTGCTCTGAGGAGCGACTGCTGACTGTGTTGTACGTTGTTTAAGTTTAGCCTACATGGCATCAGAGTACTTTGATGGTGGCGAAGGTGGTAGTGCTTTTGGCTACTGACCCCCCGCCCCCCCCACACACACACACGACATCGAATCCCGTAAATATGATATATATATATATATATATATTAGTTTTCTTTTAACTGTGCTACATAGTTCTTCTACGTGACACGTGTTTGCACAAAACAGGCTCCAAAGACGTTGATGTGGTTTTTTTTACCAACTTTATTATTTCAAAGGAAGAGCAACGTGCTCTCCTGTTTCAACACAAACAACACACGACGTTTCAAACTCGATTGGACTTGTTTTCTCAAAAGACTCGCCAAAGTGGGATCCGGTATGTTTTGACCAAAGACTGTAAATGAGAAGGTTTGATACTGTAATGCAAAACTAATCAATGCGGCATTCACGAGGACAGCTACGTGTTATCTGCCTATTTACAACAGCTGCCGTAACTACAACAGACGCATTCGGCTGAAGGTCGGCAGTTACCGTATATTACCGTAACACCGGTAATAGCGCAGCGGCTAACGCTAGTTAGCTTGACAGCTACGAACGTCACGAAACTTAACCGATGATTTTAACACACATGTGATGTTATAAGATCTCTTATTTTGCTTTAACAATAGTATCGGTGACATTCGAGTGAGTTGAAACCCAATACTTACATTTAAAAGTGAATTCTGCGGCTTCTCCAGGTCCCGCATCACTCGCCGCCATGTTGGTTCAAATTAAATCTTCATCGGCACGCAATGCATCTCAGGATATGCTGGGCCCCGAAGGATCCATCAGATGTGTCCTCCAAATCTGGGATTCGTCGGCTGCATTTAAAGGAGTCTTCAACAAACATGCAAAATGGGACAGCCTAGTCGCAGCCGTGTGACGTAACCAGTCTACGAATGCAGCTTCCGAAGGATGCAGCCCCTGAATTGAGACACAGCTATGGTCTTTAAAGTAGGTCAACCAAGCAGCTTGAGACATGAACCCCAGTCACACGCACGCACGCACGCACGCACGCACACACACACACACACACACACACACACACACACACACACACACACACACACACAGCATATACAGTAAATAGAGCAAAAAAGGAAATTTCTGGTTCACAGATAAACATGTCCCGGCTAAAATCTAATCTGTGTAGTCTGTGTGAGGTGCTGAATGCAGGGACAATGTATGTTATGTGCCTCAGTGTTATATATTCGCTTGTACTTTAGGTGGGTTTGTTCTGCCTGACGCATTCTGCAGCCCGTTAGGTCTGCTTGTCCCTAGTGTCTTATTTACACTTTTCTTTTGCTTATATGTGTATTGGTTTTGTCTATACGTTACTGTCTGTTTATCTATGAATTATCCATTTTTATTTGAAATTTTGTAATTTTAGGCTGCCTTCAAACATCTGGCCTGGGACAGCAGATGATAACTAGCCTCTCTGGCTAACTCTGGCTCACTTACAGTTTGACTGTTGATTGGTGTGCATTGTTCCTGCAAAATAAACAAATAAATGACGGTGTGAGGATGAGATTTGAAGGAATGGGGCTGTAAATGGAAGAAGACTCACTATCAACAACCAGAGTCACAGTAAAGAAAGCTACAGGGAGCGTATAAAAGGAGGAGGCCAGGTGACCAGACAGGAACTGTTAAGAACCAGAAACATACCATGAAGCTGAAGAAAAAAAAATAACAGGACATGTTCAAGGTATGGGCTGCACGGTGCTGTAGTGGCTAGCGCTGTCACCTCGCAGCAAGAGGGGCCCAGGATGGATCCCCGATCCCTGGTGGTCCTTCTGTGTGGAGTTTGCATGTTCTCCCCGTGGCAGTGTGGGTTCCCTCCGGGATCTTCAGCTTCCTCCCACAGTCCAAAGACATGCAGCTTAGGTTATTTGGAGACTCAAAATTGCCCGTGAATGTGAATGTTTGTCTGTCTCTATATGTGCCCTGTGATAAACTGGCGACCTGTCCTGGGTGTACCCTACCTTCGCACAATGACAGCTGGGATTGGCTCCAGGTTGTATAGGTAATTACCACATTCACCTATTCCAGTATTTGAAAACGTATCATGGAGTTGCATTCAAATGGCATTCACACTTTGAAAATAACAACACCTTCCTGGTGAAATCATCACTGGACCCTCTGCAATTTGCATACCAGCCTCATGTGGGAGTGGACGACCCCATCATCTGCTGCAACGAGCTCAGTCGCACCTGGACAGAACCGGTGGCTCTGTGAGAATCACTTTCTTTGCCTTCTCCAGTGCATTCAACACCATCCAACCACTGCTCACAAGGACAGGTACAGGAGAACATTCCTGCCCTCTGCAATAAGACTCTACAATAAATCACCTCTGGCCAAATCAATCACACAACTATAACACTGTTACTCTGTTGTTTGTTTGGTTAAATCCTTGCACTATTGTTTAGTTAGTTAATTTAATATTATTATATTTTATTGTATATATTGTGCATTTTTATATTTAAAACCAGATGCACCCGAGGGTCCCCCATTTGGACGCAGAGTACATAAAAACTTAGAGAGTTTTGTGTTAAAAGTAACTGGCAGAGAACCCACGAAGAACGAATATAATGATGTTATAGTTCTGCAGAAACCTCAGCGTCCTGGGAACAACATGAACTAGGTCACTTCTACATGAGACAAACACATCTCCCATCAGCCAAGCAAACAAATAACAAAATATCATAAATCATACTCGATATGACTGGGACACACCGGCGAAAACAGTTGCTACACTCCGTTAGCAACGTGCTACCTACGAACATGCAGCATGAAAAAGCATGTCCGCTTGACGGAGATTACGGACATAGTTTCCATTTCTCTCTCCGGTAAACCATCGCAGAGATATTCAGCTTCGAACACAAAAAGTCACACAGCTTTCATCAAATATTGTACTCACTTTTGGTCGAATCTCAGCGAAAAAATAAAATATCTCCGTACTTCCACTGTTTGTTATGTCCAGCTGCATGTGCTCCGTGTGAATCCGTTCGATTCGTGTCTCTCCGACACTCCTCGGCATCTTGGGGAGGGTTGGAAGCTCAGCAAATTAGATTTCAGATCTGCCATCAGATGGGACGTTTTTGAGCTTTATTGGCTAATAGTGCTGTCAATCATCTAGCTTTCAATTCCAGGCAATTCTATTGCCTCCTACGGTTCGAAGGATGTCTCAATGGTGAAAATCGGAGAAGGGGGGGCTGAGATACAGCCCTGAACAGAGAGAAGGGCTGAATCTGAAGCAGTATTTGACCTTAAACTAAACAACTAAAAAGGGCTTAGAAAGAGCTTAAAACACTCAAAAAAGGTCCAATCTTCTGTCTTTTGATTCATTGAACATCAGGAGTGATACATAGAAGTGATATAGAGTGTTTTTGAATTTAAAAAATACTTTTTTATTCAAATATTGGAATATTTGATCAGTTTTCTAATTTTATATGCTCTATATTTTATAAATGTTTCACTGTATCTATGTATAGCTGTGTATATAGAGCCTATATCAGTTGTTCTAAGAGCTCAGCATATTTAAAGTCTTGGATTTCCATACTTTCCAAAAAACAATATCCTAAAACTGCTGTTTTTCCAGGGCGAGCTTTTGAGTTTTCCAAGTTGTGCTGTGTTCCATCCTTAGCTTATGTGAACCTGTAACATGTATTCTGATAGTTCCATCATTTTTCTCATCTCAAAAATATATATATAAAAAAATATATATATTTTTTTTTTATTTAATTATACACTTAATTAGGTATTTCTTATCTTTATTCTAGCTGAGGCCTGCAAATAGGCCTCGTTTGTAAAAGGTTTATTTCTGTATGTATAAATGCTGCTGTAGCGAAAAAAATTCCCCTTGTGGGATTAATAAAGTAACTATCTCGTTGTGTGTGTGTGTGTGTGTGTGTGTGTGTGTATGCACATCATCAGTAGATATGACATAGAACAAGAGATTCAGGGCAAGTACACACAGAGACACACACACACCAATGTGGATACTGGTCGTTCAACAAAAAGAAGTCCCATTGTTAAAACCAAACCAATGACTTAGTACAGGATATTACTATATTATTTATTACTATCTACAGGAACCCATTTTTCACAGGGTTTATTCATTTTGGAGAAAAAATGCTCCAGTAGCAAATCCTGGATACACAGATAAAAAATATGAAGTTAATATTGAGGCTAGCACAACATACTTGAAAAGCCCTGCACACACTGAAAAAAGCACTCACTAAGCATTGGCTTCGTCTATAAATATATTAGGTGATAAAATATAAATATAAAAGGTTATCTCCCGCTCCTTGTATTTTCCTGGCAGGTTCTGCCGTGGTGCTGTAGATTTAGCTGAATGCATGCAAAGTGGCTGCAGGTGAAGGTTCAACAGGAGGGAACTTTTTTTATTAATTTTATTAGACTTCCTCTGTAGTTGCTCTGTGAAGACCGTGAGATACGTTTTGTTGAGAGTCCGTACAGTGTTTGGCATTGTCCTGCTTCATATTCATAATGGTGCACATGTTCAGTTCAGCCCTCTTCTCCTCACTACCTGAGCTACTAAACCCTTCAGAAAATTAGACAAGCAGTCAGTGCCTCCACACCAACTGCAGGATATGTGCTGCCCCATCTCTAAATAACAACCATTCAAATATCATGACACAATTTCATTCAATCGACCTTAGAAGCCTAGAAGACATTATTCAACATCTGAAGTCGTCATCCTGCTCCTTGGATATTCTACCAACACACTTTTTCAAAAATATTTCAAACTGCATGACCACTGATCTTTTACAAATTGTAAACACATCCCTTCTCTCAGGTGTCTTCCCACAAGCCCTACAAACTGCAGTTATTAAACCACTCCTAAAGATGGCTAATTTAGACTCCGTAACAATTAAAAATGATACGCCAATATCAAACCTCCTATTTTTAAGTAAAATAATTGAAAAGGTGGTTTTTCAACAGCTGAACAACTTCTTGGCCGTAAATAACCGTTTTGATGTTTCCCATTCAGGCTTTCGACAGCACCACAGTACTGAAACTGCTCTTGTTAAGGTTTTCAACGACATCCACTTGAACACAGACAATGGCAGAATTCCAGTCTTAGTATTACTGGATCTCAGTGCTGCATTCAACACGGTCGACCATGACATACTACTAGAAAGACTAAAAATCTGGGTGGGTGAAGGACCGAGAATACTTTGTGTCTGTAGCTAATTACACATCAGAGCTGACTAAAATGACATGTGGTGTTCCCCAAGGTTCAATACTGGGGCCTCTTCTGTTCAACATCTACATGCTTCCACTAGCTCAGATTATGGAAAACAACAAAGTGTGTTATCATAATTTTGCAGACGACACACAAATCTACATAACTATACCACCAGGGGTCTATAATCCCATACTGGGGCTGGGTAAATGCATTGAACAAATCAACAACTGGATGTGCCAGAATTTTCTTCAATTAAACAAAGATAAAACAGAAGTAATTGTTTTTGGTACCAAGGACGAACGATTTAAAGTCAGCGCTCAGCTTCAATCACTGATGTTAAAAACCACAAACCAAGCCAGAAATCTAGGTGTAGTTATGGATTCAGACCTCAACCTGAACAGCCATATCAAGACAATTACAAAATAAGCACCTGAAGAATATATCAAGGATTAGAGGACTTATGTCTCAACAGGATTTGGAAAAACTTGTCCATGCATTTATCTTCAGTAGACTCGACTACTGTAATGGTGTGTTTACAGGTCTCTGTAAAAAGTAAATCAGAAAGCTACAGCTGATTCAGAACGCTGCAGCTCGAGTCCTCACTAAGACCAAGAAAGTGGATCACATCACTCCAGTTCTGAGGTCTTTGCACTGGCTTCCTGTCCAACAAAGAATTGACTTTAAAATCCTGCTGTTGGTTTATAAAGCACTGAATGGTTTAGAGCCAAAATACATCTCTGATCTGCTGCTACCTTATGAACCATCCCGACCCCTTAGGTCGTCTGGGACCGGTCTACTTTCTGTTCCCAGAGTCAGAACTAAACATGGAGAAGCAGCGTTCAGTTCTTCTGCTCCACATATTTGGAACAAAGATAATGTTTCAATCAATGTTCCTTATTGTTTTTAATCTCATTTTCGTTTGCCATATGTTTTGATGTTTTTAATGGTTTTATGTGGATCACTGTGGAAAACTGTTATTCCCAGCTGGTCCTGGGATTCAAACCCCTGACCTTTCAGTGTGTGTTGACAGCCTTCTTATTGCACATTGTCCCACCTACCTGGAAGGGTATCTCTTCATCCAGATAGCTTTAGTGGGATTTGCCAAAGTTTTAGGATGTCTCCTGGTGACCAAAACAATGAGGCTCATTTTTGATGCTCACAAGCGACATACATGCATCTGAACAAACAAAAATAACCAGCACCGTGATATCCCCACAGATTTGCCGTATGGTTGTGTCACTTGTTTTCTTCTGTGCAGAGGCAGAAACAGTTTGCGGACGCCTTTGGTAGAAAAACACAGTTCACAGCAAAATTGTTCACAAGGTCTGTAGATCACAGTGAGTAACCATGTGAAGACTTCTGAAACATTGCCGGTGGAGCTCCATTGCACGGGGGCGTAGGCAAACATTTCGATGGCAGGCATCTCCAGACCTTAGTAAATCACATGGGGAGTTCTGGATGGATATACTGTTTATGTGCTTTGGGTAAAGTGTCCTTTAAACATACACATATGGTGTCCTAAACCACTTCACACTCCTGGGTCTGTTTAGTTGTTTGCTTGGCTGTGTGGAGAAAACAAACATGGACAATGTCACATCCAGACATTCCCTGCTCAGCTGCATTGGCAAGACTGTTCTACAGGGATACAGGGATAAATCAATCACAGAAAAGAAAGAGATAGAATGTGTATGCACTGGTGATCTTTATCTATTGCAGCAGAGTTGTTTTAAGAAAAGCAGCACAGAGAATAGCTTCATGTGAGGCATTTAGATCATAGTTGTGAAAGGGTTTGAACCAACTAAGACACCTTGATGACAAGATGGCACATTAGGTCTCAACCCTTAACATCAAACAGCAGACAACTTTCAAATTGGCTGCACTTGTGAGCTCCAGTACTTGGAGAGAGGTCAACAATGGGTGAACTGTCAAAAACTGTCCTGTTGTAACACTCAGCTGACAGTCGGCACACTTTTCTCAATTGCTCTTCACGCCAAAATGGTTTGTGCTCGGTGTCTGTTGTGATGATGAAATTGTCAATGCTCTCTCTCAACTGCGTCAGTATGGCAAGATAAACCATTTCAGCGTTATTTATTGTTTTATTTTTTCTTTTGGCCCTGTATGGCAATGTTAAAAAAAAAATCCATGACAGTGCAACAGAAGGGGATAGCCTAGGTTACTGCAGAGTCAACAATGTGAAAGTAAAACGCACGACAATATCAACCAAGCAATTATCCTAAGCATTCTTATGCATCACATCCACAGCGGTAACACCATGTCAATTCAACAATGACGATATCCTCTCTACTGTGATTAGATTTGTCTATCATACTAATTTCAAAACAATCATTCATTTTATTTTATATTCATTCTTTTAAAATGTCATACATTTTACACAATCTAACTGTCAATCTCCTCCACAAGGGGCTGCTGCGTAAACATGATTAATGCACCTGTGTCTAAATGAGAGTGCATAACTTTGCATCATTAACATGGTCTGGACCTCTTAAATTGTGTTGAAAAGTTTCAAATACGAAGAAATAGGGTTCTCCCAGTTTTTTTACACTTTCAGCTTGCAGACACACACACACACACACACACACACACACACACACACACAACTTTAGAATCTACATACTGTATGTCAGATGCCCACATTTCCCTCTGCGAAATTATTTTCAACTCAATTGTATGCTGCTGCATACAATGTGTCAATGTGTCATACACTGTGGGTGACTAAAAATATCTTCTGCATTCAATGTATTGAGTAAAGTTAAATTAGACATACACGAGTCTCTACTCATATGCCAAAGATCTATTCTTTTACCAATTCTTATTCATTGTCATTTATCCAGTTTGTATTGAAGGTCCTACCATTTATATTGCACACCCGACTCTAAACTAGCCCCTCAGGGTACACTCAGGTCCTCTTCTGTTTTCTTCTGTCCTCCTAAAACAGTATTTGTTAAGTAGATTTCTTCTTATTCTGTGGCACACTGACACAACATGAGGCCTGTTACAGTGTCAAAACACATTTACTCAAATGTGTTTGCACTCTACGGAATACCATTGGCAGCATTTTGCAGGTGGGTTTAAAATCTCACAGTAAAAGTCTTTGTTTTGTCAGGTTAAAAGGAGCAGCGACTGGTTTCAAATGGTGGTTTATAGCTTCACCAGTCCAACACTGTTGTCAACAGGAAAAATGGACCATAGTGCACATTGGGAATGACTACTAGAAAGTAGGACACTAATGACACAGAAGACACTCACATGATGTTAGCTGATTTTCTCAGCTAAACTTTAAGAGCATGCTCTTCACGGGAATGTAAGTATCAACTGAGAGCTCTTGATGTTTGACAAAACCCCCACAATGACAATCACATTTCAGGCACTGTGCTTTCTACTATTATTTTCCAAACCAAGATTTTTTTTTTTTATTATGTGATATGCAGCAAACCGCATTAATATTTCAGGTGCCAGACACAAAAACAGCAACTAGAAGGAACAGGAAGCAGCTGCTTTCTCAGCAGCATTCAATAAATAATGAAATAATACATGTCTACAATATATGACCAATGCTGCTATGTGGACTGTTCTAAAAAAGACATTGAAAACAGATACATATGTGAGTCAGCTCCCTCCCTCCTGGGCCTACAAGTATAGTTCAACATAGACTCCCTGCATAAGAAATAGATAAAAATATCAGCCATATTGAGTATACTCAATATGGCTGATATGGAACTTGGGACCGGTGGCCCCTGCAGACCTAAAAAGTAGAGAAAGTGAGCTGTATTGTCTTGTGAAGTGCTGTGTGTTTGTGAGGATGGAATAGAACATTTCACTCTGCAGTGTTAACAGCAATCAAACAGCCAATAGCTGCCAAACTCTAAGTGAATGTACGCCATAGTGAGCGCCATGCAACACTGCCCCAAAACTTCCATTTACCAGAAATCTATGGCAAGTCCCAGATTTGCATATCGTTAGCAATCTCTGCGAAGCAGTTTGGAAAATGTGTCTAAAAAAAAAAAAAAGGAGAGAAGGTTACGACACCGCGAGCTCTCGCCCTGCAGAGTCCCCGAGACAGAACGGGTGACAAAGGATTCATATTAAAGACAGATTATTGTTTTCTCACCACACAATGCCTAGCCTTCAATCCAATGGACCACACTGGATGAATAGCATTACTCATACTGTCATTTCCTACTGCCACTGCAGGGTCAGAGGAGACAGCCGTATGGGAATCCAGTTTTATCACAGCGCTCCATCAAAGTCGAGACATGAATCAGAAATAGTGGAGAAATACTCCCCACAGGACACACAAGTGTGACATACAGAATATGTTACTGAGCCACTGGTGACCTAAAGGATGTTTTTATTTAAGTATTGCCAAAGAAAAATAGGCTTCTTCAGCTAAACACAATATTTTAACTATAGACCATCTTGTGATGGGATCCACTGGCTCCATCACCCCCTTGCTTGCATCACACCCATCTTTGAACTGTAGTGATGACAGACAGACATATCAACACCTGACAAAGTACTCCAAACCTCCTCTGTGGTAGTTCTGCTACAGCAGGTGTCTCCAGGACCACGTTTTTCCATGATGACACACACACACACACACACACACACACACACACACACACACACACACACACACACACAAATAAAGTCATTAATCGCATGTTGAATAGCCTAATATTGTTTTATTAATTATAATCAGATTCAACAAACATATCCACTAGATGTCTTTTATGTGTGTGTACTGAAATACCAACTGTCTTTTTTTATTAAATTCAAAGGTTCTATTGAGATTTTTGAATGAAGCTTTGAATGTTTTTGTGATATTTCATTTTTGGACCACAGTTGAAATGTTGTTGTTGAGAGGCTAAACACCATGTGAATTGTGGGAATAATTATATCAGCCTGACGCAACGCTGTGTGTGTGTTTGAAAGTGCTAGAGGGGAAGAGAAGGTAAATACAATGATTCTGTAAGTAATTAACAATAATTGGAATGTAAACATTATTAATGAAACTTCAGAACTTCAAACTATTTGTATACAGCCCTGCCAGCAACACAAATTTGAATTTGGCAAATGTGGAATTTGAACCGACCAGCCTTTTATTTTATTTGTTAGACCGCTTCTTCATTTAGATACATTTCACAGTTGTATCAAATGTAAAAAGTTATGTCTAGTGGGAAGCTTAATGTAAAATAAGTTCAGTACTTTTCTCTTACACTATCTCTCTGCAGTCATGTCAACACACTGGTGCTAACAAAACTCAGCTGAGGAGTGTTTTATGGCATTGGCTCCAAAAAGCAGGGCTTACAACTGTAAAGTGAAAAGCTGGCCTTGAATGAGCCTAACCAGCTGGTCCAGGTTTAAGCTGTTGAAATGTTAATTTTTCATTCCAAGAATTAAGGTTGGACAATATAGGGAAAATCAAATACTTGATTTTGTGACCAAATAGCTCTGCATTGATAATACGACGATATTGTAGGGTTGACCATTGGTGCATTCACTAAATATTTACAATAAGATTTGTGATGCATAATTATCATTGATGATTATATAATGACTGTGTCGGGATCACTGTCTGACCCGAAATTCCTAGAGGGTCTTTTCACATCTCAGGTTTACAAGATTGGAGACTGACACAGGACTGAACAGGTCTTATACAGTATGAACATTTGATCAGTCCCTCTACTGTAATTGTATGTCACTTTGTATCACTTGTGTCCCTCATTGAAGAATCTAATTGCTTAAAGTCCGCATTTAGGGCTACAACTAATGATCATTATCGTTATTGATTAATCTGCTCATTAGTGTCTCATTTTCTCTGAAAATGTCAGAAGCATATTCTTACTCTCCCAGACGCTTAACCAATCAGTCCAAAACCCAAACATGTTTAGTTTGTATTCATGTACGAAGTAAGTATCAAATCCACATTGAAACCTTACTGAAACGCATGTCAGGATCCCTGTCTGACCCGTTGGGTGTTACCTCTGTTTCCCCGATCTCCTCTCCTCATGTGTTCTGTCATTCCCCTGTTTGTTATTGTGTGCCATGTGCTCTGTGTTTTTCCTCTGCCTCCAGACATCTCCCATGGCCACACCCCTGATTAGTGCACAGCTGCAGACACTCCAGCTGATTACCTCCTGCAGGCTGACACACCTGACAGACTCTTATCCCACTAATCATCCCCATGGCACTATATTAACCCTGGTCCTGCAGTCTTGGGTTGTCAGTCCGTAGCATCTTTCACCCGCTTCCACCCCGTACAGTCTTCCACCCCGTACAGTCTTCCACCCCGTACAGTCTTCCACCCCGTACAGTCTTCCACCCCGTACGGTCTTCTACCCCGTATCGTCTTCCACCCCGTACCGTCTTCCACCCCGTACCGTCTTCCACTGTCATTCTTGCCTGTCAATCTGTGTCGGACCAAGGGATCCACACAGGTGATTCTGCGTGCTTTCTGGTGTTGGTCCATGGGTAACCACACCGTCGATCCTGCCTTCTGTACAGCGTAAAATAAAATCTGTTCTGTACCTGAATCCTGTCTCGTGGTCTGCTATTGGGTCCTGTCCTGAACCCCCTTGCATACTGATTGGCAAATTATAGAACAGCAACAACATACTGGTCAGTTCATAAAATGACATCACTTTACTATCAAGTGGCCTTTGAAACCAGGAAAACACAAAACTGATGCCATATTACAATGTCCAAAATCCAAGCTGATATTTAGTCTCCATCCAGTTTTAAACAATGTTCCAGCCGCTCTGTTTGAAATAAGAGTTAATTTTCAGCTGCAACTGAATGAACAAACTGGGTGTGTATGGAGGCACACCTGTGGGCTCTGTCATCTGGTGACACTCATTGTAGTTTGGGATCCAGGTCTGAGTTAGGCACTCTGCTGGTTGGATCGTGCAGGAGAACTGTGCACAATGCTAGGTTAATATATATATTTAGTTATTTCTTTTCTTTGAACTTGACCGTGCTCTTATGCTACTTCGTCATGATGGTAACAACTGTGTCTGACTGCTGTTTGGTGCTGAGCAGGTAGTGTACAGTGGGTTTATAGAGCTTTCTTTGTTGAAAGCAGCTGTGTCTGAGAACGACACTATGACAGTGGGGAGCGTGAACCAAAACGGTTAAGTTGCAGCTGATTCAGGTGATTATTCTCTGTAGATTCATCACTACGATCAGCCTCTTTCACATTTCACATTGTTTTCACATTGCCTTTGGATACAATGTTATTATCAAAATAGTGCCTGCAGACTCTTTTAAGGGGCCAGTGTGTAGGATTTAGGGGCATTTAGCGGTGAGGTTGCAGATTGCAACCAACTGAAACGTCTGCAGTTTGCCAAGCCTGTAGGAGAACTACGGTGGCCAATGCCAAAACGTGATTGGCCCCATCTAGAGCCAGAGTTTGGTTTGTCCGTTCTGGGCTACTGTAGCAACATGGTGGCCGGCTCCAAAAAGAGCAGATTTAAAGGACTCATTCTAAGGTCGAGGAAAACAAAGACTCTTTTTTTCAGGTGATTATATCCTGAAGAAAACATAGTTATTAATGATATATTCCACTTCTGCCAAAATATCCTACCTAAATGCTACACAATTAAATCTTTAAGTAAGGAATCTGAATACTTCCTCCACTACTGTGCTCTGAATTGATAAGACATGAGAAAAGCCCTTAAAGTGAGAAACATTGCATTTACTTGTGTGATAACACACCAACTGTTCATATTACCGTATTTTCCGCACTATAAGGCGCACCGGATTATAAGGCGCACCGGATTATAAGGCGCACCTTCAATGAATGGCCTATTTTAGAACTGTTTTTATATATAGGGCGCACCGGATTATAAGGCGCATAGAATAGAAGCTACTACAGTCAAACGTTTGACTGGGGTTGCGTTATGCATCCACTAGATGGAGCTGTGCTAAAGGGAATGTCAACAAAACAGTACCGGTGTTTACCGCTATTACTTCGGCGACGCCCCTGACTACGGTAGCCGTAATGCTGCAAGCGGTGCGGCTTTGTAGTTTACCAGTCGTACTGAAACATTTTGACAGAGCGCCATGTACAACCAGTATGGATCAACCAATTAACCAATTGATCCATATATAAGGCGCTCCGGATTACAAGGCGCACTGTCGTTTTTGAGAAAATTAAAGGCTTTTAAATGCGCCTTATAGTGCGGAAAATACGGTAAGTGCAATAAACTGCTTGCTTCAATCATCTGTCCTAAACATTTATCTATTACTAAACTGGCCAATGTCCCGCAGTGGCTACAGCCACTGTAAATGAGTTCAAACAGCTGAAGCACTCTACTGCTGTCATGTCATGCATAGTTGCATAGATCACAGCTGACCTTGTTGATCTTCCTGGAAAACTTTGTCTGATTAAAGTACTCACCAGAACCACAAGGACGGCTACATATGGGGGAAACACTTAAAGTGCTAATGCTCTATGAGCACTAAGGCATTTAACAATACAACAAATGATTACCATAAATTATTCATAATTATTCACGCAGCATTCACAGATTCAAGGTCACGGGCACTGTGCTGCTATATACACCAAATGGATAGGACTACCTTGTCACAATTAATCATGAGAAACGGATAACTGGTGGGCAGCCTCCGAGCTCATGTCAAGGATTCTTCATCATTACAATGGTGGGTGTAAGCAGAGACAGCTTTAAGTGCATAGTGGCAGTTTAATAATGGCCAGTGCATGCAATCATGACACCATTAGAGTCAGTTCTTCTGAAAAACAGCTTGAAGCAACAAAAAACAGAAAAAAAGAGAACTTAAATGCTTTATGAGTGATGCGAGTTAGAAACAAACACATTTAACACATGCTAAGAGCAGGCAAATGTCACAGACACTCAGGGTCTTACACTAACATGGACCTTCTATCGCTGCTTCTCCAGCCTCAAACGCAGTTCAAGCCAATTCATGAGCAAGCCCCTCAGAACGTGGAAGGATATGAATTTAAGTGGGAAGTGAACGACTCTGTCATTGACCTGTTGTAACATCAGCTGTTCACTTCAGCGGTGCTGAAGTGAACAGGAACAAGAAGCATTACATCAGCCACTCAGAATTACATTACATTACGGTCATTTAGCAGACGCTTTTATCCAAAGCAACTTACAATTCAGTATCTAGCTACACACCGTAGACGCAGCTACGGAAGCAATTCTGGGGTTAAGTGTCTTGCTCAAGGACACATTGACGTGAGAATAGAGCAGGAGCCAGGGAGCCGGGGATCGAACCACCGACCCTCTGATTGAAAGGCGGCCCTGCTCTCCACTTAGCCACGGTCACAGAATGAAACTAATGTGATAATCTGAACAATAGGTGGTTAGCAGCATTTACACACATTCATCAGATCATAAAAGCCTTTTATTGAGATATTTTGCATTAATAACGTGTTAAAATTGAGCCAAAACCGGCCACCTGGTGGGCAAAATGCCTGAATGTGAAGCCCATCTGAGAGCCAAACTAGTCAAATATGCTACATGGATGTGAACAACAAAATGGCATGTGCCTTTGGATGGACTGAATGAAAATAAAGACTAGAGAACACTTTCTCACTCCCAACTCATCAAATACCGATGCTCGGTCAGTGACTCTACTCTTCTTCATTTTTCAACATAAACATCCAATATTTACTGCAAATTTAACTTTGTCTTTAGTATTACTTGGTTGGGTTTGGGCAACAAGGGTTATGAAAGGATCTCGGCTTGAGTTAAAATAACTTTGTTATGCGAAATACATAACAGTTTTTATTTAAGTTAAGAAGTTATGTAACTGAAAGGTAAAGTAAGTCAATGTTTTGGTTTCACACAGGACATGAACAGCGGTCTCCTGGATTAAAGTCCTGTGTTCTTACCCATTATACTGTGTTTCTCTGAGTGTCTAATAATGCCGTGGATGGGTTTACATTGGAGTTAGTTGAAAACATGGTGCGTTGCATGCAGAGGCTTAATGGTGAGAGCGTGCGTTGTTATCAGACGCCGAGGAGTACATCGGTATTTGAGGAGTTGGTAGTGAGAACGTGTTGCACTGTACATCACTCATCATGCATTTTGTTCTAATGCACTTTTTTAGAATTAAATTTCATGATGGATTAATACTCTCACCGTAATCCATCTTCATATTATGTTTAGAAAACAGTTAAACACACTGACAGCCAGGCTATTATTCAGTATCATTATGGCTAGCAATAGGCTCAACATAGCTGAAACTAAATCCATGAATACAGTACTAGACTTGTGTTGACCTAGCAGAACATGGATGGGAATAGTCCATGCAGAGATGCATTAATGGTGCTGTCCCTCATATAGGAAACCACAAGCAAGCTGCTGCACAAATTCTGTCATGGATTTCTCCGCTCCAGTAGACAGCACTATAACTACAAGAAGACGAAAGTCAGAAAGGTATTACCGTATTTTTCGGACTATAAGGCGCACTTAAAATCCTTAAATTTTCTCAAAAATTGACAGTGCGCCTTATAATCCAGCGCGCCTTATGTATGGTTACTTGTTGTGCTTATTGATCGATTTTATGCGGTACAATGCGCTCAAAAATCTGTCGAAATATGTAAGTACGACTTTGGTAAGCAACGAAGCCGCTCCGCTCAATGGATATTCGGAGCATTACGGTACGCTGTGTCACTACCTGATCGGCCCCATAACAGGAATGTAATGTCTAAACTAAAAGTCAAAATCGATCAATAAGCACAACAAGTAACCATCGGTCGCAACTGTCGTCCGAGCTTTCACGAAAGCTGGAATCATCACTGAACAGCCAAGTACCGATAACGGCAACAAGACTGACTCGGAAAATGACGAGAGGGATTCGGGCATTCTTGATGCCGAAATCGCACAGCTGTTTCACTCAGACACTGAAGATGAAGAATTCGATGGATTTGTGGAAGAGGAATGAATCGATAAGTGACTGTATTTTTCTGTACCGGTATTTGTTGTTACAACTGAGTTGAATAAAGTTTGATTTACCGGACTGTGTTGTTTTGCTTAATGCGCCTTATAATCCGGTGCGGTTTATGTGTGAACATAGACACGTTAATTCACAGTGCGCTTTATAATCCGGTGCGCCTTATAGTCCGAAAAATACGGTACACAGTTTCCCTGTATTATTGTTAAATAACATGAAATAGATTTAGAGACAGCATGTTTTTATATATATATATATATTGCAAGTGATGTTAAAATTCAACAAACTTGACCACCTCATGGTTTTCAGCCGTATTCCTGTATTTTCTATGGTGTCATGTTGAGGTATTTACATTGCATCAATAATGGAGATTCAGAGGTGAAAAAATGTCAACTAAAAACACACAGACAGACGGACTAAAGCGCATAACTGTTGCTATTCTCGAATGGAAAGTATTTTGCTCTGTCATTAATATTTATCTCTCCTACTGCATGTAAAACATGATAACATCTCAATCAGTCTGCACATTCAGGTAATGTCTCTAAAGGACATTCAGAGACGGGTTGAAGGCCAATCTTCCATCAAGTCAACACAAGCTCTCGTGTCTTTGTTCCCCGTTGCAGAGAGTTTGCATAGTCCGAGGATTGGTATGTGATGTCACATCCATAAGGAAGGGCTTCTGTCAGCTGCAATTTCATGTCCGTGAATGGCGGCGCCGTCACTTACTGTCTGATCCTTAGCTGTTTTATTTCAGACCGCAACAGAAAGCTCAGCTGCACTTCAGCTTCAGAAATGCCTGGGGAAATGTAGCTTGTGTGGATGCTACCGCACTACTTGATCAATAAAAGAGCTAAGCTACTGAAAAGCTATTCCGAAAATAGCAACACTATCATCACAATACTAAGAAATGTAGTTAACTAGTAATGGCGTTTGCTGCCAGTTTAGTGGCGGAGCAGCACATATTTTAGCTACCAATTACCAACAATCACCATTCTTTTATTATTCTTTTAAGACAAACAGTTCAATGTCCGTTCTATTCTCATTCAATTTTGTGAGGCAGACGGAGACAAAAAAACAGATGTTAATGAGAGTTGCCACCCATGTTGGAACTTTAACAGCAACTGCTGACGAAGTTCTATTTCAAAAGTCAGAAAGCTGAAAGCAGTGCAGCATGTCTCTGTAACTTGGGTGTAGAAGGATCACTGCTTCTTGTTCACTCATCATCTCTGACTTGCTCTCACAATAAAAACCCTCCAGACCTCTCTGATCATCTGGCAGCAGTCTGCTAACTGTTCCAGACTTAAAACTAAACAGGGTGAAGCCGGGTTAAGTTAAATGTTGCATGTATAGTGAAGAGAACCTTACAGAGGATCTGAGACTCATCCCAACTCTGACACCTTTTAAATTAGTCTAAAAGCCTTTATGTTCTTCCTCTGTGAGTTATCAAAATTTCAGGCTACTTAAGATTGCACTTTGCCCTTTTTTTTTTATTTCATTTTTTTATTTCTTCATCTTTTATCTTGTTTTCTTTATTCCTTTTTTAAACCCTTGAAGCACTTTGAATGAAATGGAATGTATGAATGTTGTGTCTGCACTTACAGTTAGCTGCATTGAATGTGTTAGTCACCGAGGTGGTGGCCCTGACTTTGTCAAATGGATTCACAGTCCAAGTTGTATCTCCTATGGGTGGTAATAAGATATGCTGCTGAATGTTATGTCACTGTATTGTCACATATTGAGATTCCAGATTGAAATATTTTCAACAACGCATCCCTTACCGTTGTGCGAGGAACTCTTGTAGCTCATCCAAAGGCCGTACAGCTAATACCTTCATTTCTAGAATTTATCTTCAGATTAATTCTTTATATAATCAGTATGCCGTCTATACTCCCCGCCGGATCAGCACACGTTCTGTTGCTGCTGTTACACAGGTTAGACCCAGCGCTCCATCAGTCAGCTGTCTGAATGCTAGTTGCTAAAGCTAACCGCTAACCGAGGGCCCGTCTCATGGAGCAGCCTCCTGCCCTCTTCAAGTCGAAGTATTCGTCCGGTGGCAGGGAGGAGGAAATGAAAATGTGTCGTTTTCTCTTTTCTGCCACTCTGAAGTCCATCCAATAAAGAGATGTTTTAGAGGAGGGTTTCAAGTGTTCTACTCAATCAAAATAAAGCAAAGAAGCCAGGACGCTGATCATCCACGGAGAGTCCAATCCAGCTGGCTATTAGTAAGAGTAATGTAATGTTAATTGCTGTCGCAGAGATAAGTCATTTGTATTTCACTCAAATATATTTTCTGTAGCTCTTGATTATAAAGAAACTTTTCAGTAATTGTATCAATTTATAACCATCTAACCAACTCCCTGAAGAGAGAGAGAAAGAAGTAGACAGTGAGACGGGTCATATATGAGATATGAAATGCAAATTAATTTGATCATGTAATGTCATTGAGTGTAATTATATCTCAGTCTACACTGCTGATAGGAGTCCTCGCTAATGATACCAACCACAGAGGTCTTCACAGGTCCACTTGGTTCTGAGGCTTGGACCGGGTCAGACAAGGTCTACATTATACGCAGTCTAATCAGGTCAGGCAGAGTAACCGCGACAACCTGGTCATGTGCCATCTGTCTCTCACCAATACTCATTGTCTCACTCTCTTTTTTTCTCCTTATGCTGCATTCACACCAAAGGCGGCGCAAATGATTCGCACAACGTTAATCGCAGGGGACCATTTGTGGTCATTCGCGTGAATAGCGCCAGAGAGGGGGCGTGGCTTATCGCCCTGGAAGCCGTTATTAACTTGAGCCATTTATTTCCGCCATCAGCCATGGAAGAAATAACCTCTATTTCTGCTTAGTACTTGTTGTGGAAGTCCCAGATATCCCGGGAAACTGAACGCCTTCTTGTCTGGTTCATAACATAGTCCAGAGGAGCTCCGTGAATGTCATTGAGCTGTATTCACTGCATCTAGCAAGCCACACATCTGCTGGTTTACTACAGCTGAACACAAAATAACAGATTTGGCTGTGATTTAACTACAATAAACGGACAAAAAGGGATGCCGAAATAACTACGTACTGACGCCGATTTGTAAAAAGTTTGAATTCATGTTTTGTTTCTCTCCGCAAGACGACAAGTAAACAACTTTTAAAATACTTGTTTTCTCAATGGAGCTCGGATCGATCGGTGCTATTCTAAGCTAACATTGTAGCAGCTCCATCAACACTCAACATAACATCATCTTGACGTAAATACGGAAGCAACTTTTTCATTGTTTGTACCATATGGTTTATACACATACATTTATACACATAGTTTGGTCCGGTCTCTACTAATATGAGGTATCGTAGAGCTCTGGGTGAACACCTACGGCTACAGTATTTATTTCCTGATTCAACAACGGCAGCACGGCAGTGATGACAGGAGGAGCATCTCAATGCTGATGAGCAGCGTCACGCAATTTTTCCGCTGAAGTTGAAAAATGTCAACTCTTTTGACATGAATTTGCATCATTTGCGCCGCGCCAATTCGCGTAACTCCAGTCTCATCGCGTCTGTGCATGGACTTTGTGTGTAATCTACTCACGCGAATAATTCTAACTAGAATTCCCACCTCTCAGTTTTATGCCTCCGCCAACCAGTCAAGGTGCAGTTTGGGCATAGAGGTAGACTGTGGATGGCCCTCCGGTACTCCAGGATTTAGCCAACTTACACTGACATTACAGTTCCTGATAGACCGTTGAAAACTGATGTTGGCATCACTGAGGTCATCCAGCGATCATCCAGCAGCCGCACACTAGCCAGCAGGGGGTCGGGTGTACGGTTAACCACACAGCAGGCCTATCATTTGTACGATATTTGCACAGAGAATTCTACAAAAGACCCCAAAACCACAAACACAGCCTCTAGGTGAAGTTCAGTGACTCAAATTACCTAGCAGCCACTATGCCCTTAATTATGCATAACTTTAAGCCTTAATATAGTGCAATTTATATCAAGTCCATCTTGGGTTGCCTTTCTCACCCTGGCTTTGTTGTAGCCATGACAATAGTCAATGCTTCATACATGGATGTTGCTGCAAATAAGCTACAAATTCTAGAACGTAGATGCTTTACACAAATCATCTCACATTCAAGATAAGCAACCGAGATTGGCATCAAATACTATGCAAAATATAGTCGCAGTCTCCCCTTCAATTCCTGGGTCATGGCGTTGAATAATGGGCAGAAAAGTGTTCTTGCAGATCATTATGATGTCACAGTGAAGTTGACCTTTTGGATATGAAATGTCATCACTTCATCATTTTGTACTAATAGACGTGCGTGTGAAATTTGGTCATAATTAGCGTATTAAGTGAGTTACGGCCTAAAATGTGCATTGAGAGGTCACACTGATCTTGACCTTTGACCCTTTACCAATAAATTCTAATCAGTTTATCGTTCAGGTGGACGTTTGAAGTTATTCCCTCCATGCATCCAGAGATATTGTGCTCACGAGAATCGGACTGATGGACGGACAGACGTGACTCAGAGGCATAAAAACATGAACGCTGTGCAGCATTTAGTGTGAAGTGTACTGTATTATTACTAAGTAATGCCTGCACATTCCTTATGCCACACCCCTGAATGACTTGAGGAATTCATGGGCTTATCTAAGAACCAAGCCAATGTTGTATAATAATTAAAACACATGTTTCAAGTGTCTCATTTTCCTCAGTGGAGCAGCTTTCTACTTGACTAAATCGCTGCAGGGCATTCAAAATATTTTCTCGGTAACCGTAATCAGCCTGCTAGCCGTGCTGCTTGAATGTGAATAGAGTGTTGAGCGGATGCAGCTCTGTCTGTAGTGGTAAATACACTGGTGACGCTCGTAATGGCTGGCCGGCATGTAAACAGTTCCACTTCAAATGATATGCATTGTTGTCGTAGACGTCTGGTTCACTATGTAATTGCTTTTATCCAATGTTGCAGTGTTCCTTCTTCTCCCATTACCAACGCTTTTTTCAAAACATTTTCTTCTTCTTCAATAAACCATAGCTAAATCCTGTTTGTATAGTTGATACCACTTTGATAGTATGATACAAATACATTATGGGTTGGCATCTAAAATATTACATAAATGATAAACGACCTGTAGATAAGGTTGCCAACTTCTACCGACCATAGAAGGGACAAAAGGTGGTGTGCCACAGAGGTGCAGATATGGTATTGTCACAACTTCAGCCAGGCTTTAGTTTTTCATTTGTCTGTCTCCTGTTTTGCCACACTAACTCTCATGTCATTTCAGAATCTGCCACTCCCCCCCGCTCTGCACTAATTGCTGATTTCATTTCACCTGGCCTGCCCCACCTCCATACTCACCTGCTCCTCATCAGCAATCAGCCCCTCAGTGTATATGTACCGGCCCATTTCCCTCAGTTCTCTGCCAGATTGTCTAGTGTGTTTCCCTTGCTATCCAGCAACCTGTCATTCCGATTCTGATCCTGATTATTCGTGTATTGACCTGCCTTTTTGGACTTTGGACCTTCCCTTTTGCCTGCTCCCACTGGATTTGTTTGCCACGCGGATTACTACCTGGTTTGACATCTGCTGGTTATTAAACCCGGTTTCTACACCTGAACTGTTTTCTGTGTCGTGCTATTGGGTTCTTGTCTGTCGTTTTGTGATACCTGACAGTACAATCTGGCCAAAAATGAACCCAGCCGACATGGAGAAAATAAGGCAGGAAATGGCAGCACAAGCTGCCGCCCTACACCATCATGAGAAGCAATTCACCGCTATGGCGACGGCTCTCCAGGAGACTTCTGCACGCCACAACCAACATTTGGAGGCTCTGAGCAATCAGCTTCAGCAGCTCATACAGCCCAGACAAACGCCAGCGGTTTCACCACCCACCAGTCCTTCTGTTCCCACTGTTCCGGGTCCAGAACCCCGCCTAAGTGCTCTGGAGTGCTTTTCTGGAGCTCCAGGTACCTGCCGCTCTTTTCTGACTTTGTGCAAATTGACTTTTGAACTTCAGCCTCTCGCATATCCCACTGAGAGGTCAAGAGTGGCTTTCATGATCACCCAGCTTACTGGGCGGGCTCGGGACTGGGGCACCGCTGAGTGGGAGAAGCAGTCGGCTTTCTGTTCTTCTGTGACTGCCTTCTCTGAGGGTCTTCGGAAGGTGTTCGATCATGCTACCCCTGGTCGAGAGGCTGCTCGTGGACTGTTAAACCTGGTTCAGGGGAACCGGAGAGTGACTGATTATTCCATTGAGTTCCGGACACTTGCTGCGGAGAGTGACTGGAACGCTTCCTCCCTGACTGACGCTTTCTACAACGGCCTTTCTGATGGCATCAAGGATGAGCTGGCGGCTCGGGATCCTCCGACTGATTTGGACACGCTCGTCGCCACGGCCATCCGCATTGACGGGCGTCTCCAAGAAAGGAGACGAGAGAGAGCGCTGATCAGTACTCCCCGGAGCCTTCCACGTCCTCCATCGTCGCCTCCCACTTCAATGTTTTCTCCTCCCGCCGGTGCCTCTGGAGACCCGGTTGAACCCATGCAACTTGGCCGGACCAGGCTGTCAGCGGCTGAACGACAGCGGCGCCAAAGGGAGAACTGCTGCATGTACTGTGGGCAGGGAGGTCATTATGTGTCTTCCTGTCCAGTAAAAGACAGGGCTCACCAGGAATCCAGAGGGCGCTGGTGAGCCATATCATGAACTCTGAAATGCCCTCTCGTCCACTACTTCACGCCCAGCTCAACTGTAATGGACAATCACATGCTGTCTCTGTCCTCATTGACTCCGGGGCCGATGCCAACCTTCTGGATCGTGGTCTTGCCATGCAACTGGGTATTAACCAGGAACCCTTGGTCGAGCCTATCAAGGCGACTGCTCTGGATGGGCGCCTCCTCTGCACAGTAACCCACCGCACTGTTCCTCTTCATCTGGGCATATCGGGTAACCACACTGAATCACTTACCTTTCACCTGATAAATACTACTCAGCACCCAATCATCCTGGGGTTTCCTTGGTTAATAAAACATAATCCACATATTGACTGGGGGACTGGTTCCATTCTACAATGGAGTGAACATTGTCATGCGGTCTGTCTGAAATCTGCTTTGCTACCTGCCTTCAACACCTCTTCCTCTAATGAGCTCCCAGATCTCTCAGGTGTCCCATCCGAGTACTATGACTTAAGGGAGGTGTTCAACAAAGTACGGGCCACATCGCTTCCCCCACACCGCCCGTACGATTGTGCCATTGACCTCCTCCCTGGCTCATCACCGCCAAGGGGGAGACTCTTTTCTCTGTCAGCCCCTGAAACCAAGGCCATGGACGACTACATTAACAACTCACTGGCAGCAGGCATCATCCGTCCCTCTTCATCCCCTGCTGGAGCCGGATTTTTCTTTGTGGATAAGAAGGACAAATCCCTCCGACCCTGCATCGATTACCGCGGTCTGAATGATGTCACCATTAAAAACCGGTACCCCCTCCCACTCATCTCTTCTGCATTTGAACTGTTACAAGGGTCTTCTGTGTTTACCAAGCTTGATCTCAGGAATGCCTATCACCTTGTTCGCATCCGGGAGGGGGATGAGTGGAAGACGGCGTTCAACACCCCTAGAGGCCACTATGAGTACCTGGTTATGCCTTTCGGACTCACTAATGCTCCTGCAATATTCCAAGCCTTGGTGAACGATGTGCTCCGGGATTTTCTCAATGTGTTTGTGTTTGTATATCTTGACGATATCCTCATCTTTTCAAAGACTGAACGGGAACATGTGCAGCATGTCCGCAGTGTTCTCCAGAGACTCCTAGAGAACCAGCTGTTTGTGAAAGTGGAGAAGTCTGAGTTCCATGCCACTGAGGTGTCGTTCCTGGGATACATCATTTCAGTTGGACGTATTCATATGGATCCCACCAAGGTTAAAGCAGTGGCGGATTGGCCGGTTCCCACCACTCGGAAGAAGCTTCAACAGTTCCTTGGGTTTGCCAATTTCTATCGTAGGTTTATCCGCAACTATAGTTCTGTGGCAGCTCCCCTGACAGCCCTCACCTCCCAGAAGATAGCCTTCCAATGGTCCCCTGCTGCAGAAAGGAGGTTCAAGGAGTTAAAATCACGGTTCTCTTCTGCTCCCATTCTCATCTTTCCAGATCCTGAACACCAGTTTGTTGTGGAAGTGGATGCGTCAGACTCCGGGGTGGGGGCAGTCCTGTCTCAGCGGTCAGCTGAGGACCAAAAGTTACACCCATGTGCTTTTTTCTCCCGCAAGTTGTCCCCAGCAGAAAGGAATTATGACGTCGGAAACCGGGAGTTACTGGCTGTCAAACTGGCTCTCGAGGAGTGGAGGCACTGGTTGGAGGGGGCAAAGCATCCGTTTGTGGTGTGGACAGACCACAAAAACTTGGAGTACATCCGGTCAGCCAAACGGTTGAACTCCCGTCAGGCCAGATGGGCATTATTCTTTAATCGTTTTGATTTTACCCTGTCTTATCGCCCAGGTACAAGGAACGTCAAACCAGATGCCCTGTCCCGTCAGTTCCAGTCAGACAACTGTCCCACACAGCCTGAGAGTATCCTCCCCACTAAGGTGGTCATCGGCGCAGTTACCTGGGACATTGTGGACAAGGTAAAACGGTCCCAGGCCGACCACCCGGCTCCCAGTGCCTGCCCTGATGATCGTCTGTATGTGCCTGTGAGTCTCCGCTCTCAGGTCCTCCAGTGGGGACATTCTTCTCACCTTGCCTGTCACCCAGGGGTTAGGCGCACCCTAGCTCTGCTAAAGCAACGTTTCTGGTGGGCTTCCATTGAAGAGGACACCAAGGAGTTTATCGCCGCTTGCCAGATTTGTGCTCAGCACAAGACTGCTCGCCATGCCCCTTCTGGTCTTCTTCAGCCACTGCCTATTCCTCATCGTCCATGGTCCCATGTCTCACTTGACTTTGTCACCGGACTGCCTCCCTCAGAGGGTAACACCACCATTCTGACTATTGTGGACAGATTTTCTAAGTCTGCTCAGTTTGTTCCATTGCCTAAATTGCCATCTGCCAAAGAAACAGCTGAACTTATGTTACATTATGTTTTCCGTCTGCACGGCCTCCCCTGTGATATTGTCTCAGACCGGGGGCCACAGTTCACTTCTCGTTTCTGGACAGAGTTTTGCCAGCTGTTGGGGGCCACGGTCAGCCTATCCTCTGGGTTCCATCCTCAATCCAACGGACAGACGGAACGGATGAACCAGGAAATGGAGACTGCCTTGCGTTGCATTGCATCCCAGACACAGACCTCCTGGTCCAAACAGCTTCTGTGGGTGGAGTATGCTCACAATACGCTTCCAAGCTCAGCAACAGGGCTTTCTCCTTTCCAGTGCTCTTGGGGATATCAACCTCCACTGTTCCCGGAGCAGGAGCGAGAGGCCAGGGTCCCATCTGTCCAGGCGTTCATCCAGCGCTGGTGGCGGGCCCGTTCTGCTCTCCTGCGTTCGTCCAACCGGTACCAGAGAAATGCCAACCGCCGTCGGATCCCTGCACCCTGCTACACTCCTGGTCAGAAGGTTTGGCTGTCCACACATGACCTCCCACTCTCGGTAGAGTCTAGGAAGTTGGCCCCAAGGTTTGTGGGCCCGTTCTCCATCACTAAGGTCATCAACCCTGCTGCAGTCCGTCTCCGCCTTCCTCGCTCCATGAGAATTCATCCCACCTTTCATGTCTCCAAGATCAAACCCGTAAAGGAGAGCCAGCTCCAGCCCTCCTCCAGACCCCCGCCACCCCCCCGGCTCATTGACGGGGGTCCTGCTTACTCTGTCCATCGTCTCATCAAGTCATGACCGCGGGGAAGGGGTTTTCAATACCTGGTCGATTGGGAGGGTTATGGCCCTGAGGAGCGCTCATGGGTTCCAGCTCGTAACATCTTGGACCCTGACCTCATCTCAGCTTTCCATAGGGACCATCCTGACCAGCCCGGTGGGACGTCAGGAGCCGTCCCTAGAAGGGGGGGTTCTGTCACAACTTCAGCCAGGCTTTAGTTTTTCATTTGTCTGTCTCCTGTTTTGCCACACTAACTCTCATGTCATTTCAGAATCTGCCACTCCCCCCCGCTCTGCACTAATTGCTGATTTCATTTCACCTGGCCTGCCCCACCTCCATACTCACCTGCTCCTCATCAGCAATCAGCCCCTCAGTGTATATGTACCGGCCCATTTCCCTCAGTTCTCTGCCAGATTGTCTAGTGTGTTTCCCTTGCTATCCAGCAACCTGTCATTCCGATTCTGATCCTGATTATTCGTGTATTGACCTGCCTTTTTGGACTTTGGACCTTCCCTTTTGCCTGCTCCCACTGGATTTGTTTGCCACGCGGATTACTACCTGGTTTGACATCTGCTGGTTATTAAACCCGGTTTCTACACCTGAACTGTTTTCTGTGTCGTGCTATTGGGTTCTTGTCTGTCGTTTTGTGATACCTGACAGGTATTGTGTGAACAAACGGTGTATTTCTTATACTATTGAAAAGGATAAAATGTGTATATTCCATTTAGTATGTAGCTAAATCTCAAAATAAATGATTATTTTGGACCTTTACAGCAAAAAAAAAAACAGTTCAAATGTAATAGAGGAGAAGAAGAGCATCGTGACTCTGGTCTACTTTTTCCATGAATATTTCCGTTGCTCTTGACTGATTCAAACAGTCCTTTGTCCTCTTGCACTGCCAGAGAGAAGTCACAGTTCACTGATATTCTTAGTTCATGCTTTTCCAGACAGTTCATCAGTGCTGTCTTCACAGAGATATATCTCACGCACACTGAGAACATCTTGCTATTTCTATTTTACATGCAATAGAGAAATACACAGGCTCACCTTCAGTTGGGGACAGATCATCAAAAATATCCTGCAGTCTTTGGTACTAAAGACATCCATTGTAATTATCAACATTTCGTTGTTTCAAAGTGCATCTTCTTCACAACAATTGAGTCATGAAACAAAGTGACTGATGCACATGAGGGGCCTGTGATCAAAGGGTCAGGGGGCAATATAGAACAAGGGAGATCCTGCATAGGACAAATCAATTTACATCCTGGCTGATACGGGACAGTTGGCAACAATTCCAGTACAGAATATTTAATTCTTAATTATTGTGTTGTGCATCATTGCTGTTGTCCTTGCCTCATGTGTCCCTAACTTAATACTCTACGCAAACACACAGATTATGAAATAAATCTATTTCAAGATTTACATCCCAGACTGTCGCCATATTTAACTTGCTAAAATTGCTCTAACAATGAACGTAAGAAGTCTTAAAACTCAATTGCTTTCCCATTCCAACATCATTACGATACCTGTGTTACAATGCTAAGACAAACAAAGTGTTCTGAATCACCCTTAGTCACCAGAAAGTGACTTGGTCGTCTATAAATTGATCAGACCATGCCAGTTTTAGACGAGTTCCCCGAGCTACTGTAACCTTTCCAAATGTTGTGTGCCAGCAGTGGTTTATTACTCAAAAGGGAAAAATAACATGACACAGGAACAAAATGTATCAATTTGCAATATTAGACTATAAATCGAATAAGGCAACGCTAGAACAGCAGCACTGCTAAACTATCTTTATCTGTTTTTGGGTAAGTGTGTTTATTCTAATGATTGTTTCTTATTTGGGATACAGACACACAGATACATTTTTTTTATTTAAAATCAGCATATTAGTGCCACCGTCTCAAAAAATACAACGTATTGAGAAACTTTTCTTGTTTTTAGATTATCACTTATATGATTATAAGTGATTATAATGGTTAATCAATGTCCTGGTTGTTTTAGCTTTCAAGCTCTTCCAGGAGATAAGTGGGATTGACAGTTCTTTGTAGATATTAAAGGTTGAAGAATGAATTAATTATAAACCCACAACATATACGGTAAATACAATATTTCATCCTTCACATCACATATCGTTTTTGTAAAACAATAATAGTAATTCTCTTGGAATCTAATAACAAGAGCAATTCACAATATTTAGTATTCACTGACACAACATATTGTAATTTTATGAATGTTAAAATGTTATCTTTTTGTAAGTGCTGTTGTATAAATGCACCATATTCATGATGCATAATTGATTCATGATTCATAATTGAGCCCTTAATTTCATTCAATGAATAGATGATTAATGAATTGAATGTAAGGTTAAAATTTAAATCTGATAAGATTAAACAGATTAGTCCCATACAGTATAGGAATATACTGAAAGGGTTGTAGCCAATAGTCCATTAGTCCAGTATTGTTGTTTTCTGTATTAAAAACTAACGCTCTGTGTTCGTAGTACCACTATGAACTATCTGTTAAGGAACTGAATACAATCCACACACAGCAGATGTCTCTCACAGGGCTCTGCTATAATTCATTAAAAGTTAGTCAAAGAGACTCCAGAAAGACTTTCAAGGACTCGAAAACCTCTTTTCAGGACAAGCCGCCAACGAGACATTTTGTTCCGACATTGTAGAATCCCCAAATTTGTGTATTATTTGCATTAAACGTAATTTTGTATTTTTTCATCTGTTGTATTTTGTGCTGTTCTCAAAGCGTGACTAAAGCCCTTTCCACACCCGGGGGGCTGACAAAAAAATTACTGCAATTAAAAAACACTCACCTGCAAATATTTTGCATCGAAACTATTCATACCAGCAGTGACGTGAATGTGCAACAATTACAGGACCTTTTCAGAAAAAGGTTCGGATAGATTGCCGTAGGCAGAGGACCAACTACCAGGATCCTACTGATCCACAGCAGAGACAGTCCGTCTGAGCTAAACTGTTGTATAGTCCAAGCTACTGAAAAAAAAATGTTGAGCTTCCTTTTAGCAAAATGCTGTATGTGTAAATTTGAGTTCCCTCTGGTTAACAGTTGTAGTTTCTAAAAGGGCTTTTAATGTGAAACGCAAGAACAGAAGAAGTGGATTTGCGCTGCATTTGTCAAGGTTGAAAGGAGTAATAAAGTTTGGTTCCTACTACGGCTCCTTCATGTTGTACGTTTTGACTATGTTGTAAAATTCACAATCTGTGTGAAAGTACTCATGAAAAAAAAAAACTTGACAAAAGTAGTATCGTGCCTAAACAATAAATGCCCATTTCAAAGGGCCGACCTGTGTCTGTGTTGTTGTGAAGTAAGCTACAGCCTTATAGACTCCCGAGGGTCCCCCATTTGGACGCAGAGTACATAAAAACTTAGAGAGTTTTGTGTTAAAAGTAACTGGCAGAGAACCCACGAAGAACGAATATAATGATGTTATAGTTCTGCAGAAACCTCAGCGTCCTGGGAACAACATGAACTAGGTCACTTCTACATGAGACAAACACATCTCCCATCAGCCAAGCAAACAAATAACAAAATATCATAAATCATACTCGATATGACTGGGACAGACCGGCGAAAACAGCTGCTACACTCCGTTAGCAACGTGCTACCTACGAACATGCAGCATGAAAAAGCATGTCCGCCTGACGGAGATTACGGACATATTTTCCATTTCTCTCTCCGGTAAACCATCGCAGAGATATTCAGCTTCGAACACAAAAAGTCACACAGCTTTCATCGAATATTGTACTCACTTTTGGTCGAATCTCAGCGAAAAAATAAAATATCTCCGTACTTCCACTGTTTGTTATGTCCAGCTGCATGTGCTCCGTGTGAATCCGTTCGATTCGTGTCTCTCCGACACTCCTCGGCTTCTAGGGAGGGTTGGAAGCTCAGCAAATTAGATTTCAGATCTGCCATCAGATGGGACGTTTTTGAGCTTTATTGGCTAATAGTGCTGTCAATCATCGAGCTTTCAATTCCAGGCAATGCTATTGGCTCCTACGGTTCGAAAGATGTCTCAATGGTGAAAATCGGAGAAAGGGGGGCTGAGATACAGCCCTGAACAGAGAGAGTGGGCTGAATCTGAAGCAGTATTTGACTAAACAACTAAAAAGGGCTTAGAAAGAGCTTAAAACACTCAAAAAAGGTCCAATCTTCTGTCTTTTGATTCATTGAACATCAGGAGTGATACATAGAAGTGATATAGAGTGTTTTTGAATTTAAAAAATATTTTTTTATTCAAATATTGGAATATTTAATCAGTTTTTTAATTTTATATGCTCTATATTTTATAAATGTTTCACTGTATCTATGTATAACTGTGTATATAGAGCCTTTATCAGTTGTTATAAGAGCTGGGAATATTTAAAATCTTCGATTTCCATACTTTCCAAAAAAAAATATACTGAAATTGCTGTTTTTCCAGGGCGAGCTTTTGAATTTTCCAAGTTGTGCTGTGTTCCATCCTTATCTTATGTTAACCTGTAATATGTATTCTGATAGTTCCATGATTTTTCTCATCTCAAAAATATATTAAAAAAAATTATTTATTTTTTTTAATTTTTTTTATTTTTTTATTTAATTATACACTTAATTAGGTATTTCTTATCTTTATTCTAGCTGAGGCCTGCAAATAGGCCTCGTTTATAAAAGGTTTTAACACTCCTTACTAATTTCACCAAAACATGCCTATGAGCAGACACACTAACAGACAACAGAATGTTGGTTATGAGACCTGATGATAGCATAGTCAAAGCAGAATGGCAATGGCTCAATCAAATCACTTCATAGAATCGTTTTTTTCTTCTCAGCACATTGAATATTGGGAAACAATGTAACTAATCTAAACACTTACACGACAACCCAGAACAGCAAAATCAAAGTGAGGCTTTGTTTTCCATTACTGGCCCGGCCCTGGAACATAAAACGGCGGTGCACTGTTGCAATAAGCAGGTAAGCAGCCACTTTCCTTTAAGTGTGCTCCAGTCATGTGTTACAGGGCAGCTGGCCCGTCAAGGTTAGTGTTAACTGGTATGTCACTTGTTGGAGAACACACTTTTTCAACCGCAAGCACATGTTATGGCGTTCGTATCCTGTCTGACTGCGTATAACTTGCTGTGTGAGACACCCAAAACCTTATATATCAGGGGTCTTCAATGTGTTTCAGGCCAAGGACCCTCAAACTGATAGAGATGGAGCAGGGACAGATCACAACAGAAGTCATTTAAGGTTTCCTCTCCTTGTTCTTGTATTAAATAGCCTTATGTTATTTATCTTATTTACACGACGGCATGTCATGTCTGTCTCTACATGGTTGCGCATTTACAATTCTCCTCTGCTCTCTGTATCGAGCACGGCGGAGTTCCACCCCGATGTGCGCGTGCGCGCACACACACACACACACACACACACACACACACACACACACACAGACACTCGCTCTCCTGCAAGTGTTGACTGCTGTCATTAAAAGAAATGCATGAACACCATGATTCCTTTAAGTGCCCCCCAAACTGTAAACCTAGGGGAAACACTGTATATTGTATAAAATTGTGTTTTATATTAAACTGGGCCTAGTACATGTATATTCCTTGTTATTGTGCATTCATTACTATTCAAATAATACACAGGTTCATATATTCATTTTTTTATTTTAAAGGTACAGTGAGTAGGGTGGCCATGCCACTGACATTTATAAACACACCTCGTCAACTGATACCAATGCCAACATCAACATTGTCTGTCAATTGTATGATAATCAGGCATACAAGCTATTCAAATTGACGTTAAACATAAATGTGGAAACGAAAAATGAGCGAGTGCCACTGCCATGCATACACATACCTGTTATCTTGCATACAATACTGAATTATTAAAATAATGGACAGATTCATGTTTTTTGGTTGAGTTACAAAACGATCCATTTTCGCTCATAACAATGTCCATACACTTGGCACAATAATATACTGGCCTCAGTAGTTGGCTGTTGTGGATAGGAGCTGCAGTGTTTTAGCCAGGAATATCTTGATAATGATTGGACACGGATTCATGGGTGAAGTAAATGTCCTTGTTTTTTCATTTATTTACAACGGTATCTTCTCTTCAAATAATATTGCAGCGTGCGTCCTTGTGTCTGGGATCTTAGTCAGCTGGGGACTGAATAGGCTCTCGGTCAATCACGGGGAACCGGACAGAGCCAGCATTTAATGTGCGGCCTCATGATTGGCACAGCAGCGATAGGGGCGGGTCCTCCTCTTTGTGTGCAGGAGGCTTGGAGGGACAGGTCCAGGCTAGTCTCGTGCTGTGAGTGAACCAGTGCCCAGCTTGAGAGAGCTCCTGTGTGTCGCTGAATGTGTGCATTTCTGACTGAAAGATAACATCTTCTGCCTCCATTTATCCATTCGCTACAATATGTTGGATTCATGTTAATGTGTATTTAAGGACATTTAAATTTGAGGAAAAAAAAAAAAATAATTGTCTAATCAACCAAAAATGTCACGACCCTGCTGCAGTACCTCCACGGATCCCCTAGGGGTCACGGACCCCCTGTTGAAGACCTCTTCTTTAAAGCATTCTTGATACTTGAAGCCATAAAAGCAACACATTGCATCAACATCTTGAATGTCAAATAGCACATCAAAGGAATTTATAATAAACCGTATAACGCCTGAAGCATGGTATCAGAAGAACAAAGTTTACACGATAGGTCCCGCACAATTAATGTTTCAAAAGCAATTTTTTTTTCTAAACTGCGGATTGTCTCATGACTCGAAAGTGTGTCTTCATATGCTACAAATAAATGTTCCATGAGGTTTGTGACCAGCTCCTCTCTGGCAAATCCTGAAAACACTTTATGTACTGCTGTTTTCAATAACTTGGAGCTGTATACTCTATATGAATTTGGATGTGTTCCTGAAGATACCACCAAATTTCTCAGACACAAAGTGAGGCAGTTTCACAACATACTGATTCCAGTAACAGACATGTTCACTTTAAAATGCTCACTTTATTAAAGCCTCTTTTTTTTGCTATTCTATTCTTGGGAAATGGACCAACAAGTTTGTATAAAACTTCATGTGAATGGGTTACAAAACAGGTTTAAATGGAAAGACACACACACACACACACACACACACACACACACACACACACACACACACACACACACACACACACACACACACTACCAAGAAATTGGGCAAGTTGTTAAAGGTGCAAGATACGAGGTTAGGAACATTTCGATTGCCTCTCAATGGCTCTCAACATGTGAACGGTGAGGCTTTTAGCTAACAGTGCAAACAACGGTAACAGTGCTGATAAAGCTAACAGTGTTAGCTCTATGGAGGAGGGGGAGGGCTACAGTTCCGCGATGACGCTGGTCAGGACGACGTAATCAGCTGTATCCGCCATGTGAGAGCGGTTTCTTACCGTGAACAAATTCCAAAAGCAGACCTAAACCAACCATGTGTGTCACTCCGTCTCTAAATACTTGCTGACTTCTCTACTCTGTCTCTGCTATCTTTATGTTTTCAACTGTTGCTGAGACAAAACAGACATTTTAAAATCTCACCCATAGGCTCCAGAAAATTGTGATCATTATTTTTGCTGATGTTTTATAGACCAAACGGCAGACGATGAAAAACAATTGATAATGTATATAATTGTTGCTTGTTAATGTATGTTTAATTCAACGTTGGCTTAAGTCTTTTCATGGGATTTATTGACAATAAGACACATCTCGTGATGCATGTGAGATCTGAATGCTCACTGGGTTTTTGGAGACGTAATATACTTTCACATTTGTTACACAAAGTCTAAGGTCTAATCAGCAGCATGAGAGGATCCACCTGCTTCTTCTCTCTTAATACATACAGTGGTAAACACAGATGCTGCAGTTGAACATTTGAAGTGTTAATCAGCTAAAGACCGGGGCTACAATTAAACGCACTGTCGGATAAACACTTCCTTCTCCAGCGGTCCGTGAGCATTTGATTATGCATCTCTATTTACAAATATGATACCTGCAAGTGAGAGTCACTTGTTCACCAAAGTAGAGAGCGCTGGCACAGAGCAGCGAGTGGGAAGCTTCAGTGAATTTAGGAGAAATCTACAGACGCAAATAGACAAAGTAGTCAAATAAATACATACATCTGTGTTTTCTTTCCACAAGTCAGAATGAAGACATGTTATGGAAGCAAAATAGACCCAGATCTCAAAATTGCCTGGAGTTACCAGTGGGGCACGCTCACATGCACTATAAGGCACAGCCGGTCCGGCTATGTAACAAAGCACAGAGAAGCTCTGATAACAACACACCCAGAGGGAGAGAGCCTCATTCTCTGCTCAGGGAGCCATTACTTCACTATATCTTTAGATAGATAATAGTCGTTTGCTGCATTTAACATCTTCAGCCAGATGTCTTTTTGGGTCATCTTTTGTATCCCTTAAACACTGCAATTACCCGTCACAACAGTCCATGTCATGAGGGTCAAAGCCACATTTGTACAAGTAAATTAGCTCTTAAAATAAATGGTTATTTTAGGTACATAGGTAGCAGCTGGAACACTCTTCATACCTGCAGAAGTGTTCATACACCTTGTGTTGTATAAAATATATATTTTTTTCCCCTGTAGAATCATATTTCTGCCTCTTTGTACCAAATATAACAGATTTGCTTTTACACTTCGGGGCTGTCTTCTTTGCATATTTGCTTTTGTAAAATGCCATAAGTGATGTCTCGTAATGTGTTTCGCTTTACCTTGATGTTTGTTTGCAGCAAGCAATTTCGAAAAGGTGTCGGTGCTGTATTAACAACCCACTATTTTTATCACGCACACAATAGATTCTGCTGAACCTTCCAGCCCGGTATGACAGCACACAAGTGGATGATTGACTTGCGGGGGTGGGTGTTGGGTAGAGATAAACCACCGCATCTTCCTTTCACTCATCTTGTCGATGATCAGAACAAGAAAGAACCTTTTATTGAGAACGTGCATGAGTCACAAATGATCATAATGCTTCCTTTGTGAAATGGGCTGATTTGCCACATCATAGAACATCTACAATTTTGAAACATACCTCAGCGAGATATTTGATTTGTCTGTCTGTGCAAATACCTGCCAGTCAAAAACAGCTCGGGGGGGAAATCGCAGGTGGGTAGGAATGTGAAACAGCTGGTCCCTTCTTCTACAGCACATGGAGGTATGAGCGCTATGTCAGTTTGTGGATGATGATGTGTTCTGAAGAAAAAGAAAACCGTGTCCTTTTCAGCACCTCAGTGCAGCTGTTTGAAATGCAGATGACAATGGCATTTTATGAAAAATTCTGGTCTGCTGGGAGTGCCGGGCGTCAGAGGATCTCCATCCATGTTTTACTCCAAGAAACATTTGCATAATGCACTAAAAAGAATCATTTGAAACTGCATTTCTCCATTTTTTTTCAGTCCTCATCCATCAACCAGTTTTGGCATTTTTGTGTGTGTGTTTTTGTGTTGTTCTTAAGTGTTGTACACTAGCTCCCTGCACAATTTTTCTATTTTCCCTTTCACATTTTGGAGGTCACTGTCACTTTCACAGCCACAGCCTGCAGTGCTGATCCTGCCATGATTCTTGCTGTTCTCACCCTGAGAGATCCGGATGAAAATCCAATGCAGCATTTGTGTTTGATCCAATTTCTCTGAGAATATAGAAGCCTTTTGTTTCCATTCTGGCTGATCACGTGTGCAGCGACTGCAGTTAGTTTTATTATTGGTTTTAGGTTAATAACTGATTTGTTGGTTTGGTGATGGAACGCTGTTAATAATTCAGCAACTTTCTGTAGCTATCCTCGAGAGGCATCCGTCCAGGCAGGGAAACACTTAACGCCTGTCTTGTCCAGTCTGCGCGGGGAAAAACGTTATATCCACAGACATGCATCTCAGATTAAAGAGAATACTGTATCTGCTGCATTCATCAGCTACGTAAATGCCGCAGTTTTCAAGATACATCTTCTTTTACAGCCGTAAGCCCCAGCTGAGCAACTTGAGAGACCACTCAGGTCATCTGTGAGACATTAAGTGTAATCGGTATTGTCCATAAAGTATCCCCTTACAGTCCAGCAGCATGCATGTTGATTTATCACTTGAGGCAAAATATAAAACATCTAACTGCGTCAGGCTCCAAGTTTTGAATTTAGCTGGCTCTAAAACAAGCTGCTGATAGTTTGGCCTTGGTGCATTATGAACAATATGGTGGCAAAAATACATTCCTCAGGGGGTCGGAGAAGATGATATGGGAGAGCAGAGACACAACTGCACACCACAGGGCGCTGTCACAGAACATAATCTGACACATACATGAAGCGGCTATCTGATCCTTGGCAAGGTTTAATTTTAACCTCGAGCCTTGCAGGGAAAACGAGAGCAAGAGAGGTTACCGAAGATTGAAAGAAGAAAGAAATGATGATAAAGACAAGATGGATGTTATGGCTGAAAAGCCTCATGATCCTCTCTGCCCCATAAGAAAACAAGTAGAACAATTTCTTTCCAAGTTGCCCCTTGTGTAAACTCTTGCACACACCCCACCAATGACTATCAACATTATAAAACATTATTGTATGCTGCTGTTGTAACTATAAAGCAATGAATCTGTCTTTCCAGGTGTCTGTTGGTACGTCCTTTGCATGTCTTAAGAACAGTTCATCCAATCTACTTCATACTTGGTGTGCGTATTGCTGGGGACCCAAAGGGAGTGCCTACTCAAATTTGGTGCAATTTGGACAGGTGACACATTATTATTGAATGTTATATAAAGAAGAAGAATGCGCTCTGTGCAGCAGTGGGGGCGGAGCTTCAGGGCTCTGCAGACAAGCATGTCGTCCTCAGCGGGTAGACTGCGGCTCATTGACTACAGTTCACTTGTGCCGCTGGGTGCTGGATCTACTAACGTTACAACAGAGCTCTTCTTCACTTCCCTGGTGTCAATGCGCTTCCTTGGGGCCAAGCAATGGGCTCGCTCCGGACAGGTACGTGGTCCAGACGGCCATGCTACGAATGGGCACTGCACTAGTCTACCTAAAATGAGGGCCAGTTTCAGTATGTATGCAAGTCCTTTGCTTTTCCTGCCAACCGTTCATCAGATCAACTTCAAGCTCTTGCGATCTGTGGGTGACATATTTATTAGCAGATCATTATGTACACACTGTATAAGGTTTTGAGACGGGACCCCTACTATAAACCTTTGCACCGTCAAATAGCATGCCGGACACAGCTCTCTCTCCCACACTCGCTGCAGTATGACCACTGCTCGTTACAATGCATTCAAGAACAGCTAAAGACAGATGTCCGGAGAGACTGGACATCTACGGGATATATTTATTAGTCATTTTCTCAAAAAAACATTGATTTGATCGACTTCACAGGTTGCGGGTGTATTGCTGAGAACACTGTGTGTGTTGAGTGTGAAATTGTTTGGAGGAGTGACTCTCAACAAAGCTGCAAGCAGCAATACTGCTTGCAGCTTAGTCCAACCCATTCCTAACAGGCGTGTACACATTAACAGCTTCAGCCATGTTGACTGGGCCGTAGGCAGCAAGTGGCTCATACACACACACGAATGCCAGATACTTATTATGCATGACCTCTGTCAGCCATTGAGTTCAGATGTGCTTGAATAGACATATACTGTACAAGTGAGGGTAAGGTAAACAACAGTTTATCACAGAAAACATACGTGTGTACGCTGAAATCACAGCGATACATAATACAATAGACACTATTATCTATCAAGTCTTTGTGATGTCCAATCAATGCTGTCATTCATTGGGCACTCAAAGTGTTCCAATAAAAAGAATGAAACAAACAATATATTGCGTTGTGAGGATATTGATCCAAGATATTCAGTTGTTAAGTTAGACATTATATAGTCACCGCTCCATAATAACTAAACAGCCGCATGACACGTGTGAAATAACAAAAAAATTATACACATCCACAACCTTGTCCTTCTGTCTTTGTGAGGACACTCATTGACATGATGCATTCCTTAGCCCCTCTATCTAATCATGAAAACCAGATCCCTGACACCAACCCTGAATGTAAACCTAACCTGAACCTTAACAAGTTTGAACCCTAAAACAGTTCTTTGAAGGTCTGTCCCAAATTGAGGACTGGCCAAATTGTCTTTACTTTCCAAAATGTCGTTAATCTGACATTCTAAAACTCCCATTGGTCCTCACAAAGACAGCTGTTGTAATTGAAGCTTCAACAGGTGACATCACGGTGACAACGTTCACGTCTGTCTGTACATTTACCATATACCAGGTAAAATGAGCATGCGCTACAAATATATCCAAGCTGGTCAGTGTGCAGTCGTGTTTACAGTTACTACCTTAAATCTACTGGATCTCAATATGGATGCAGCTTGCTGTTCTGAAGTTGGTGTACTGTTGCTTGAATTGCATTGTTCAGGCTAATTAAATGTTTTGCAGGCTGTGCCTTGTTGCAGCTGGTGAAGTATGCACTAAAATATACTGTACTGTATGCATGCACAGTCTAAATAAAAGTGCTTAATCCTAATAAGTATGCTTGTGCTGGCATAAAGATAATATGAATTCAGAAACTCCTTCTGAATAATGTCAAATTCAAGATTACTGACATACTGAGGTCAAAACTGGGGCTGCTTCAAGATCAGGCACTTGGAATAAAAACAAATCATTCTAAATTAGGAGAGAAGAGAAGAAAAGTGTTTGGAAATAATAGGAGTCGTGCTTATCTCAACTTTGATCTGTTTTATCGTCAACATCTTGCAGATTTGTTCACTAGAACTAGTGCAGTGGTTTTGCAGGCATATTCATAAGAAGCAGCAGACTTGTGTTGTTCAGACTTATATCAATTTTGTTATTTGGTCTGGAAATTTCCACATCATTTCACACATATCCTTGCTCGGACGGCGGAGCACTGTGAGTTTCGGCTCTCATTTGACATCTCACTAACATGCGCGACGGAGGCGGAATAACTACCGGAGTCAGAAATAGAAGTCGCTCAGCGCTCACAATTGTCAATTCGGCTGGGTCGGAGATAGCCAGATTTATCCGTGATACAGCTGTCCATCATCCTGCACAATCAGTTTTCCTTATCTTTCATCAATCTGAATTACTACGGACAGCGTCTGGTATCTTGCAGTAAATCCCAGCCCCGGGGTGTCTGGTTCCCGGGCCCAGACTTTGTGCCACAGTTTTCATTTCCACAATCACTGGGAGAAAGTGACGGCAGGCGTGATATGTTCTGCAGGTAGATCCATTGCAGGACAGCCACGATCCATCATGTGAAAGTCGGTCTGCACATCTTGTTGTATCTTGGACTGTATACAAGATCCAGCATGCAGCTATTTCTCTCTCTATCCCAGCTATCTGCATACTGAACATTCATCAGGCGAGGGCTGATATACCTAGATGCATCACCTTAACAGTGGCAAGTGCACATTAGAAGATGATAATGAAAAAGAAAATAAAGGTTCTATCACCATATGCCATGCGTATGAGTAATTCATTTGAAATTAACAGGACCAGTGTAGGCATGTCTGGGATGGATTTGCAGACTCCTCTGGTTACACATTGGCAGGCTCTGTTCTGTTGGATGCTTTTCCTGTCTGATTCATCTGATTTCCTTGTGTTTCAAGTCCAACGTTTTACCAGATGTTTGTTTCATAAAGAAACAGCGGCTGCTGCCAATCAGCATCTTAACACCTCGCTAATTTCTTAGCTCTCCATCTGAAGCCACGAACAACAAAAAATAGCTCGCTTCGCCCCTCAATCTGACATGTCACCTGTCTTTAAAGCGGGAATTAGGAGGACACTAAAGAGGTTTCATAATGATTTCACCAGAGATAATGGAAGATCTAATACTTCAAAGCTTTAACAAATATTAAAGTAGGATTCTTTGTTCTTTTATTCTCAAAGGTGATATTTCGTGATTGGTATCAACTGAATATTTTTATTCTATTTTAGGAATATTGCAAATGATCAAAGAGTGTCACTTCCTTTTTAAAAGAAGGAAATGCAGTGTTTGTTGGATCTTAAGAATATCAAGACATTTAGCTGGTGATTTGTATGGAAGACGGGAGATTAAAGATACACGTTTTGCTATATGGAAAGAAGCTTCCATTTGTTCTCTCTACTGTGCATCAAGCAGCTACATTTGTGTTTTGGTGTAACTAGGGGAGAATGGAAGTAACAAGATATTTCAGCCATACACATGCAGACACAGGCTACGCACCAGGGGATCAGAGGCAGACATCTAATAACCCATCAAAAGAATAACTGCGGCTGCCAAAGCATATGAGTTCAAGCAGAGACGACGGACACCAGAAGACCACGGTATGTGCTCCGTGCTCCGGGCTCCGGGCCGAGACGTCCCGACGCTTCACAACATGACCTCCATTTTGCAGACAAATCAATCTACGAACGACAGGCTAATTGCCAGGAAACTCGCAGCGTGACCCATTATGCTCCCCGTTCCACCCACGCACACACAGAGTGACATGACAAGCCAGCGAATGATGTGGAAGAGCTCGCGCTTTGAGATGAAATGAAAATGACTTGTATTTTGAATTGGCCGTGCTACCATATTGCACGCAGATTTGCTGTTTCACTCTTTCTCTGGCAAAATATCACACCATAATTGAAGACTTCAGACAGACAAGTAACTTATGTTTTCAGATGAGTTATGTCTCTAAAGCTTAGTATCTGAAGCTGCACCAAGTTTTGTATTTACAGTCTCAGTTAAAGACAGCAGAGGGTCCAAATGACTTTGGGTGAACAAACTCCACTTGACTGACTATAATGGTCTGGTGGGCAAGAGGGGTCCATTAATGACTTTCCTTGCATAACACTCGACTCGAAATTGGTTGATCTAGTTTTAGTTGAGATTATGACTGGGATATTAGGGGAAGCATGAACTTATCTGGTGTCAACTGACCTTTCATTAAATCCCGTCTTCGAGCTAGCCAATCATAGAGTAGCATTGTTAGCAACGTTTCATATTTATTTTATTTTTAGGCTGGTTCAGTGGATTTGGAGCTCGTTAAACGTGGTGTAATAGTGATACTCGTTACCTGGAGAGGTTGAAAAGTTATCTACCGTTCTAAGATGTTTCTAATGCTAACATTAGCAGAGTGTATGAGTATGAGTGCATCATTAACTAGTGTTAGTACTTCTATGCTACGCTAGCTACTGAAGGTCTACCTAACATATACACATAAAGGTTTACGTTTGTCAGCTGTATGCAAGTATCACAAGTACTTGTCCTGCAGATCAAATTATCAACTGACAAAATGTCTGCAAAAGAAATAAATAAATGATTAGCACATTGAATAGCCTAATATTGTGTGACCTATAGGATATGTTGCAAAAACAATTTATATATGAACTTGAATTATAACAAAGTTTAGTTTTGCCTCTGCTGTGAGTCTAATCAGTCGTCGTGGTCCACTAGCTGAAGAAGAATGATGCTGTGAATTTTGGAAATAATTAGATCTCTCTTTTTTCAATAAATGTTGACTTGTGGACTGAGGACTGACTCTCTGGAATGCTTTGTTGTTTTTCCACAAATGAGATACTATTTCGTCAGGGAGTGCAGTTAGTGACAGTGTGGCTTTCACAGTAGCTCAGAATAGCAGCAGGGGGCGGGGATTAGCGAAGGGTCAATTTCCAATAAATCTCAACTAATATAAGAACATTTCAAGCAACCTAAACAGGTAGGAAGTTTATTGTTCAGAAACCAGTTCCTGTAAACACAGTGTCTGTTCACTTATCAAGTCTGAACCTCAAGCAAAACAGCTAACCATATGTTTCATTACCTCTCAAATGCTTTTCAAGAAGTGGGCAATAAGCTCACAGGCTGTCAGCTCCTATCCAGTGTTGTGTTCTGTGGAGGAAGGCAGAATCTTGACAGTACTCCGTTTTACAGTGTAAAACAAATAAGCACAAGTCGGCTGCGTTCCCCCGCATTGAGTGAGCTCGCTGTCAGAGCGCTCTTCTCATTTCCCCTGCCGTTATCTCGCCTCTTCTCCACACATTCAGACTTTTATCGTAAACAAGGACATGCCACCCCCTCCAAACGCAGCAAGACAGCTTTTAAACACTTGCTGAGTATCCATCAAACACCTCCTTGATCAAGGACAGCTCGTTGCAAACCAGGCCCTCCAGCTGTGGAAGGGCAATGTGAAACCACTCAGCAAGCAAAACAAGAGTACAGGGATAGAAATCAATGAAGCCTTCCCTTCTACCCTATAACCTCACTACTGCTCAATGACTGTACACGGAACTCTAATGCAAAAGAAAGAAAAAAAAGTGAATATATGTGTCTTATGAGGACGTATGGCATTGGTTTCAAGGGCATAATTAGTGAGGGGTTGATTAAACAAATCCAAATCACACATTTTGTCACGGCTTCCTGTAGATCTCCTCACTCGCTAACAAGGTGAGCTCAAAGCTCAATTAAACATGCTGTTATAAATTATATAGTTCAAACACGCCAACATCCATTTGAGTCTGTTGATAGTACAAACAGAGCAGACCTGTAGGTGCTCTTAAAGGTTTTATATCGTTAAACTATACTTGTGAAGATGTACCAAAGTTAAAAATACATCCACATATTCCAAAGTGAGGCTGCGACGGAGGAGAACACCCAGTCCCTGCAAATATTCAATGCTATTCATCCGAAAGAACTTCTGCTGTATAAAAGTAAAAAAAAATCCAAACTGGACAGGGAAGTCTTTGCCTAAACTGCAGCAGGCTAGTCCTCCAATGAGAAGGCCAGACTCTAATGATGACAGCATGTATTGCAAAAACATGCTTTTCACAATCTCCAGTCAGCAACAAAGACAGAGCTGCATGACTCGGGGCTAGTTCAAATCCAAACAGTTGGCTGCTCAAAAAAAAGCCAAAGTGCTGCTATTGATTTTAACAATAACATTATCAGAAGGGAAAAAAGTCCCATCTGCATGACTGAACTGGATCCGCTTTGTCAGACACAAAGAGACATGCTGCTCCGTTTGCGAATGTGTTGGTCGGTAATGTGACAAATCCACGACATTTCAGACACTGTTCTGTAGTTGGCTGCTGCTGAAGCGAGATACATGTATGTGGCATAAACATAGACCTTAATCATTAACAGAGGCTGTGCAACTTTTGAATGCACAAAACTCTTCAAGGCCAGGAAATGGTTTCCTACGACCATTTATCTGGAGGCAGCAGTCATGTTTTCAATGTTTGTGTTGCACCTTTTTCTATATCTTTATGATTTCTAAACTGATTGATGAATGTGAGTAATCATAAAAAAATCATACATCTATTTGTTCCCATCCCATTTATTGATATGCAATAATACAACATTTGCTAAACATCCAAGTTCATTTCCAATTGCCATTTTTTATATTTAGGCTTATTTTCTTCAAATATTATATATTTATTTGAATGAAATTCACAGTGTTGTGAATAGCTGGCTAGTTTGTTTTGTTCACATCATGACGACTTGACGTGTAAAAATACAAATCACTGCAGATTACTACACATCAGTGTGCGCATGTCGACTGTGTAGTCTTTGTGATGCGTTCATGTGCAACCCGTGACAGAAGACGTGCAGCCGCGCAGCTGTCGGCTTTTTTTTTTTGCCGGCGCAGGTTGTTTGAAGCCGGCTCGGTGTGTCAGGCCTCTAAAGGGCAAAGTAGTGAGTGAACCAAATGACATTAAGGGAGGATGTGAAACACTGATGACTGAAAGTTGACCTTTGAAATGTGCTGTAATGCAATGAGTCAACCACAGCGTGAATAGTTGAGATCAGTATTACAGATGCTTCACCGGCATAATGCTGCAATAAAGTATTTATTATCTATCACACGTTTGCTTTGTATCAGAGCCTGAAGACTGAAACATGAGCTTTGTTCTAAATAACATCTGTGTGCTTAACAAATAATGGTATTTAAACGTTCTGGATCTATATTACTCCATAATTTACCATTTCATATCTTACAGCAATGGGCAAGCACATACAAAACCAGTCTCTATTCCATCTTTTTATTACAAAATATATATTTTTTTAGAAAGGTCACTAACTCTAGCTGGAACAGTCTGCCCCATCATTTCAAACTGTGGAGTTATTAAACATATTTTGTAATTAATAACCTTTGTACTGTGTCTCAATTTGTGTACTTCTGTACTTACACTTTGAGTGCATAAGTGTGTTCACACTGACAAGTATGGCAAAACGCAGTGCACTTTGACCGGATGGCGTACTCACAATGGCCAACGCTGGACACTTCTCACCCTAAATGGTCGACATCTTGGCCACGATGTATTGGCAGCAAGCTGTATTTTACACACGAGCATGCTGAAATAAATCAAATCAATCATCTGATAGTAACGTTTATAGTCTTAACAAAAGCTGAGAAGATTGAGGGTTGATTGATTCTTGTGGTTGGAGTTTTGGTTCAGCTGTTCTTTATGGAAAGAGTCGGTGGCAGACTGTGTTTTCATAAAGCTTGGTGAGATTTCTAAGATGGTTTTAAGAAGATTTGTGGTGTTTCCATCTTTAGTCCTGACTTGATTATCACACAGCTTAAAAATTACTTTTTTCATGTTCTCCGGCTCTCCTTTTGCTAACGAAAGTGTTCATCTTCAGGGTTACATGAGTAACATTGTAACATACATTAGTAAGGATTGTAACGAATAGTTATGAGCTTCAAAGCTTGAGTCACAATGTGAAACTATTATTATTAATAACCTACAGAAACATTGCATGCAATAGTCCACCAGCTTCCACCTTCTCCTTCCTCTTCTCCCTCAAACACACACACACACACACACACACACACACACACACAACATTTTCACTGTATTCAAGAAAGGGTTTACTCTCCCTCACAGTACTGTAAAACTAATATGATAGTGTGTATGAAAGCATTGCACATATTTGTCATTATGTCCTTGTGTTTTCAGTTCTTTTTCCTCCCCTGGTCTTTTTATCTTTAATATTTCTTGTTGCGAAATTGCATTTCTGTTTTTTTTCTTTTTTTATATTTGAAAAACAATCTGTCTTTTTGTAATTGTGGCAAGCATACAGAGCAGTCTTTAATTTCAATGTTGGGTGGAAGTCCTCAGGTTTCTTTTGTTAACCCACCGCTGAATGTTCTTATGTTATTGTATAACTCTTCTCTTTTGTTTTATTTAATTATGTGCACACATAAAGAACTAAATAGATTTTAGCAGCCGTCATATGCAAGGTGGATTAATTTCACATTTGGTTTGGAGCGAATGTTTTGATTTCATTGTGGCTGATTTCAGAAAGAAGCTGAAAAACATTGAGCTGTTTTGACTTGAAAAGTCCCATCATCCCCTTTGTTCCGCCGTTCTTGTTTAGAAAACCGGGACGTTTGGCGCGTTTGATCGTGACAACTTGAAAATCCAGGGCCATCAACCGAGGCTAAAATGCTCAGTGCTCCTGTCTGGAGGAAAAATGTTGTGAAAAGATATGCACAATGGAGACCGCATTCATAATGTGTTTTTGTGAGCGCCTGTCTGCATTTCGTGTCTATGCGCAATGCAACTCCGAAAAAGCCTTTTTCTCCGTCTGGCTATTGGAGGAAAACTGGCAGATTCTCTGCACAGTGAATGCGAACACATTGGCTTTCTAGTAGAATTTTCTCCAAAGCAGAACGACTTTGTAATTGTCAGCAGTATGGAGCCAAAAACATAATCAACTTTTGAATACACACTGGCACAGGCTAGCTCTCCCGGCACACATGGTTTCCTCCCCGCAGACTGGACGTAAACATGTGCACACACAGAAATCCTCTAAACCGCATGTATAAACACACACACACACTTACACCGACCACACCTGCAAAAGTGCATTTAGGAGGATTTCAGGCAGTCTGAGTGTGCAAACCAGCATCCGGTTTGCCTTTAATTACAAGCCAGGCTATAATAGGGGGATGGAGCAACTATTTCCTGCTCCCCATGGGCAATCTGGGAGGCTACAAATTGAGGATGATTCGAACGCGTGGCCTAGATTCCGCCTGCAGTCAAATTCCCCCTCTGCCCTGTGTAACAGCTTATCATTGTGCAATAACAATGTCAGAGAAAATAGTGCACCTGACACCCTCCCCACCCACACCAACACCGCCCTCCCCCCCAGATTCTTGTTATCATCATGTTGTGCTCTCTCTCGCTCTGAGTAAAGCCAAACACCTGGATTGGTTGAGTGTGATTTAAAATTCCATATTGGAAAGAAAATGTTACTCACATTCTAGAATTCTACACTTGCATGTACAATGGTGGCGTGATAAAAGGATATGCTTAACTCGTCTTTGAATGGCATAATAAGAAATCTGCAGCGAACGTTCACTTCCCGGCAAAAGTCTATTCAGCTCTGCTGTGGGATTTTGGGAGCAGCTCCTCCTCTGGGCTCGGTTAAGGTTTGGATTAGGGGGCTGCTGCTGAGTTCACCATGTGTGAGGCTCAGTCTGTTGAGCATCTGGCTGGAGACTGTCAGCTGCTTTAATTTATATACCCATTTCCCTTTGCTGAGAGAGAGAACATTCATTTCTAACACTGCATGTTCAGTACATTTTACAATAACATGCTAGTTTGCTTGCATGACACACGCTCAGAAGCATTGGTAGCTATAGCAGTATTCCTTTGGTATTTTAAGTAGATAGACTGTATATATGAAGTGGACATAGTTACTGTGACGTGTTTGTGGCGGTTTTGAAGCCAAGAGTTTGGCACATTGGCTGTCACCATCTTGGTTTGTCACCGTCAGAAGTGAGTGTGGAGCTAAGTACAAGTACACTGGATACCAAAATGACAAAAATGTTACAATTAAAATGACAAAAATGTTACAATTAACTTTCACTGTGAAAGGTTTAACGTTTTAAGACTAAAACTGAACAACTTCCAGACCATACAACGCCGTGGTAGAGACCTGTCAATCACTGTGTAGCCCCGCCCTAAGGCATCCCCTGCTCTATGGTCTGTTTGACTCTAAATGGACCATAATGTACTAAATGAACATCATGCTGTATTGAAGAAGACTTGAAACTAGAGACTGAGACCATACACTCATGTTTACAATGTTTACTGAGGTAATAAATCAAGAGAGAAGTAGAGTCATTTTCTCATAGACTTCTATCCAACCAGAGGAGTCGCCCCCTGATGGACACTAGAGAGAATAAAGCACTTTTGCTTTGGCTCCATTTTCCAGAACAGGATGTTGCCGCTCGGTTAATCATAAATCATCCACACCTCTCCACCATGAAAGCTTCTTACTGCACAGAGCATTAGCCTGCTGATGAACCGCCGACCCCACTCTTGATCTCTGAAGCAGTCACACGGCAGAACAAAACAGCTCTCAGCCACACAGACTTGTAAGCTGTCAACACGTCCGAAGCAACCGGCATCGAAGAGGAGCGAAGGAGGAGAGAGAAACCGCAAAATGTGGTGAGGGCCATCATCCCCCCTCGCCTGTGCAGTCTGCCTCCACCCGCCTCGCTGACCTCTGATCAATCAAACGGCCGTCTAACCTCGGAGTGTACTGTACGATAATCCCCGGCCTGGCTCTTGCAATCACGCAGGTAGGATTGAGACTGAAAACGCTGTTTATTCTGTCACTGAGTGGACATCATGCCCGCTGTTCTATTTAAGTTGTCAAGCATCACAGCCTCAAAGCGGGCCCAGCTGGCTCCCCGTGAGCCCTCCACAGTAAGATTGATGAGAGGAAGCCTGGCAGAGTGAGGGCGACACAGGCGAGCCTTTGTGTTCTTCTGTATGTACACATCGTTTTCTCTCATTCCACCAGGAGGATCGGCAGCAGCAGATTAAACGACAGAATGAATTTCCGTCAGAGCGTGCACATTCGTTTAAGTGAATTTGTGTAACCATTCAATGCAACCTGGAATTAATTATGCACGCTTGCATTCCATCACTGTAATGCCTTACTTCTATTGTATGCTAAAACATAATTGATATCTCCGTGCATTAAAATCATATTTTGTCATATTGTCAGATAGCAAGCATGTTATGTTTTCTATTGTAATTTTTAATACACCATAAATTCGATTCGATATGTAAAGAAATGCAGCAAAATGATTTGTTCTTCTTGCATTCTCAGCGCAGGAACACACTTCAGCAGCTTTATTTGAAAACTTTCAAAGTTGTTGCAGTTTCTACTCATAATCAGACGAGGTTTTAAATAATCCCACAGCCTGTCTACACCTGGCGTGTGTCAGACAAGTTTTTCAGTAGACGTTTCATGCGTGTCTGACAGAACAGATAGCTTTAAAATGGTAATCAATACAGATGTCTACATGGGCTGTGCAACGCTAACACTTCACTATGTCTTTTAGTGTGTGACTGCATCTCAGTGTCTTTCCACACTTCGAGTCCTCTGACTCGCAAATGTCACTAGATCAATAGTTTATTTGGCTCTGGGTACTGTCTAAAATGTACTGTGTCTGAGTTTTCATAAAGAGGAATTACACAGGCCTTGTCCACTGCCAGCCCAACAATATTCTCTTTGAGTACTCGCTCTTCTTGAGAAGATAATGAGTTTATACTTCTTGTGGAGCTGTGACGAGACTGTTTGTGTCTTTTCACACCGTCAGCAGTTTACTTCTGTACTGTATGATGAAAATGGTTGGGTATAGCGTTAAATCTAAAATCCAACACAATATCAGGACATCCACACGGCCAAAAGCGTCCACTCGGTACGACGACGACGCCTCCTCGTACTGTAGTGCAGGATAAATGGAGCTGCATGCACGTCTATTTTTGGACGTAATCTGGCCTTTTTTACTTTTTACTTCTTGACAAGGACTGCAGTAGAAAGTTAGCCCACTGGCTAACACTGGCACACTTACAGAGATGTTGATTCCTTCAAAATAAAGACATGAAATGGTTTTCATTTTTGGCTGACGGTGTACTCCCTCAGAAGAAAACACAAACAAACATCTTTTATATATAAGATCATTCATTATTAATACATAATTTTCTCTGTATTTCCTTGTTTTTCATACCATTAGGCCAAAGAAAAATGATTCTAACATGAAATGATACAAACTACTGTTGAGTAAGACACCATATTTAATTATCATTTCAGGAGCGAGTGTGAAACATTTTTGGAAATCTCTTAGCGGAAATTAAATATAATTTTGGAGCATCAGCTAAGATGAGAATGAGTCCTTCACGACTTCCATTGAACCTAATGTAGAGTTATTACTCATGGCCTCTGAGGGAAGCAAACAGCGTTACCGTGGTTTTGTTGGTGGCAGCTCACATTACCACACAGAGGAGCAAACAGAGGATTCAGTTGACGGCAATTTGCAAGCGCACCGCTAGATGCCACTAAACCCGACACACTGGGCCAGCAACATTTTTCATCCAGTTTGATTACCCACCAATTGAATTCCTGTGGTTCATTGCAGCATTCTGCAGAAATTAAGTCTCATCTGTGGCACCAGGGAAGTGATATTAGATATAATGATGTCTTGTCAGCATGCTGAACACCAGCAAGCTCAGAATCAGAAACACTGTATTACAATAAGAAGATATTCCTCTTGGACTAATTAGCAAACTCCTGGACTTTGGTTTCATAAGTGATCTCTTCTCCAAATTAAGAAATCAACACCTTGAGTGTCAGTTAATTGAGCTGAAAACAATATTGAAGGAGTTAGCTGACAGATGGGGGAACAAAAAGGTCCCTGATATTTTCTATTGTTCTGACGAGCAATAAAACAATTCTGAACAAGATAATAGGAGTTGATATTGAGCTGGGGCTTACTTATTTACAGACAAAAATGAATACTTTCATAACGCAGCAATGCTATTAACCTAAAGACATTCATTGCTGACTATGAAAGTAAATGGGTAGGGAAACGTCATCAGTACATCGCATTCATTTTTGCTCTATTTTCAGTTTTGTGCTTTATTGTTGTACTGTGTGCTGTTCTAAACAGTCAATGTCTGGCAGATCTTTTACATCTGTGGTTGTTTGGAATAAAGATGATCATCTATAGACACGACAAGTTATTACTTAGAAAAGCAGTACAAATACAGAAAGAATTAATGTTTTAAATGAAAAAGATTGTTTCCACCGTAATTATAATTAGACACTTTAAATGGGATTTTTTTTTTTAAAACAGCTATATATTAGTGTAAATAAAGTCCAGATACATCACGGCAACAGATGGTGTTATGGTAAGTGTCACAGAAATTACTCAGATGGGTGAGAAGCACACATGGTGAGACACGGCACATCATGACACAGTAGTGTGAAACACTAGTTTAATGTTCTTTACATTTCAACTGGTCAACGACTCACATGACTAGCATCTCACATGAATAACGACACCAATGACTCACGTGACTAACAATGCTGATGAGTCACGTGATTAACGATACGAATGACTCACATGGCTAGCGACTCATCTCACTAACAATACCGAAGGGTCATGTGACTAACAGTACTAACGATTCACGGGACTATCGACTCTCGTGACTCTTGTTAACAACGACTCACGTGAATAAGGAAACTAACTATACTAAGGAGTCATTTGAATCAGGACTGACGTGACAAAATAAGTGAACATTGATGACCCATCCACCGCCCCCCCACCAACTCTAAGCGAACTTTAGCACTCTGTGTACTACGTTAATTCTCTGAGCGTCTATTAGTGACGTTGATGGGTTTACAAAGGAGTGGTGCGTCTCATACAGACACTTAAGTGTGCCTCAGTGCGTCGGTATCAAGATGGAGAGGGGCCCTGACTGAGTTGGGAGTGAGAACGGGTTGTCTTTGCAGGACTTTATGTAAAATATAATGTGTTTTGCTCATGTCCTGACACCTGGTCAGGCACATCAATTCCTTGTTTGTTGCACTAAAGCACCCAACTAATTATTGTTGGCTTTTGTTGACTTATAATGTTAATGTCATCTTCCATCGATCGATTCATAACACATAAACAAAAGCCTACAATATGTCAAATAACAGAGCTGAGACTTTTGTTTCCTTTTGACTTAGATGCTCTCTCTCCTGCTCATGCTAACTTGCCAACATCCTAGTTATTTAATTTGGCCTGCTAGTGCATCTCTACAGCCTCCATATTCCATAGGGGCCACTCTTAGGTAAGAAACATACGCCCCCCTTCCATTAACCTGCCAAGAAAACAAATCAGCGCCCATACAGGCCCCTGCCCTCTGTGCCACTACAGTAGGAGGCATGGGAACCAGTAAAAGCCTCTGATACTGGTGGAAGATGTGGGAGACATACTGAGCTTGAGTGCTCATGGAGATGTGTTGAACGATGGCTCGCTAACAAAAGGTAGTTATGTAATGCAGAAAGCTGGAGGTAAATTACAACTGGCTGAAAGCCATATAGGCCACAACTAAGTGTCATTCTTCCCTTTTCTAGCTCAAGGTGCGTTGCTTTAAGGCTGCGAGCCAGCAGATATGGACCTTGCAGCCAGTACTGTGTCGTCCTGTCTTCCATGATCCATTACCTTTGATGCCTCCGCATGCTGCAGTCGTACTCTGTGTATCTCTATTCACTGTCACCTGCTTCAGCCAAATTGGCCGTATACTCTGGGGTTCCTCTAATGAGGAGATTTCTAACTGAAAGCTGACTGCTTTCCAGTAAATGGCTTCTTAAATTATTCTGGAGCTCGGTAATCCGGAGGATCTACTGTGTGCTCTCAGAGCTCTACATTCTCCAGCAAGTGGCATGTATAAACACTCAACATTTCTGCCCAAGTAGAAACATCATCGATGCATACAAATTCAAAAAGATACGGCTGCAACAGTAACTAAAACGACACATTCAAGAAGACATATAGAGACTGTGGTATCAGATCACTCTCTGTTATGAAAAGAAAGGAACATTATTCCATTTTTTACTTTGCACTGTGCAATGATTCCTGGATTCACGTCCGACTCTTCGATTTGAAAGTTTTAACCTCAGTTAACTCAGAAAGTGCTCCTTTTTAAGACATGATTGTGACATTTTAAGATGTCCCCAAATATGTATGGTCAGAGGATCATGAAATGAAAACCTTCTTAAGTTTAAAGGCCCAGAACCAGATATGAAAGACCCCTCAGGGCATCTGACATTGGACTCCTTTTGAGCTATAACACCCTACCTGATGATCTGAGCTACAATATGAAACTCCACTGATTCATTATGGTTTATAAGTCATCTTAGCTGTGGAGTGCATAAGGCACAATATACTCTGTTACTCCATGTTCAATTACACATCATGTAATATTAATTAAAGTGCAGCTGCTGTCACCCATTAATTATTAATTATTTTAATATTGGTTTAATAAAAACATTATCTCTATTATGTAGCATTGCCATGGAATCATGAGGACATGATACAAGCAAAGCATTGACTCATTAACACATTTAAGGCTGTTCAGGAGGAAGCACACTAGCACAATGTAATACAAGTCATATGATTTATCATCATGCATCATATCAGAACATTTAGCAGAGAAACATTAAAGGTTTTAAACATGTATCGTATTGACTTGTCTCAATAACACTATTCCTCTAATCGAGTGGCACTGGGTGAGCCATATGGCAAAACAATCACAATCCACGATCGAATCACTTTTCTTATTCATGTTGTTTTTAGGACTGTTTTGCAAGTTACTCAACAGTTCAACCAAATGCATTCATGTATTTAAAAATAAAGCAAACACAGCACACCAAATTCTCCTTTCAAATGTAACACTTTTAAGTTTGTTTGAAGTTTCTATAAATATTCATCTTTACTTTCCCATATCCACATGAAGCACTCTTCACGTCACATAAATGAGATCCAGCACACAGTAACTATTGCTTCTTTCACATTTAATAACCTGTAACTTCAAAACTGTTACTGTTGTAAGAAGTTTTCTATTCTTTTAGACCATTTTTATCTGGAATCCTTTGCATCCATTACTTCATAATCAGGCCTCTAATCTAATAACCAAGCATCCTATGCTCATCAATAAGCACGCAATAATGTAACATTTTGTCTGTAAAACTGACATTATTCAGTTGGCAATGAGACAAATCACTAATAGTCTTGTAAATGTTTCCTTTTGACAAATGGCTGTACTCCGAGCTGGGTTTTACATGATAAGCAATAGCCTTTAGAGATCAATCACCATGTATTTCACAATCCCATCCAACTCTGCTGATAACCACAAGAACTGAACAAGCTATGCAAACCTTATAATGTAATGTGATTATGAAATGTGTTTGGGTGATGTTTAAACTAGCAGGTGCACAACATTGACTTTAACAACATGAACCCACACTGCAGTGGGCCAAAGTAGCATTAGCACCATTGCATGTGCTATATTGGACCGTTGAATCCCAGTTGATGAAAGGGCTACGAGCCATCTGCCACTTTCTGAAGGCTGTACTAAGAGATTGATGATGTTTATCATGTTTTCTATAAAATTCCATAGGTGGCTTCAGAGCCGGCTCATAACTGGCCTGTAAATCGATATCTGTATGACGGACAAGGCGAAGCTGATGGAGGCATGATTTCACGGGTGTGTTGGACTGCGTGTGTGTGTGTGTACTTCTGCTCGGGTCTGAAAATTGAAGCATCTGCTACCAAGCGCACTGATTCCAAGTGTGGAAATGGGTTTCAAACACACCAATAACTTAGCTAAAAATGAACACGGCAACTGCAGCAACATTCTAACTAAATAAGGAGGAAGTCACATGTGGTTCTCACACTTGGCAGTATAAGGCTAGTTACAGAAGGTATCAGAAATATATATATATATATATATATATATATATATATATATATATATTTATATTATGGTAAACAATGTTGGGAATACTTCTCCATGGTAAAAATCAGCTGTTACTGCATGCACATTGACTTGTCTTGATTACATTCATCCTGAACATATTTAAACTAATTCTAATCACTTACAGAACTGTTCTCCCATCATCAGCACACCATCTATCCACATTAAATCTTCACCATTTCATGCAGATAACGCCCTTTAATTTGACTCGCGGTGAATCATTGTTGATTACTTTAAAACCCTGCGTTGCTTCGATAAGAACCACGCTCACCCTCCTGGAATATACATACTATAAATCTTGTCCTTATCCGTTGCTCTCATCTGTCTTATTTATCAAATCTTTATCGATATTTATCTCCCTTATCCTTTCCTAATAGGAACTAATGCACTAATTAATTACATTTTCTCAGCAGTTGCTACAAGAAGTATTAGAATCTGACTGCAGACAAAGGGCGCCAATGCTATCTACAAACATCTGACCGATGCTGTTTTTGGAAATTGTTTTGCACATATACAAAATTGTTTGTAATTAAAAGATTGGATGATACCAAACAGAAATCAATTCTGAATTGCCATTTGTTGGTGTACACGTGGAAAACAACCTTCAGCCTCAGCTGGAAATGGAGATTTAGAACACTGCGTCTCCACCTCATTCCACGTTAACACTTTTGAAGCCGGCAATTTAGCAAGAAAGCAAGAGGTGGCTTGTTTGAAATATTATTACTTGTTTTATGCAACGACCATTCCAACAGCAGAGCTTCATTTGGATTAATCCTGTAAATATGCAATGTCTTAGTTAGTTGGAGTGGAATGATCACTTTGATTGAGGCTGACACGTTTGGTTTCCTGCATATTTTGATCGAGAAACTAGAGTAAATCGATTATTAGAATTTTTTGTTGATAAAATTACTATTGAGCACGGTAAATAATAACGTTATTATGATGTGTTCAGGTGTAATCTTGTAGGATTAAGTTTTTGGCGCGAAATTCTAATAAATTCAGTTGTTTAAAGAAGATGTTTCAACAGCAATATCAAATTGATATTAGAGAGAGAATTATGACCTGTTTATTAACACTAACTTTAAACCGCTTATGACATCAATCATTTAAACTATGAATGACAAAAAAATTACAGCATTTAAATAAAAATACAATAATTTATCTCAAAATCATTGAATTTGCATGCAATTAACAACTAAAGATGACAATGAAAAAGGATATCGTTTTGAAGTGTGTATATTTACTATTGCTCCTTTATAAAGCAAAAGTATTTCTTATCGGACGACTCGATTAATCAATGGAATAATCAGTAGAATAGTCGGCTATCAAACAACTTGATAGCTGCTGCCCTTTTTCAGAGTGCAGCTTCAATGTGTTGTTGAGTCTGTGAATTAATGGATTGGATTCAATCTCAGTCTGCTCCACCTTGATATTTCCAGACCAATCGATTTTAAGTCTAGGAAACTGACCCTCCTCCTCTAGATGAAATACATCCGTTTGATAAAGAGATTATTTATATAGCATCAGATTTTCTTCCGCTCAAAGTAAGCTCTTCAAGCCACTACTCCAACACTTGTTGAGACAGAATATCTCTGTGCACCCATCAGCCAGTCCATGCAGTGATTTGGATTATGCGTCACTCTCTTGGGACTTCTGTGGCCTCAAGCTTAAAAAAAACAATTATCTTTTTTTAGCAGTCCGAAGTTACCAAAGGGTTGTCAACATGTGGTTTCTTCCTAGAGCACATTTAATTGTATTTCAAAAAAGGACCATCTTTAGGATTTTTAAAACTGATCTGTTGTTCAAAGAAATATGATTACTCATCATCCAACAACCCTGTAGAGCAAATTACCTCTAATGTTTGCAGAGCAGCGTGATTAGACATTAGTCTCATGTATAAAAACTAGTGCTGGGTAAGTTAACGCGTTATTATCGCGTTAACGCATTAATTAATTAACGCCGACAATTATTTTATCGCGCATTAACAGTTTTTTTTTTATGCAATACACACCGTTGATGCCAGCAAATCACCCAAACAAACGGTGGAGGGAGTCTTCATCAGACTACGTTGATGCAGCGTGTGGGAGAAGTAGAGGTAAACACAGAGAAGTGGATAGATACAAACTGCAGGCATTTAGTATTGTGAAGATGTCGGTCTGAGGAATGTTCTTAGGATCAACGAATGACGGCACGTATGAGCCTCCCTCGAGACGCACCGTCACAACAAGAACACATGAGTTGATGAAAAGGAGAGGACTACAAAAGCGACAGCGTTACAACATGCACCAGCTGTCGCTCTCATCGGAGACTACCAGACATCGCCGGGTAACCATCATCACCTCGGAGTTACGGTGCATTATATTGATGAACAGTGGGAGCTGCATTCACAAGCTCCGACTGTCATGAAAACAGAAGACACACATTTTGATGAAACGTGTGCGGAACATTTTATTCATGTTGCACAGCAGTGGAACGTTTAAATAAAGTCAGCACACTGAGCACAGATAGTGAAGAAATATAACTGCTGCTGTGTAAAGAATGCTGCTGTTAAAAAGAACCTGATCTCTTTAAAGTGTTTCAAACCAAATGTTATTGTACTTTTGTTCACATAGCAGTACTTTTAAAATAAAAGTGCGCAATACACTACTTTTGAATTAATTAATGAACTTTGCACATAATGAGATTAATCGCAGAAAATCATGCGATTAATCGCGATTAAAAATTGTAATTGTTGCCCAGCACTAATATTTATAAGAGAAAACCAACATAATTCCCTCTACTTCTAGTCTTCAGACGTAACATCACAGTAGTTGAGCTCTGCAGTAGTGTGTGGCTGTTTCTGACTCGGGGCTGATGGCCCTGCACCAATCCAAAGTAACACGGCTCATTTCACTCAAGACAAGCGTATGGATTTAGAACAGGCCGCCAAGTGTCCCACAAAGTTTGAAAGTGCACCCAGATAGACGGACTACTATCAAGGCTTATGAAGGTGGTGTTGCCCTTGTTCCGGAGCTAATTTTATCAGATGTACTACCATGGTCAGGAAGCATTCCATTTTATTTGCCGGGCCAATGTGCCACCCGTGAGGCAGACAAATGAGTGCAATGCACTTTGTGGAGAACAACATCATTGACCCTGCTCCCTCACAGCTATAGATTTTCCTCCAATGCGAGCTCTATATCCACGAGGGCACAAGCAAGGCCTTGCCAATGATTAATTCAAGCACTTTTGTACCTGTTTAGCTATTAATCTATTGGGGCACCTTGCCGGAGTATTTCATGTCAGAAAATGACACATCTTATTTGTGCCTCCTTCCAAAATTGAGACATTATCTATTATTTATAACATCTTATAGTACTGTGTTTTTTTCCCGTGTGCAAGAAAAAAATATTTCAGAGCAAAGTCTGCCTTATGTGTCCTTCCAGTATGTCTTTGGGATGGATTTCTGCAAGACAGGGACACCTTCATGTGAAGAAATAAAGTTCAGAAGCTATACACAGAACACTGATGGGCTGGCTATAGTAATGGTTCATGCTGACACACACAAGCAGGGGATGGCCACATTAAAGTTCAGCCCCGTGGCAGTTAACAAAAAATGATGTTTGGCTGCTCGGTTCTGAAAGCTGCTCATTGCTGTTGTTAGGTTCAATAAAGCTTAAAACTGCTAGAGAGAAACATGTTATTTACCCCACACTCAGGCAAGCTACGCATGTTTAGTACAAGCTATATTGTATATATAGCTGATGAAACTCATCTGAATATATGTGCAAATGGCAGTCAATGGTTACAAGATATGATATGATAAGATATATTAGATATCCAATATCCCTCTGTAAAAAAAAACATTTGACTCTAATACTATTCAAGGCATTTTTGGTAAAAAAATATGGGTCATGTTTACACAAATTGACACAGAAACAAAATCAATGGATTGTGTGTCGTTATGTTCTGAGTGAGAGACAAACAGTCCTAAGGAATTGTTTTAAGGCAGGGGTCTTCAACGTTTTCCAGACCAAGGACCCCCAAACTGATAGAGAGATGGAGATTTATAAGCACACCTTGTCAACTGATACCAATGCCAATATCAACATTGTCAATTGCATGATAATCATGCATACAAGCTATTCACATTGACGTTTTTATTTTAAACATATATGTGGAAACGAAAAATGAGTGATGGCCTATTAGTGCCACTGCCATGCATAAACATACCTGTTATCTTGCATACAATACTGAACTATTAAAATAATGGACAGATTCATGTTTTTAGGTCGAGTTACAAAACGATCCATTTTTGCTCATAACAATGTCCATACACTTGGCATAATAATATACTGGCCTCAGTAGTTGGCTGTTGTGGATAGGAGCTGCAGTGTTTTAGCCAGGAATATCTTGATAATGATTGGACACGGATTCATGGATGAAGTAAATGTCATTTTTTAATTAAAAAAAAATATATTTTTACAACAGTATCTTCTTTTCAAATAATATTGCAGCGTGCGTCCTTGTGTCTGGGATCTCAATCATGGGGAGCCTGACAGAGCCAGCATGTAACATGCGGCCTTGTGATTGGCACAGCAGCGATAGGGGCGGGTCCTCCTCTTTGTGTGCAGGAGGCTTGGAGGGACAGGTCCAGGCTAGTCTCGTGCTGTGAGTGAACCAGTGCCCAGCTTGAGAGAGCTCCTGTGTGTCGCTGAATGTGTACATTTCTGACTGAAAGATAACATCTTCTGCCTCCATTTATCCATTCCTTGGATTAATGTTAATGTCTTTTTAACTCTGTGGGGACTCGGGCATTTTCTTGATTTTTACATATTTTCTTAAATTCACCTTTTAAAAGGCACTTGCATACATGATACATACCCATGTTATATATCAAAATGTGCAGAACAATCTCAGCTCTCTATATAATGAGGAACCAGAAGAACACACGAGTTACAGTATGAAGAGAGGACTACAAAAGAGACGGCGTTACAACGTGCACCGGCTGTTGCTCTCACCGGAGACTACCGGACGTCGCTGGGTAACCATCATCACCTCGGAGTTACAGTGCATTGTAGGAAATTGTCCCAAGGCACTGTGTAAAGAGAAAATTTGGCCCTAAAGCTGAAAAGTTGAAGTCTAATTTTTTTAATTCTTCAAATCTCTTGTGAAAACATATCTTTGCTCATGTGAACAAAACTTTTGGTGCTTGAAATTGGTTAACCAAAGTCTTTGGTTCACACAAGTAGTGGAATATATTTATAAAATAGTAGATAAATGTATAATAAATGTCTAAAACCAAATTTTGTAATATCATTTTTTGAGTAGAAGTGTTGTCTGTCACTCTACTTTCACCACATGTTACAGGGACTGAGATAAAATGACTTCATACAGATCAAGCTTCATGGGATGTGTGCAAATGAAAAATAACATTACAACAGTTTTTGTTTTCAAACCAAATATTTACTATATATATAAACAAAACAAAAAATGTTTACAATATTGTTTCATTTTTTCAACTGGCATGCCATGCTGCAAAACAGGCTGGTGGTGATGACTGTGGTGACATGGTGGCAGGCAAGAGAAGGACGTGGTGGCTGTCTTTTTAAAGACATTTAAATTTTGAAAAAAAAAAAAAAAGGTCTAATCAACCAAATATTTCGCGGACCCGCTGCAGTACCTCCGTGGACCCCCTAGGGGTCACGGACCCCCTGTTGAAGACCTCTGTTTTAAGGGAAAGCATTGAAAATCGCCTCATGTGATTCTACCATAAACATCTGTTTGGTAAATTTTCTGCATTTGACCATGTTGTTATTTAACCAAATCTGGTTGTATTCTACCCAGATCTGGTCCTTCTCTACCCAGATCCTATTCTAACTATACCTGGTGCTGTTTTACCCAGATCTGGTTTTTCTCTACCTAGATCTGATCGTATTCTAACCAGATCTGGTTGTGGCCAATTTTTTCTGGATTTTCCCTTCAGATTATTTGTCCTTTTTGTGTCCTATTTGACATGCACTGTATGTATGTCAAATAGGACACATGTAGGGGTGTGATGCTCATAAAATAGCTTTTGTTGCAATTTGTATGAGGTCAAGTAACATAAAACTAAATAAAAGAAGACTTTTAGAATTTTAGACCTGCAAATCAGCACACTTTCAATAAGACAATTTACAGTTTCATAAAGATATCTATTAGCTATTTGTATTAGCCTTTTCATTTGTAGTGTCTCCTCTGAATCAATAAGTTGATAGACTATTTTACGAAATAATTAATCAATTCATTTTTAGACATGTTTTGAAGAATTGGGACAAGCAGTCCATACTTCTAGCTTCTCCAGTGCGATCCTTTCCCCTGCATGACATGATATATGTCTAATAGAAGACTACATTGAACATTTGTATTTCAATGCTTTGATAACTTCACTCTTTTATTGATGCAAAGGCTCTCTCTTTTGTACTACCACTTGTAGATTGACTGGACTAATCCATTAAGTGCTGTGTAATGATTAATTTAGTTTAGAAAATGTCTCACAGCAATAAACAGTTGGATGAGGCACATTATGTGGTACAAACAGCAAGGTAACCTTGCTTTCACCCTGCATCACTCATGCTTCTATGAAATGAAGGAGCTAATGCCCAGCATGCATCTATGGGCCTCTTGATATTTGTTCCACTCTAGCACACCAGCTCAGTGTGTTCCAGTGTCTCATCTATCCTTAACATGTCTGTGCAGCTTATTCCCAGATACTTCTTAGTAAATAATAATAAATGCGTAAATATATTAGGAGCTAAATCAATCCAGGATCCAGAAGTTCTGAACGAATGTGTTTTGACCCAGCAGATAAACGTAACGGAAATGTTTTAAATGATCATTTGTTGTTTCTGCAGTAAAACACTTGAAGAGGTGATTATCTATGAGATGTTGAGCGTGACCTGCAACCCAGCCATATTTTGCAATATTTTCAAGAATCAAATTAGCAATGATAACGAAGGGAAATTGCCAGTTTTACGTAACTCATGTGGTGAAGCTGTAGACCTTTCAGCAGTGAAGCAGCAGCACCATGAGCAGCATTGGATCTGACAGAGGACAGATTTAACTAGTAGAGAGGGAAATTAGCTAAACTCAGTCCTTAAAAAAGCCCAAAAGATAGCCAGGTAATTTAGGTTTTAAGCTACATTATAGGGAAATATGACCTTGTTTAAACACTTCAACAGTAATGTACAGTAAAGAGCAGTGTGGGGCCCCTTGAAAGTTAACGAGTCAAATCATCCGTCAGTGACCCTTAAGTCAACTTAAAGTCAAGCTGAGAATAGAGTTATCAAGAACGTTGTGCTCTAGTGTTTAATTTAACCTCTTGGACCTGACATGAACATGATGGTTGTGTAGATATGAATGGTGCTGACCCTGCAAAAAAAGTCACACCCACAAAGCCTGGTAAATAAGATGGATCCTAGTTTACAGACGGGCCGAATGGGTTGTCGACATCGCCACAGACGTGCCCCCAAGATGGTATAGTCTGAGGTTATGCCCTGGTGGGAACCCTGACTATTTTTGTTCTTTCACTTCCACCCCGCTCCCTACCTGAGTAAGAGCATCCCCTTGTGGCGGCCTGCTCATGTGATTGGTTGAAAATGGTGGAGACGTCTGACCGGCTAAATATAAATTCCCTGTTGAAACAAATTATTTTGTGAATCGAGCAACGTCAGGGGAGTCTGAAGAGTTTGTAAATGCAGGTTCTACAGTTTGTATATGTAAGAACCTACAAATGTGTTTTTGATGAACATTTTAAAACCTTTTAAATTCATATATTTTGGAATTTCTGTTACATTTATGTAAACCAAAACATGTGTGCATCAGTTATATATTTGTGAATTGTATTTATTTGTTGTTAATATGCGGATTTACATATATTTACACTTATATATAATGGTAGCTGTTGTTCGTGCATTTATATTTTTGAGGAGAGATTCATCACAAAACACATTGTGAATCTGTCTGTGTGCATTCATTGACACTGGTTTGATTAAAATAATTACTAGAGGTGCAGCCCTCCAGTAAACCTACAAACACACTCCTGTTCAGGGAATGTCAGTCAATCCTCCGTTCAGAACAGTCTGCAACGTCCCCAAGCAGACATCACGCAAACACCTCGGATACCTGTTGCTGCTACTGTGGAAATTTGACACTACTGAAATAAAATATTGGATATACAGTATATTTTAAATAAATACATTCAGTGGTTGCCTCCCTGGACCCTGATAGTTAGATATCAATAACATTATCATAATACTCAACAAAAAGTAGCGTCTGGAAAGCACAATGCTGGCTGTGGAACGAGTGCTGCACTCAACTGCTGGTTCGGTTCATTTCTAAATAAAGCAGCTAACATTAGCACTAGCAACTAATTTTAACATGTATTGTGATGTTAAAGCCATAACTTTAATATTGTTTTGGCTAACATAGCCCTATGCACTTCGCAGGGATCTACCAGGCAGCCGGAACACAGTGGTTTGTTTCCTTTTGCAGTTCATGTGAACATCAGCTGACAGGAAGTCAACTTGGACTAAAGCTGTTGCGTAGCAATGCGATACTGTTGAAAAGGTCAACTACATGCACATAACTGGAGCCTTGCTGTTTTTTTTAATTATGTGATTAAATGAGGTTCAATTTATAAATAGCTGGATTTTTTTTCTTCTATTAAACATATTTAGTGTCTTAAGAAAAAAATGAGGGCAATGTTGGGTTTCTAATATAGAAACAAATGCTGCTTTTCTTTTGCTGCTAGGATGAAATTAATTAAAGCAAAGCTTCTGTCAGCAATTGAAAATGGTGATATTTTATAAATGCATGCAAGTTCATTCAGTATATCACGCTGCATTACCATTTATCTCTTATTTGCTTGTTGTTTTTAGCCTATCGTCTCTTATGTGGATTTATTCAATTTGATGTTTTAACTTTTTGCTGTTTTGTTTTGTGTTATTTGTCTTTTTATGTGGTGCTTTTGTGAAATATATTCTGCCATCAAGGCCAGGACTCCTTTGTAAATGAGATTCAAAACTCCAATGGGATTATACTAACTAAATAAAGATTAAAGAACAAGTATGCACTCCACTGCAAGTGGTATTATTTGCCATTAAACAGTGAATAGATATCCTGTAAGTCAAATATTACAAAATACACTGGATGCATGTCTCCATGTACTGCAGATGGACTGGACCGTTACACTTATATGGCAATGCATGATAGTGTGAATTGGCCAGGTCCCAAGCCCCGTAATTAAATGGCCGTGATAGCGTTGACCCTACAGCAGCGGAGAGTACCGTCTCCATTTGACAACTTTAAATTTAGTGTTGAGTCAACGGGGTCACTGTCAACAGTCTGCTTTTCATGGCTCTCATTAATCTCAATGCCGAGTAAGGGACATTGGACAGCCAGTAGAAGGTTAAATGTGTACAGCCTCACTATTCACACCGTGAAGCCAAGATATGGAGATTGGACTCATCCTGTACCAGCCATGCCGCTGTATTTTTGCAAGATTGAGGAGAGTGCCATTCAGTCGCTGCAACAGACATATCCTGCAGTTTCATGTTGAATGTTTAACACAACGCTGTCTGGGATAAGTGGGCCATGTGTCATTATTAGCCCCTCCTGGCGAGTGTTCTATTAGGGGTGTGAGTGTTGCTTTTTCTCCTGAAAGGAACAAAGAATAAATGTTGGAATAATGATTTTGAAGTTCAATGCTTAATTTGATTCTGTCTTCCAAAATGAAGTGCTGGGCTGATCGGCCTGCTTTTTAGATGAAAAGCTAGGTTAAAAGTGGGGCTTGCTTGCTTTTCCTTAAACATTTGTACCATGGCCAAGATGTTAGTTTGATTCGCCCTCGCCTCTTTAAACATGTACAGAGGGGCTGCTTCCTCAGGTGACGTGACAGATGGAAGTTGCTAATTACAGCACTTTCATCTCTGATTCTTTACTTCTGCATGAAAAAATAAATAAAACATTACACACTACAAGCAGAACTTTTCAAACATCAAAAGCATACATTATGATCATATGGTCCACTTCAACAAAATGGATGACTATAAACTGCATGATGAGAATGATAAGATTAGAACATGTTACAGCATAAGCTGTCACTGGTCATTACTTGTGTATTTGTGTATGCATTTACTATAAATAGAAAGCGTGGTCCCACTCCCAGGGCATCAAATTCCAACGCTTGGGCAGTATCAGCTTTGATACCGATGCAAAAGACACCCTTTCATGTCTGAAAATGTAAACCATCCATGTCATTATTAGACACTGATGTAGAATGAATAAGCGACGTATCCTTATACATCGCTTCATAGGGTATCTTACCAAAAGTCAATCCTCATTTTTCGTGCATTTTCCTACGAAAGCCAGCAACACATGTCAATTTCTGCTCGTTACATGCATACAGTAAATCACTTCACTTCGTAGGACACAACTACTTGGTTAGGTTTAGGAATACATTGTGAAATACTTAGTTAGGTTTAGGCAACAAAACCATTTCGTTAGGTTTAGGAAAATATCGTCATTTGGGTTAGAATAATTAAGGAAGTGCTGTTACTGAAGTACTTAAGTCACGAGACAAAAAATCAACGTTGACTTCTCGTTTCACACTCCTTCAGCACACTGTATTTGTACAGTAAGCTTGTTTTTATCTGTCTATGTCAATATATGTGTGTGTATTTATGTATGTTTGGATTTCTCTGTTTATTTGAAATTGTTTTAGTTTTGTTTTGTTTGTAACTAAAGAAATCTGAAGTGCTTTTGTGTGATATGAAAATAAATTTGAGTTGATTTGCTTCCACTTCATTTATCTGCTCTGAAATCAGCGGGCCTTCCACACCCACCTCCTCACCTGCATCTCATTGTCTCATCAGTCAGTCGCTACACATTCCAGTTCATAGCAATAAGATCGGGTTGCAATGTATTGAACCCCGTGCCACAATGAAGAAAGATGCATTTATCATTTGTTGACTTTCTTTTATGGCTGTCATAGTGAGAGAGCTTCTGAGACAGATGACAGATGAACTGACAAATGAATACATGTTAACATCTTTAGGAGGGCAGGCCTCCTTCTGCATCTCCTGCTTCTAAATGCAGAATATTTCTTTGAAGAAGTACAAATAAACAATTCAACTAATAAAGAAAAAAGGTTTTTTTTTGATGTCCCTGTCTGTGCACAGGAACTGAAAGGATCACATTGACAGTGAACAATATTGATTGGCCAATTACAAAAATTGGAAGCATGGTGGCTCAGTTGTTACCATGGATACCTAATAGAAACAGGCTGGTGGGTTTGAATCTGACAAACAAGCAAAGATGTTTTTCAAAGCAAACCATAGGTTTTCAGATTGATTGCTGCTGGTGTGTTCATGTGCTCGAAAAAAAAAAATGCTCCAAAGCATTATTGAAAAAGCCTCAATCAACTATAATACCAGTAATCCAGTCACACCGTACTGACATGTATGAGGGCCGTCAGCTTGAAAGTACATTCTGTACTGTAATCCAGGAGAATAAAATAAAATGAGACTTTGATTGTGATTTAAATCATTGAACTTAAAAGTGCAGCTGTAGTTATTATCATCATCACACTAAAAACTTTAAAAACTTCCTAGAATAATAGTGGCGAAACAAAACCAAATATTTTAATTTGGACCCGTTAAAACACGAGTTGGTCCAACCTCGGTCTGAATCGAATCTGGAAGGCGAGTCAAATTGTGTCTTGAAATAAAATGACACCCATGCAATCCTCTCGCTGTTCAACCAGCCTGCGTAGTGAAGACGGGCAGAATCAGTGTGAGGGATGTTGTGGAATTATAGTGCAGATTGAATTTACTCTAGTTATACTCTGAGGTAGCTGTTCATCTCTGGCTGGAAGCCACCTGGCAACAATACGTCACTTCAGGAGCCACCCATTATAGTCTGTCCGGAGTGCGATACATTTGACCCACTTCCACACCTGTCAGTTACAGTTAAATAGAACATTTCCTGCAAATTGTAGTCAGATTTGTTTCACTGAATATCATCTGTCAACTGCTGCACCCATTCAGATTCCTTTCTTCCTATTTATCAAGTCAATGAAAAACACATTTGGAATAAACTGAAACATTGGCATGGCTCAGTTGGTGCATTTAATAGGGCAGAAACAGACCTAATAGAGGCATCTCTGCTCTTCACACACACACACACACCTGTCAGGGTTTTGGTCAGGGATTGTTACAGTGGCCCCGGCTCACCTTCTTCAAGCTGCTCTTATATTACCTTTTAAACTTTCACTTGACAGACTTGGAGGATAGCCACGTGTGCTTGTCAGGTGAGTAAACTAAGCCTTTCTACTTGGTGGGGCCATCATGTAAGAACGCATGATGTTTCTGCTATTCTTGACAAAATCAGCGAGCTCTCGTCCGTGTATCTCTCAGATGCGTCATCTGGGGTTATCACATGACCTTCCACTGGTTCTGAGGAAGATTCTGGAATCTTTTTTCTCTATGTTTTTGTTTTGAGGGAGTTTTCGTCTCTGACCATCAGTATCAGAGATCAGCTCTGGGGAGAAGTAGCCTGAAAGAACCTCCAAAAAGCCAGGGCTTTGTTGAAGAACCCTGCATGGGAAGGTGAGCCGGATGAAGGGAAGCTACATGAGTACGGTATCCAGAGGTTGTGTACCTGACTGAAACAAGCAATTAAAAAGGTAGTGTGTCTGTTAATAGAGAAAGGATTCCCCTTCTGAGTAACCTTAGATTTTCTCCCGGTCCTGTGATGACTAGGTTTTAGGATCCAATGTCAGCTCCGCTGCAAAACCTGGAACTGAATCTACTAATTAAAAATGAGAAACAGAAAACATCATGAAGGGAAAGTTTTATTCAAAAGAAAACAAGGCTCTTGAAAGGCAGAAAATATAGTAGGAACAACTGAACAGTGTGAGTCATTTCATTAAAAGGGATCAGGCTTTAGATGTGTCCCCTGGAGGCCTCAGCAAGAGGCTAATAAGCTAGAAGGTGCACGCACATCAGAAAGGCATTTGTTGCTTTGTCTTCGTCATTTCATGTTAAACAAGGTGATTCATACACTTCAGGGAGTTTTAGCTGCATGCTCAGTGGCTTTTGTAAATATGGGCCAATTGTGTGCAAGCAGAACAAATATAATATTGCATATGTAAAAGAGATGGTTTTGTTTTCTTTTTAGTAGATGCTGCTTTAAATACTCTGTAACCAACTCTATTATCATAATGGTAGATTTTGGAGATTCATAAATAAAGGCAGACCTTTATAGGTTGCAACCATAAACTGTTGTGTCACTGTCACCCATTTCTTTGTGGACTGCTGTTTTGAAGCCTCGAGTTCAGCATTTTTGCCGTCGCCATCTTGGTTTATGGCAAGCACCATGTTTTTTTGCAACCAAAAGTGACAAAAGAGGGTGGAGCTAAAACCAAAATATGAACACAGAAACTGAAAAACTCCCAGACCGGACAACGCCGTGGTAACGACCTGTCAATCCAAAGTACCCTGCGTACCCTGCTTTATGGTCTGTTTGACTCTAAATGAACCAAATGAACATCATGCTGTATTGAAGAAGACTTGAAACTAGAGATTGAGACCATAAACCCATGTTTACAATGTTTACTGAGGTAATAAATCAAGAGAGAAGTAGAGTCATTTTCTCATAGACTTCTATACCACCAGAGTCGCGCCCTGATGGACACTAGTGAGAATGCAGCTCTAAAGCACTTCACCATTGGCTTCACTTTTCAGTAGATGTTGCCGCCTGGTTTCAACAGGGATGAGGGCTAAACATAACACTACAATCTTATAATATACTTAACATGGATTTTAGGTGTATTAAACAGAAGAAAACAAAGGCTTAGTTTCTGACATTACGTTCATATTTCTTTCCTTCTGAGATCTAGGCATTAAATACCTTTTTTTTATTCAAAGATTGATCAATGTAACCTTTCTGCATTTTATCACATCGGGGTGAAAGTGAAGTGAAGTGTGGTTTTTATAACTTCACATCTTCTAGCACTTTTTTTACCAAGTAATCGTTAAAGTCTACATCCTACTTACGGCTCGCTGAACTTTGAGCCAACGGTTTTGGTCTGACTGCAAAGACAGCAGGAGTGTGAACGGTAAAGGTTATGAGGTAGCCTACACAGAGAAATGAATTAGATCCTGTCAGGTTTATGGGTATATTATTTAGACTAGGTTACTGTCCGCCCTCACGCTGAATCTACAAAGGTTAATCACATTGAGATGCATCAGTACGTGTTGGATTGGCAGATGGAAATAACAGCAAGTAGGATAAGAACCAGAGGTATCAGCATTCTGGTGAAAAACGTCTCAATTCAAGGGCTAACTCCTTGTCAGATCCTCAGGTTTTATTTTTCAAAACGGTAGTTACAATAAACGTTGTGCATTATCCAAACATTACATTTCAGAAAGCCTCGGATATATCAGGACCCTATCATTTCACTTATAACAAAATATGCTTTGATAATCAGCAATCTGTACAATCTGCAGAAGTATTTTCATCCATAAATATATTTGTTATGGTAAAACTAATACCAGTCCCTCCAGCCTGTTTTTTTAATAGAATGAAATACATAAAAAATAACAGATGTATCCTTGTAAAGGCATTACTTTTTGGTTTTATGTCGTAATAAAACAGCTTATAACCGGCCCCCAGTGTTGTCTTACTGATTTGCCTTCTACAAAGGAATCCAAAGACAGTTATCAAAATACGTGAGTCAAATCCAACACTTCTACATCGTCTTCTCTCTTGAGTGGTGTGTTGGTACTTAAACTCGCTCACATACAACACTCTCAGTGAATAGAGTGAACATGTAACGAATAGAGTAACGAAAAGCACACAGTTAGAAACACAGAGTGCCTTGCCGGCAATGTAGTAGCTTCTGTACTGCACAGATGAATAATGTAGGAATCAGAACAGTTATGCACAATAACTGGTAGTTACTACAGTTAATATGATACTGATGAAGCAGTATTTCAGCAGGGAATGTTGTTGAGGAAAAAGAAGGAAACCAAACTAGAGGCATTTACACACCAGTGGTGTGACGTGTAAACAACACAAAAATGCGAAATACTCGCCTGCGATTATTCTATGTCTAGGGCTTTCATTGTGAAAGGTAAAACAGAAGGAGGGGACCGCTCTGCACTGCTTTTGTCTAAGTTGAAAGGATTAATTAAATTTGCTATCTTGGTTCAGACTAGGAGCCTCCATGTTGTTTTTTTAACAAATAGGCACGACTCAACCCGTTCCGTACAACGTGATTGGTTGGTTTGAAAGCTTATAAAAATCAACGTTGTATCTGAAAAAAAGGAATGTGGCTTATTTGCTGCATAATATTTATATTCTGTTTTGAAAATACTCAGGACAAAAACAACATACAACATATATTGAGGTGCAAATGAATCGCTCAAAACCCCCCTTTCTTAAAATATTCAATATGATACTTTTAATCATTACATTAACACTGAATATCATTATTGCAGCAGTAAAAATGTGACAGCACACTTGCCTGTTTTGTAATATATGATGTTACTGCTTCATCTGCATATCAATGCAGTACATTAACTTATCACGTTTGGAACCCATTTGAAGAAACATGTGAATAGATTTCATCCTGTTATCCAGCAGTTAGAAGTGATTAGCTGCTTCATGCTTTACGCTACTTCTGATAAAACAGCCCGAGCTGTTGAACATTGGCTAGTGTCAACAATTAGTGTTAGACTTTTCCAAGACTATGAACAACTTCCCACTGTGCCATTTAAAGGAAGTTGTTTATCTGGACACAGACGATGGTGAGCACCAAGAAGAAAGGTCATAACTTTTAATATTATGGGATAATATTCTTCCAAAAAGGGGAGACAGAGAGCGAGAGAAAGGGAAAAAAAAGAGGCCTGGTTCAGGTAGACCAGGGGTGCCCAATACGTCGAGGTAGTGCGGGTAGATCGCATGCCATTCAAAAAAAATAAGATGTCCTCATGGCATTTGCCACTTGATTGACGTACATGGAAGCCAGTCTGAGATCACGTCTTTTCTAACACACGGGTCACCACGTATGCGCGGTCAACCGCAAAACTCCGGCGAGCTAATTAGTTAGCCTCCCAATTTATTTGTACTACAGAAGCTAAAGCTGCAGCGCCATGATTTGGGGAACTTCCAAAACCTCGCGTCAGAGCTGGAGACGCAACGGAAGCCATGTGCGCAACTTGACAGTGTGCGCTACACAGAGCAGATTGACAAGTGTCTGCCAGAGTTTGACAAACGCTTTCAAGACTTTGCTTTACTCGAGCCATTCGCTACATTTATGTGCTGCACATTTCGGGAAGATATTGAGGTGATTCAAAAATTGCAACGCTGTTTCACCTGAACTCGTCTGGAGTGGAGGATGAGATGTTGACACTACTGGCTGACATTCAGCTGAAGGCCAGGGCTCATGGACAGTTTTGGAACTTACTCACAGAGGAAAAGTACCCAAACATGAGGAAATGTGCTACCTTCTTGACTGCATTATTTGGCTCTACGTATTTATGTGAGTCAGCCTTTTCCCACATAATGAATACTAAGTCCAAACACTGTTCCACCATGACTGATGATCATTTGAAGTCTGCTTGAGGCTGGCTACCAGCAGCTACTGTCCGGACTATGCAACCCTGGCTGATTCCATTCAGTGCAAGTCATCAGAGTATATGACCAAAAATTTACAGAATTGTATTGTGCCATAAGGATTCATGCAGTTATGCAAGGTGCGCCAACATATATTGTAAATATAAAGTATACTCAGTATATATATATATAAATAAATAGATATTTAGCATTTTTAATGTAGGTAGATCATTTTGACTTGGTCATTTTAAAAGTAGCTCGCAAGCCGGAGAAGTGTGGGCACCCCTGAGGTAGACCATTTCAGATAAACCAGAAAAGCTTTCTGTTAAATTGGCTTTATTGATTTTCCAAAGTTAAACAGTGTATGTCAGAAATGTTTTACAACAGCTGCTTGGTTTTCCCTCCTGTCGCACTTCCATTTATTATCCAGGCAACAGCGCCACAGAAATTCTCTTGTGACAAGGTGGCGATAATCCACGTTAGAAAAGTGTCCGTATCACTAGACGAACAGTACGGGGCTGTTCATATGGATCCCAAAGTCACCTTCACACAGTTGACTTTGGGACCAACTAAGTTTTTGTAAATGTATCTCTTTTCAAATCTAGTCGGCTGATTTTGTATGAGACCTGGAAACGATTACTCTGCCAGAAGTTGGACTACTTCAAACTTTTCTGAGGGACTGCTTTGTGATGTTTTCTTTGCAGTACATTCCAACAATGCATGTTATCTTTCCACACGTATTGCACAAGATTTTATGTACCAAGAAAGCTTGTATAAAAGCTGCCTAATATTCTCCTCTCCCCCAGCACTCGCTGTCAATATGCCCTTGACCAAGGAAGCGGGCTCCCGACTGCTCCGCCGCAGCTGCTCAGGGGCCAGCAGCAGAAGATTGTGGCTGCACAGGGCAGCTCCCAAGTGTCAATGCGTTGAACTGTGTGAATGTGAAGCAGTGTGTTCTAAAAGTGCGAAAAGTGAAAGCGTTCTCAGTTGGTTTCCCTTTGGATGAAGATAATAACATACCCGATACTTTGCTATCCAACTTTTGAGAACTCGTCATACTCGTAAGTATTGATTCAACTGCCCTAGAATACATTATCATTTCACATTAAGCAAACTGGTGAGATATTCCATTTTTGCAAAATCAGTTTTTACATAAAACAAATACATTGAATGATGCAAAAGTAAAACTTATTCACTTAGATTATTTAATATTTCACAACTGCAGAAATCCAGAACATGAACATGACTCACAAATATGATTAACAGTGGAGAACGGGGGGGGGGGATCAATGTGAAGCAAATCAATTCATTACAGCCAGTGGTTTCAGCCACTTATTTGTCTAATGTGGTATGACATTCTTCCCAGCTGACTCCTTGTCAGTTTTATCCATATTAATGAGCACCATCAGCTGGCAGACTGAGACAAATTCCCTCCTTCCTTCCTGGTACTCAGACAGTGAAATCTGGTTGCAATAATAACTCACGGGCACTTATTGATTTCAACGTGCCTAAAACAGCAGCAACAAAAACATTTGCATTAAAACCGGATATCAATCAGAAAGGCAAAGTTCCACCGGGATGCTGTGTTTCCCAGGAGGATTGAACATATGATAGACATCTGACTATCAGTATCTGAAGGCCAATCAAAATGTCTTACAAGCTGCATGCTAACAAAGTTGACTTAGCCTCGCTTGTTCAGTTTCCAGTGCGCTGGTCAATGTGTCTAAAGAAGAAAGAGTTTGTTTTCATTGATTGATACTGAAGGCAGATGGGGGCACCACACATGGTCTTACAGAGCAATAAACAAGTTACTAATCTGAATAGAATCACTGTAATGCACTGCCTGGTACATGATAGACATGTTTGAGGCTCTCACACAGTGATCAGCACGTAAGCTAAGGCTGGCAGCCAAGGCCCATTTGACAGCCATATTTTCTGCATTCTGCTGCCAATAGTCTACTGTAGCTGATTGGTTCATTTGAAATTGCTCCGTCAAGATTAGTTAAGTCCCGTCATTGCGTTGCCCTTACAGAGCTTTTAAAAAACAATATGAGAACAGAGACATTACGTCTACTCTATCCTTGATTCTAAGTATAGCTCATCTGCACTATCCTTGAGGCGGCATTGGCCAGGGAACAGAATCAATGGGAGGCACTTTTCTGTGCCATATTCCTTCATTAGGGGATCTGTTTCGTTAGAGGGCCGGCGGCTAGGATCCAGGTCCAGAGGAGAGGCGGACGAATTAGGGAATGATTTGTCTGGTCACGGGAGGCCAGTACTTTGTGTTGACAGATGGTCGGAGACGTCTCATTTCTGAAATGAGATCTCGAGTGGAACGGACGATGAGCACGACATACGGGATCTCAAGAGCTGCTTTAATGCCCACCAACAGCGCATCAACTCAGATGGTACTTCAATGTGAAAGCCTGCAGTGATGAAAAGTGTTAGTCCATCACTGCCAAGGTCCAGCAACAAGTAACAGTGTCCTAAAACGAGGGGGAAACTGTAATACTGACTTCAGTACTGTGACTTCAGTTTATACGTCTGGTTCACACAACCTGGAGGTTTATAGTTGTGCTGCAGACTGATCTTGAAACGTAAAGCTCATGCCCCAGATGCTTTCTAGGGGTACCTACCTACATCACCTCTGGACAGAATGCCCTACTTTTTCAGCATCTGATTCTGGAAACAAATAACAGCCATTACAACATGAAACAAGAGCGCTCATGCTTCCTAATGTCTCCCCATAATTACCATGATATATTAAACATAACTGTTTATGCTGGGGCAGGCAAGTACGTATGTTAACCTACACTGTTGTTAATTAACAGATGTCAACATACTTATCTTCACATAACACATGGGGAATATTAAATTAACGTCCAGTCTCAGAATTGAGGAAGAAAAATGGAGAAAAAAAATCACTTTTCACTCTTTGTTTGAATACTTAGAATCAAACAGCTGCATAAGCGAGAACCAATTCAATACAATATATTTATTGGCATGCTTGTAACAAAGACAATATTGCCAAACTGTTAATTAATAATAAGATTATAAAAAAAAGATCATAAAATCCAGAAAACAATGAAACCCCTGCTCTTCGTGTGTGTGTGTGTGTGTGTGTGTGTGTGTGTGTGTGTGTGTGTGTGTGTGTGAAAGACTGTGGAAGTGTGTGTTGAAGTTGTTAGACATGATGTGTGTATGAAATACAGTTTGTGTTCAGCAGGGATTTCCACAAGGATACAAAGTATCAGTGCTCAAAAGTAGCTAGCTGGGGGGTACGGGAAAAATGATGGCTGTAAAAAAAAAAAAAAAAACGTTGGTTCCTCTGACACTTTCTTATGCCACTGTTCATCAATATAAACTGAAACTGAAATGCCCAATTGTAAACATGTAGTGAATTTTTGTAAAGGTGTGTTAGGCTTCTATTGTGTTTCAGCCCACAACCTGTAAATAGCTAATCATATTTAATACCACACCTACTCCTGTCTGATCAGAACTGTTAGGAAACATGTGAGTCAACAAATCATTCAGATTTGGCTTGCTTCATATGCCCATATTGAACCATTGACGCATGTAAACATTATTTTACCAATTTTGTCAAACACTGAACACCACTCTCCGCTTTATCCTCAGCAAAACACAACCTTTAACGCTACCTGTATCTTGCTGTAAATATCATCCATGTTTATTTAGGTATTGATATTATTGAAACCTAAAATAATATATCCCAGGAAGTAGACACTCAATTCATAATTTAATTTCATGATATGAAGTTTATATCCAACTTATGTTCATCAGGACATCAAGTGGTTCAAGCATACAAGCCGAACGTAAATGGTAATGTGACTTGATTATTTATGCTGCACTTTGTTCAAAGAAATTGAGGAAAAAATTTGTAACAAAGACTCTTTAAGTCCTGCAGAACTATCTGGAGGTGATTGAACTTTATGTATCTCTACCACTATGTTGACAATCCTGATTTCAAAGAACAATGGTCAGCCGTTTGACTAGACTGAAACAGACTCAGCGCTTCTTGGTCTGATCAGTCATGATGCCTAAATCATAATCTGTACAACAATCGCAATATGTGGCCGGGCTTTATGGCTCCTTTTTGTCCATATACAGTAAGTGCTGGGCTATAAGTGCAGAGGTAGATGAGCAAGAGGGATGGTAATGTGCTAAAGAGAGGAAGGAGAATAGTAGGTAGGAGAGTGAAGTAGTAGAGCGTAAATTGCCTGGCAGAATGTGGCTTGAATAGAAGCTGTTGCTGATGAGTATTAATGATTTCAGAAAAGTGCAGCCAAACATGCACAGAGAGGGGACAGCGAAGACAGGCTGTAATGGATGTGGCTGGCTCTCATACGTGGAGGATCTCGATGGACTGCAGTACGGCACCTAGGTTCCTGGATATTAAAAATTAATGACTATCTCAGTGATTTACGACAACACAAAGATGCTGAAACCCAACCTGTGTAAGATGGATGTCTGGAGAATACTAAGAAGACTGATGGTAGACTACTGGCGAACGGGATGTGGGATCCTGACCCCCGTCCTTAGGTATATCCTGTGGGTCGACATGGCAGAGCTACATCACTGCCACAGTATTATTGAGAGTCATACGTCATTTGAACATTTGGCGATTGTTAGGCTGGATAGAACTGAAGGGCTCTTTTCAGAAAGTCTGAAGTCAACAGCCTCACTGTGATGATTACCCTCACTTCAATCCATATAGGGCAAGAAAGGCCTCACAATTGCACTGCACTTTTGCAACATACAATGGCGTGTGGACATATATGGCAATATTTTGGCATGTGTATTGTTTAGTAAGCGGGGTGGTTAGTAAACGTCCTCACCATGGCATCCCTAAAGAACAGTGTACGAAACATTCACCTTGCAGCTTTTTAATTTTTAGCCGGCGCTGACCATCACTTTCACTGGTTAAAATGATAAACGATGCTGGCGGCTGGTCCTATCAACTGACAGTAATTAAAGTTAACTCAGTGATGACAGCCCAACATTAAACTTGGCTGTTCACCCCACGCTTGACACCTTTTCATGCTGATATTGTCACTTGCTTGAGCCTAGAATCATCATCTAAAAATGTATGCAATGCCCATCAATTCTGACATCCAACAAAACAGCAATATGACATTTTCTGTGTGTAGCTTTAGCCCATTACTGTGTTGATGTGTGTTTGCCTCCAGTCTTTCCTTTGCTTAGCTTACAGCTAGCTCCGTAACATAGGCCTAGTCATGCGCTGGCTGTACTGCTTGGTAGTACTGTTTTGTAGTTTCATCAACTCCAACAGTATAAGATGTCTTCTCTGGTAAAATGATCTAGGGTCTCATTTATAACCATTGCGTATGCACAAAACGGGGTGCGTTTTGTGATTTGAATAGAAATGAAATGTGTGATCATTATACCTGTAATGATGCCTCTCACATATTTAATTTCACTTCATATCACACATTGCTTTGCACTTATATATTCTGTTTATCAAGAAACCATCAGTGTTATAACTAGAAGCACATTTCAATTGTTAAAGATATAAACTAACTCAAACCTCAAATCAAATTTCTCTTTAATATTTCATCAGAGCTGTCTGCACCAGCGCAGAGGACAGACCGAACTACCTACACTCGTGGTCATCTGTGGAGCAGCTGATGAAATTATCATCAGCTGTAAATTAACCTCAAATAGCGTTAAAGAAATGCAGAACAGAGCAATAATCTTCTAATACTGTGCATATATCACCAATTACGATTTTAGTTTGCATTAAGTGTTTGTAAGTAAAATCGCTGCAGTGAACAATACTTTATGTATTAATTCATGGTTTATTCTATCGTGACAGATACAGCATATTGTACACAGACAAACTGTAAACAGCTATCTGAAGCAGAGGAGTCACCGCAGTGACAGTCACACACCTTCTCCATTCACCTCACCTTCATCTTCATCACCTGCACATTAGGATTGTGTAAATTAGCAAAGTCTGGAAATAAAGCCAGTGACAGCTACGGTGACACTTGTGATGTGTTTTGTTGCACGATAGATACTCTGGAATTGTTAGAACTGATAGGACTGTTATGTCTGATAGGACTGTTAGGACTGTTATGTCTGATAGGACTGTTAGGACTGATACGGCTGATAGGACTGTTAGGACACATAGGACTGATAGGACTGTTACGGCTGATAGAACTGTTAGGACTGATAGAGCTGTTAGGACTGATAGGACTGTTAGGACTGATAGAGCTGTTAGGACTGATAGGACTGTTGGGATTGATAAGCCTGTTAGGACTGATAAGACTGATAAGACTGATAGGACTGATAGGACTGTTAGGACTGATAGGACTGTTAGCACTGATAAGACTGATAGGACTGATAAGACTGTTAGGACTGTTAGGACTGATACGACTGATACGACTGATAGGACTGATAAGACTGATAAGATTGATAGAACTGTTGGTACTGATAAGACTGATAAGACCGTTAGGACTGATAAGACTGTTACGACTGTTAGGACTGATAGGACTGATACGACTGATAGGACTGATAGACTGATAAGATTGATAGAACTGTTGGTACTGATAAGACTGATAAGACCGTTAGGACTGATAAGACTGTTACGACTGTTAGGACTGATAAGACTGTTAGGACTGATAGGACTGTTAGACTGATAGGACATTGGTTAATTCATGGCCGCCACTCTGCACCGCTCTCATACGGCGGTTACAGACAATTACGCTGTCCTGATAGCGTCATTGCGGAGGCAGGGGAACCAGCCTCCAATTATCCTTTAGTTAAACACATTTAGCTCTGTCAGCACGTTAGCTGTAGTTTGTACTGTTAGCATTGTGTGGGGATCTGGAAAGAGTGTGTTTGGTTATCAGCAAATAGGAAAAACTACATTATTGACATTAATAGAATTATTAATGTCAATAACATTATTAATAATAATGGGGCACCATCCTGAGAACAGAGACCAATAACCAAACTATAAATTAAGTTTCATAATTAGTGTTCACTTACAATGTCCATAGTCAAAGTACTATTCCACATTCAGAATGAACAGTGAAGGTTTGAATATGAGTACAGGCCACATATCTATTATCACAATACACATGCACAAAGTAATCACAGAAAGCTGCTCTTTAAAATATAGTTTATTAAATCCTAGGAACATTGATCAAAAAACAAATAATATCTATAGAATTAGGAGCCTACTATCTAAAATTAACAAACAATCTGTGATGAGTTTGTGTGTGTATGTGCATGTACTGTATGTATATGTGTGTGTGGGGGAAACTACCCAGACAATGGCGGAATGTAATCTAAAACGTGACCATACCACAATATGGAGGAAGATAGATAGGACTATCAAAATGGAGGGGGTAGTCTTGTACGTGACCATGCCACGCGAGACTCCAAAATGGCACGAGACTCCAAAATGACGTGAGGCTACGATAGACACCGCGCTTATAGACACAAGATAGTTAGCTAAACCGTTATATGTGTGTGAGTTAGAAAAAAGAAGAGAAAAAAGAAACACTCAAAACAAGGCAGATCCTCACCGCTGCAGTAAAATACGGAAACTACTTCATCACACAGAAACCCGACTGTCGAACTTACATTCGGCCAGCCGCGGTTTTGGTCTTTTAAACTGATATAAAATCACAATTCCCAACTTTACATGCGGTGATGATCTAACACAACACTATTGCAGCAGTATGGAACACAACAGTAGATTCTTTACAGCACTAACGGAACTCGACGGTCTGTGAATATACACAAGAACCTGTTATAACAATACAGTAAACTTAAAACCAAACAAACAAGGTAATAAACACACTATGACCTTACTCTGCCCAGACACAAAGCCTCTTACTGTGAGATGACTTCTTAATGGTCGATGTGGTCCTTCGAGTTTCTTGGTTAAAACTCGGCTCCAGAGCTTCAAGCTGCGCGGTGATAGACCTCTATGTGGCAGAGAGGCTTCTTCAAAAGTTAAGGGAATTCTTCTTTCTAATGACCGGCAACATGTCGACGTTAATGGGGAGAGAATGGGGCATAGAAGTTATCCGTTCTCTCCTTCAGGATCCAAAAAAAACAAGACAGTCTATTGTTCATCGGAGGTGATGCTGGTTTTTATAGATGCTGTGACGTCAGGCCGTAAAACAGGAAATCCGCTGCGGTGCCTATGGCCCTTGTCCAATGAGCTCTCATTGTTGAGTTTTGGTTGAAAAGATCACACAAAGGTGAGACTTAACATCTCCCGGATCCTGCTGTGATCTCAACTCAAATCAGGCTGCTGACTAGCCTGCAGGCCCAACTCAGATCCCTTTAGTCAAACCCTTATGGTGAGGTCCCAGCAATCGTTAGCTATGAGCTGCTAGCTCAGGCATTGTCACATTGAGAGCCATTGAGAGGCAGTGCACCTTTGAACTTTCATTCGTAAATTAAACTTAACTTTATCATTTTGAACCAGGACCTTCAGTATTTGAATCAAGTAACTCGTGAAAAATAAGCTGGCCATATTCATTATCTACAATCGCTTCATTTAATTGTGTCAGATACATATTTAATCGGCCTTTAGTGGATCGAACTCTGTATCAGCAGGTAACCAACATTAATGGACTAAAAAAACTTTTAGAAGACGAATAATGTTTTTAGAGTAATACAGATATGGACATACTGTATATATGGAGAACACGCATCTAGTAGCATGACTAAGTCCCCTAACAATGATAAGTTGAATTTTTTTTTCAACAAAAATGATATTTCCATTTTATTCACAGATTTCTACCTTCCAGTCACGTATTTAGTCTTGTGTTCCTTTACATTTTATTAGGCTGTAAAAAAACTGCATTGTCTAGTGAAGAAACATCTGGGCTTGTGTTGTCATGTCTGGGTGGGTTTCTGAAAAGTGTTAGTTGAAATGATACATCATTGTAAGAGCAGGAACAAAGAAACAAGCTCAGTGTCCATTCCCATCATCCTCCCCTTAGGCTTCCCTTTGCAAGATGAACTTGTCTGCTCATCATCCTGATATCATTTCTAGTTGTAACGAACTACCTTCTAGTGCAGTCTGGGTGCACTGCAGTGTTTCACTTCAACGTCTGGAGCACGATTCAACAAACAGACAGGAGCTAACTAGCTGCAACTTCCAGTCATTATCCCAGAAACTTTTCCAAAAATAGAAAAACATAGAATATTCTTTATTTATTTATTGAAGCAATTGTGTACAATCTTCTATCTTTTCGTTGTTGCAGAGATGATATGCCCATTTGAAGCCCACCACTGAACAGTTTGAAACTCTCAAGTCTAGATATACAGACTTGTGGACTGCGGACTGTGGAAGCTTAGTAAGGGAAAGCAGCAGTTTGCTTTGTCACTGAATTATTTAATGTGGCTCATCTACTCTAAAACCTTCGTCTTCTCAACCAAAAGTCCTGGTGTTGTGTGGTAGCGCTAATCTGAGAGAAAAAAAAGCAAGTACATAAGAGTATAGTGTATCATCCTGCATTTACGCCCGACTTGTGCATGGAGGAATATCTTGACTTTTATTGTGGAGCAGGTAAGAGCAGCCACACAGACTCGGCTGTGTGTCAGCTATCTCTCTTCTAAGTCTTCTATATTCACAGTCTTGCCTATTTTTCCGCATGTGGTTCATGGCAAAAAAAACGATCTTTTGACAGTAAATCAACATCATACTAGCAACATTACACTACAGTTTGGTTGTCTATATCTTGAAAACATTTCACTGACATAAAAATATATATATATATATATATATATATATATATATATATATATATATATATATATATACATATATATATATATATATAACTACAGCAATAAAATTGAAAGCAGAAAAAAAATCCTTTTATTCCACTTACGTCATGAGGACAGTGTTTGTTATTGCAAGTGAATTTCTTCAATGTCTGCATCAATGTAAGACAGACGGTAGTTCTGATGAAGAACATTTTGTAATAAGCATCTTATTCAGTGTCATGTGCCGCCTGGTCTCAATCCCAACGCGCCAGCTTGGCCCATTGGCGTCTGATACCGACTCACCGAGGCACCCCTCAGTGTCTGTATGAGAAGCAAAGGGTTTCAGCTATCTGGTCGATGCAGAGAAATTGAAATATCACAATAATTTTTTACTTTTGATGGGTGCTAAATTATGAAAGATAATTTTTATATATATATATTGATAAGCTCCGACGTTACTGGTTCTTTTATCTGTACTTTTTAACGATTTGGTGGAGTCAATTTGTTGTCACACTGCAGCATCTCCTCTGCTCTCTGTTAGGACTGAGATCCTCGAACTGCAAACATGACACATGAAGAAAAGCCAGAAAACCAAGCAGAGAGAGCACAGTGGAGAAACAGAAGTGAACTACACTCGTTACTGTACGTGCAATAAAACATTTGCGAATAAAAAGCTAATACTTTCTCAATACACCTGTTCAACAAGCATAAACATGTAAACAAAAGCGATACCTTATTATCTATGTTAACATATTGCTAAATTTTACGGAGCCGAGCTTATCATCTACTCCTTCTAAAATATAATGTATGATTTGTTATGACTCATAAACAGACACAAACTAATTCGCAAACATGAGTTAACATAATTCAGTATTCATTTTAGCTCCATGTAAAGTCAAAAGCATTTTTGTTACTGCTGAATTATTAAATTGGAGTTCTACACAATAAACGCAGAATAAAGCAGAAGAAGAATTATTATGTTACCAGACAAAAAAACGTTCTCTTTATTTCTTTATTGCTATTAATTAGAGTCTAATAACTACTGTGGATCTTCTTCTGTGGTTTCAACGGACCGCTAAGTCACTGTATGGGGATTCATGCCAGCACAGTGAAATATGAAACACACTAATACCATTATGACCATTCTAACAGCAGACCTATAGACAGTGATCACATTTGTATCACATATAGCACCAAATATGAAGGTGGCCCAGATCTGGAAAAGAAATCAGAACTCCACATTTGCTTGTAGTCATATACATAGCCAATGAATGCCTCGTTTATATGCATCCCCTAACATGTGCAATCTCTACTACAGTGTGAAGCTGACAATAATAGAAGGTTCTCACCCTGAATTTGCTGCATCAGCCCACGCTGAGACATACCCGCTTGGATGATCACGTCATGAGAAAAGAAGTACTACGCCACTCACATTCTCGCTTCCATTTTCCCACTGGCAGAAAAAGTTCTCTTGGCACAGGAAGCATTTCAACTCACACCCACCTTCACGAACGTGGGTGTCGATTCTAGTGTGACTGCACTTTTACTCGGACAGGCCCGTCATCAGCTGGCTCTCCACACTCTGGCTTACAAGGCTAAGTGAGGGTCAGCCGCACATTACCTCAATCACCTCTGGTGCTAATCTGTCCACATGGGAGAGCAGCCACAGGGAGGCGAATTATAAAAGGGCCTGTCAGTGGCAAAGCAGTGCAGCCAGTGACACTGAGGGGAAGCAGCGGCCTTCAGTCCATGTTTCCAGACCTCTCCCGAAACAGCAGCAGAACAGCAGTGACATGGCCTTGTGAACGACTCCTCTTTGGGGGGGGGGGGCTTATCAGGCAGCCTTGCTGTTATTAAGGTTGAGTGGTGGATCCTGCAAGGACGATGGTTATAGAGCAAAATGGATTCACCACCTGCTCCATAAAAAGGCTTCGATTCTGTGTCTGATAGCTGAGACTGGCCCGAATGTTTAGCTTTTTTTAAAATACATATACGTATTACATCACCCTAAAAATCCCAAATAACCAACGAAATAAGGAAGAGTAATCCCACATTATTTATGGTGCATTAACATGAATTATTAAGAGTTATTCTCAGACAGATAGCTGTTTGTCGTGTGTAGACGGTGTGTTTGTCTCAACAAAGCCAGATATTTTATTTTATACGTTTAGACTACTATATATTTATATATTCACATTTTGTAAACATCTTTGTTTCAATAAAAAGGAAAGTCAGATTCTTGTCCTCATCCTTCATTAGACAATAATATTAAAGGGGGGAACGAATAAAATAAAATTCCCTGGATGCTCCGTGCGTAAAGACACAGAGGGGGACTTAACTTGGACACGATCTGCCATGACAGAAAAAAGAACTCAGTTTCTCTGACTGAACGGTGAGAGGCGACTGAGAGAGAAGAACTCTTCAGGTGTCACAGAGGTGTTTGTCTGTAGCCCTCCACAGGTCAACCACAGAGTTAGCAATGACAAAGGGAGCAGCGGAGAAGAAACTGGGCTTTTGACATTGGCAGGAAATGAAATAATGTTCATCTGAAAGTATTCCGAACTAACAAACAAATCATTGGCCTGACATTTTTTGCACAACCTTAAAATAGCATTCGTTGTTCAGTCCCGGCTTTGGGTGCAATCACACAATCTTCACATGTATTCAAATAAAACACAAATTTAAATCTATCACTGGAGGAAAGATGGTAACACCATGGCGATTGAGCCTTTGTCCTACTGATGAAAACTGGGTGTCTGCGGTGTTATTTCTGGAGACAAATGGTGTATTACACGTTTTCTCCATTGTATACACAAAATGGAACTATGCACACAATTCTGAAAAATAGCACGTTAGGGTGGAATGGCTTTTCACTCGAATCGAAATTCTAGAGAGCAGACGAACAAAACAAGTAATAGAGTATATTACCTCTCTATGCTGAACTGCAGCCGTAACATTGAGGAAAGTTTCAGCAGCATGACAGCTCTCAATCTCATGTTGGGCAGAGTTTTCCATGAGTGCATTCTAAACGCCAACATCGCAGGTGATCGTGTTCAGTGACTTGTGGGAAGCCCAGATTGGGCATCACCTTCTTGTCCATCTAACTTGTAATCCAGGCATCTTATTTTTTCTAGTGGCCTGCATTTCTGTAAAAAAAAAAAAAAATGTAAAAAATAATATTGCTTTTGAAGCTGTGTTGAATGATGCTAATTATTCTCCCGCTCACATCAGCTCAAGTTCCTGTTGGCAGTGGCTTTCTTTATGTGAGAATGATTCTGCTTTGTGTTGCCCTTGACTGTCTTAATAATACAGCCCTGTAGAAATAAAATAGCACCCTAGGAACGTTGCCAGCGACAGGAAATCACTCCGATGCAACACATCTTTCATTAAAACATATTGCCAGGATCACACTAATGTTGTAGTTTCTCTGGGCCTAAAAGCATTTAACCCATGATGAGCTCCTAGCTAATTTTTGGACTCCTGATCTGAGAGAGAAAAGAGAACTGTGCCAGGGTGGAATGAAACCTGTGTATTGCTCTTTAAATCTCTTTTTTTTTCTTTAATGCAGGTCCCTCAGGGTAATGTCCCAATGTGACATACTGACTTCCAAACATCATTAATGGCAGTACAACATTCATTAGAGATATTTGTGTGTGGCAAATGCAAGTTCCCAACATTGTAATATATTTGGTATTTGAGTTATTTCTGACAACATTACAGTGTTGTCCAATCCCGGCGTGTCTACTCTTCTTATTGGTTTGATCAAATCAGAGGCCACAGCCACCCGCCTCTCAGCCGACCTAACCAGCTGCCCTTCCAGGCCTTTGCATCCCTGCCTCTTCGGGTGACGGGGGAGTTAGAGAGGCTCCTCACAGGCGAGGCAGTGGGTCCTCACAGCATCAGCCCCGGGGGTGCTCCAGCCGTGTATCAGTTAGCTGTCAAATATGCGGACAATGCTATCATATACCAGCTCCCCGGCCTCACTCCCACCCACAGAAGCTGGGAAGCCGAATGAAAATGGTGTCCTTTCATTTCTCTGCTGCTTTCAACACTGTCCAGCCCCTCCTGCTTGGGGAGAAGCTCAAAGCGGGCATGGTTTCTTGATTACGGACTCACTGGCTGCACTGACAGGCAGCGGTTCATCTTCCTCCGGGGCAGTCTATTGGATACACTGAGGAGCAGCACGACTGTATTGTCAGCCTTTGAGTTCACTCTCTTAACACCTCTCCTTTTAAGATTCAGCTCAGGGTCATGGCAGCTCCACGAGTTATTTGAAGGCTCCTCTATTGTGCGGTGCATAGGTTAGGGCGAGGAAAGGAGAATGGCTGCCAAAAGAGTCCCGTTGGCTGCTCCAGGTGAAACTATTCGCAGCATCAGCGTGACAGAGGAGCAAGAGGTGGATTTCTCCCTGAGTGTGGAGACTGAAATGTCTGGTTTCGGTGGATCTGACCGAGTACTTAACAAGTTCCACTAATGAATGGAGGCCAGTACACAATTCTGACTCGAGACATGATCAACACACTGTGGCTCTCTGAGGCTGCACAGAGCAGAGGAAGGAAGACAAGGACTAAACACAAGGACACCCCCCCCCCCCCCGTGCTGAGCCGGTGCAGCTATGTTGCACGATCGCCTTCCACCTCATCCACCCATGGTGCAATGGCAAGCTGTTTAGCTGCCCCTCTGTGTCAGCAGTCATTAAACCGTGCAATTATTCTTGTCTAAATACCTCATATCTCAGCCGGCTTGGAGCCAGCTGAACTGCACTGACCCGCGCTGACAGCTTGAGGATAATGTGTAACTACATTACCGAGGAGTCACATTCATATCCGTACAAATGTCTTCTTTTATAGCGCATGGTTTGTAAATCATACTTAAGTTAGCAGTCAATTAGCATCTATAGCACTGTACAGATGTGTGCTACTGTTAAGCATATGTTGAAAATCATGGCTTCACGTTGATTCGGCCTCACCAGTTCCCTCTTATTTTTTAATCCATTTAAACATAATAACTATTACCGGTAAGTCAGCCCTGGCATTGACCTGCAGTCTCCCACCAGCACTCAAACACAAGCAGGTGGATGTAACAAGTGTAGTACATTCCAAGTATGTGGTGGTTTATGTCTGTTCCTGATGGGGCAATTATGAATATACACTGTTAGACTGCGTGTCCGTACGTACAGTATGCATGTAAGTGATTGTGAAGTTGCAGCACCACACCTGGTCTATTCTTATATCAGGAACTACAGCAAACCTCCAGCACAGTTCACAAGCACAAATAAACAGGAATCACAGTGAGGAGAGAGAAAATAAGAAAACATGTGATAAAGACACACAGAGAAGCACTGATTATATATATATATATATATATATATATATATATATATATATATATATATATATATATATATATATATATATATATATATATATATATATTGTCAGACTCTATCCAGTCCCTCGAATTCATGAAGTGTGTTGACAAGCCCCGACAGCCCCGACATTAAAAGTCATAATTGCTTTTGTATCACATGCTTAAATCAATACGTGCACAACTCCTCCCAGTGCTGGATTTGGGTATCTCAGCTCCGTGCATCCAACGAGACCTTAAGCAACCAGATCAATAACATTCAAGGGCAATGAGCAAGAGAAGCTGAACACCGACTTCTGCACATTATGCAACTTCCCCCTGACGCGCGTGCAGTGCCCGTACTTCTGTCAGCAGGTACGATCCGTTTAAAAAACAAAACAAAGGTGCGCGTTGTTTCACCGGCTCCTCCGATGACCTTTAGTAACTCCCGGTCCGTTGCACTCGATTAGCTGCATGGACCAACGCTGCTGTAAAACACAAGTCGAGCACCATCGCGCGCGAGAGGAGGTGATATTAGCGATGTGGTGATGAGATACAGTTAGAAGACTTACTTTAAGACGGCGCTGTCCCCCTGTCTCACGGTGATGTTGTCCTTTAATACAGAATCCCCGCTCCTGGCTGGAACTCCTGCAGGTACAAGGAATAACAATTTAAGTCCGAGGAGGACGAGGCATTTCCCCGGCACGGCCAAATAGCCACAAATCCCCATCATCTGCTATCACTGCGCAACTTCCAGGAAAACTTGAAAACCGTCGGATATTCCGTGTTTGCGTCTCGAGCTGCGGATCGCGCGGGTTCGACTCCACAAACGAGATGCGGTGTCGCCTTCTGGAGCTGCAGCCGACCTGGTCGCGCTCCAAGTAAACAGGGCTTGTTACGAAACACTGTCCGTGTCGATGAACGCAGGGAGACAAAAGTGTCGCTCGAGAAAACTGACTTAGGAGGAGAGAAGAGCACAGCGTCTCTCAGAGAGAAATGCGCACCGTCTCCTCCGCTCAAACTGCCGTGAAATGGATGCTCTCAGAGAGATGCATCAGCCAAGTCTTGTATGTTTCTCGCTCTCGCTCTCTCTCTCTCTCCCTTTTTTTTTCTGTCGTCCGGGTGAGACGGTGTGAAGCTCTATTATGTAAACTCAATGAAAAAGGCTCATTTCATCGCTTCAGTATAATTTTCTTTCGTTAAGTAGGCTACAGCTCCTGAAGTATTCTCTCTCTCTCTCTCTGTCTCTCTCTCTCTCTCTCTCTGTCTCTCTGTCTCTCTCTCTCTCTCTCTCTCTCTCTCTCTCTCTCTCTCTCTCTCTCTCTCTCTCTCTCTCTCTCTCTCTCTTTTAAGGTAGCATTACATGGAGATGCAGAGACTTCATGTGAGCAGTTAGAGTATTCACTCTCTTACTAATTGGGATCACTTAGCTCTCGGAGCAGGTGACCATGCAGGATACATGGCCTGCAGGTTACAAAACATTGTGAAATCAATTTCACGATGATCCAATTCACTTGAATCAATTCCACTCAGGGAATGAATCCTGCAGTATACAGAATTCTAATAATAGATGTCCCACTGTAATCTCAGTAAGTGATTAAACAGAGAAAGTATGGTATAACTGCAAGATGCAGGAGTGTGATTGAAGATGAAAGAAAGTGTGAATATAGTGAGCTAAATGAGGTGAAGAAGGAAATGAATGTTATTCTTTATTGTCCTTTATATCATGATTTAAAAAGTTGATGTGCCTGATTTACATTTGATATTGGAAATGGAACTTTTGATAATCTTTTTGCATGTTCTGAATATCTTTTTGAAAGCATGAACAGAGGAGAAAAGTAACTGATATGCGTTCCTGCGACTCGGTTTTATATGGATTGCAGACCCTTGGTTTATGAACTATATTTGTTGTTTTTCCATGGAGGAATATGTCCTGGAGCATTATGTGTAGTTGATGTTGTTTTGTGGTTGATTTGAATGTATTTTGCTGTTAGATGATGGTGGGTTAACTTGCTGGAATGCTTGGCTTGTTTTTCGATAATATTCTGAATAATTCAATAAGGTACAGGTCATGTCACGGCCATTCATTCAATCATTATTTCATATAACAACGAAGTCTCTTCAAATATGAGTCCTGTGTGTATTTATTTGGTTACCATGACATGAAACAGGTCAACGACCCGTCGTGCTGAATCGGATCATAGCCTCTGTCCTCCTTTACAATTGTACTCGTTGAATGACACAGATATAGAAACAACTTGCTTTGGGTCTTTAAAATACTAAACAAAAATTATATGTATACATAAGTGGAGTTCTGTGGCCTAATGGGCATATTTTCAGATGTCCTTAACGTCATCTAGGAATACAGCCACGGCTCGACGATTAACCAGGCAAAGCATGGGACTGCCCCGGGGCCCTGAAAGCTTGTTTGTGTCTGGAATATGTCAACATTTAGTTTCAAGACCTTTTTCAATGGTGTTTTGTGCTTACATGTTGAATATTCTTAAATGTATTTGTGTTTGATCGAGTTATAACACAGCAAACCTGGAGCCAGGTTGTATGCACAGTAAAAGAGCCCTATAGCTCCTCTAGCCATGCGGGTGCTGCTCTGTGCTGTCACTCTAAGCAATACAAAGTTTGACTTCCGAGAATAAAATGACACAGATCTTCTGGCGATGTTCCACAACCATGAGGCCCATAGAGCAAGCTCACTAGCATCTTGAACCCCTCCTCCCAGCCTTCGATCCAGCATCATTCTTATTTACATGAACACAGGAAGAAAATAACTTTGGACTCTGGTCCTAACTTTTAAGACTTTAGGACCTAATCATTTAAATAAGGGCTCATATTGGCAAGTTGATTGACTTGAGTTACCGATGTCTCCTTCACATTGATAATCTATGGGAAAAAGTTTTTTGGGGATCAATGGTACCACCCGACAGGCCCAGAAGTTTTAATTCCAACATTTGGCCACTTTGTCAAATTTCAAAGCCCAGTGCTCTAAAAAAATGAGTTCCAAAAAAGTTTGGATGTTTACAGTTTTAACATGTTAATCTCTGCCTGGAAACATCTGCATGGATCTTTTAAAAGCTACAGCACCACCTCGTAGACCTGAGAGGTGTCATTTTAGTTTGTTTGATGGACAGGGTGAGGAGGAGATCAACTTTTGGACCAAAGGGAGTCTGAACTTCACCAAACCACATTGACTTTGTTTACTGATGCGGTCCTGCACTTTCTCCCAGTCCATATCTGTATGCACAGAGGGGATGCTGGCTGGCTGGCTGGCTGGGGAAGCGAGTGGCACTTTGCAGCGCATCTGACAGCAGCACTCAGAACTCCTATGACAGTCTCATGAGAAGACAGAACAAGATTATTTCTTTACCTTAACATCAATTTGGCACGCTGTTAAGCTATTGGATGGGAATGGCAATCCACCCAGGGCTTTGGACGCCGTCACTGCGAAAGATACGAGTGACACACGGTATTGTCCTTGTCTGCTGTCAAATGTTTGTGCAACTGTGAAAGCAAGTCTGTGTTCCGTTGTGTGTTCATCAATCTTGTCCCACATACAATTGACTTCACAATAAAAGCCTTTCTCTTAAAGTTGATCGTATCAAGTGCAATGCACGGTGCGGTGCCATCAAGACAATTACATCTGTTTAGCAGGTGTGAGGCTTTCTGAAAATTGAATTGCCCACTCTCTGGTAGTAGCAGCAGTAGAACACAAAACAAGTTCACCACAATGGTAATGGACTTCAGGGTGTCATTAACAATAAAACATATTATTCCATTTCTTTGGTCCCTCCATTTCAATGCAGCAGCTACAAACCATAATTACCCTGACTCAAAAATTCCAGAAACTGTACAGAGTCAACCCGTTCTCACTCGCAACTCGCCAAATACTGCCGCAAGGGCATTGCCCCTCGACATCTGATACCGACGCACCTTTTAGTGTATGAGAGGCACCGGGCTTACGACTGACTCCAATGTTAACCCATGCATTTATTATTAGAGGGTCAGAGCATCAGACTTAGTACAACGGTTGAGATAGTCAGCGTAGGTGGTGTCGGAGGGAAGGACCAACGGGTGAAACCAACAGAGGACTTTCACCCAAGAGACCACTGTTTGTGTCCCGTGTGAAACAAAAAATCGAATTTGACTTAATTCCTCATTCCCGTAGTAAGTCACGTTTTGAGTCGTTTGTTGGTAAAGTTAACTTAATCCACGCACTTTTCCAAAACCTAAATGGTTTTGTTGCCTAAACCAAACTGTGAAGACATGAGTTTATTTTAAAAAGATAGAATGCTCTTGACGATTGAAAACTGACCCTGACTATGTACGTAGAGTATCATAGTTTGAAGCTTTGGGCCACTGGCCAAGCAATGAATGAACATGATGAGGCATTGTGTTAGGCAAATGCCTGAGGTGCACGGGTCAATACGTAACATAATGACCAGGCCATCAGATTTACCGAATCAGTTTACTCTCAGGTTGTTATTGAGGAATTATGATGATGTCTTGTCCCAGAGAAATTGAGCTAAGATAAGACTTAATTAAAATGATATCTACCTGGGATGCAACACAAGTCCTGACTTTGTGCTCGTCTTAATGGTTTTTAAATTAAAATCCGTCCCTGACTGCAGCAAAATCTAAGATATGTGGTCTTAATTAGAGTCAAGGGTACAGGGAGGGGGTGGGCTGAGGCCCTTGTTCACAGAAACCCCCCCTCAGTCGATTAAGGCTGCAACATTTGGTCATGAGATTTCCTGTTAACACCTCGGTGGCATCTGCTATTAATTCACTGTGAGGATAAAGACGGAAACAACACCATCAAGAGAGAGACGGAAGCATCGCAGGTATGTGCAGTATTTTCAGCAATCAGTTCTGCATGGAGGATAAAATGAGATCGCAATCCATTTCAATGCATGTCATGTGCATTATGCTTTAGACCCTCACTGTTCTGCCTAACAGCGGGTCAGGTACATGCGGTGACCTTGCGAAAGCTCCACCACGAGCGAGGGTGCCAAGCATGCAGAAATGACAAATTAGAATGGCATTGTTTGTTGCACAACACACATGAATCACTCCTGATGTATCAGGACTACAGGGAGAGCTAAGAAAGAAAGCTAAACTATGTGGCCTATGTCAACTACCCTTGCTCTAAAATAGGAGGTGGACATATTGATTTTAACATGCCCAAATGAACAAAGCCATTTCACCTAAATCTTTTTGATCGGTCGCAGCCATATGCAGCCCAGCTCCTCCCGGCAGATTGTGCTTCTCATTTATTTCACTTATATATGCAGTGACATTCACATAATTTCCTACTGCGGTGCATTAACACCGGGCCCTGCGTGGTTTATGCAAACAATCCATGCTAATCTTCATTCACATCATGCAAGGATGGGCAGAGCTAGCAGACAATAGACCGGCCACTGACCAAAGCAAGCTAATACCCATGCAAAAACCTGGGCAGACTGAATACAGAGCACTCACTCAATGGATTCAGTCATCTGCAGAAGCTCAGAATCCACTGGCACAAGAACACTGATGTTATGCAACTTATTCATGAGTGGCTGGCATTCTGAGGTCAGTCCAAGTTTTGGGAAATGTTTTGAAATGAGAAAGAGCTTGTTTGCAGCAATAGCAGGAATCAGTCACATGTTCTGCTGTGTTGGCTGGATGCATTCAGGTACATGAGCTTGAGTTAATGTGAGTTATGTTTGGGTTAGGAACTAGAATGTTGAGTTGATAATCAAAACCCAATTAGGACTGATGTTCAGCTATATAAATATGCACCGTGAATTATTATTATTAACATCAGGAGAATAATTTCATCTAACAAAAATAAATCTATTTTTACAATATGAATATTTAACTGCCAATATTCTTTTGATGGTTAAACAGACATTTCTGTTAGCATCATCATTAAAAATATATTATCTACTGCTGCAAAAAACTCTCTTGCAACCATTCAACAACTAAAATATGAACTGGTTTTGACCAGTCCAGAGTAAGTAGTGCAGGTCAGTCACAGCGAGGCTAGATGCTCTGGAAGAAGAACATGGTGATTAACTTGGCACTCGTGTTATGATTGTGTCAATATTCACCAGTAAATTGATGAAGATGAAACACATTTAAGGACATGGTGACATGTCATTCAAGTGTATATTAATACAATACTCAATACAATACGGTACAATACTTTGAATGTGCCCACTTGACTTGACTCGCTTTTGTAACTAGGTCCTTTTCTCTATAGTACCTTCTTAGTGTAGGCAGGATTCTCAGCTGATCAACGTAGCAACGGCACGTGAAACATCTTCCACGGGACACTTACTGAATCCTTTCATCAGCAAACCAGAGAAACGTCTGCACTTTCTACACACAGGAACGTGTACGGCATAGTTTTGTGGGCTGCCATTTTTTAAAATCTGGGTTGAGTAAATAAAGAAAAAGCAGTCACTATTGACCTTAAAAACAGTGACTTTGCGCTGGATGTCCTGTGTCCACTAGTGATGATTCTCTCTGACCAATTAGTGGCCTGCAGTGTTTTAACTCCACCCTCTAGCATCAGATCATCTCCCCTGGACCCTCGACCGAGGTGGTCCCAAGAATAGAGTGGTTCTAATGGAACCATTCACAAATTTGATAATGGAAAATAACTGTTTTCCATGATCAAACTGAACTGAACTAGAATGAACTGGACTGGATTGGACTGTTTGGTGGAAACGTGACTCTTAATTCCTTTATATTATGACATTTCGTATTTTAGCTTCAACAGACAGTGTATCCTTTCAAGCCACCAGTCCAGTCTCAAAGCCTGGGTGTCAAATACAGACTTTTATTCTCATCCTTCAGAGTTTGATACCGCCAAGGAGTCTTGATCAAGCCTCCGTATGTGAGGAGTTGGGAAGGAGAACAGGTTGGATCCACTGCAGAGGGATTGTAACACAAAGCGTGGATTTCATTCTGCCAAAACTGCAGCTTTGGAGGACATCCCCTTGATTGGTCAAACTCATAATGTTGAAGCCTCTCACTTTGGAATGCACCTTTCCACAGAGGACTGTGGATTTTGTCCCCAATCGAGTACTGTGACATTGCTGTAAGAGGGGATATCTTAATGAAGCTGTAGCATAAGTTCAGTCAGGAAGACTACACTCTTGCATGCTTAGGCCCGTAGTTTATTTCATTCCTCACGCATGCTCACGCATTATTTCCTTGCTGTCATTGTTCGAGGCTGTCAGTCATGATGTCAGCTGTTTAGATCAGCTGGTCTCCTTTATCCAATAGCACAATGAAACAATGACATCATTAGCCTATCATCTTGCTGCTGTCTCTTTTAAATATGATTGTCTCTCTACCTTCAGTACGGTCATGCTGCTGTTACACACCCGTCCACCTCCCCATCTCCTCCCAATCTCCATCAGATTCTATCAGCTTCATCACCTCATCATTCTATCAGCCTCATCATCACCACCAGTGTCTGGACTCCACGGGGGATTTATCTTACTGCTGCTGAGGGCAGACGCCCCTCCATTACAAATCTCCTTGTAGAATCCAAGCACCAAAGACTCTGTGAGGACTTTATCATCACATATCATCTGTTATTAATAAGCGATTATCTTCTTCATCTGACTTGTATGGACCAGAGGAACAATTACACTCACCAAACAAATGCACATGGTATTACTCAAATGGTTACTTCAAAAAACAGGATCACCAATCAATTAGAAACAAATAACTGCTTTGTTATTTAACTTCAATTGACTGAAGTTCCGGACTGACGGCGTTTTCTCTTTGAGTGCTTCTGTTGACAGATTTTTTTTATTTATTTGTGTTATCAAATAGCAACTTGATCCAGGTCTGCTTTATACTGTGTAGGAGCTTAAGTGCTTTTGGCATGGATAGCTGCACATGATTCCAACTTTGATCTCAGATAACTACATCAGTCGCCAGTTATCAGACGGCTTTAATCAGACGCGTTAGTTGCAGTCTCAGCGTGTGGAACAAAAGGTTGTTTATGTCTGTCGCCAGCCTTTAAAATGCAGGGTTGGTCTTTCTGTGCTTTCAGCGAGCTGCGCTGGTCTTTGTCACATCCGATCCCGATGCCAGCCCGCCCCGGTTCTGTCTTTAAATGCTGCGGGATGTGTCGCAAAGTCAGTCAATGTATGCATGGCGTGAGGCCATGAATTATTTAGGAAGCCAGTTCCTTTAACTGATTTGAATGTTCAGACATCCTTTGTTATCAATAGTTGTAATTCTCCCAGCAGGCACCGTGCTCAGCAGATATGCTGATACACTATCAGAGGCTCACTGACCTCGGCATGACTTTCTGTTGTGCAAGTGATGGAATTAAAACTGTGGGCACAGAGACGTGGCATTGATACGAAATGCGTTCGATTTATAACATGTCTTTTTTCCAGCCCGTCAACATTTCCTCCATTTTTAGCAGCTCTATTGACGACAAGCAATGGACATAAAAGCTGCCTGAAAGTCAAAGCTAAATCCTCCTGCATTAAGGAATCCAGCCTTTATGAGAACCTTGAAAATATGAAAGGCATCAACAAGGACAATAAGGTGTGTGTCTGTGTGTGTGTGTGTGTGTGTGTGCATTTCTACAGCCATGCTAGCATATTTACCCTCTGAGTTTGAAAGAGAAGAAATTTGTATCTCTTCGGCTTTATCTTTTTTCACCATTAAATTGAAACCTGATTTCAATGTGGGTAAAAGAAGGCAGTTGTTGTAGTTTATGTAGCACACATCCGCCTGGATAGAATTGAATCTGGGATTGTGGCTCTGTGAATGGTTTGGATAATGATGGCTTTGTGATGGCATTTCAACAGATACCTTGGGGGGAAAGCCTAATACGTTTTTGGAGTGTGTAGGACAAAGAGATAAGACTAATGAAGAGCGAAACGATCTGGCAGTATTTAGTTATTTTTACAACAAAAACACTTTGGCAGCTTCTTCGGCAAACAATCAATACTTTTTCCCTTAACAAACAATAGTGAAATCCCAATATGATGGTTTTTAAGACTTTTCATTTGTAAGAAGTCACTTTGGTAACTGCACACATTGAGATCCTCAGATTTACAGACTGTGGTTCGTTCAAATTTAATCATAAAGTGGATTTGTGGAAACAGCAGATAACTTTAATGTAGGAAAAAGCATCAACAATTTGGGTGAAGTTATTGGCAATTTATGGTTTTGTCAAGATACTTAGGCACAGCTCACTCTGCGTAAAGTGTTTTATATGAGTAGCTAAATCAGACAGTAAGTAACTTGATTCATTTAAATTCATGTTTGTGCACAATGTATTATCGGAATCCCACAAACCATCCTGTTCCCTGTGTTAACCATATCCTTTAGTACGTCTGTATTCTGAAGTGTCACTTCTCAAACACAGAGTTTTGCTTCTGCATGGTGCAAACTAACTTCAGCTACTTTTTTTTGTCGGAAAATGGAACAAAACATAAAGATGCAGACACAAACATACTAATGCTCACTAAAAATAATGCTCAGTTGAACTTAATTATGATTAAATAAAACGTGGATGCTCCTGTATTTAAAGCTATTGTGTATTTCCGTTAGAATCAAAATTGTGCCCATTTCTTTGCTTTAATGCTGGTTTATGGCCATCCTGTCTTAATTGTGATTGTGCAAGATCTCAACCAATTGTTCAAGCTTGAGTCGGAGGCGGAGAACAGGATGAGGACCAAAAGGAAGAAGATTGTGCTGAAATGCTTCTGACTGTCTGAGAGAATCAAACTTTCTAAAGTGGAAAGTAATTAAAAGCTATTTGCACACATCAATGCTTCACGTGTGTGGATTTTATTTAATAGGAAAAAAAAAAAACGCATTAGTGTATGGGTTACACAGATCTTCTCATTGAGTTTGCTGCCGTGAAAGAAAGGAACATTGCAGTCATATATTTAATTATGTGTACGATGTTCCTCTCGTTAGTTTGTTACAACGTCCCAGCCCTTCTTTTAAAGTAGATGTTATGAACTGTTGACTGTTCATAATGCCATTACAGGTGTATCTCTGTTCTTTTAGAGCCCATGCAGTCAAATTTGACCAAAGACACAATGTCTTACTTTTCTTACTCATATTTACAGTTTTTGTTTTCATGTTGAAGCATTTCAAAGTGCATTTGTACGAACAACAACACAAGGCAATGGTCAGGGCCTGGCACACCAAGTTCACACTGGACCTTGGATCAACTCTGCAACGGAACCGTCTGCCTGTGGTGTGCGTGTGTGCCAGTGTATTACTCATGTTGTGGGGACATAAATCTGTGTACACAGTACATGGTGGGGACTTGACTTTCTCTTGGGGACAAAATGCATGTCCCCATAACATAAATCATACATCTTATGGCGAAGATGTTTCAATAGCTGTCATTAGTTGGAGAAGATCGGCGGATTGATCCCGGCTCCTCCAGTTCTCATGTCGAACCCCAAATTGCTCCTAAATTGTGCCATTGGTGTGTTCGTGTGTGAATGTTTACATGCAAAATGATGTCTGCGTTTTAGGTTAAGGTTCAAGTAATGGTTGATTAGCCAAGTGACGGTTATGGTAAGGGTAAGTCTCCAGAATATGAATGTAAGTCAATGTAATGTATTTTAAAATGGTGGAAACACAAAAAGTTTGGCCGTGATGATCTTTTGGACACTAATCCCGATACTGTATGATACAATCAATGGAAATACTTTAAAGTGATCAGACCAAACTTTAGTAATTAATTTTTTTCTGGTTCTATCTCAATTGTTTGCAGAAAAGAATGACAGCACAATATTGCTAATTGTTTGTTAACCCTTAATTAAGTGATGTTGGGGGGTCACAAACATGCAGCTGTGACATTGTGAAAGGCAGCAGACGTGCTGACACGACTCATCGCTTGTGATCTCTCTCTCTGTCTCGCTGACACTCAAACTATTTTCCCTGCTAACATTCAGCGGAAGAGGACCGTGCAGAGTTGCAATATTTGTTTCCTACATTGATAATTGTGTTTTACAAAGCTTGCAAATGATGAATTACCACTTACAACAATTAACCAGATGAAGTCATTATGTAGAAATTGAGTCTCCCTCAAAGTAGGAGATCAGATTCCCACTTTTTACTTATTTCCATATTTAATGAACTTGCTACTGAGTTAAGGTGATTCCTTCCCTATGTCACAACAACACCAGCGAATGGCCCACTGAGGCATTTTGATCCAGCCAGTTTTCTTTGGCCAACCAATTTCTGCGCTCACAGTATAAAAGTCTGGAGGGCACAATTACAACTGGCAATGGAAAAGAAAATGTTGGCATTGAGAAGAAAAATGAGGGGTAATCTTACTCATTTTTCTTATCCGCGGAAGTTTAAGAAGCTTGAGAGGGTACAGTATTTCCCCAGATAAAATGATATTCCACCCACACAAACAGCAACGCACAAGTACATAAGAGTCTTTACTATTTCCACTTGGGGGACCAAAGCATTTCTCACACATCCCCAAGTCCGGTGCATTCGTTCCTATGTAAGAATGCCTAATTTTAATCTTGATTATCTCAGATATTATGTCATCATATTTAGCCCACGTCTCGCAGCAGTAAAAGTACTCACAGATAAGACAGTGCAGGTCCAATGACGGAAGACATTTGCAATGGCATGACTCGATTAATTCCAAACACTAGATCTTAATTAACTGGCATAACCACACAGATGATTTGTGTGCCTATGGGATTTGGTCAATAGGGATGATTGCATGAAGTAGATATGCTCATTCAATATTCATTATCTCCCTGTTCCATTTTCTCACGGGGCAAAGAAGGTCCTTCCTGAGATCAAGATATCTCCCTCAAGTCGTCGGATGCATAAAGACTTGGAGCTTCTGTGTTAAAATGAATTCTGTAACAAGGTTGAACTATTAAACAAATTAATCAGTCATGAAATAGTTTCTCCCCAGTTGATTTAGCTACATTTAACCTTTCCTGTGAATCTGCACATTAAGCCGTGCATTTACTACTGTGATACTGTTAAAACTGCTATTCTGAGTCTCACATGTCTGAATGTGTTGTGCACCGAATGGTATTTCAGAGCAAAGAATGCACTTTCAGTGTGTCTGTAAGAAAGATGAGTGAAAAGGCTCAGATGTTGGATTCATTATCCTTATCAAAAGCCAAAGAGAACACAAATATCAACCGTTCTGCTGCCACTGGCCCCTTCCTCACAAAGCCCCGGGGAGCGCCATAAAAACAGCTGAAATTTGGTGTTTAGAAGAGAGCAGAGGGGTAACATAGAAATCTATAATATTATGATCAGGAGCCCAGAATAATAGGCTTTTCTCCAAACCTGCTATTGTTTCCATTGTATAACTTTGTGGCCCTGAACAATGTTACCTCCTCCAATCGGCCCTGAACACACACAGCTATTCTACTTGTTTGCAGGGTTGAATGACTGAAAAGCAGGCATTCCTAATAAACATAGAAACAGATACATATTTGAGTTCATATACACACATAGGTTATGAACGGCAGATTCTTAAATACATAAATAATCCCACGACTCTGGTTGATTATTGTAAGTTACCACCTGCACTTGACCCTTTTGTCACTCTCGTCACTATTACAAGCAAGGGACCGTACGGATATATGCAAATACATGGTAACGTTTGGCAATTCATATCTATATTACATTAAATGCACAGATAAACCATGATAATGACTATTAAGATCAAACCCTCATTTAATGAGTGCGAGGCTCAGAAGTATGATGTTTTATTAGAAGATTAAATACAATTAATTTAAACAATAAATGAATGAACACAGTTTTGTCTTTAACAAAATCATTTAAACAAAGTTGAAGTGATTACAGGTGAACTTTAACCTGCAAACAAGCCTGCACAGATAAGTGATGGTCAGAATGTGATATTGCTACTGCTATTGTCATTACCGAGACAAGGAATACAGGCTGTGAACCGTGGACGCTATTATTAATACAATTATGCTTATTAGATTGTGAAAAGCTGTACCACAGTTTGTGCACATTCTCAACCAGTGGTTGTAGATATATTTTATTTGATAAGTGGCGCTGGATTAAAAAGTCTTTAAGATCAATCCTCTTGGGACAAAGCATGCCTGTCCCACATTTCATAGCAATCCATCCAATAGTTATCAAGATATATCACTGCGTACTAAAACGGTGGACCGACCAATCGACATTGCCTCCACTGGAGTCACACTGCAATTTATTGTAAATATTAGCAAATTAGAATGTTCTAACACACACAGGCCCCGCCCCCTACTGGACTCATTCTCTCTCCCAATCATGAGCATGCATTTTCCCACTGGAAATTTGCATAAGAGTACCTGGTCAATCAGGACGTGCCTACCCAAATCTGTGTGGACCCCACAGTATATAAAGCAGCACGCTGTCTGTCATCCTTTTTTTCTTCAGAGAACAGTGATTTGCCTTCTAGCCTGATACACCTACACGTCCTCCTGGTGGCTGGAGCTGCTACGTTGCTGTAGCGGCTCAAGTCATAAAGAAGTACGTGGGCTGCGGCGACTAACCTTTTGCCAGTCAGGATCAGTGCGATTGGGTCGATGTTATGTCGTGGCAGGGTGTGCAATCCTGGGGCTCCGCCCACTGTACCCAAAGTTTCCTTTGGTAGCTTCGTTACATGTGCTCCAGGATGAGTTGTGTGTCAACCCAAAGAATCTGTGGAGCTTCATCATTCTCTCCTCTGAGCAATGACCGTACGGAACACTTTGTTACAGGAACGTCAGTAAAATATTGAGGCAGTTTGGATAAACTGATTGCAGAGGCTGTGTGGACTCATCCAGGCGTCTTTGAAAGGGTTAGATGGCTTTCGAAATACAACTTGATGGATGACCACACAGTTGGCTGTCAGTGCTGCTTGCTTTAACAGTCACTGTGTGCAGTGATTTGAGGTTATATCACTGACTTCATATGATTAAGAAATGTCTGCGGCTCTCAAAATATCTCGGCTGTATCTTAAGACTACTGAGAAACACATCCAGATAATTTAAGCGTAAGGGAAGAGCTAAGATGTGACTTACATTATCACACCTTTAATTATAAGTCATAAAGGTCTTCATCTGGAAGGAGGCTCACTCTTAGCACTATTTTAATTAGGCCCTAAAAAAATCAACATCTCAACAGAAATGCTTTACTTTAATTACCTGGTGGATCCCTGCATATGCTATGTGAAAGATAAAGAAAATTTTTCACAAGAATATTTTGGCAAACCAAGGTAGGCTGAGATTGCAGTAGTCACCTGCACTTCATTTCATTTGCGAGGTGAACTTTGAGAGAAACACCAGAGAGACGACAGCCTGTGAAATTAACTGAAAAGTCAAAATAAATTGTCTTGATCCACCAAGACGACGCTGCCAAAGATCACAGGTCTTTGTATGTGACATCCAAATCAAATGATGACTTATGAACACAACAAAAGTGACTTTGCAAAGTGGCAAGTTTTCTTTTTCACCCACTAATATATGGCTTTTGTCTTCAGTTGGAAAGGTTGCAATTGGCATTCAATCCCCGGACTAATGACTCTGTAGGCACAAGCACTGATCTGCATCTATGGAAACATGACGCGATAACTTCCTCCCTCGTTTCGTCCATCATTTTGTCCATCTAAGTCCAAGCAGTGCTCAAACAGAAGAATGAAGAGAGACCGGAATGTTTTCACTGTTCAATAAACCTGTTTTCTGGTGGATTTGTGACATTGAAAAATGACACATCAGAAAAAAAACAAACACATGACTCTTTTGTCATTCGCTAGTCACATGGCTCCTTCAGCACATGGTAGTCACGTAAGTCGTTAGTCAGTCAACCACGATCTTTCACCAACCCTAACCCTTTTGTATTTATACCGTTTTATCTCCCACTCCTATCGCCTATCCCATTCATTTATCACAAAAAAACTCTTCTTTTAATTCCTTTTAGTTTATCTTGGACAGTCTTTTAAACATACCTGATTTTTATATAAATCTCCACAGACAAACCATGGAGGTTTTCTTTAATTAACTTGTATTTTGGGATTTTAACCAGAAATGTTTTTTAAAGAAGCTCAAAGATCTTTTCAGGAAAATTCTCCCTGTGTGCCCATGCCTCTCGTGGTAGTCGTCAGGAATACCTCACTCACAACCTAACCTAACCAAGTGGTTGCCTTACCCTATCTTCCTGTGAAGACGGAAGTTTATTTTGAAAATACACTGTGTGTAATGAATGTATTTTCATCATAAACTCAGGGCCACTGACCAAGCCTCTGTATTTGCTGAGTTGGGAGTAAGAACTAAATTCCAACTTCTAAGGCTAATCAAACCCTTTATGTACTGCAGAAATGTACAGTTCCTGTAGCAGACTTTGCATTTTCAGCACAAATGTCTGCAGAATGCTTTCCAAAAGGTAAAAATAAAAAACTATTGTCTCGTTGACATGTTCTCTGCAAGCTGATGTCAACACTCTTCCAAATATTCTTTGTTAGTTGATGAACTTTGTTTTTTACAGACCAACAGTGTGGTTAGTCTTCTCTTGTGATATTATGATGCCAGTTTTGTCATATCAATTTCAGCAGTCAGAATCTACCACCAGGCTGAAAAGCGATGTCCACTGCCCTCTCTGGTTCACAGCTTGTGAGTGAAAGTGTTTCACTTCTCACCTGTGCCTCAGGAGGTAGAGTCCAGTACCAACAGGGTTGGGGAACATTTTAATCCCCAGTCCTTCACAGGCGGCAACCTGCAGTTCTGAAAGGTGAAGCCAATGCGTAAAATCCACAATGGCAAAGGCCAAAATGCTGAACTCGAGGCATCGAAACGACCAATGGCTGACGTTATGGTGACTTTGCCCACTTCTTCTATACAGTTTATGGTCCTTCCTATCAAAGTTGAGAAGTGAAGTTAAATAACCCCTTAAACTTTGCATCTCATAGAAACATATTATGCGTATCATTTTCAGTTTGTAGTTACTGGTTGTAAACATTGGCCTGTCACTTCACTTCCTGTCACAATCAAATCCGACAGGAATCAGATTCAATAAGTAGCTTTGATATTGATTTGTTAAAATGCTTTAAAACTCCAACCATAAATATATTTTCATACCCTATCTGTGAGATTAATTTGACGTACAGCTATTGTCAAGCCACTATAGCTGAGGACTGAGCTGCATCTCTCACTGCAGCACCACATTTAGAGTCATGATCATCATAAAGCCTCCTGCTTTAGTCTTGTGATTTATGACAAGTTCAGATATAATTTCTTAAACATATATTTCTCTGTCAGCTGAGAGACACAGAGTCCTTGACAGTATGTCTGTTGACATGAGTGCAAGAAGCCACCAGTCATAAAAAGTAAGGTCACCAGGGTCTAACTCAACGCCGGTGCTTCCACACACACTGGCAGCTGGGATATTTCCTTCCTTAGTCCATAAATATCCAAAGCCTCCCTCGTTCAACGAGAGTCTCTCAAGTCGACTGATGATGAATATCCGGCCTAACCCTGAAACGACTGAGCTGGCAATGATGACTAATGTCACAGCAGGAAGGAGTTGTAGAGCCTCAATCCCTCACTGTCACCGAGAGGTCCTCCCCTGAATTTTACTACTGTGGTCAGCTTTGACTTTTCGGCAGATTTTATTGTCATTCAACATTTATAGATTTGAAGAAATATTGTAGATGTTGCTCTTTTTAGTTTCATCGTGCTTCATAGTCAACTTGTGGTGAATTAGCAAGCAAAAGTCTAAGTAAAGCCCTTTGAGCATCAACTCTTTACGAAGTACTTTCTGATCTTTTTTATTACTCTTTTTCTTTTTCTTTTGGCTTTCTCATCCCTTCATTTCCAGCCTTGACATATCCAGGCCATAACGTGCCATACATTAAATTAGTACACAATTTCAATCTGCTCAAAACAGCCCCAGGACAAGAGGAATGCCTGCTCAACAACAGATAGGAAACAAAAGATGTGATCATTTTTTTATCATTGCCATATTATTAATTAATGTCTGCCGTTAATTGGGGGCTGCTGCATATCAATTGGAAGGAATAAACGTTTGTGATTTAAATTACAATCTGAATCACCTGTAATTAGTTCTTCATGTTTCAGATGAGTAAGTACAGTGAGCAGGCTGTCAGGGATAGTTTTCAAATTAGCCCTCATTGACATTAATTGGATGCACTACACCCAGTAGTAATTATCCCCCCCCCCCCCCCCCCCCCCCCCCGGTGTTTTGCAGAGGTATCTTAAGATGCAAGCTAATTCCATTTACATAGATATGCCATTGATATCAACGGTCCAGTGGAACATTTCAATTTAATTAGAAACAGTGGAGTCACTTAGTAGGACAGTGAGATAAAAAAAAAACATTGTTTTCTGTTAGCAATTAGAATGCATTGTAAAGCTTTTCTCCCCCTCCCTTGTCACAACTCTTTCAATATGTTTGATCTTCAAACAGGATCTTTTGCTATCAGTGGCGGATACTTGTATTAGTAATGCTTATTAACAGGAGACACTGTGGGCTTCACACAAACCTTTGTTGGGACCAAATAAAAGGGCACATCTGGACACATCTGGACTCAATGGAGCCTTAAGACTGAGTAAAAGGGTGCTGAACTTCCAACAGTAATGTGGTTGGTGTATCACCAATTCCATCCTTGGCAAATGCATTGGAGCTTGCTCAGATAAGCAGCTGTCATTTGAAATGCCGCTATCTACTGACAGTTCGTAGGGCTCAGCGAATACAGGGAGCCATGCAGAGGACGGATTTTCTGTCTCTTATCAATACCCGGACATACTGATGAGTTCCCATGTAAAAAAGCTTGGGGTCAGAGTCAATCAAGCTCAGGCTTCTGCGACCAGCCACTCAAGCATGTTGTCATTTCATTTATCGTAATAGGTGCTTATGGATCAACATCCATTCCTCTGCAAGGAAATGAGTGTAAGGCTTTTAATCTGGAAAACACGTTTCCAGAACAACATGCCTCTAACACAGATTTATGTTTAGGGGATTTTAAAATAGCACCGTTTAAAATCTGTCAACATTAAAACATGTGTGTGTGTGTGGTACAATCAATCTAAACCCACAGTAACAGCCCTGTTGGAATGAAACAGGGAATTTTTATTTGGAGCACTTTCGTGGAAACAATATAGAAACTGGTTGAACAAGTCTCGTTCTTAAAAGAGAACATTTTTGTAAAGCCTGTTATCATGGACCATGCTGAGGACTATGAAGCATATCCTAGGCTTGGTTATGTGGACTGCATAAACAGCGACAGCGCAGGAGTGTGATGCCCTGGCAAGCTTCACATTTGACCTCTGTCTTTAGGGATACCACAGATCACACAGCTCCCTGTTCAGTGACACTTTCTTTTCTGATAACCTACACAGCATACGAATGACCATATCTGAACAACCACTGTCATATCTGGACACAATATCTTTGTTTCAACTGATTCAGCCTTAGTGATTCTTACAGTTTTAGGACTCCTCCAAAGTAATAACACATCATTACTATTATACTTTTGAGTAACAATTATATGATTCATTATCCTGTACTGAGAACTGATTGTACTGATTTCAAATGTCATGTCATACAAATGCAAGTTATTCCAAAAATGTATATATTTTTTTTATGATGAGGCAACAAAACCACTCGGTTATGTTTAGGAAAAGATTATGGTTTGGTGGGAAAAATCTGAATGTTGGTTACGTAAATTGAGTTATGCACATGAGTTAAGCAGTCAACATGAACGGTCACATATGGATGAGCAGTTGTAGTTATAATCCTGTGATTAATGCTGTGAATTCAAACAAAACCCAAACCATGAAAGGATCATGGTTTGGGTTAAAATAAGTATGTTTTTTATGTAAGATAAGTTACGTAAGTAAATTAAGTAGTCAACGTAAATAAGTCAAGTGTTGAATTTTGATTTCACAAGGGACCTGACAGAGGTCTCTTGGGTGAAAGTCCTGTGTTTGTTTGCCCCATTCGTCCATCCAGACCTCCTCCCTACACAGTTTTTATACTCGATCACCTGACTTCTGGAGCACCAACTCTGAAATAAACAGCCAACAATGAGTAAGTGCTAGTGATCAAAGAAAGGTATTCTGAGCAAGAAGTATTTAATCTTCTAATGTATGGTGACCAACTATTGCCAGTCTTAATTTAATCATGATATGAGCATACATAGAACCAACGAATGTGACCAAACGTGACCAAACAGGCTTTTAGAATCTATATCTGGCTACGACTAAAGTAGTGACAGTGAATTCACAATGAACCCAAATGTGCATGAGTCACAGTGTCAATTCAGTGAAATTGCTCTACTGCTAGATTCATCATTTATCACCACACTTACCACAGATACCAGATTAAAACAGCATCTTTGGTGCAACGTTTGATTCACTGTTCAGCAGTTTACTGGTAGTTTACTGTGTATTGAATCAGCAGCTCCACGCTACTGTCGTCAAACATATCAAGAGCTCTGATGAAAAAGATCAGTAAACCAGATGATTTCTACTTCTGATTTATCGGCATGAATTAAAGCACAACTATGTGATTTACAAACCCATGATAGAAGACAAATAGAAACTGATCCTGGTGCTGTGCAGGAGAACTGATCTAATCAGCTCTGCTGTGTAAACAGCGGTCAATGTCTGTAAGGACGTCTCTCATTCTCTTCCAGCTCTGTCATTCCTTCACACTGTACATTCCATCATAAAGATGCTGAGATATTTGCTAAGATGTAGGCACAAGCTGATCACAACTAGCAGAATCCACACAATGGGACACATTCCAACGTTTAATGTAAAAAAATATCTGAAGTTGTAGCCCCTCCTTGTTGCTGAAACACATGAAGGGATATTCCCTGTGGAACTTCTACACCCTGAGCTGTGACAGAGAGAACCAGATTTCCAATCTGCCTTTAAAAGTCTGTCAAACTGACGGCCAATGTGTACAATACATTGTTAAATACACCCACTGTTCTCACTGCACTGAACCCCTGATGCTGGGAAGAGACCCTTGCTTGTGTCGTATTATTAATTAAAACTGCATGCGAATGTATACAGAGATATGAACTCCCATCTTATTTATGTTCCATGCAAACACAATACAACATGATATGAAGACTCAGAACAGACTTATGTGTAGCAGGTGTGTGCACAAATTGTGTCATGTAGTCAGACAATACAATAAAATTAAATACATGATAAACACTGATAAAACCTGCAGCTCAGTTCATAAATGACACGACATAGATGTTCAGAATAAGGTGTCTAATGTTTCATATCATATCCCAGATATGATATGAAACTCGGACACTGGCATGTATGGAACCTCAAGGTCTCAAAACTGACTTTTTAAAATGGTTCCCAGGTTGACAATCAGGCATCAGAAACTGAAAATATCGTTGCCACTTTATATTTTCCTTCAATTCAGTTTAACAATAAAAATGTGACATACAAAAATAAAAGCTTTATTACAGTTATGTTTGTAGTAATCTTTGTAGACTTCACAAATTTCCTTGTTATTACTATTAAAAAATACTTATTTTGGGTTGCATGTTTGCCTATTAAAAGGGATTGCCACAGATGGCAAGCAAAAGCCAAGAAATGGTTGCCAATTTCCTTAAATGGTTGCAGATTATGTGTTGTCCATGACATGTTACAGATCAAAGGTTGAGTGAAGTTGAAATACAATAACTAAACTAAACATATCATGCAATTATTACAATTATAAAATAGTCTAATGCTGATAGTCACTGATACACTGGTATCAGTGAATATCAGACCTGTCCCTGCTTACTTCCACTGACACAAGCTGGCAAGAATCAAGCACATTCACACACCACGCCCTGGCTCGAAATATTTGTCATTACTGTCCTACCTCTTACTAATGATTTGTGTATTTTTAAAAAGATAATTATTAAAGCAAAGCAAATTGTAACTGCACATCCTGCTGTATCTGACCTTACAAGGAACACTGGCGTTGGGCAGATAAATAGAAAAATGTGATAACATTCATCATACTGATATTACCCTAATTGCATGGCACTGGAGAAGGAAATTAAACCCTACACCGATTTCTTTGCCCCATTTGTCAGGAAGTGAATGGCACTTAGAGGTTTAGCCAATGCTGATGAATTGTTGCTGTTAATTCATTTCAATGAAGTCCCAGACAAGCATAGTAGGAGGTAGATGCAAAGGCGACATAGCATTCACAAAAAAAC